>NW_024881637.1:102500-702500 GCF_019059575.1 Amphibalanus amphitrite
GGCGGACACGTTACATTTACAAATATAAATGGAAGACTTTTGACAGTAAATCTTACAATTTAAATGTAAAGAAAATTACATAACATTCAAATCTTGCATATCCAAAATGAAACAAATTTTGCTTTTTTAGAGTGGATTATTATTCTTTCTTGCATACCTAACATCAATCACCAGAAATCTCCAGATTGCATTTCTGTGCCTCTAGTAAAACTTACTAGAAGACCCTCCCTTCAAGAGTTTCTACTGGAGGTGCAAGAACAGGTCCATAGTAGGTTTAACCTGAGGCACTGGAATGCAGTTTGGAAATTGTTGCTTATTGGTGTCTGGGACACATGATAATGCTAATTTGGTCTCCCAAATCAAAATGTAGTTGTCATATAATTAAAAAAAGTCAAAATGAGCTTGAGTTTGATTGTCTTTACAATAAAAGTTATAAAGTTACCTATTTGTATTTGCCAAAATCATTTGCTTTCATTAAAAAAACATTACATTTTTTATGACTGTTGACCAGTCTTGAGTCCAGTCCAGTGTGGACCTCACAAATGACTGGAGCTTGCTGGTGGTATCTGGGGATCACCTGGTCAAGAGCTTGTGCTGTTAGGCACTTTCTGGTGTTGCTGGAATGCTGACTGGATAATTTTGGAGCTTGCTAGCTAGTACTAGCATGGACCCATGGGGCGATGCAATGGTTTCATCATGATTTAAGCATTCAAGTGATTTTTTTTTGTGCAACATAGATCATGTGACCATGTCACTAACATATTTTGAGTGAGATATTCCCAATTTGGACTTAGTGATAATATGCCTGTCCCAAAGGTAAGTTGGTAGAGCATTGGACTCCCAGTGCTCCAGGCTCCAGTTGCTCCAGCATTTGATGCATGAGGCTCCTGGCAGAGCTGATGGCCTGTGGTTGGTGGCAGCAGTAGCAGCTAATCAGTCTGTTGAGTGATGTGGGGTGTGTCTGCTTTGATGGACCCGCCAAACTTTGGAATCTAAGTTCTGTCACCTGGGAATGCCCAATTGCACAGTAAGGGTGGCCTATGGCACAAGCTATGCTGGATACTAACTCTGGCTCTGTCAATCCATCCATTCAATGGATACTAACTCTGGCTCTGTCAATCCATCCATTCAAAATTTGAGCCGAAGATATTAGAAATTGATGCATAAACATGCAAACTTATTAATCATAATTTTCTGTGCTGCCTGGAGGATTCCAGAAAGTAATTAGCTTTTAATAGTTTCCAAAATATTTTGGTTCTTTACTATCTTTCAATTCTTACTTTTGTCTGAAATGAAATCACAATTGGAATTGCAATTGATAATGTCTTTGACATAGTTTTACATAATAAACTTTTTAACAATGTGTATATGAAGCAGAAAGTCACCCTTTCATAACTCAAGTCATAGGCGGCGGAACGGGGAGGGCACCGGGGCACCGTGCCCCCCTTTGATTTTGGCATTATAACATTAGCCCTATGGGCGTTGCATGGAAACAATGGGACCAAAAGTCGGCAGTGCCCCCCCCCCCCCTTAATTGAAGGTGTTCCGCCGCTACTGACTACTACCTGTAGGACAGGTGCGGCTCTCGCGAGATTAAGCGGTAGGTTTTGCACTTTTACATTTCGGGTTATATCTCAGAAACTAACCGACCTACGATGAAGCCATTTTTCACGATCATGGCCGGCTTGTGAACCAACAAGTCGATCGCATATTCAACACTTAAATGCTTAAGACGACGAAGATATAGCCTAAAGTACACTAAATTTTCTAGGTGCAAAACCTACCGCTAAAACCAGCGAAACCTGTCCATCTATGAGCCATGATTTATTGCCCAGAGACATACTACCTATGTACTCATTACGGAGCGAGCGAAGCGAGCGGAGTCTTTCCTTAGATTAACGGAAATTTCTGAGTATGAGCGGCCGACCGTGCGGACGCTTTTGCGAGACTTATATCTCAGCAACCACTTGACTGATTTACACGCGGTAATTTTTGTAGGGTAGTTTCATTCCTTCTACCAAGTATTGGACTATTCCCGATGCATGTGGGTGACCCCTTATGCACGTGCCTCGTGCAAAACGAAGAGGTGTCGGTTTTGTAATTGTTGCAATATCTCGGTAACTACTTGGCCGATTGTGCTGAAAGTTGGCATTAGGTAGGCACCCACTAGGCAATGCATATCAATGTGCCAGAGTTGGGGTGCTGCTGCACGTGTGCACGTGCAGGGGTCGTTTCCAGATCTCGAGAACGGCTGGACCGATGGCGCTCAAATTTGATACACGGTTAGGGACCAGTTAGTCGGGTGCCGTGCACAAGTCAGTTGGGGGACCCATTTTGCACGTGCGGCTGGAACAAGAACGGCTGGGCCGAATGCGCTCAAATTTGGCACATCGCTAGGGACCGGTTAGTAGGGTGCAGTGCACAAGTTAGTTGGAGGTACCCCCTCGCACTTTCTCGCGTGCAAGGCCCACCCTCTCGCTCGCTCCGTTAGTCGCCCCAAAAGGCGTTTTACTGGTTTCAAATATATTTTCGTGGTGGTAAAAGTGAGTAGCAATAGCATTTTTTGATTAGACACAGGTGAAGTCTTTTTTAATTTCTTTTTTTTTTTAAACGCAACACAAAATGAGTGGAACTGTCCACTCAGGTTTTCTTTAACTTATATGTTTTGTTGTGTATCATGCAACAAAGTTAAGCTGTAAAATATTTTTTTTTTCATTTCTTACAATAATGTTCATTTTTGCCTCTATCAATAAAAGCTCAAACACCCTGATTTCCGAATGTGTGAATGGACACTGACCAGCCGGGTGCTCTCTGCTTTCAGAACCCGGAGAGCCTCCGACGGCTGTCGTCATGTCTCGGAGAGTCAGTATATGCCGTGTCAAAACGCCTGAGGGCTTTCAGCGCGCCTCCGTGCGAGCCGCAGGGGAATGACTCCGGCGGCAGAAGCAGCAGCAGCAGCGGCGGCGGCGCCAGCGCCCGGTCCTCCCCAGCAGCTGGCTCGGGCCGCGCCGCGCGCCGCAACGGGCGCACCCCGTCGGCAGAGCCGGCCGCCGCCGCGCCGGCACTCGAGTCTTTCAGTGGTGGCCGCGGAAGGACGCGGGCAGACTCCGCGCGAGTCGGCGCGCAGTCGCCCGCTGCCGAGGAGGCCGGCCGGCGCGGGCGCTCCCGCTCCCAGAGCCAGTCGGGCAGCCCTGCCCACCGGGCGGCCGGCGCGGCGGCCGCCGAGCCGG
Source organism: Amphibalanus amphitrite (assembly GCF_019059575.1). NCBI lineage: Eukaryota > Metazoa > Arthropoda > Thecostraca > Balanomorpha > Balanidae > Amphibalanus > Amphibalanus amphitrite. The sequence continues at coordinate 105,731 of NW_024881637.1, forward strand.
GTCCCGTGCGGACACGGCGCGCAGCGGCGGCCGCCGAGACGCCGCCACCAGTCGGCGGGCCGCCGGAGACGGCCGGCCGGAGCACACGCTCCACCAGCCAGCCGACCAGCGCCGCCGGTCCGGCGCCCACCGCGGCCGCCGGCCCCGGCCCCGGCTTAGTGGTGACCCGCTCCTCACGGGTGGTCCGACCTGCCCGGCGCTTCCTCGACGAGAGCTCGTCGTCCAGTAGCGCCTCGCCGGCGCCGCCTCCGCCTCCGCCGGTGGGCGAGGCCTCCTCCCGGCCGTCGCGGCCGGCGCGCGCGCTCTCGCCGTCTTCCGACGTCGAGCTGGACGAGGGCGTCATCAAAACGGTGGTGGAGTACGCGGACAGCATGGCAGCGGCGCCGGGCCGGGCGGCGGCGGCTCCGGCGGCGGTCGAGCCGGCTCCGGTGTCGCAGCCGGCGCAGGCGGACATCGAGGCGATGCTGCGCTCCCAGTGGGACGGCCGGCTGAAGGTGCGCGGCCGAGAGGAGGAGGCGGCCGCCGTGCCGGGCCGCCACCTGCTGCGGCAGCCGCGCCTGCACCTCAACAACCGCGTGCTGAAGCGGCTCCGGGACGGCCGCGACCTGACCTACCTCAGCGAGCAGGATGAGGCGCCGCAGCTGGAGCCGGAGCCGGCCGGCGCGCCGGGCGCCGGCAACGGCGCGCCCTCCGCCGGCAGTGGGCCCGGTAAGACCCCGCATCGACACTGACCTGATGTGGTTCTCTAAGGGGGGGGGGGGGCGACATATTTTTTTTTTAAGTATTGTTCAGGTTTGGTAATATTTTGATTTTTCTTAAAGATATGGTCTGGTGGGATCCCGTTTTGCCAGTTTTTTTTTTCTCAAAATTTGCGTGTGGCGACGTCACGAAAAGGCCACGACTAGCAAAAAAGTCGGTTTACCCAGGCCAAAATTTTACGGACAGTGTGATAGTGATGAAGAAGTTGCAAAAATTATACCATCATTCATAGGATTGACATAGGAGGATTGACATTGACATTGACATAGAATTGACATTCATAGGAGTTATTACAAATAATCGACTGTCAGTGGCCCTCTGGCCGCTGTAGCCGTGGTGGCCGTGCGGGACCGTATTGTCGATCGGCTGTGCCAGTCCACACTGTGGCCCGCTCCCCTGCAGCGCTGAGTCGACGGCCGGCCTCTGTCTGTTCCCCAGGGGGTCACGTGACGTGCGGCACTTGCGGCTCGCGCCGGTTTGTGGCTGTGCCCGACCTCTGCTACAAGTTCGGCAGCTGGATCTGTATGCACTGTATCAAATTCGTTCTCACCACATTGAAACAAACTTCACTCGCACCGAAATGTATCGACAATAAAGGTGAGAACAGACGGTTTTGAGTCACAGCCAGGGTTGTGTACATTCATTGTCACTCATATATTGGTGACTGACAATTCCTGTCACGAATTATTCTAATTACTTTTTAGGACTTATTTTGTTATTCATTTATTTCATTTTAACTATTACATAAATATTTTCTCTTTTTCTTTAAATGCTATCGGCGTTGCATCGAGCTGTTTTGCGATTTCCTTGCGGTTCGCTAAAATTTTGCACTAATATGACTTTGTCATCTAAATAGCTTAACGCCGTATCCAGAAAAGTAGTAGCCCGTTATGTGTACTGCTGGTGTTTCTATGGCTCTTCTCTGTAATCGGCCTGCTGTTTGAATGTGGCGAGTGCGATCGGCGCTGGCAGTCCGTTTCGTGTCTCCGTCGCCAGAGCTGTGCCGGACGCACGCCGATCCGTCGGAGCCGGAGCTGGCTCCTCCCGAGCAGCGCTGCGAGGCCTGCTGGCTCCAGGCCTGTCTGAACGCGCTCAACTTCTCCGAGGAGCGGCACAACCGGCTGCGCTCGAGTCTGCCGCGCTCCCACCAGGCGGCCGTGCCGCTGTTCAGCCGCAAACGGCGCCAGGAGACGGGCGGCTGCCAGTTCGGCCCGTCGCCGCCGCCGCCCGCCGCGGTGCCGGCGCTGCCGGCGCCGCCGCCCACCCGCTGCCCGAACAAGGCCTGGGGCGGCGGCGACGCGCGCGACTCGGTCGGCTTTGAGACGCTGAGTCGGCCGGCGGCCGGGGATTCCAAGGAGCCGGCGCAGGAGCCGGCCGGGAGCCAGCCGCCCGCAGCGGACGGGAACACCGGGTCCGAGGCCAACAGCGCCCCTGACAAACCAGCGAACAACCGGACAGAAGACACCGACGGCGATGGTTCTAATGACAAAATGCACAATGCTTCCGAGAAGGGGATATTGAAGGAGAACTCAACTTCTGTTGCTCCGCCGGGCACCGAGGCCCTGTCAAACGAGGAATCGAAGTCCGCCGAGCCCACCGTAACCGAGGGCGGTGCCAAGGACGAACCGACGGCCGCGGCACCGACTCGCGTCGAAACCCGGTCCAAAGACGACCTGAAGCCGGCAACACCGGCGCGGACCGAGACAGGGTCGAAAGATGAACCGAAGCCCGAGGTGCTGACGCGTCCCGAGACCCGGTCGAAGGAGGAGTGGCGGGCGGCGGCGCCGGCGCGGCCGGGGACCCGGTCGCGGACGGACCGGTGGCCGCCGCCGCCACCGGGCGTCCACAGCCGCAAGGCGGTGACGGTGGTGCCGCTGGGCGGCGGCTGGAAGCGGCGCGAGTTCGTCCGCAAGGGCGGCCGGCTGGACCTGATCGTCTACTCGCCGGACGGCACCCGGTTCAAGTCCGTGGTCGAGCTGCAGGCCTACCTGCGCGGAATGGACATCACGCGCAAGGCGCAGTCGTTCTTCACGGACGGTGTGCCGCCGCCGGCCGAGCCGGGCCAGCAGGAGCCGGTGATTCGGGACAGCTTCGTGAAGCGCGGGCCGCGCGTCAAGGTGGTGTGCCGCAGCGCGTCACTGGTGCTGGGCCAGCCGCGCGCCACGTTCGGCGGCGGCTCGCCGCCGGCGCCCACTCTGTCGCCGCAGCCCCCGGCGCTGTCTCCGCGCTCACCGTCACCGGGTGGCAAGGAGAACCGGGCGGCGGGCCGGCTGGACGGCTGGCCGCCCGGCCGGCGCCAGGCCGTCGGCGTGCGCAAGCTGAAGAAGCGACGCCATGTGGCCGGGGACGACAAGTCCAGCTCGCGGAATGTGCTCATGAAGCTGAAAGGTGAGCGCTACAGCTGCGGGGCGGGCTACTCTCTGGGACCGATCTGTCTTTGATGTATTGGCTGGCAGTCACGGTAGGCTCATTTGCAATTAATTGAATATTAAAATGGATAATGTCTCCTCTAACTACTGCATATTTTTAACGTTTGTTTAATTTGTTTTGAAACAGTAATTAAAATGGATAATGTCTCTCCTCTAATTACTGCATATTTTTAATCTTTGTTAAAAACTTTTTTTTAACAGAGGACTTTCTTTATTATACGCCTCCTGAAAAGCTCTATTATTTCTCAATCCATCCAAAGAATGTCTTGCGAGTTGAAACGCTGCCTACCGGGGCTGACTGTAATCGTTGCGTTTCGCAGTTTTGCACAAGTACAAACACCTCCAGCAGTCGCGAGGGAACAAGGAGCGTATTCGCAAGTCGCGCTGCGGTGTGTGTCTGGGCTGCAAGGCCAAAAACTGCACCAAGTGCGTGTTCTGCAGTGATATGATCAAATACGGAGGACCCGGCAAACTCAAGAAATCCTGCATGTGAGTCCTACGCATCACATTATGACATGCGTTCAAGGACGGCTTCTCGCAACAACTCGCTAATATTGTAACTTGCGTATATGATATACAACTTGCTAATATTGTGTCATGGATTAGTGCAAGTGGCGTTGTCTTACAGACTCTGTCCGTCCATCCGACTCTTTCCGTCCATCTGACCGACTGCGGCTGTCCCCGCAGCGCGCGGGTCTGTAAGCGGCCGCTGCTGCCCGGTGTCAACTCCCTGAAGCTGCTGCCGCCGCCGGCCGGCGCTGGTGACCGGTCGGAGCGCTCTCCGGAGCTGGCGCCGCCCACCGGCTCTCCGGCCAGGCCGGCTGACCGCGGCGCCTCGGCCGCCGCTCCCACTGTCCAGGTGAGACCCGGCGCACACGGCCGCCGTGGCGGCAGTGGGGAGGACGTGTCAGCCCAGAGCCCCCGACTAGTCTGTTTTTTTTTTGTTCTTTTGTGTGGCGCTTCCCTTTGCTGCAGCTGTCGTTTTTAATGCATAATTGTATTTATCCGAACATGTCCTTCTTATGCTGATCATTCGCCTTTTGCAACGGCTGTCATGAATTCCTGAAGCGAATTAAGGCACCTAAGTGTGCTCTCTCAGCCTGTCCCGGCGACGTTGGTCAGTGTTGGGCCGCCCGTTGGTGGCGGGGGAGCCCCGTTTCACCCCGCGCCGTCGGCTGCCGGCAGCCGGGCCGCCGGTCGTCGCCGCTGGTGCGACTGGACCACTGGAGCCCGCTGGAGCCGACCGAGCTGTGGGAGCGCGGCCTGGCCGTGCTGGCCGCCCAGCCGCCCGGCGTGCCGGTGCTCTGCTTCGTCTGCGCCAGCGCCGGACAGGAGGAGGTGAGCCGCCCGCACAGCTCGGCGCCCACCGGTGGACTTTCCACTCAACGAGCGGCAGCTCGTCAACGCACACTGCCATCAGAAGCCAGTTGGAGCTTACTTTGCAAGTCCGATTCATGGCAAACTCCAATGTGATGTGATTGTGGACTTACGCAAAGAAATTAGCGATGAAAATGTGATTGAGAGTTAAGCGTTCAATAAGCATTAGCAAAACATTCACGTGTCCCTGGATTAACCCTCGCCGGCACAGGGGGGGGGGGGGTTGATGCAACCCCCCCTAAGGTTTTTCGCGAATAACTCGCGTAAAAAGCGACCGATCGCGACGAAACTTTCAGTACCCTCGCATTGCTCAATTTTACACCAACCCTGAAAATTTCATGACCCTGACCCCAATGACCTTTGACCTGTGACCTCTTTTCTGTGACCATGTTTGGCCGAAATCGCGGTTCGGCGCATGTCGGCTCGCATTAGCCGCGCGTTTGCAAGCTTTTCGTGGTTTCAAACGTTCAAACATGTGATTTGATGTTGCTCCCATGCATTAGGGTGGGTGTCAAGGTCACCTGAAGGTCAGGTCAGGTCATTGACCTTTGGTGACCTCGGGTGACCTCGGTTCACTTTTTCGAGTTTTACATGTTTCTAGGCTAGTTTTTGGAGCTGAATTCGAATTTAGCAACCATTTGAGCATTTACGAAGTAGTTTTGGTGCCTTCGTAACATGTTACGAAGCTGTCCGAGGCGGTTGACACGTATTACGAATACCCGTCACAACCCCTACCGGTTGACCTGACCTGACCTGACCCGACCTGGTCTAAATGCTTAAAGACATCATCTCTGATCAAAACTAACACGATATTCGTGATCAGGACCCCTGAAAACCACATGGCAGCCACACTTTACGACTTTCTAACAGGTTCCGATTTTCCCGGTTTTCGGGTCATTGACCTGACCTGGAAGGTCACCCGATGACCTAGGACCTTAAAATTGGGTATCATCGGCTTCCTCTCGTGACGGGCAACACGCTCGTTTTTTCCGCGAAGCTCTAGCTCGATCAGGGGCCAAACGCGAGGGGGGTCGTACCAACCCCCCCCCCCTTGTGCCGTCGAAGGACTCAAAATGGCCTGTGCCGGCGAGGATTAAGCTAGTGTATGGGTTGTAAAATAGCTTGAGGCATTTGTGATCAGCCGTCGGCGGTGGTGGCGCGGTGTGTAACGGCCGCCTGTCCCCAGATGCTCTATTGCAACTCGTGCTGCGAGCCGTACCACCCGTTCTGCCTGGAGGAGGTGGAGGTGCCGCTGTCGGCGCTCCACCAGGAGAACTGGGTGTGCGCGCGCTGCCAGGTGTGCTGCGTGTGCGGCGCCGCGCCGCCCGGCCAGCCGCTGCACCGCTGCCACCAGTGCAGCGAGACCTACCACCTGGCGTGCCTGGGGCCGCACGGCTGTGCGCCGCCGGGCCGCTCCGACCAGCCGTGGGTGAGTACCGCCGCCGACCGGTCCCCGGGCGTCCGGACGGCCCACCGCCAACGCCGACCCGTACCGACGGGACCCGCCTCCGCGGACAGCCTGCGGAGACGGGTGACTGAACATTTACCGTGGTTCACACAGATCAGGCTCACAGCCGACGGCGTCTTGTATAAAGTATATGGAGTCGGCTTCTCTCGTGACATAGCCCATTATTTTGGCATCGGTCTGGAGTCTGTACAGGCTGGGCTTGCATGCGTGCTCTCTGTCTGACCCGGTGGGCGCTGCTGGGCCGTGTGTGGTGTCCGAGTGTAGCTGTGAACTGTGCCGCTGTGTGTGCTGTGTACTGTGGTGTGTGCTGTGAGGCCAGTTGCAGCCTGCCGCCCCGGCAGCGCGCTGTCCCCCGTGTGCCGGCGGAGCCGCGGCGGCAGACCGCCGGCGCCGCGCCCAGCACCTGCCTCCCAGTCCACTCTGCCCGCCCGTCCTGGTGGCCGCCTCCCGCCGAGCGCCGCGCGCCGCGCGCAGACACACGGACGGCGCGCACACAGTGGGCACACGGGCGTGCGTCGGCCGGGGCGGCGGCTGGCTGGCGGCCGGCGTCGTGCTCGCTCTCTCACGCCGCCGCCGCTGCTCGCCGCCAGATGCTCGGCTGGCCGTTCGCGCCGGCCGGGCCGCACGCGGAGCCGGCCGGCGCCGCCGCCTGCTCGCCGCCGCCGCCGGCCGACCGGCTGACGCCGCTGGCCTGCCTCTCCTGCTACGACCTGCCCAAAGTGGAGGACCCGGCCGCCGACCGGCGGTCGCCCATCGCCTGGGGCCGGCCGGCCAGCCCGCCGCTGCGCTTTGACCTCGAGGAGTTGCTGGGCGGCGCACCGGGCGGGCCGGGGCCGGCCGCGGCGGGCCCCGAGTCGGACGCGGAGACGGACTGCGGCAGCGACGTGTCGGCCGTGGAGGAGCCCTCGTTCGCCGGCTTCTCCAGACGGAGCGTGTTCGGCGGCGCGCCGGACGACGGGAGCGACGCAGCCCACGAGTCGGACCACGACGAGCGAGACGACGCGCTGCTGGCCATGCTGACCCGGGTCGAGGACGGCGACGAGACGGACGCAGAGGATCAGCGGCCCGTCGAACACCGCAAACGGAAAAAGCGGAGGAAGCGGAAGCGGCTCGGCCGGCCGCCGAAGAAGTGCCGCTGGAAGGAGGTGAGCGCCCAGCGGCGCGCCGAGGCGGCGGCCGCGCGCGCCGCGCCCACCCCGTCGCCGGAGAAGGCGGTGCGTCTGGTGCCGCGCGCGCGGCCGCGCTCGCCGCCGCTACCGACCGTGTACACGATCCCGCTGCAGTACGAGCTGCTGGACCAGGCGGCCGCGCTGGAGCTGCTCTTCGCGGGCATGAACGGGCCGTGCATGACGGGGTCGGAGCTGGAGCGGATCGGCCTCCAGCTGCCGGAGACGGTCGAGTACCGTGAGCAGGGCGACGCCGGGTCCTCGGACGACTCCTCGGAGGCCGACGAGCCGCTCTCGGTGGTGGACTTTCTGCGCGAGACGGTCGACGCCGAGCTGGACGCACTGGGCTACCCGCCGGCCGCTGTGCCGTTCGTGCTGGGCGCCGGTCGGCCGCGGCGGCGCCGGCGCCGGCCGCCGCTCTCCGAGCCGACCTCTGCGGCCACCCCGGCGCGCCGGCCGCCCGTCCCCGGCTCCCAGTGGGCCCGCAGTCGCCTGCCGCCCGGCATGAGCGAGATCGAGTGGGAGCGCTGGCGGCGCCTGCTGCCGCCGCGCAAGGGGCGCCCGAGGAAGTTCCCGCGGCCGGACGACCTGCTTCTCATCGAGCAGCTGAGACAGGTGAGCGCCTCAGACGGGCACGGGACGGGCCTACGGCGCCTCAGATGGGTACGGGGCGGGCCCGACCGCCTCAGACGGCTCAGCGCCGCTCGCCGGTCCAGGTTATCAGTGCCTTCCAATCAAGACACTTTGTTGCAGTTAGCAAACATTTGAAGCATATGCATTGAACAGGTTACAATAATTCAGCAGTCAGTTTTATGGTTATATTATTGTATGCTATTTTGTTCTGTTTTCCCTGTCATTTCACTTACAGCGATTGCCGTGTGGATCTGACGTGTCATTCGCCACTAGCTCTGATTAGAGAGGCACGCCGACCCATTGGGAACTGATGTGTACCTTGGTGTTGCCAACTGTAGAGCGATTCGATGGCGTGTCGTTGACGGTTTTTCCGCTTCACAGAACGACCCGGCGCTGCGGCTGCACGGACCGCCTCCGTTTGTTGGCGAGGGCGTCGACTCGTATTTATACGACGAGGACGAGCCCGGGACGACGCCGGCCGGCGGCCGTCCCTCGTCCTCCACCTCAGGCGAGGAAGAGGAGGAGGAGGAGGATCCTGACGACCCGGCCGCCGCCGACTCCGAGGGGCCGCCTGAGCTGGAGCGGGAACAGGAGGCCGCCGAGCCGGCAGACCGCACCCCGGCCCCGGCGCGGCCGGCCAGGCGCGGCTCGCGACACGGCGTCTCGGCGCCCGGCCTGTACAAACGGCACTACGTGACCTCGCGCGCCGGCACCGCCGACGGCCCCTCGTACCGGCAGCTGCTGGGCCTGCGCGGTGCCCGCCGGCCGGCCGCCTCGCGGCTGCTGCAGGCGGGCCGGCGCGCGCTCAAGGCCGCGCGGCGCCGCACCGCGCTCTCCCGGCCAGCGGGCAGGTCGCCGAGCAAGGGGTCTGGCTCGGCGCAGAGCTCGCCCAGGAAAGGAGACTCGGCAGCAAGTCCGGCCCGGCCAGGTCGGCGGCCGGAGAGGGGCCCGGCCGGCAGGACGCCGGACGGCGCCAGCTCTGCAGAGGAGTGCTCCGATGGGGGTCGGGGGGAGGGGGCGGCGGAGGGAGACCGGCCCGGCTCGCCGCTCGACTGGTGTGATGCGCTGATCGAGGCCGTCTCGGACGTGTCCGGGGCGGCGGAGGACGCGCTGCTGGCGCCCGAACAGGGCGAACAGTCGGACCCGGAGGTCGGCCCGCTGCGGCCGGACCAGGAGGACGCCCTGCTGGCAGACGACGGGCCGCCGCCGGCCGACGACAGCGGCGACGCCTTCCTGCTGGCCCAGTATGTGGACGTGCAGGAGCCCGCTCGCCCCAGTTCACCGGACAAGTCTGTGGCGCGCGCGGCGGCCCGGCGACAGGACGCCAGCGCCGACCCGTACGCCAAAACGTACAGCACCGGGGCTGGCCGGCGGCGGCGGCCGCGCGGTGATAGCTGAGGCTGCCGGCGCGCCAGGTGCCCGAAACGACGCGCCGGGGGGGGGGGGGGGGTATCAGAGCGTGGGCCGTTTTAGTCAGGTGACGCAGCGCGCCGCTGCCATTTCTCATCGTGAGTTCATTGTGTCCGCGCATATTGGGCGCGCTCGCCGATCTCCAGTGGTGTGAGCGCCGCGTCTTTGTGTTCGTCGCGTGGTGTGCGCGGAGCGAGCCAGCCGCGGCTGGGCCGCCGACTGCCTCCGAGTCAATACACTTGGTCATTGCTGTACGTCGACTCGGCGTGTGTATGTCCGTGTGTCTGCCTGCGACTGTCGGCGTCGGAGGCTGCCATCCTTCCACATTCCTACATTTGTGTCACCCTTCTATGTGTTTTCCGTTGTGAACTGTCTTGTAATCATGTCATTGTGTTTTTTCTCCGCTATGCAGCCGTTAATTTCGCATGAATTTCTCCTAATTTGTCTACTCTACTTATTTGATGCGACATGCGCATGCTTTCACCAAGGCGCAATCAAGTTACTTAAACTCTTATAGTGGTGTCTCTTCTTACCACCACGTTTTATTTATGTCTGATTGTAACCTGCCCGCATCACATCCGTTCCTGCCTTGTTCAATAGTGTTGTATTTATACACATTTTTATCCTGCCATCCTGTATCCTGTTATACAATCTGGTGCATTTCGCGCCTACGATTCCATGCCTAGCAGTAGCCGCACTGATGCTCGCACGCATGAACGCTACACGGTGCTAACTAACCAGCTTTCCGTGCTCACAAGGCAGCGTTACAGTTCGCACACTACGTCTTGTTGGTATTTGTAAAACTGGCGGGCCGCGCCGTCTGTTTTGGGAGTAGGTGTCTGCTCCTCGTGATAAACCGGAATCCCAATTACACGACGATTTAGGGCTTTTTCCAGCGCTTCGAGTCAACATTTGTTGCTGGTGCTTTTTCTAGCCAGTTTTATTAGATGCGCCGGTACACGAGCTGGGGATTTTTGGTGGCCCCTACTTTTTTTCGCCGCGCCTTAGCTAAAAAGAAAAAACTGAGCGCCGCAGGAGCCAACTTTTGGGTACCTCTAGGGAGTGAGTTGAAATTTATTGACATAACATGAAAAAAGTCGGTCGGGAAGTCGTTGAGATCGATGTTTTAGTGACGTCATGATTTCTGAGTTTTCGACCACAAACGGCATATGCTCAAAAAATCATAAAATAACGGGACAGACGTACAGACATGACGTAAACGCCATTAGACTGCCAATACCATACACAATGAAATGGCTGTCCTCGATTTTTGATTATCACCTACCTTTTCCAAAATCTATTGAATCTTGGCAATTTCTCTACTTCACTACCATGATCATTTCTAAAAATGATCTTTTTCGACCAAATACGTACACGTATTATGAAATGGAGGGCATTACCGTGTTCTACGCCTTAAAGCACCAATGAAACGTGTCATATGCTGTAAATGCCTATTTTGCTCTTGGGGGATATGTTTTTACCTGATAAATCTGACCTTGACCCTGACATCTGCTTGACTGACCCCTACATGGATCCGACACTCAATTAACACTTATATGAAGGATTGTGCACAGTCTTGACAGAGTTTATGACAAGAGACGCCCAGTACGAGGTTTCATTCTAAAGTCGATACTACTGAACTCCATCCGGCTGCAGTCACCACTTATCTGTCCAACGGGCCTGAATCGTAACCTCTCCGCCGGGCCGGGCACAGTTATATCCAACCGCGCTGTCATAAGAATAGGAAAGTGCCTTAGGCGAGTGATTGCCAAATAAAGTCCTTTGTGGGTCTGGCATCGCTCACGCCTGCCGAGGCTGCTCTTGCGAAGGTCGTACGAAGCTGACCTTTGTGTCGTAGTCTTTCGGAGACTGCCAATCTCACCGTAGGCGAGCCCGAAGTCGAACGCATCAGGTGAGAACTCAGAACGTCGGATTGAATTATTTCGGCTGGGGCGCTGCGCCTCGCCACTCCGTGTCCGTGTCACCCACTTGTATGTGTCGCTGATCCGTGACCCGTGTCACTGACCCGTGACCCGTGTCTGTCGCGGCGCAGACCTGTGTGCGCTGCACGCGCTGCCGCAGCTGCCAGAAGGCCGAGATTCACCAGTACGTGGGCAACCTGCCGCTGTGTGGTAACTGCTTCCAGCTGCACCAGCGCGGCAACTACTGCCCGCTCTGCGGCGGCTGCTACGAGGATGACGACTACGACACAAAGGTGAGGGCCGGCTGGCCGGGTACCGCTGCTCTCCCCCCCCCCCCCCCCCCCCACAGTTTGTGTTACGTTACGCGCGCAGTCCAGTTTCGTGTTTGGTTAGGATGCGCCAACCCAAATGCGTTGCATGTGCGGGGAAGTGTACCAACGGGAAATACCACGTCATTCCGCGCTGACCGTAGCCGCCTGTTCGCTCCCGCAGATGATGGAGTGCGAGTCGTGTCACACGTGGGTGCACGCCCACTGCGAGAGCCTCTCGGAGGAGATGTACCAGATACTCAGCTTCCTGCCCGAGTCCGTCTCCTACCTGTGTGACCGGTGCCTGCCCCGGCCGCCGGCGGCCGACGGCGCAGAGCCGGCCGGCTCGCCCGAGCGGCGCCGGCTGCCGCGCGAGGTCTCCTGGCGGCGCGCCGTGCGGCACGAGTTCGAGAGCGGCTGCGCGGCCGTGGTGCGCGCCGTCTGGGCGTGCCTCAGCCGGCGGCCGGCCGCGCCGGACCGCGCTGACGACGGAGACGGGCCGGTGCCGGCCGACGGGCCGCCGGCTGAGGACGACCAGGTGGTGCCGGACGCGGCGGCCGCCAGCGCCGAGCCGCCGACGGCCGCGCGCCTGCGCCAGCTGCGCACCCAGCTGCGGCGCGGCGACGTGGTCAGCGTGCGCGCCTTCCACCGGCTGCTGCAGGCGGTGCTGGCAGAGGCCGAGCAGGCCGGCGCCGGCGGCGTCATCCGCGCCCGCGCCGCCTACCAGCGCGCCATGGCCGACGCCTTCCCCTGGTTCCAGTACGACGGCCGCGTCGTGACGCCCATCAAGGCGGGCGTGGCCCACCCGGACCACCCGTACGCGGCGGGCGCCGGCGCCCCCGCCGCCGCCCTGATGACCAGCCCCACGGAGGTGCGCGCGCGCGCCTCTCCCAGCAAGTACACGCGCACGCCACTGAAGCGTCTGTCGGCCGCCTCGACAGGCAACCACGACCAGTTCCGGCCGCTGATCGACCTCTGTAACCGGCACTACCAGTCGCTGCGCGCGCTGGAGGCGGGCCGGCTGGCGGACTCGCGCCGCTGCGGTCTGTGCGGCCGGGACGGCGAGGCTGGTCCGGCCGGCCGCCTGCTGTGGGCCGGCGCCGGCCTCTGGCTGCACGTCGGCTGTCTGCTGCACTCCACCGAGGTGTTCGAGGAGGTGGACGGCTCGCTGCGCGCCGTGCGCGCCGCCCTCCACCGCGGCCGCCAGACGCGCTGCCACGTGTGCGCCGGCCGCGGCGCCACGGTGGCGTGCGGCCTGCGCAGCTGCGCGCGCCCCGCCCACCTGCCGTGCGCCGCCGAGTCCGGCTGGCACTTTGGCGCGCTGCCCAGCTGCCCGGAGCACCGTCCGGAGGGCGCGCCGGCCGGCTCCGGTCCGCCGGACCCCGTGCGGCGGCGCGTCTTCATCGAGGAGGGCGACTGGCTGCGGCGCCGGCCCACCGAGGCGCCGCTGGACTCGGCCGCCGCCGTGCTGGGCAGCCTGACCGTGCACTCCTTCGGCGATCGGGTAAGTGTCGGAGTGGGTATCGAGGGACTGCAGTCCATCTCTGTCTGCGTTGTTCGCTGTCAGTACAGCGAGTCCCCGCCGTCTGTACTGTGAGTCTCCGTCGTCTGTGTAGTGTCCCCGCCGTCTGTGACTCTGCAATGGGTTTCCGGCAGTGGGTTTGTGCGGTGAGTCTGTTGGCTGTGCAGTGTGCAGTGAGTTTCTGTGTGCTGCACTCGGTGCTGACGGAGGTCGGTCCGCCCGCCAGGTGGTCCCCTCGGGCCGCTCGCTGATGCCAGTCGGTATGACGTGCTCGCGCGTCTACTGGTCGACCATCAACCCGCGCCGGCGGACGGTGTACACAGTGCGGACGGTGAGCGCCGGGCCGCTGCCGCCCTCGGACCGACACTGCCTGGTGGACCACTCGCTCAGCCACGCACAGGTCAGTCGCGCCCGCGCCCGCCTGACATACCGATCAGCTCTGCGGCGGCGGTCCGTCCGTGCACCCCGCCAGACTGTAATGCCACGCTTGAGTTTGCAATGGATTTAATATTGCATTGGATACTTAATTCTTTGAAGTGAATTTAGTTTGTAGCTTTTGTGGAATGGATGATGTATGCCCACCTGGGCAGTGGTGATTTACTCTGTCGTGGAAAACAGCCTTCGATGACGGTCGGCGGCTCCCCTGACCGCCCCTCTCCGTTCCCTCTCCGTGTCCCTCTGCCCCGGTCACGGGCCCCATACCCGCCCCTCCCCGCGCCCCGCGCCGGGCCCTGCGGCCGCCGCTGCCCCGGTGGTGACCGGCTGTCCCGCTCTGCCAGGTGGAGCGCTCGCTGCAGCAGCTGGAGGAGTGGCGTCGCGCCGTCTCGGCCCGCGCCGGACGGCCGTCCGCTGCCGCCCGGTTCACCTTTGAGCCAGCGGCCGAGCCGCGCGCGAGCGCCGCCCCGGCCGAGCCGCCCGCCGGCTGCGGCGCCTCCGAGGACCACGAGCAGCAGGTGAGCGAACTGGCTGCGCCGGAACAACCGAAACCGACTGAATGTGGCCGCCTGTGGGCAGGGGGCGTGCTCCTGACCGGGCTCTGGTCTAGTATCGCTATCATGACGGTTGTGTCACCAGTAATGTATTACCTGCGCTAGGCCGAGTGAGAGCCGTGTGCCATCGCCCATGCTATCCCTCGGTACTGAACCCGTGTCGCGTGGCTGGCAGGTGCGCTCCTGTCTCGAGTCTCTGCTCGGCAACGTCTGCCGCTCCGTCGTCGAGGAAGAGGAAACGCTTCTGGCCGAGGCCAACCTCAACATCCCCATACTGGAGAACGTCGACAACGACTTCCTCAACCTGATGCTGAAGGAGCTGTGTGAGGGGGACGGCGCCACCTACCTGGGCGGGGAGGGCGGCGGCGGCACTGCCGGGACGGCCGCCGGCCTGCCGGCGCAGCCTCCGCAGCAGCAGCAACAGGAGCAGCAGGAGCAGCAACATCATCATCAGCAGCAGCAGGAGCAGCATCATCACCAACATCAGCACCACCATCATCAGCACCATCACCAGCACCAACATCAGCAGCCGTCGGATCACGGTGACGGCGAGCTGGGCGGCCGGCACCTGGCCGGCGTGTCCGAGGCCATGGGCGTGCCGTGCGACTCGGCGGGCGCCGCCGGCCTGGTGACCGACTGCGGGCCGCGCCGGGCCGCGCTCAGCATCGACTGCCAGCGCGCCGCCGACGCCATGGAGGCGGACTGCCAGCGGCAGCTGCACGCCGGCCTGACCGAGAGCCAGCAGGTGGCCGAGATCGCCGAGTCGCTGGAGCAGCTGAGCCATGGCTCCTCTGAGGTGACCAGCAGCCAGCTGCAGATGTCGCCGCAGCAGCCCGACGAGCCGCCGCCGCCGCCGCCGCACAGCGCCGCCTTCGACTGGCAGACGGGCCGCGCGCGGCACCGCTCCGAGCGGCTGCCCGGCTACCCGGCGTCGGCCGACGGGCCGCTGCTCGCCGAGTACCCGGCGGCGTTCGAGGCCGCCGGCCTGGGCTCGCAGCACGCGTCGGCGTTCCGGCCGGCGGCGCGGCGCGGCCGCAGCCTCTCGGCCGAGCAGGCCTCCTACGAGGAGCTGATGGCGTTCAAGCCGGTGGCGACCGTGATGCCGGAGCCGCGCGACCAGCTGTGGCCGGCCGAGCTGCGTACCTACTCGGCGCAGGTGCACTGCCGGCGCCGGTCGGGCTCTGGCGCGCCGGCCGGCCCGCTGCTCCACCAGCCGCCGTTCAGCTACCAGCCGTGGTGGCCGCCCATGAGCGGCTGGGCGCCGCACGACGCCTGGCCCGGCCAGAAGGCGGACGGCTGGCAGCAGTCGGCGGCGGCGCACCCGAGGAGCGAGCCGAGCGTGCCGCTGCCGCGGCAGCTCTCCCAGCTGGATGGCGCAGACGACTCGGACGACGAGTCCGTGCCGAGCAAATGTCCCAAGTGCCGGCGGATGTACCGCACGCGCGAGAGCATGCTGAAGCACCAGGACCTGTGCGACTTCGAGGTGGACAGCTCTGGCAGCAGCGAGGCCGAGGAGGATGGCGCGGAGGCGGCCCGGCCGGAGCCGCGCCGTCCCGCCGTGGAGCCGGGCGAGGCGCCGCGCGCGCCGCCGCCAGCCGCCACCGGCGAGGCCGAGGTCTCCTCCACCACGGCGCCGCTGCCGTCCGAGACGCCCCGGCTGCAGATCAAACAGGAGGTCGAGGAGGCGCCGGCGGCCCCGGCGCGCGCCTCGCCCGCTCGCCCGCGCCGCCGCTCGCCCAAGAAGAAGGCGCCGCCGGTGTTCGGCGCGGCGGCGGGCCCGGCGGTGGCGGCGCCGCTGCCCCCGCCGCCGCCGCCGCCGCCGCCGGCCTCGATGGGGATGCCGCTGCCGCAGCTGCTGATGATCGGGAACCAGCTGGTGAGCCCGGGCCAGATGCTGCTGCCCCAGGTGCAGCAGCAGGGCGTGGTGATCGTACAGGGCAACGTGAGCTACACGGTGGTGCCGCAGCAGGAGCCGCTGCTGTACGGCCAGCCGGCGCCGTTCGTGCTCAACTACCCGCAGCTGGCGCTGCCGCCCGGCGCCAACCTGCAGCACCTGGGCTCGTTCGAGCTCGGGCCGGCCGGCGGACAGCTGGCGCAGCCGGTCGTCTACTCGATGGCCGGTCTGGGCGGCGGTCTGGTGGCCTCCCTGCCGGCGGTGTCGGTGGCTGGCGCCGGCGTGCAGCCGCACCTGCCGGCGCCGCTCGCCGGCGGCGCCATGGAGCTCCGGCCGCCGGCCCCGCCGCCGGCCGCCGCGCCCGAGCCCATGGAGGTGTCGCTCCCGCCGCCGCCGCCGCCGCCGCCGGCGCCGCCCGTCCAGCCCCCGCCGCCCCCGCCCGTGGTGTCGGCGCCGCCGCCGCCGCCACCGGGCCGCAGCTCGCCGGTGCAGTCGAGTCAGGTGGACAGCAGCCGGCCGCAGAGCGCCGATTCGCCGCCGGCAGCGTCGCCGGCTCCGTGCGAGTCTGCGACCTCGCCGCCGGCGGCGGCGGCGGCGCCCGGCCGGCACGTGCAGCTGGTGAAGCCGAGCACAGTGGTGGCGCCCGCGGCCTCGTCTGACGCCAGGAAGGTGGCCAAGGTGAGTGAACTATTGGCTGGTGCTGAAAATAGCCGGAAATACGCGTCCAGATCTACTGGGAGCGGCGGAGGCCCACTAAGACCCGGGACTCGAGTGTTTTTTAGTATTACGTATCAAACGAGTCCTTGCTCCGGGTCCGTCGTCGCACATATTGCGCTCGCAGACTCGTCCTGTTTGCCCGCGTATGGCTGCACAATAACATGTTTCTTTGAACGTAGTACGGAAACAATATTGCGACTATCAGATTTAGTTTGTGCTGCATGAGGGACGTCTGTGCCGATGTCTCAAGAAGCATGTGTATTGCTTTTTTATGAGGTGCTGTTCCGGCCCCGACTGGCAATGCAGTACTCGTATAAGTTACATTGTATTTGTATATGAAATATTTATTTACGCCGTAGGTCGTAACACAGACTGATCTTGGTCGCTCGGAAGGTCCTCACTCTCTGGTTACCGGCGTCCTGACCCCCCCCCCCCTCCCCCCGGCCGGCTAGGTGAAGCCGAGGCCCACCTACAGCTACCGGGACGCCATGAAGACCAACCCGATGCTGCGCCAGGAGAAGGGCAAGCTGATGCGCCGGCTGGTACCGCTCGAAGTGGACTCGAGCTCGGCGTCGGGCCGCGCGGCCGCGCCCGCCGCCGGCGCCTCGCCGCCGCCGCCGCCGTCAGCCCCGTCAGCGGCCGGCGGCGGCGGCGGCGGCGGCGCGGTGTCGCCGGCGCCGTCAGTGAGCAGCAGCGGCACGGCTCCGGAGGCCGGCGACGGGCCCAAGCTCTCCTACCGGATCAAACTGCGCCGCGACCGCGCCGACGACGGCTTCCAGGTACCTACGTCCGCCCGGTCGGGGCCGGCTGCTCGGGCGGGCTGCGACCACCAGTCGGGCAGGTCCTCCCCACACCGTCTTCAGACTCCGAATATGCCGTAGCTCCACGGCTTAATGGGCAGCACTGGCAATCTTCCACTCGAAACTCCCATAGGTGTTATTGGCCAGATACACTACTAGTGATCCGAACTGTTAACGACTTTCTATTTCATTGTATCAGAAGCTTCACTCAGTCGCATATTTCCTAATGGTAACGTACTTTTCCGACATGGCTCTGTAAGATTGTCATCGGGAAATATTCAATGAAACTAGTTTCACCGCCCGCTTTCCATCTTAATCCTCTGGAAGACTTCAGCGAAGTTGCAAACTTCTTCTGAAAGAGGCACGTAAAGGACTGGTTGGGTGTTATATAACGAACATGGTGTGTTCGGAAGTTTAAATTGGTCTGGAGCATCAATTTAAGTGTCAAAAAGATAATGCTTATCCATTAGCCAGCTTGTCACGAAAAGTTTCCCGGCGTCCCCCAGGACGTTGCCCGGCCCGGCCGCCCCACATTCCGTGTGTCGCGCCTCCCCCCGGCTGTGTCGGCAGTTCCACCCTCTGCTCCGTGTTGCCGCTTCGGGCATCTCCCTGCCGTACCGTCTTTGACCATGTCCCTCCTGTCCCGCGTCTGACTATGTCCCTCCCATGTCTGACCGCGTCCCTGCCGTCGCTGCAGGTGCGGGAGATTGTGCGGAACCCGTCCGGGGACTCAGTCAGCCCCGGCGCCACCGTCAAGTCTGTGAAGATCACGGCCCGCGTGGGCTCGCTGGGCAGCGACCTGCTGGTGGTGCCGCGCCGCCAGACCGCCGACGCCGAGGTGGGCCGCCGACCCGCCCCGGCTGTCCCCTATATGGCCCTCTGTAGCCCGTCTGACCCGTACGGACCCCGTCTGACCCGTACGGACCCCGTCTGTCCCGTACAAACCCGTCTGACCCGTCTGTCCCGTACGGACCCGTCTGATCCGTGCAGACCCCGTCTGTCCCGCACATACGCCCTCGGTCCCGTACAGATACCGTCTGACCCGTACAGACCCGTCTGTTCCGTATATAGCACGTCTGACCCGTACAGACCCGACCCAGTCTGACCGTACACGGTCCACCTAAACGGATCGAGCCGGAGCCCACAGCGCTAGCGGGATGGTGGATTTTCCTTCAACCCTTTCTCTTTCCAACGTTGTCGTGGTTTGCATTTTGCGCAACTTCCAGCGATATGGTTCGTTCCCCCCGGTCCCGTCCTATCGGTGAGTGTTGCCGGGTTTCGGGTGCCTGTGCGGCAGACGGGCCGGGCCAGTCGTGTCCGTCGGTACGGCTGTGGCGCTGTGTCCTGCCTGGGTTTGTTCCGGACCCAGAACAATTGTCTGCAATGTGGCGCGGCGGGCGCTCGTTCCGGGTCTGTGGGGCTCCTCTCCCCTCTCCAAACACTGCCTGTGGTGTCTCAGTCGGTTATCTGGCGACCGTTGTATAGCTGGAGTCGCCAGTAGCACTCTACTGTCGCAGCTGTGAAGGGGCGGCCGCTCTGCGTGGTAGTGAGCCGCCAGACATTTTTTTTCTGGTACTGGGTCGGTCTAAAATACCGTGTTAAGAATGCGTGTATATTATTCGGCGGATTCTTTTGTCAACCTACAGGGTGTTTCACTAAAAGTGTCGAAAAGTAAATGCTTATTAAAGATATATAAAATACGCAAAGCACGTGGTTGCGCACGTGGCTTTGTTGCAAATTTTTGGACATTTATGATTTGGCCACTTAAGATATATTTTACACTCATACGGAGCGAGGGCAGGAGGCCAAAGTTACTAGTCGTTTTTTTTTTCCTTATACAGAATAAGAACAGGTTATTTACACCGCAACAGGAGCGGTGGATTACACTTACATTTGGTGCTATCAGAAACATTGAAACCGTACGCCGACTTTTCAGGAAACGTTTCACTCTCTCACCTCGCTACGACCCAGATTATAAAAGTTTCAAAGGGTTTCTTGAGAGGTTTAAAAGGGTTCCTTTGATGCCGGTTCCAGTCCAAAAAAAGGCGGGTCGCCCCACCTCTCGGCGGAAATCGTTGAAAAGGTCAGGGTCTTTTTAAGGGCCTTTTAAGATAACAAGAAGCTTATTTCAACATCAGAAATAGCCAAGCCCCCAATTTATCAGAAACAACCACCGTAACGGCTGTAGCCACCAAGAACTGGCTGGACCCGAAGTTCCGTTCCCGGGCCGAATAATCAGCTGCCTCACCGCCCGCCCCTGGCCAGCGCGAGGCCCCGATCTGTCACCGCTAGCCTTCTGGTTTTGGTCAGTAGCTCTCGCAGAGCTGAGGAAGGCTTAAGTCGCATCACTTTTGGAGCTGAAGAGCACAATGCAAGGCTTTGCCGACAGTCTGGACGCTGAAGATGAAAACGGGCTGTGAGGCACCTCCGGACACGTGCCGAAACGGTGCATTAAAAGAAGCGGCGGATATGTGGAATAGGTTTGAGTGACGGTGATATCATTTTTATATATTCAAATGTCCAACAATTGCGGATGGAATGATGTGCAAATGTCCATAGAAAACATTGTTATTATGTGCATTAGGGCCTTTTACTTTTTGACACTTTTAGTGAAACACCCTGTATATTAGGGTGCATCAAACGCCCCACTTTTTCGAAAAATTTCTGCGAACCTCCTGTCACCGAAATTAATTTGTTACGTATCCTAAATGTATCCACCATGCCAAATTTCAAGAGTTTATGAAGCCATCTAGGGGGTCCGCATCGACCCTAAAGTTAACGAAACTTCATGAATTTTATCATTAATGGCGCTTAATTACAAGTTATTTAAAATTATCCTTAGGTCAAAACATCTTTAAGCATCGCTAATCATTGCAAGTGCTATCCTAAAACTGTCCACCAAATCAATCTGAAATGTATCTGACTTCACCTATAGGAGTCTTAACACTCGCCCGTATTGGTGTTTTGTGTGCGTCTAACGTACAGGGGAGGGGGTCCGTTGGACCCTCTTGCTGTTCGGTCTCTGATTAAGCTAGAGCTTCACGGAAAAAACTAGCGTGTTTCCCGTAACAAGAAGAAGCCGATGGTATCCATTTTTAAGGTCCTAGGTCATTGGTTGACCTTCCAGGTCAGGTCAATGACTAAAAATTCGGGAAAATCGGGACCAGGTAGAACTTCGTAAATTGAGTTTGTTGTAGTTTTTCGGGGTGCTGATTACGAATTTCAGATCAGTTTTGATCAAAGATGATGTCTCTATGCATTTAGACTAGGACGGGTCAGGTCAAGTCAGGTCAACCAGTGGGCGTCCTGCCAGCTATCCATAGTAGGTGGCAATCACCACCGACAGCTTCGAAACATGTTACGAAGGCAACAAAACTACTTCGTAGGTGTTCAATGCTCAAACGCTTCAATGTAGTCACGCGTACGAGATGAGTAGACAATGCTCCTATCATCAGACGCTATTGCAGTGTCAGAACGTCTGCTTTTTGAAAATCCTGCGCTCTCCCGTCTTTCTGGACCATGTGTCTGGTGCAGCAACTATGTAGCGCCGACCATTCAGCGTTGCATCCACTCGTCGACGCACGGGGAAGGGTCTTTCACAAGGAGATGAAACTCAGAAAGTAGCAACTGGCATGTCTCAGATATTCCATTCCGGTCACCTGAGGTTATGTCGTTCACGTGGTCGTGACCTTTTGTTTTGGGTCAGTGGGAGAAATATGAAAACCGAGTCAGAATGATCATCGCCAGTCACACCCCGGCAAGATCGCGCCCATACCCCGGCAACATTCAATAGCGCAAGTGGCGGCAACAAAACCAAGATATCAAGTTTGTACGTCGCTACTGAAACCGCAAGGTCGTTGACAACGTCGGATACACCTGTCTGCGAAGGATGATAGTCCAGACTTGCGACGCTCCACAGGGACTTGGTCCATCCTGAGGTCGACGAACAATTACCGACGGGAAGAGCGACTCACTCTAGTTGTCGTCGAAGACGTGCTCATCAAATTACATGAGAATTATTCACGGATTGCTAAAAAAAAATACTCACGAGTCACTCTAAACCAATAATATCGGTGTTAACATTTACCTCAACATGAGTTCGTCTAAAACCGGTTTTGTCAGGGCTGCATGCGTGACAAAGTAACTCCATTTGGTTTTGACGCTGCCGTGGTCGACTAGGAATTTCGGGCTTCATATCGGCGAGCTCATGATGGTGTACGTCTTCTGCGAGCCCAGAGTCGAGTCATGTCGTTGAATCACAAAACCAAATAATATGCAAGAACCGCTCTAAACCCAAGGAATTCAGTTAATCATTGGAGCTTAACGAAGCGATTTGTCCCAGTCTTCCCTCCCAGCAAAAGTCCTACTTCCTAAATATAGGTAATGTGTATCAGCGGGCTAAGCTGAAACTATCTTTAGTTATTATTTTCGTGCTTAATTTGGGCTTATTGAGGAA
The DNA here is from genome assembly GCF_019059575.1 of Amphibalanus amphitrite. Taxonomy (NCBI): domain Eukaryota; kingdom Metazoa; phylum Arthropoda; class Thecostraca; order Balanomorpha; family Balanidae; genus Amphibalanus; species Amphibalanus amphitrite. Next base: position 127,581 of record NW_024881637.1, read on the forward strand.
AACTCGCGATGATCTCAAATACTTCTCTTAGTGATGTTAAAGGACATCATATAAGGTCCAAGTTGAATACAGACCAGGCATCAGTCCACGAAAACGGGGCACAAAAATACATTTCAATTCCTGAAACAAATTTGCATCATATTTGGCGCTAACTGCGCAGTTTCTGTATCATTACCTATGGGGCATAACGGAGGGGTCACGTCGTGACTGACCTGACCTCAGGCGACCTTTACGGAAAAGAAAATCAGAGGAAAAAAGCTGTAAAAAATTTGAAAGCTTGTGATTTCCTAAGTTTCGTCTCCCTGCGAAAGATTCCCCGACTCTGAGAGCGCTGCGAATCTATACAGCATTTTTAGACCACCGAGAGGTTCGCGTATGACGTCATAGGTCACTGGCCTGACCTGATATCAAAATGCAGCAAATGCCAAATGTTCAGGCTTAAGTATCAAAGGCCAGCTAAGCCAAATTAAAGTTCCCTAACCGGACGTGTTTCGACCCATCGCGACAAAAACAGCAGTGGTCGCACCAACCCCCTCCATCGGGGAAGGTTAAGTGATGAAGCATGTTCATAGCTGATGCGGACCCCCTAGATGGTATCCGATATAATTTTGATTTTGCACAGCGTCATTGTGCCACTAGTGGAACAAACTAAATCAACAGACAGATCGATTTGAAGACATCGGGGCGTTTGATGCACCCTACTGTATATGCTTAAATGAAATGTGATTAGCCGATATTCCAATGTTTGGTGTTGCATCTGGCTGCTATTTAATCTGGCCTGTTGCGAAATCCCGGCTGGATTTTATTGCGGGAGACTATTTCTGGAAATGGAATCCCAGCACGCAGGGCCGTCCGTCGCCCTTCTCGGGCTGTCTGGCCCTGTTGGCCCGCGCAGTGGGGTGCCGGCCCGCGGCCCCTGTCTGCGGTCTGTCTCTGATCTCTGTCTCTGTCTCTGATCTCTGTCTCTGTATCTGCTCTCTGGTCACGACCTCTGGTCTCTGTCTCTGTATCTGCTCTTTGGTCACGGTCTCTGGTCTCTGTCTGTCTCTGCTCTCTGGTCACGACCTCTGGTCTCTGTCTCTGCCACTGTCGGCCCCCCACTGCGCCCGCTAATAGCGGCATCAGTGGGCGTGAATGACTGTCCCGGCGCGAGTGGCGTCCGGCCGCCGACGGCCGCCGCCACTGGAACCCGGGCCCCGTCTGGCGAGCGACACACGCCACTACATAAAGAGGCGGATATGTGCTCAGAGGCCACATTGAGGTGGCGGCATTGGGTTGTCGGCGCTCGGCCCCGACCCCCCATGAACGGGCGGCTCTATTCATGACGTGGAGGAACCAAATGGGAACGGTTGGCTGGCCAGCCGAGGCCATTCATTCCGAGACTGAATGGACTGAGCCGAACCGGGTCGCCGGCCGGATTTACTAGTTGGGTGCAACACGGAGCCAGGCATTTATTCATACACAATGAAAGTGTGTGAGTTGGATTTGAATTACGAACATCTCGTTATTCGGCCGCCTATGCGTATGTTGGAAGTCGCTTCCATTGGAGAGGTCGGCTGCACTTTGCGCTCCTGAGGCTTTTAGTGAGAGCGTTCCGGCGCGGTGCTCCCACCAATGGACGTTCGCTCATTCTGTATTGTGACTCTGTATTTGAATTGGTTTTGGATTATCGTTTTGCTGGTAGCGGCTCGTTGTGCCGATCGTTCGGCCGTCCGTCCGGGCCCATTTGCCGCGGGTCGCTGTCTCGGGCGTACTTTGGCCGGTAATTGGGCGGGCTGCTGCCGCGCTGGCCGTCCTCTCGCCCAGGGGGTGATGCGGCAGACGGTGTCGCGCGCCGCCGACCCGCCGCGGTCAGCCAGATCAATAGACACCTCCCGGGCCGGTGGTGTTATTACCCGCCAGGTTATTGTTCGTATGCGCCCAGTATTGACGTGTTAGAGGCGGGCTTCGCTCGGCGCGGCGGCGATACTGGCCGGCGCGACCCGCCGCCGGATCTGAGGGCGACCGTACGAGACGGCCGGTCAGAGCTGCTCCCGGAACCCGACTCTGTGGCCTCCCAACCAGAGTCCGGGCGCCATGGTAATCTGACGAGCCGGGCGGACAAAGCTGTCCAAATTAGAGAGAGCTGGACGGTGTTAAACAGATGAGAGGGTGTTGGCGGGCGGACACGCGTGTCTGAGTTGGAGGCGTCCTTTCATCTCGCGGCTGAATGTCGACCGGCCTCCGTGCCCAGAGAGGTGCCGGCGGACTCTGAAAGGTCACTGGTGCCGCCGCGCTGGAACTGAAGGCGGCATAATATGCGGTTACCGGATCAGCGGCCGGCCGCGCCGGCTCCAAACATCAGTCGGGGCGCAGACTTGGAGTCAGCCCGCTCCAACGGCCTCCGGTCGTTAATTGTCGCGGCTTATGGTGGGCGCTGACCGCGGATGGGGCGGCACACGGCGGCGCCTGTACGGAGCCACACGGGCCGAGTAAACCAGCCGGTAATTGATGAGAGGACCGCGCAATACCCAGGAGGACCGAGTGTTTATCTGCGCGACTCTGAGCTGTTTGTTCAAGTTGTGTCGGTGAGGCTGAGGTATCGGGGTCACCTGACGCCCGGTGCCAGCTGCTCCCCTCCCTCCGTTCGTGGTGTCTCACCACGCTCCTCACTTTTCGTTACTGACTGGACTCTCCACCCCCTGCTCCCGGTTCCCTCCCCCCCTGGGTGCGGCACTGATCGCTCTGTGACTGTGACAGGTGGACTGGGACCGCTCCGCTGCTGACCGGCCCCGGGAGGAGTCTGTCCTCCCCCCCCCCCCCCCTGAGTCCTGAGTGCGGTACTGACCGCTCTGTGACTGACAGGTGGAGGTGCGCGGGGACCCGGCCCCTGGAGGAGTCTGTCCCCCCCCCCCTTCCGTCCGCTCCCTGGGGGCGGTACTGACCGCTCTGTGACTGACAGGTGGAGGTGCGCGGGGACCGCTCCGCCGATCGCCCAGGCGAGGAGGAGGCCGACAAAGAGAACCGCGGCGAGCGCGGCGCTGCGGAGACCGACCCGGCCGACCCGGCCGTCGTCTACGAGGTTACCTCCGCCGACGGCTTCAAGTTTCGCTCGCCGGACATTGCCGAGGTGCGGCACGCCGGCACCGGTGGTCGGGCGGCTGGGGAGCCCGCGGGGAACTGTGTACGAGCGGGCAGGGACAGGAGGGGTGTCTGGGGGGCCGCGGGGACTGGTGTACGGGCGGGCAGGCGCGCGCGGGCGGGGTGATTGGGGGCGACAGTGTCGAGTGAGATGACCGATTGGCAGGACGGACGAAGTGATGGGTGTGATGGCTCCCACTGAAAACGACACCCGTCTATGTGTCCGTCCCCGTAGGACTTGACTGGAGCCGCTGAAATACGCGGCACTGGCCCGTGGAACGGGTGTGACCCGCTGTCGCTGACCGCTTTGACCCCGACTGGGACAGGTATGGCGGCGCGTGTTCGAGGCCGTCCAGGACGCGCGCACCGGCATGAAGATGAAGCCGCTGGCTTACAACGCCCGCTCCGTGTCGGGCCGCCAGATGCTGGGTCTGACGCACGACGCCGTCCAGTTTCTGCTGGAACAGATGCCTGGGGCAGAGGACTGCTCCAAGCACAGCTTCAGGTGAGGTCCGAGAGCTGGACTCCAAACACGGGCTCGGCTGAGCCGCCCGGTACGGCCGGCCCCAGACAGTCTCGTCGACAAGTCCCACTGTCGGTTTAGACGTGTTTGTCCCAAACGCGTCGGCTGCGTCTTGTTTGTCCCGGAAGCGCAGGTCCAGTGTTTCCGACCTCCCCGCCATTCAGTAGAGCGTCAGAGCAATCAGAGATAAGTCAGGCGCCAGGATAAGTGCAATATTGTAGCTTTGTTGACAAAATAGCTTACCATAAGCACATTCGTCGTCGGCTTTGTCTCTGGTCCGTCAAAAGCGCGTTATTAAGGCTGAGCCCGGTCTGCACTCGCTCGGCCAGCGACCTTTATTGCGTTCTGCTTACCGTTATGCGTTATTTATTAAAGACACATTGAAGGCGCTATGTATTATTGCGTTATCTTTTAAAGGCACTGCTCCATAGTGAAAAAAATGCCTTGTCGACATAATCTGCTTGCCCAAATGCCCAATCCACTTCATAGCTTAAGACTTACGAAGCTTCAGCGATGTGCATATCGATGTGTGTATCGATTAGTTAACTAAAAGCTGGAGCTAGGATGTTGTTCTTCGTAGACGGGGCATTCCACGTCAAATCGAACAAAAATCGGCCGTTTTGCACCTTACCATCAGCGATTTCATTATAAATTTGTGAGCGAGTTCCTGTGTCGCCCCGAACATTACATTGATGTTTTTTGCACATTCTGATCACAGGTCTTCTAAATATAGGGCATCAAATTTTTACAAAATGTTGCATCTTTATATTTTTGAACGACCATAACTTTGGTTGTACTTGTTTGATTTGAATGAAATAAACCTTACTGTTTAGGTAATTTCTTAAGCATTTGTTTAGAATTGCACCTACTTAAATATATGACCTTGAAATTTGCTTAACTCTGTTCTTAAGCACAAAAATTGAAATAGCAAAAAACACGTCACCTTCGATTTGGCTAATTTTCATATATTTTATTGCCTACCATATTCTTAACAACCTGTGAAAAAATTAGAGTGGGCCATTCATAAGTTTTGAAGAAAATGGCACATATGCAAACGTATGTTAGCACGCGCAGTGGAGGGGGAAGAGTGAATTTCGCCCCACCCCTCCTGTTTTTCGCCAATATCTCATGGTATTAAAGCGAAATTAATTATAGGTGCCTGTCCAAAATTGAATTGCACATCTCATCGTGCCAGCAAGAAGAAAATCGGTTCACAACTGGTCTAGTAATAGCGGTGTAAAGTGAACATGTCCTGTCGCCGCGGCGACGCGGCGACTCGGCAGCCGGCGCCGACCGCTAGCCGCCGCCTGAATTGTAGACTGTGCCGGGACGGCACGGAACGGTTCCGTCTTTACATCGCGCTCCTTACCGCTGATTACGTTCGATTCGCGTCAAATTTTGTGAGAAGACTAAGAAATGTACAGGCAATCTTATGGTGTAAGAATTTTGAAAATCGGTTGGTAAACAATTGAAATATGAACGTGTAAACACAAAATTGTGATTGCTGCGTTTCCCGCGTCGGCCGATCCCGCCTCAGCCGGCGACATGTTACTCTTAGCAGGTCTCTAACTGCCATATTTATTATTGGATTAACTAGAAATTCCCCATACATACTCAAAAATGTATATTCTTTCGTATAGTGAAGATAAAAAGACGTGAAGATATCGTTGCGTGATAATGTTTTCATTGAATTTTTGGCTTCATGATGCATTTCCACACGGCTCAAAATTCACCGCAAAATACCGTTTGCCTGAGACACTTTTACTATGGAACTTGAATGCTTGACTACGATGACTATCTAACTTACTATTTGAGGAGGGTGCGTCTGTCCGTTACCGAGGTCCCGACTTGGTGGTGCTTTGCGTGGACTACAGGCCAGACCGTTGCACCTAGCCCGGTGAAATTTGCACAACTTATAGATCAAGGATGCGCGACGTGCCTTTGAGGGGTCTCAGCTCGATCAGATTGATAGGGAGCGCGTGGTGCGTGCTCAAAAAGTGCAAATTCGCGTCATAGATTTTACATGTATAAATCGGCGTGCGAAATCGGGCGAAAACGGCTAATTTTGGCCGACACGGGTCCAGTTCCCGTGCAATATCTTGGTGACCAGGGGTCCGACCGGCACGGGGAAAACAGCATCGTGTACAGAATTGAACGGGCTATTGAATGGTGTGCAATGCAGAGGATAGCACGCGCCACGTGCACCGGAGAGGGCATTTTATTTGAAAAATTGCGGTTTTTGAGGGATTTTGGAATTAATTTTATTTTTAGGTGACCGTTAAATGGAGCGAGTTGAATGAACGCCTATTTGCAAGAGAAAGGTACCGCCTCTCATATAAAAATTGTGAAAAGCTGATTGATCCAAATCAAGGTGGTGCAAATCACAGGAGAAAATGGTGTTTGTCAATTTTGTGCCACTTTATTAATCACACGGGGTTTGCTGCATAACCTGATACCTTTGGCAATTGAATATGGTATCATTGGATAGAGCATTCAATTCTGTCCAATATTCACTCTTCATTTTTGCATGATTAGCAACAGTATCCTTAAAAATGTAAATGTTCCAAATCATTACATTGTCATTTTTAGCGAAATTCATCGATGGCCCTCAAAAGGCTTCACGCCGGTTTTCGAATCATTCTAAGTAGAACGCATGATAATACGACACGGGCACCTCGATGCGATGCATCTTTTTTTAGAAAATGCTTGGCCGTCGAAAAGCAATCGAACGAAATGGATACCAGCCAAATCGACACAGACCAACCCAATACCCACGGGTCTAAAATAACCCTTCTTCGCGTTGCGGAGCACGCGGGTAACCCTAGTCTATATTACTATTTGAGGAGGGTGCGTCTGTCCGTTACCGAGGTCCCGACTTGGTCGTGCTTTGCGTGGACTACAGGCCAGACCGTTGCACCTAGCCCGGTGAAATTTGCACAACTTATAGATCAAGGATGCGCAACGTGCCTTTGAGGGGTCTCAGCTCGATCGGATTGATAGGGAGCGCGTGGCGTGTGCTCAAAAAGTGCAAATTCGCGTCATAGACTTTACATGTATAAATCGGCGTGCGAAATCGGGCGAAAACGGCTAATTTTGGCCGACACGGGTCCAGTTCCCGTGCAATATCTTGGTGACCAGGGGTCCGACCGGCACGGGGAAAACAGCATCGTGTACAGAATTGAACGGGCTATTGAATGGTGTGCAATGCAGAGGATAGCACGCGCCACGTGCACCGGAGAGGGCACTTTTATTTGAAAAATTGCGGTTTTTGAGGGATTTTGGAATTAATTTTATTTTTGGTGACCGTTAAATGGAGCGAGTTGAATCAACGCCTATTTGCAAGAGAAAGGTACCGCCTCTCATATAAAAATTGTGAAAAGCTGATTGATCCAAATCAAGGTGGTGCAAATCACAGGAGAAAATGGTGTTTGTCAATTTTGTGCCACTTTATTAATCACACGGGGTTTGCTGCATAACCTGATACCTTTGGCAATTGAATATGGTACCATTGGATAGAGCATTCAATTCTGTCCAATATTCACTCTTCATTTTCGCATGATTAGCAACAGTATCCTTAAAAATGTAAATGTTCCAAACCATTACATTGTCATTTTTAGCGAAATTCATCGATGGCCCTCAAAAGACTTCACGCCAGTTTTCGAATCATTCTAAAGTAGAACGCATGATAATACGACACGGGCACCTCGATGCGATGTATCTTTTTGTTTTCTTACAAAATGCTTGGCCGTCAAAAAGCAATCGAACGAAATGGATATCTACCAACCAAATCGACACAGACCAACCCAATACCCACGGGTCAAAAAATCCCCCCTTGGCGTTGCGGAGCACGCGGGTAACCCTAGTGTATTTCCATTCTCGCAGAGTTTGGGATATCACTAATCAGCAATCATTCATTTCAGAAAGTGAACACAAGCAAGCATGTCCTGACTCTGTCTTTCAAGGTCACGCGCGGTTGCGTGATGTTGATGCATGAAAACGGCGTTTGCCGCGAGAGTTATGAATGGCCCACTCCAATTTTTTCACAGATGGTTAGGAACATTGTGACGGACATAATACGTAAAAATTACCCGAATCGAAGGTGACGTGTTTTTTGCTATTTAAATTTTTCTGTTTTAATTCGAGGTCAAATGCATTTCAAGGTCACTTCAATTTAATTTTATAATTAAAAATCAAAGCCTTATCAATTGCCTACAAGACCCTGTTAATATCATTTTGATACCAGAAAAGGAACCAGAGTTATAGACATGAAAAAAATTGATGTACGGCACTTTTGGCTATATTCGATGACCTATATCTCAACGATACTTTATCAAATTTCGAAAATATTATACGCAACACAGTTTTGAACCATGCCCAGTCTGCCTACAAATTTTCAGAAAAATCGAAGGGGATGACGGATTTCGGTGTTTGATTTGACGTGGAATGCCCGAGACCGTAAACATTTGGAATGGCTGCTTAGGTATACCATCATCGCCTTTCATTATCCTGGAAACTTATATATCACCACTGCCTGTCGCATGTAATGCTTATCCAAAGATCTTAGCACCCGGACACTGTGTTCCAGCCTTGACGTTTTGTGCTTGACGGGCCTTTTAACTGGTGAGCGCAGTCTGGGAACAGTTGACCGACCGTCTGTGACCTGGACTCCCGACGGAGCTATCTATCTAGAACAACCGCTAACGCCAACCCGCCTGGACCTGTTCTGGAGAAATAACAGCGCCCTGTAACGCGCGCACTTGTCTTTTCCTACTTAAATTGGAGGGAAGGGACATAACTCAAATAACTTACTGGAGTTAAATCTCACAAAAGTAGCTGGCCGTAGCTAGCCTCTTCATTCTGAAATTCCTCCATTAATAAAGGGTTTCGTGCCCGTTGTTAAGCTCCGTCCTGCCTTTTATTGGACGCCGAAGACCGTACGTTTATTAGCTTAGCGCCAGTGTCTATTGCACGGCGTTCTGGATACGCTGACGGGACGTCCTTATTCGGCGGCTCGCGGGCGCCAGTTCCGGTCGGCTCTGGCTCGGCCGGCGGCGGCGCGTGGGTCCCATTGAGCCGTCATCAGCCGTCGCCGGGCCGTCTATACCGGCGTCGTGTCCAGGTTCCGGTCCATCGGCGGACTGCGACTGCTGGCGGCCGGCCTGTGAAGTCGGAGTGGCAGACGCGGAGCGCTGCCGCCCGAGGAGCCGCGCCGCGGAACTCACTGCTCAGCAATGCCAATACGTACCAATTGGATGGCAGAAAAACGACTCAGCTGAACAGTGGATAGCGTTGGTACCGATAGACCAGACGCTTTGACTTAACGTGGCTCGAGAGGTTCGATTTTCCGGCTGTCTAAGCTCACCGGGACTGGGTCGGGGCCGACCGATGTGCCACTGGTTCCGATCTGTCTGCCCCCCCCCCAGCGATGGCCAGGGGGGGGGGGTCGGGTATGTCCCCGGTTCCGGTGCGGCCCCCGTCCACCGGCCGGGCGCGGGTCTGGTCCGTTTCAAGTTATCCAATAATGGCCGGCGGCCCGTCGCGTCGGCCGGTGCGTGTCCTCTCTCGCAGACCGGCGGCGATCGATGGCGGACGATTCCTGGTGGGACGGATGGGACGGATGGGACGGATGGGACGGCCCGCAGGGCGGATAGGTCCCGTCCGTCCGGAGGACGAATGGTTCGGCCCCATGGAACTGATGAAACCACCCGAAGGGACTAATAGGACGGTCCGGAGGGACGGAAAGGACGGTCCGGACTCTGAGGGACGGATAGGACTTCTCAGAGGGTGGATAGGACGGTCCGTAGGACGGATAGGATGGTCTGTAGGGCGGATAGGATGGTCCGGAGGGCGGATAGGATGGTCCGGAGGGCGAATAGGATGGTCCGGAGGTCGGATAGGATGGTCCGGAGGGCGAATAGGATGGTCCGGAGGTCGGATAGGAAGGTCTGTAGGACGGATAGGACGGTCTGTAGGACGGATAGGATGTTCCGGAGGGCGGATAGGATGGTCCGGAGGGACGGATAAGACGGACGGAAATGAGCCGACATTTGCCAAGTCTTACATATGCAAATTTGCAATGCAATGTGCGCATTTGCAATTCAGTGTCAACGTCCGACATTTGCCGTGTGTGGCCCGGGCAGACGACGTGATGACTGTTGATGTGATGGGGGTACACATGTGGGAGCTTGTGTCGTTGTAATGCGAGATCTGCCCTGAATTTGAGGACCAAGGATGAATTATAATGGAATTGTTCATTGTAGTTCAAAATTGTGATTGTACTTTTGATGGTTCGTAATGGCTGCGCGTCTGAAGACATCGAAGTTATGCCGAATGAAGTCGATGCGCGGAACTGCCCCCGGTATGGGCTGACCTGGCGACCTTTCCGCAGGAAACCCGGGACTAACATTTTCTCATTGTGCGCCGTAGCGGTTTGGATAAATGTGTTCGGAGCGTCGCAGCTGCGCGTCCGTGTTTTTCTGCTGGTGGCAGAGAGCCCCAAGAGGGCCATTGGAGCGCCCTCGCGGCTGCCGGGGGCTAATAGTTGTGAAGCTGTCTTTCCGACCGACTGCCACCGTTTGATGTGGAGTCATTGATTCTGGCGGCGCGGGCTGCGGACGGAGTCGGCGAGGGCCGCGGACGGGCCGGCCGGGTCCCGTCGCCGGCCGTCGCAGTACCCGTCCCGTCAGCTCCGCGTGTCGGTCCGCCCGACGGTAATGGCACGCGCCGTGGCAGCCAAATGGTGGCCCATTACAGACGAAATGACCGGGTCTTATAGTATCGACATCCTTTTTAACGTCACATGTCGTACGCGACGTTGATTATAAGCCTAGGGCACTATATGACTGTCCGCGGGGCAACATTCCCCCGCGGGACGACTTCTTCAGACCAGTACAGCCCAGTCTGACCTGATCGAATTTAGCCTCAAAACGTTGTGAATAAGTCATACATACTATAAGTCATCACCTTACAATATAACTATGAATAAGTTATATTGTAAGGTGAAGTGCATGTTGAATAAGCTGCAGTCGTTTACAACCCGCAGGTTTCATTTGCCAGGGGAATGCAGCGGATGAGGATCTATTCCCCATAATTGTCTGCATTGAGCAATTACCCAGTTAGCTCGCCTCTTTGCCTCTTCTAAACTAAAAGGCGAGCGACGATCAGGCATTGTAGTATTCGAGTTGGTTTATGTCTGCTACATTACCAATAGGGTCACCTTTATGATAAACGTTTTCACAATTCCTAACTTAACAAAGTCAGCAGCCTCTCCGTCACTATTGAGTGGAGTTGCCTAAATTGTGTTTGACATTATGCAAGATAGTTCCGGCGCGTGAAAAGAAGTTTACAGAAGTGGAAACTATCCAGACTGAAGCGCGACTTCCCGGCTCGGCTGCTGTGGGTGACGGCTCGGTGACTGCCCCGGCTAATTCAACAGACCCGAGTTAGAGCCCACCCCGTCCCATTGTGCCGGCAGGTTCCACAGGCCCGAGTTCGGCCCGCTGAAGGAGAACCCGTTCGGCTGCGCGCGCGCCGAGGGCTTCACGCACAGGAAGCCGATCGACATGTTCTCGTGGCTGGCGTCCAAGCACCGGCAGCTGCCGGAGCCGAGCTCGCCCACCCAGACGCCGCCGGCCAACAAGCTGTCCAGGTGGGTGTCCGGCCGTCTCCACCCAGCCTGGCTCCCGCCCTGTGTTTGTGTGCTGGTGTCCCACTCTGACCTGCTGAACCGCTGTGTCGCCGTGACATGACCCGGCCGTGACCCGCCCTGACCTGACCCGTGTCCCGCTCTGACCTGTGTCGGGCCGCTGTGCGCCGCAGGCGGGGCAGCAGTCTGGAGCTGCCGATGGCCATGCGCTACCGTCAGCTGTGCGACTCCACGCGCGACACGGTGGGCGTCTACCGGTCGCCCATCTCGGGCCGCGGCCTCTTCTGCAAGCGCACCGTCGAGGCCGGCCAGATGGTCATCGAGTACGCCGGACAGGTACGCGCGGCGCACCACAGGGCAGCGGTGTCCTTCTGTGTGAGTCTGTCTGTCTGTAGGTCTGTCTCCTCCCCCCCCGCAGCCAGTGTGACCCAGTGTGCCGTGCGGTATCTGCCGGCCGGCGGCGGTAACGTGTTTGTCGCCGCCCCGGCCCGCCCCGAGGCCGTGCCGAGCGCCCTCGGCCTCTTCCCTCGTCGACATACGGAGCGCGGCTCAGAGGCGGCGCGTGCCGGCCGTCTGGGGCGGAGCCGGCCAGTAGTACACGGCCGGCGGCGGGCCCGGGGGACGCGAGTGTGCCGAGCGCGGCTAATGGGGGCCGGGCGAGAGCTGAGAGAGAGAGAGAGGAGAGCGGCGCCCGGATATCAACAGCAGTACTGTAATACGGTTACCCTGTCAATTTGGGAACGGCTCGCTTAATGTCCTGACAAATCGAGTTGCTGGCGGTGTGATTTGATCAGCGCTCGGCGCCGCGCCGGAGCCCAGCAACCGGTGGTGCCGCCGATAGCCGGGGGGGGGGGGGGGGGATCCGGGCTCCAGGTGCCGTTCGCAGAGTGGTAGGCGGCCCAGGTGTTTGTACGGGGCGGTCCTGATGTAGGTAATGCACGGGATAGGTCGATCCGTCAGAATGGTACGCACGGGACGAGGTGGGACGAGGCGTTCCGCACGGGAGGGGGGGGGGGAGTGCTGCTGCTGTGGCTGTGACTGTGGGTGTTTTGTGGGTGTTATTTGGGTGTCTAGTGGGTGTGCCGTGGGTGCGGAGCTCACGCATCTGTATGTGTGGTTCGTCAGTCACCTGCCGCGGCTAAATGCCAGCTGCCGTCTGTGACGGACGGAACGCCGTGGGCGGTATTATCCCTCGGAATGAACGCTGATACGGCGCATATGTCCAGCGGGAGCTGACAGTATTCCCTGAAGACGCTTTTATTGATGATGATCTGAACTTCTGCATGTTGTTGTTAGTGGTATCTGAACTATTTGTTATGTAATGATGCATTATGTCGTGTATAAATCGTGTGCGTGCTGTCATTTGTAATGTCGTCATTTTTAACCGAGTGGGCATTTAACGACGGATCGCGCACCAAGTATCCAACCATTAGTCTCTTCTTGTCTGAGCCATTACCGTTGTGATCCTCCAGTTACGGTATTCAGGCTTTTTGCCGTTACAATTCGCGGAGTTCTAATCTCATCGGTCCCGGCTGGCGTCGCTCTGACAACTGCAGTGTGATGTTCGGACGCCGGCGCGGCCCGCAGCGCTACATTATGTAATATGCACGCTGGCGGCTGGGGGGGGGGGGGGGGGCGTGAGGCCGGGCCGTGGCGGGGGCCCCGTCACTAACGGCGTATCTCCCCACCGTCCGGCGCTGGGACTCATCGCGCTCATTTGATGGAACTAATTTTAACAGATTGCGTGTCCGGCTGGTACACTCGGGGGCAGATTGATGTTCTACAACTCTTTATCCACCGGGTTCCTATGGCTCAGCACTGGCAGCAGCCGCCTGGTACCGGTAGACTGTGCCGCTTCACTTACTTGTCAAGCGGCACAGCCTACCCACACCGTATGCCACCGGTCTGGGTCGGTGGCTGGAAGGCGATGTGGGCCGCCTGTGACGTCAGCGCAGCGGTGAGGGCCGAGCCCGGAGGCATGGCTCGGGTCGGTGCGGCGCGGCGGCTGGCGAGGGCTGGGGAGTGAGGTGGGGTGGGAGCACGGACCATCGCGCGGCTGAGTGAGTGCTAGTTAACTTTCGCGTCTCAAGGCGCCAATTATTCTACTTAACAATTGTGCTAAAGCAGTTGTTAAAATGTCCTATCCCCAAGACAGCGCCTACCATCATACTTGCCATGCACATTACGACACACATGGCATTGGGACAGCCGATAGAATTTATATCACACGTGCATCGAGTTGCGGAGCAACATTGTTTTTAACAGATAAGTATTAAGGCCTTGATTGAGCTCATTGGTGTCTATTATTTCGCACAGCAATCGTCCAGAGACGTGGGAACTGGGGTTTTTGGATAGCGCGGCGTCCCAACTTTAAGCAACTCTTACTGTTCCTCTAATGTGTGGTCGCAGCCACCAATAGCAAACCGTTCCATCTAGGAACAAATAAGTCGCGCACCTGGAACGGTTCGAACCGGGTTTCTCCAACCGGTCACCCTACGACGCTAGCGAGTATCCACTGAGCTGCCGAAACCAGCGACCACCCGCCGCGGTCAAACGCGATCAAATGTCACAATACTGTCATTGGCGGTCAGCGGGTGAATGTCATTTTGTTTTGTGCAGACGAGGGCCGTTCTCGGTAGCTCAGTGGATGGACGGTGTTGTCGTAAATTGGCCGGTGGGAGAAGCCCGGTTCGAGCCCCCCTGAGTGGCCGACTTTTTGGCTCCTAGTTGGAACGGTTTGCTATTGGGGGCTGCGACCACATATTAGAGCAACAGTATGTAATAATCGCTTTAAATTGGGGCGTTGGCTGCGGCACTACTCATAACCCCCAGTTCCCACGTCTCTGGACGATTGCCGTGCGAAACAATAGACACCAATCTGCACAATCAAGGCCTTAATACTAATATGTTATACAAAATATAGCTCCGCACCTCGATGCACGAGTGACATAAGTTCTATCGGCTGTTCCATTGCGGCGTAATGTGCATTGCAAGTATGATGATAGGCGCTGTCTTGGGGATAGGACATTTTAACAACTGCTTTAGCACAATTGTTAGGTAGAATAATTGGCGCCTTGAGACGCGAAAGTTAACTACACTCGCTCAGCCGTGCGATGTCCGTGCTCCCGCCCCACCTCACTCCCCAGCCCTCGCCAGCCGCCGCGCCGCGCCGACCCGAGCCATGCCTCCGGGCTCGGCCCTCACCGCTGCGCTGACGTCACAGGCGGCCCACATCACCTTCCAGCCACCGACCCAGACCGGTGTCATACGGGTGGGTAGGCTGTGCCGCTCGACAAGTAAGTGAAGCGGCACAGTCTACCGGTACCAGGCGGCTGCTGCCAATGCTGAGCCATAGGAGCCCGGTGGATAAAGAGTTGTAGAACATCAATCTGCCCCCGAGTGTACCGGCCACTGCACGGCCGCCAGACGTGATCTGTGCGGGACCGCGGCCGCCGCGCTGCCTGGGACGCATAGGCGGCGGAACGGGGGGGGGGGGGGGGCACCGGGGCACCGTGCCCCCTTGAATTCTGCAAGGGGGCACCAATAGCAAGGTGCCCCCCTTAAATTTGATGTATTAGTACCAGGGGCGGATTCGGGAAAACTTTAAGGGGAGGGTCATGAATCGAAGTGGTGCCCCTACCTATACCCAAAATTAAAACCTCAACGGATTTCGGCCACTTAATTTTGGTGGTGCCCTATTTTCAGTTGTTTTATTTTATTTATTTTTGGTTAGTCATGTGATGACTAGAGCCCCTGCTAGGCCGCTGGTGCCCCTGGAAAGACTGGTACCAACCTACCCTGCCCCCTGACAAGCCTACGGTGGGCCCTGACATGACTTAGGTGCCCATGAGCCCTGACAAGCCCGTGGTGCCCCTGACAGGCCTGTGGTGTCCTTGCTAGGCCTGTGGTGTCCCTGGGCCTTGGTAGGTCTGTGGTGCCCCTGGCGAGCCTGAGCTGTGGTGCCCCTGTTAGAACGCAGGTGCCCTTGACAGGTTTGTGGTGCCCCTGACAATCCTAAAGTGCCAACGACAGGCTTATGGTGCCCTTGACAGGCCCATATGGTGCCCTTGCGAGGCCGGTGGTTCCCCTGCGAAGCCGATAGTGCCCCTGGCAGGCCTCTAGTGCCCCTGGCAGGTCTGTAGTGCCCCTGGAAGACCTGTAGTGCTTTTGCTAGGCCGATGGTGCTCCTGACAGGCCTGTGGTGCCACTGACAGGCCCGTGGTGCCCCTGCTAGGCCTGTGGTGCCCCTGTCGGCTGTCAGGCCTGTGGTGCTCCTGGCAGGCATGTGGTGACCCCAGGCCCTAAGTCATGACCCATGTGACCTCCCCCCTGGGATTCGCCACTGATTAGTACTGCGATGGCTTCTTGGGAAGTTGATACATGTAGGATAAATGGAATGACAATAAGGAAGAGACAAACACATAGGTACTTGAGGATCAGCTTAAAGTTAACCACACATACGGGGGTGAACTGCCATTTTCGTTTAGTAAAAAAAAAAAAAAAATCATCGTGCCAGGACTGTGACGAAAAATAAGTGGCCTAAATCCGATGAGAAAACAGGATTTGGGGGTACCCTAGGTTTGGCTCCTTGAGCTGGTGCCCCCCCCCCCCCTTGTCTCAAATCGTTCCGCCGCCTATGCTGGGACGGCGACCTCACGTGACCGCCGTCCTGCCCCGACTGTGACCTCACGTGACCGGCCGGCCCGCAGGTGATTCGCTCGAGTCTGACCGACATCCGCGAGCGGTACTACTCGTCGCGCGGCATCGGCTGCTACATGTTCAGGATCGACGACGACTTCGTGGTGGACGCCACCATGAAGGGCAACGCGGCGCGCTTCATCAACCACTCGTGCAACGTGAGTGCCGTCCCGGCAGACCGGCGGACCCGGCCGGGAAACGCGCAGAGTCCGCGCAGTTGGGGATGCTCCACACTTCTAATGAGCCATCATACTTTCCAATCCCACATCATGAGAGTTCCTCTCCAAAGAATTCCTCTAGATCCGGATCCGCTCCGCGCTGTCCCATCGGATTCTGCGGACCCGGAAGAACTGCCTATGGCGATGGATCTTGTGTTTGTTGCTCTGATGCGGGCAAAATGTGTAAGTATTGTACAAATCATACGAAATTGGATTGAGGGAAGCGAATCCTTGAATTATGACTCAGTATAACTAGTCTAGAATTTTCCTTCTTCCTGTTTCTGGTTTTCACAGCACGTATCGCTATGGTGTTTGGTACTGGTAGAGCCTCCGACTTATGAATATCTACAATCTGTATGCATCAGTGGGCCATTCTTACTTGCGGCTTTTCCGCTTGGCCTCACTGCGGCATACAATTTCACGATGTGGGCGGAACGTCCCACCGTTTGTTCCACGAAAAGCCGCGCTTTCTCACTAGCCTCTGCTCTGCAAATGTCGAGTCGATTCGGTAACGTTTGCCCAAGTCTGACACTGACGAAAATTTGTGGAGATGTTCATTAAATAAGAATGGACCGGTCCAGTGCCGTTCCCGGCTGATACATAACGTATTGGATCTGGAGGCCGCCGGTTTTCCGTGGAAGACCATGCCGCTGCCTGGCGTCGGGCGGTGCTCAGTGTTCGGCCGGCCGGGTGTTCCGCCCAGCCGCTGTGACGCCCTCGCTTGTACGGCGCTCCGCTGTTCGGCGAGCACGCCGGGGTAGTGTGGCGCCGTGTGTGGACGCCGCGCGGCTGACGGACGCTGGGGATGAATGTAGAGGTGGTCCTGAGCATCCCAACGAGGATTGAACGCATTGCGGTGACCACTGTAAAGCAAGCCTGTTTTTAATTTGCTCATCTGCCTGTACCGCGCTAAGTTTGCGCATTAGATACGCGAGCGGGGTTTGGAAATGTTGATTGAGCCTGTATTCCAAAGTTCCTTGAGACCTAAGTTTTAGCGTTGCTCGCCCCCGCCTCAGTATCAACCGTTCTTAGTGAGATGAATGGCATCGTTAGTCGTAGATTTACGTGCTTGGCGCGGACAGCCAAACTTCTGGGCGTCATTCTTGTCGGCTGCGGTGCTCGGCTCGGATGTCGGCCCGTCTAACACTCACTAGTTTTAATTGCAGCGTCCCTGCGGCCAGTCGGGCGCGCCGCCTCCTCGGATTCTGCCCCAGAGACTCTGATATCCCTGAACGCTCATCTGTTGCGCTGGTGCGCAATCTCCGGCAGTGCGTACTGCCTGCTTTTGAGAAGCGTCATTGGATATTTTTTCCTTGAATATTGCATCAACGGTAGACGATATATTGCCTCGTCTTATTCCTATAGTTCGTTTTTTTTAAGTTCGACCCTCACTGTAAACATCTTTTTGGAAACAGCACGAGAATTGCTCGCTGAATTACTGAGAAAACTGGTTAGCGCACATTGTATTGGAGATATGAACAAATATTTTCAAAATGCGTTTCTAACATCAATGATATTCTGTTACGTTAAACGCCGTGCGATTTATTAATTAGTTCAGTTATACTGCCTGACAAGTCCTCGATCCTTGTGGGGTTGCAAATACTGAGCTGCGAGTCTGGGAAAATGGAGTCAGGTAGAAATAATTTGGATACAATTGATCGTCTGCGAAATCATTGTGCGCCAACGAGTTTTCTCAGTAATTCAGCCAGCAATTCTCGTGCTGTGTTCAAAGAGACGTTTACAGTGAGGGTCGAACTTAGAAAAAACGAACTATAGTTTACTTTGTTTACGCTGATTAGATTCTGAGTAGACATGAAGCGAGGACGAGCCACGGCGATATTGAGTCCGCCACTCGTACCTATCTCTGATTCCTGACTGCTCTCCCTGGAACGGTGATATTACGCTAACCGCCGGACGGCCGACCGAACGATCGCCCAACCCTGCTTCGCTCCGCTGCAGTGCGCAGCGGCCAGCCTGCTGAAAATCGAGATCGAGATCGGTGCAAGTTGTGTAACTTTGAAACAACTTGCTGATTCGCAGACGTTCCTAAAACCTAGGATATTGCCTCTCGGTACTGCTTTTAAGAAGCCAAGAGGCTTTGCCAGTTCCGCATGTATAAGTTATGCGTATAAGTTCGGTAAAGTCTGGGCGATTTTTGCACGCCCAAATGTACTCAGAATAAGACGGAGAATCATGATTAAGCCCACTCAATCTGCTGCAGCTGCCCATTCTGCAAACATGCTTGATTTCAAGGGTCCGACTTCTACACTCATAGACCATTTCGTCTTCAATTTTAATGCGTTCGGGTTTGTTCGGATTCGGATTTGATTTCAGCTATGTCACACACACACACACCAGACTTTGCATGAAGCATATGTTCTGTGCACGTTAAATCGTATCAACATTTTCATTGTCCACCTGTGCCAGCTTTTTATGAGACGTGATGCGCTCATTCCACTTGTTTGCCAGTCGATGCTCACCTTCTCAGGCATCGATGGTGGTAATATCGATTCTTTTTTTCCGGAGGGAAGGCGCGCATATTCAGGGCTAAACAGCAATCCAAACTGAAAGGTGTGATGTTCGTAAGTATTTTCAATTAAAGCTTTAAAATTGTATGGATGTTTTGGAAAAGAAGCTAGTTGGCAGTTATAACATACGGTGTTGGTGAAAGCTTCCTTTGTGCGGCGGGCCGGTCGCTTTCAATCTTCTTGGCCGGTAGGTGCAGCTGGCGTTGTCGTGACCAACTCGTCCGAACTTAAATCGGCATCGAGTCAGATTACCTATCGGTGCACGGAGCGCGTGCGGATCGATGTGGAGCGGAGCCCGCCGGACCCGTTAACCGATGACCGCTGTCCGTTCCAGCCCAACTGCTACTCGCGTGTGGTGGACATTCTGGGGAAGAAGCACATCATCATCTTCGCCCTGCGAAAGATCCTGCGCGGGGAGGAGCTTACGTACGATTACAAGTTTCCGATTGAAGAGGACAAGATCCCGTGCACGTGCGGCGCGCGGCGCTGCCGCAAATACCTGAACTGAGGACTGAGAGGACTGGCGAGACTGAGCTCGTCAGGAGGAGCGCCCTCCGCTCCGGCCCGTACCTGTGCGCGCTGTGGCTGGCGGCGCGGCGGCGCCGAGCCGCCCTGTGATTTTTACAAGTCGGTGCTTTCTGCCGCTTCGTCTGCGCGGGAGCTGTGCGAGTGAGCGATGCGTCTGCGGTTGGGCGCGCGCGCCGCGTGTAGAGTGTGATACCGGTGCGGCCGCGGTCCGGCCTGCGCACTGGGTGTAGTGTGATAAGCATGGCTGGTGCATGGCTTGGTAAGAGGACGAGCGCGCAGCGCTGCGCTGTATATATATACGAATTATATCGATAAGCATCACCGGAGACTGTGGGCCGGTCTGTGATTGCCGGCGGCGCCCTCAAACCTGGAGCTGTGGACCGAGAGCGACGCGATGCGACGGGAGGGGGAGGGGGAGGGGGAGGGGGAGGGGGGGAGGAAGTTTGTGACCGAGGTTTACGTGCCCGTGAGTGAGCTCGCGCGGCGCGAGCGCAGTGTGGTAGAGACGCATCATGCGCCGTCTTTAGACGCCGATTTAGCGTGCGGCAGTGCAGTGCGGCGGCGCGTCTTGGCCGCGGTAGCTGCGCGCCGCTCGTGTCAGTGGTAGGAGCAGGCGCGCCACTAGGCCGCTGCACTCGTCTTTCGGTCGGAGAAGCTGTACCGGTGGAGCTCGGGCGGTGCACTCGGCGTGCTGCGCCGCCTCCGTGCCTTTCCAAGGGAGACCTGAATAAAATGTGATACCGTAGTTAAGGCAATTCGCGCGTTTGTCGAGTGGAGGGAGTTTGTGGCGCCGAGTATGATGGGGGCGTGGTGGGGAGACCGGTGGACGGGGGATGGGTGCAGGGTGGGAGACTGGTAGACGGGGATGGGTACGGGATCGGGTATCAGGGGGTTGGTCGGCGGGGAGGAGGGGGGAGCAAACCCCAGGGAGAAATGCCCGGAGACGTAGCGTGCCCAGTGTTTGACTGATGCAGACTCTTGTGGTTTCAGACTTTGCTGTTCCGCTCGCGATTCTGACAGAATTTGCTCGATAGCTCTGATAGTTCCGGTATGTTCCAGTTTGTTAGGATGTATGTCTGAACTGGAATAATTGAGAGTTGAGACCACAAGATCAAAATTTGACAAATATACTCACGTTGGGTTTACAGCGTCCTGAAATCGTATTGATCTCGCTAATGAGATTAGCAGTTATCGAACTTCTGCCAATCGCTAATAGTGCTTTCATGATTCATAGCAACACAGAAATTTGTTAATCGCTTCCGTTTTATTTTGACCAGTCCGCAGAACACAAAAATACGACTTATTAGGACATCAGTGAGCTGAACTAGTAGGACGCCACAGGACACCGGCTCCACCGCCGGGTTCGCGGAGAGGGGGGGGGGGGGCTGGTCTGTACCGCCGGCGGTCCAGCCACAGAGCACGGAGCACACCATCGCCGCGGTGACAGAGCACGGAGCACGCCCCCGCCGCGGCGACAGAGCACCGTACAACCATCTCCAGCTCAGGGGTGCCAGCCGGCCCAGCGGCCCGTGGGAACGGAGCACACATGTCCATAATCCAACCAAATGGCGATAGCACTCAGGGTGGAATGAATGCTAGTGCCGCCACAACATATGATAAACAATGTACATATTCCCAGCAGCATGACATACCGAGCGGACGGTATTCCTCCCGGGTGACAAACAGGACAGCTGAAAATATGGGCATTCGACAATCGCTGTAATATCACCTTTTGATTATGTTGCGAGCGATACATTTGAGATGCCTCGAAGCACATCAAGTTGACCACGCTTTGGTAGAGATCAGTTTCGCCTTCAGCAAGAGGGCTGGCCCGGCCTGCCGAGTATCACAGCTTGTTAGATACGCGGAATTACATACAAATATAAACACTTATTCATTTGAAGAAAATACAAATTAAAAACAATTACTACCGCTACGGCGCGTAAACCGTGCACAGGTGTGTACGTGCTATCGTCTACCGTAAGCGATGTTTAAAAGTAAAACACATTTTGATCATAGCCCACACACGCACAATCCATTGGACATCTACTGTACATACATTGGAACAAGGCCCTAAAACAAACATTGGACAACTGTGTATTCAGGCCTGAAAGTTGACAAAGTGACGAGAGACGAGCACGTCGTTCCGGAAAGGTGAGCACGTCGTTCCGGATGTATAACTCATTAGTCGCTCTGCGCTGCATACGGAGCCTTCTGTTCGAACGGATGGACGAAAGAAAAGTTGTTTTCCTTTCACCCATTCATCAAACACTTTTCATTCACCGATGATTCGCTCATTCCACTGAATAGGTCCGAGGCGTCCAGTGTGGTCCCTCGTCACCATATCGACGCACCCTTTTCTGCAAACCCCGCATCCGTTCTCTTATGAAATTCCGGAAAGCACGGAGGTTCCCTTTTAAAAAGTCCAATCACCCGATCCTGCCCAAATATGTGTGTTCGTAAGCTTCTTCTGGCATTGATTGATCTGTCGAGATCAGAAAAATCGAGTGACTGTACCTTTTTAAGTTTCTTTCCCCCTTGGACATTCACGGGAGAACGGATGTGGTTTGAAAATAAACGCGTCGATATGTATTGACTCCGTCCCTCCATTCGTAACGCGGGACGCGACCACCATGAGACGCCTAACGATGCGTCGATAAATACAGAGTAGGTGAATACCTAAAGCTATCAGTGGATGGATGGGTAGATTAATGAATGAATGCATTTTTTTTTAAAGAAATTTTGTCCGAATGGATGAATGGGTGGCTATGGGCCCGGGTGCCCCGCTAAGCAGAGCTT
The DNA here is from genome assembly GCF_019059575.1 of Amphibalanus amphitrite. Classification (NCBI taxonomy): domain Eukaryota; kingdom Metazoa; phylum Arthropoda; class Thecostraca; order Balanomorpha; family Balanidae; genus Amphibalanus; species Amphibalanus amphitrite. Next base: position 149,640 of record NW_024881637.1, read on the forward strand.
GTTGCGAATGACACCACGGACCCACCACCCCGCCTTGCCCGCGCTCGGTTCACCGGTGATAATTTGGATCGAAAGTTTAACGTGCCGCAGGTAGATGGCGGCACGGTCCTCCCGGGTCTAGCGTGGCCCTCTCTCGCCAGTTGCCAGCTGGCTTAATATAGGAACGCGGGTCAAACGACGTGGAGCTTCCCGGCCGCGAACTCGCTGCCACCGAGTTTGGAGACGGACGCCTTATCCACTAGGCCACGGGGAGGACATGAATGAATAAATGAGCGAATGAATTGGCGGCTGTCTGGGCCCTCGAGGAATCCAAATCAGAATGAAAATATGCGGCATTCGAAGTAAGCTAGGCAGCATTACCTATTGAGATAATACTCATGGTTTGGGTGGCCAGCACATCTTATTTCATTTGTGATAAGTTATATTGTATTATGTAACATTGTTTTACAAGCGTACCTAATGTTGTTTCTATTGCCACATCTGTCACTGTGTCGAACTTTCACGCCTAAGAACGGTTTCTGTGAACATTGAGTATCAGTTATGTTGTAAATACATGTTCAATGCAACACAAGAGTTCATGTCACACCAGACACCGTTATCCTGATCGCGACACATTTCGCGGCCGCATTCACGCCATGTCACACGACGATAAACTGTGGTGTTCGGCTGGCTCTAGTCTCAGGGGCCTGCGGCCGCCACCGGGCTTCAGAAGGCTGATCTCGGCCGGACCGGTCAGCTGATTCACAGACCGGACTCAGTGCGTCCCAGACTGATGGAGCCGGTGACCTCAGAGCCAGCTGAGGTCACCGGCCGGGTCACTGGACCCGGTCAGGGGTCACAGACTGGTCTCGCGCGCACCGCCCGGCTGCGTGCAGACGCGCGGCGCCGGTGTGGACGGACTCATCGACACGTGGACGGAGGCTGCAACAGACCGCGGGGAGTCCGCCCTCAGCACGGGGAGACGCTCAGCACGGGGAGCCGGCGCTGGGACAGTGATAAACCATGAAACGTCCCAACCTGTGGTCCGGACATGCCCTTTATAAAACACACTGACAGAATATATAAGAACATCTTCTTTACATTAGGAACTGCAGCACCAATAGTGTCCCCGCCCGGGCCGTGCTGTGTCTAGTGTCCCCGCCTGGGCCGTGCTGTGTCTAGTGTCCCCGCCCGGGCCGTGCTGTGTCTAGTGTCCCCGCCCGGGCCGTGCTGTGTCTAGTGTCCCCGCCCGGGCCGTGCTGTGTCTAGTGTCCCCGCCCGGGCCGTGCTGTGTCTAGTGTCCCCGCCCCGGCCGTGCGTCTGAGGGGCCCCACCTCTCTGGTCAGTGCCGTCGGCCCGGCCGCGTCCGACTGCGTACCGTTTCGGCTGACGCCGCCGCCGGAGTGGGAGCTGGCCGGGCTGACCAGTGCCGGCGGCGCCGGCGGCCGCCCAGCGCTCGGCGCGTGCCGCTGTGCCAGGGCGGCCGGCGGCCGACACCAGCACGGCAGCCGCAGCGCCGCGCGCAGGTCCGCTCTGAAACACAGGTCACTCCGTCCGTCAGCAGATACCTGGCACATAGGAATGTCTGCATAGGAGAGCCGGTTTGTGACAAAACACATCCAACTCGCCACCTGTGACCAATCCGGGCCCGGCTGGTTTTGGCAGTGTTCTTGCGGCAGGTCTGAATCACTCAAGGCTACTTTACCTATGCATAAGTAATGACCAGAACAAGGAGTATTGCATCCGTGGATCGAGCCTCCCACGGTTCTGAACAGACCGGGATGTCCCATCTGCCCTAGCGACACAGCCGTAGATGCTGGAAGACGGTCTCACAAGAATATATCGCACCCTCCTCCTATTGAGTAACATCCCGCCGGATCACAGCGAAGACACAAGCTTGAAAGCAATAATTACGGTAAAATACTGCACCAAATCAAATGGAAACGTGCTCTTACTGATTTTCACGTCCGATCGATTCGGGTCACACCGATGCCCGATGTCAGCAATAAAATGTGTTTCCGTAGCATTAGAAGTAGGCATTAGAAGTAGGCATTGATGTCCGATGCCGCTGCAATCCCCACCGAGTGCCACGCGAACCGACTACGTCGCAGCACGGCCGCTGACGAAGCCACTCCCCGCTCGCTTCAGAGCTCAATTACTTTTCCCTGACCTCCTCAGCCAAACCTCTATTTGTCACGTAGCGGGCCGCAGATGAAGAGACAGACGCTCTAATCGGCGGGCGGCCGGCGGCTCAGCGCGAGGCGGGCGGCCCGGGAGGAGCCGGCAGCCGCGGGCCCAACACCAAATCCGACTCGATGAAACGGTTCAACCAGCCGGCGCCCACTCAGCAAACAGCGGCGAGTAATTATGATGCATCATACTGCTCACGACACATTCTGTAATGATCTGATTCGGGCGTAGACGGCCGAATTAGCGGCGGAGTCCGCGCTCTGCCGCCGCTGGCCGTCTCACCCCTTTACCTTTATATGCATCAATGTATTCCAGCGGTGTCAAGTGTGGCATTATGACACGACTACTGGGCACGATGGTCCCCTCGTGTGGCTAGGGCAGCGAAGTAAGAGCCCTTGCCCGCCGAGCGTGCCACATCATCCCTTCCAAGAACTGCTCAAGAACACGTGGACGATTCGGACCGAAATTGTATACGAGCTCATTCTTCAGACGCAAAACCTGATGGCCACTTTGGTCTCGTTCCAGGTCGGATCACTTAGGTGTGACGTCACGTCGGGTTGTGCTCGGCCGGAGTCGGCAGCATTTGTGCCCGGAGTGAGGTTTCTTGCGTCTAGCATAAGTTTATGCACTGCAAGAAAGGTAATCATTGTTTTTATCCTTGGAGGCACGTAATGTTGTGTCAATATCAATGTGCAGACGTCGTACGCGGTTGAGGGAGAGGCTGTGTGGATAGGTACTATTTTTCAGATGCAACTCATTCTTATTTCTTTTTTATCTTACCGGCATCAGTCGGACTTGAGTTAAATGAATGCTGGATTCGTGGTCAGCGCCTACAAATAACGATTGCAGTAACCACCGGTCAGAACCGCGCTCTTTTCCAGACTGTGTGCCTATTCCCTTTCATGGTATAGCTTTTCATCCTATTTATACAATATACCTACGCGATGGCCCGATGCCCACGGCACCGTTCGTTTTCAGTCACATCTTCTCCGACATGCCCTAGCGTCGTCCAAGCCGCTGTGGCTGGTCATCTGAGATCGACATTGAACCTGACCTGAACCCAGCAAAACCATATCCGTCGACCGTTCCTGAAGAGAATAACATGTTGGTACTTGGTAACATCACTACAGCTCTGCAGCCATTTCTTTAGACATCTTTTCAAAAACCGAATCCGGATTAATAATGACCTGGAGCTGCGAGGTGACCAATCGATCTGAGACCTTACTGTCACCGCTTTCACCGGCTTCAGCTTGTGAAGAGGAGCGCGCTTCTTTTCAGCGACGCTCCAGCTCAGATTGGGGCCAAATGTGATGGAGGTCGTAGCAACCCCCAGCGTGCCGACGGAGGATGCAGAATGGCCAAGGCCGGCGAGGGCTGAACGTGCCTAGTTCTTATATGTAAGATCAATAGTAAGAATAGCTGAATAGCTTTTCATACTATTTACACGCGACGGCCCCACGCCCGCACCGTTCAGTTTCAGGCAGCACAGTGTGAGTGAGTGCACATGCTAACTGAAGCCGTTTCGCCCGAGTCTAGAGGCATGCAGTGTATGTCTCGCCCGTAATTTACTCACTCAGTGAAATAAGCTCCCTCCAATGAGCGCACGAGCGCCGGCGGGCCCGCACAAAAAGGCGGCTCGATTACGTCCCAGAATATACGGCGGTGGCCGCGGCCGCCTCCAGCTCCATATCAATGCCCGCAGGCCCATTCATACGGCTTCATCAATATTTTGTCGGCTTACGCCGCAACCCAAAGAATAATTGCCGCATTCGAGCTTGCTTACACTTTGCTTATTATTCTGAAAGTGCCTTAATTAGTTGGTTTTCAGGAAAGCAATGTTGAAGTTCGGAGGCTGCAAATTCTAAGGAGCACAATCGATGGAATCAAGGATAAGACTAAATTAACCCGCTCCACGCTGAGGGCGAAACTATTCTAACTTTTCTTCCACTAAGGGCTATTTGATAAACTCAAGGGTTAATGAAAATGCGTGCGATCTATATCTTCAATGGATGTGCTTGCACCTTAATTCACGATTGGTCAGGTCTCGCCACTGTTTTATATTATGTCACATTTTTTACCTGGGCCATTATCAGGTGGGAGTTAAGGTGCCAAAATAGTATATCAGCATGGGGAACCCAGGGCAATCGCTGACTTAAAGCCAGTGGCGGCGCCACGAATTTTCGCCAGTGGGGGCAAGATTGAGGTGACCCGACTGTTGTCTGATACGCCGATCTGCAAAATCCATAAGCATCGCGGGCCCGGAAGGGGGGGGGGGCGTTTTCGCCTCCCCCCTGGCGAATATTTCCGATACCTCACGAACGCTTAGGGATAGAAAGACGGAACTTACTGTACCTTATCCCCCATTAATTTGACATCTTTTGAAGCAAACAAATTGGACCTAGCCTCCTTGATAACGTCTCAGGGCCGATTTTTCTAGACTCCTGCACGGCAAACTTCGACGTCACAGACGTGAACTTCAACCAGATGCCCAAAATAGAGTTTTAGAGATAAAGACAAATTACGAGCACGGTTGGGTAGCAATTGACCTAGCAAAATTACTTAAGTATTTTTGGTGACCTCAGGTCAGAGATCAGGTCAACGACCCTGAGCTGGGATTTTAGTTTAGTTCGCAAATAACTTCAGCAAAAATGGTCCTAGAGCTGCGGCAGTGGTACCTTCGCATTCGTCTTGTCGAGACGCGTCGAATGACATACATGTAAATTGTTTGGAAAAGGTCAAGTTTTATGTTGACCTCATGTGACCTCGAATGACCTTTGGTTGACTTTTACACATGAAAGGCCGTTTGTGATGATTTCGTAGCCACTGGTCATGATTCTGGCATCCATTTTGCTCTAAGCATTCATTTAGAGCATCAGGATGGCAAAACATGTCTTAATCATTATGCCTGAGTTGTATAAGTGAAATAGTCTCTAGCAAGGATACTCTTGTGACTTTGACTCTGTGCTCTGTACCAGCCTTGTATCGTAAGCTTAAGCACAAATAAGGGTCCGCTAAGCTCCAAAACATTTCAAAACATCTCGGAATCTAGTATACAAGATATAAGAAAAATGCAAAGTTTGTGGTCAGTTTTGCGCATAACCGTGACCTTGAATTTGAATGTTATGCACCTCATCGGAATCCGAATCCCCAGACTCTCTTCGTTCGTTTACCATCCATTTTAGCCGGTTTTATACACCATGCCGTCCTCTGGAACACGTACTTTGAGTGAGACCACTACAAAAGTGCCGGTTTTTGCCTTTGACCTTGACTTCTGACCTTGAAAATTGGCCTGAGGTCAAAAAGTTTAGGTGCTTTAGCATCTTCTCGTAGATACCTTTCGTTTGGTACCATTTTTGTTTCCGTAGCTGCCTTATTAACGTTGTTAGACAGGTGGGGGAGGGGGGGGGGGGGCTACCCCGGGCTGCGGTGGTTAGGATTACCCCCGGGCCCGGACGGGTTAGGGTCGCGAACAAATAAAACTATAAAACTAGATTGCGACTTGCGTGACACAAACCTGTGAAAACGTTATGTTGTTCGTTGAGATGTAAAATGGTTATTCCTCACAACAATAGTCGGTACCTAGTTCTCTCTTTCCCGTAGAACGTATATGTGCGATTCTCTCACACACGATTGATACCTATACCAGAATAAGCTCCATTAGGGCGACCCACATACATTTCCAGATAACCCGAATATACATACCTATCACATTTTGTCATACCTCCCTGAGCTCAGTCTCAGTGTCAGTCTAAGGGTTCCCAAAAGAGGGTGATCTCTTCTCTGGACGACTTTTGACAAACTGCCTCTCAACCTCCTGGAGGTCAAGCTCGAGGGGCGAGTGCAGCCTTCTGTTGAATGAAAATGAGTGGAGAATGAGTGGGAGTAGGAGAAATGCGACAGACGGTCCGAGAACGAACGTTCTGCTGATGCACTTCATACGGGGACCGTCAAAAACAGGCGTACTACAGGGTGTCCCAGAAGTCTTGAAGCTTTTTTATTTTTGTCGTGTGACCTTGTTATGCCACTGATTAAGGCAAATGACGCCTCAAAAGAAAGAGAATGAACTGAAGTTTTGTATTTTCATGCCTAGAGCACCACCAAAGTCAGGTGGCCCCCGTTGTGAGTCGCACAAGATTGAGCACGAGAGATCACGTTCTCCGCTGCCGCCAAGATCTCCCGGTTTGCGAAACACCGGTGTCGCCATGCCCGTTTCTGGTCAGCTTCAGAGCCTTATTTCATGAAGCGAGCCAGGAAACAGAGTATTGGATCTCCGAGAAAACATTAGCAACATAATGATTTACTGATCAGAAAGTCTCCTGACATGTTTGCACGCATCCATTACGAAAATAAGGCTCAGCTGCTTGAGCGCGCTAAGCAACAGCCCGTTGTAATCCTTTGATTCGTCGCATTATTATGGTGCTAAAACAAATATCAACCCGTCGCAAATATATGTCGCTAATATTATGTCGCTCGCTTCAGGGAATAAGACTCTGAAGCTGACAAGAAACGGGCATGGCGACACCGGTGTTTCGCAAACCGGGAGATCTTGGCGGCAGCGAAAGACGTGATCTCTCGCGCTCGTTCTTGTGCGACTCACAACGGGGGCCACCTGACTAAAGTGGTGCTGTACGCATGAAAATATAAAATTTCAGTTCATTCTCTTTCGTTTGAGGCATGATTCGCCTTAATCGGTGGCATAGCAAGGTCACACGACAAAAATAAAAAAGCTTTAAGACTTCTGGGACACCCTGTATTATAACCGCCTATCATGAATGTTGCACCGGTCTTCTGTTCCCTTGTCAATATCAGCCAAATTTTGTGGGGGCAAAAACATAGTCTTGCCCCCACGGCCTCCTGCCAGTGGGGGCAGCCTGCCCCCACTGCCCCCACGGTGGCGCCGCCCTTGCTTAAAGCCTCTTATTAATCGGTCGGTTGAATGACAGAAGTTGCTGGGGTCACCATCCCACCGGTGCATCAATCAATGTGCCGCGCGCTAATCCCTGGGTCGGACGCGACTCCGGCTCCGGCTCCGGCTCCGGCTCCGACGGCCCGAACCCCGCCGAACATGTGTACAGTGCAAACATCAGCCGTCCTATCTGTCGCCAGCGCGGCTGACGGGACGATCGCGGGCGTGACTGCGAACGTGCGAGTTCCGCGGACTGAGCTGCGAGCTCCGCGGACTGAGCTGTTAGCTCCGCGGACTGAGCTGTGAGCTCCGCGGGCTGAGCTGTGAGCTCCGCGGAATGACCTGTGAGCTACGCGGGCTGAGCTGTGAGCTCCGCGGACTGAGCTGTGAGCTCCGCGGGCTGAGCTGTGAGCTCCACGGACTGAGCTGTGAGCTCCGCGGACTGAGCTGTGAGCTCCGCGGGCTGAGCTGTGAGCTCCGCGGACTGAGCTGTGAGCTCCGCGGACTGAGCTGTGAGCTCAGAGAACTGAGGACGGATGAGGCTCCTCATATATTGGGAGAGATTCCAGCTGATTATGTAAAACCTTTGTTCTAAATTAAATCATGAATAAACCAGGACATGAATAAACCCGCGCCCCGTTGGGGTCTGCCGAGCAACGCGCCCTGTTGGGGGAGACATTTTGCCCCCCCCCCCCAAGATTTCGAGAGCCACGCAACATAGCGACAAGCAGCAAACGGTGTTGGATAGCCCCGACGGGGAACTACCTTGTGACCCAATTTCATTGACCTAGGTCAAACCGATGACGTCACAGGTAGCTCAGGTCAAATGTCGAATTTTCACCGTTTACAGGCATTTCAAGAAATGTGTTGTAAAATCGAGTAAAATGCATGTCATTGAAAATCATCGATGGATAATTGTTCGTAAAACACATATTTTGCTATTTGAGGTCACTGATACCAGGTCAGGTCACAGAGGTCAGGTCACTGAGGGTCACAAAATGAAAATATCATGTGATTCATGTTTATGGTCCATTTTACATGACAAATGCGATTGTGTGGGTCAGGCAGCCTTTGGGACCAGTTTAGGTTATGTTCTGGTTAAGGTCAGGTCAAGGTCAGGTCAAATTAGGTCAAATTTCAAGCTTGATATTTTTGCATAAAATGGGTATCGATTCGATGCAGTCACGGGGAGTCTAACGGTGGTCTTTGTTTTGCGCTACGTGGTCTAGAATTGCTAAAAATTCAGTTAAAAAAAATTGACGTCCCAGTAAACATGCCGACGTCGGCCCGACGTCGGTCGACGTCGGGGTGACGTCGGCAACTCGGTATCGGCATGCCAACGTCGGCCCGACGTCGGTCCAACCTCGGCACGACGTCGGCTGGATGTCGGATATGCCCGCATGTACCGACGTCTAGTCGAGTTCCAGCCGACGTCGGGCCGACGTCGGACCGAGATCAATTGCTGAGGTCCAGCCGACGTCGGGCCGACGTCGGGGCGACGTCGGACCGACATCGGCCGCTGTTCTGACCGTTAAAATAATATAAAATACATATTTCATGTTTCATAAAGAGCTTCTGTATTCAAAATATCCTCAGGAAACTCAAATCTTCCTCCACGCCGCAACCCCCTGATCCGGACTGGACGGGAAACTTTATCCCATTTGGGATTGCCCGTAAGCCGAGCTCGCCCGTAGCCGGGTGCGGTGAGTGCTTGGGGGCTGCTCGGCCTATCCTTTGGTCAGGCTCAGCCCCGGCAACTCACCAGGGCCGGGCCCAGTTCATATAGAAAGGCCAGTCGGCAAGTGTCACTTTGCCAAAGTGCCACTTATCCAAGGGACACTTTGGGAAACGTTGGTGCAGGTGTGTAAGAGTGGCTATATGAATCCATTGTGGGGTCGCCCTTTCCAATAAGTGTCACGTAACAGCAATGGGACCAGGGACTCTATATGAACTGGACCCAGGATGCTCACCAAGAAGACCAATGTCTCCATCCTATCATCCTTCCGGCTCTGAAATGGTCTTGTCAGACCGAAAGGGCATAACCCAACAAAACAAACAAAGTTCGCTATCTGGCTGCGTGGTGTAGTGGTTAGCGCCCTAACCTCGCGTTCAAATGACACGGTGTTCGAATCCCATCGCCGGCTGATGCTTTTGGCGTGTTGTCTCAGTAAACATGCCGACGTCGGCGACTGGGGGCTCGAATCCCGCCGCCGGTTGATATTTTTGGCGCGTTGTCCCAATAAACATGCCGACGTCGGCCCCGTCGGTCCAACGACAAACGATCTCGTCAACCTCGGCAAACGACCTCGGCCCGACGTCGGCTCGACGTCGGCTGGACTTCGGCTGGACGTCGGAACATGCGGGCATATCCGACGTCCAGCCGATGTCGGGCCGAGGTTGAACCGACGTTGGGCCGACGTCGGGCCGAGCCTCGGCCCGACGTCGGGCCGACGTCGGCATGTTTACTGGGGTTATCAATTTTGAACAGTTTTTTCGCTATAACTTGGCCAAAAAGGAGGCATCGATCTAAAATTTGGTATGAATATAGAAGACCGCAGGAACTATAATTAATATTCCGGTTTTTCGAAATTCGAAAAACTTTGGGATTTTTTTTTGCGTTTTTCTAAAAAATCATTTATTTTTGTTTTTGGGGTCAAAACCCAAAAATTTCGAAAATCCGAGATAGCAGTTTTGTAGCGCCGTCTTTTCTCTTTAACCCGCGCCCCACTGGGGGGGGGGGGCTATTTATAGCCCCCCCTCCCGTTTTTCTGCAATAACTTCCAAACCGCTTGACGGATCGACGCCAAACTTACAGTACCTTTGGCTGCATCAATTTGACACCTTTTGTCAAAATTTGAACTTCGTAGCTACCATAGGTCGGCCGGAAATGACGTCAGAGTGACGTCATGTTCGGCCGATTTCGACGCAAAACATTGAACCACAGCAATCGCTCCCAAGAGCTCAGTTTTTAAGCTAGATCCAATTTCTTTGCATGAAAGGATTTAGAATTGACCTCGCTATCAAACTGCTATCTCAAATTTTCAAAATTTTAAAAATTTCGAAAATTTGATATCATAATATTCAAAATATGTATTTTTATATTTTTTTCAAAAAGTTTTTGACTTTTCGATAAAACCGGAGTATATGTGACAGAACGCTTGATTATGACTAACTCTAGCAAGTTTTAGCTAAATATCTTCAAACATGGCCAAGTTATACGCATTATTGCAAAAAATTCACAATTATTAATTTTTCAAATCAATTTTTCAGTACGTATTTGACATCGTACACCAATATAAATGGCACCATCGTGTTCCTGAGCTCAAACTGCATCCAATAGACACCTTTTTTGTTTAAAAATTTTAACTTCAAAATTTGACCTTTTTTGACCTGAAAGTGACCTGACCTAAGCTAAATTCGACTCAAAATGACCTCGAATGACACAGACGACATCAAATTCGAAATCTATGGCCTAAATGGACCATAAAACATGTGTCACGTGACCGACGCATGATAAAATATTTTCGTGACCTGTGATGACCTGACCTTGACCTGAAAATCAAAGTAAAAGCTTGGTACCCTCAGGGTATCTAGAGCATCTGTTTAAGAGTGTGTGTACCAAAAATGAGCCTGATCTGACTTGTAAGACGGCGGCCAGAGCCCAAAATGTGAACAAGCCAAAATGCTAATAATTTTTACTTTGACCTGACCTGTGACGTCATCGGTGACCTCGAGGTCAATGAAATTAGGTTTCGCTCGACAGTTTTTCCGGGGCTATCAGACGCCGTTTGAATTTTGACGATCGGCCCAGTAGTTTCGGAGTTAGGAGGGGGGGCTATGAATAGCCCCCCCCCAGTAGGGCGTGTTATACACAGACCCCAGTGGGGCGCGGGTTAAGACCACGGACCACGTCATAAAGAACGTTGAAATTGCTTGTTAATTGTAGCTTTTGTGAGCGTTTCAAGATTTCATGTTTTATGCTCATTTTTGCTCGAACATGACCTCAGTTTGACCTCAATAACTCCTGACCTAAGGTGACCTAAGGCTTGAAATTTTGTGTGAAGGTATCAAATTGATGCCCGGGAAGGTACTGAAAATTTGGAGGCGCTGCGCGCCGCCGTTTTCTTGCTATTCAGGAAAAACCATAGCCCCCCCCCCCCAACGGGGCGAGGGTTACATCTCCTTAACTGAACTTACCAAAGCTCCGACATGGCAGCGACGTTCTGTTAATGAGCTATCGGCCCTTATTTTTGTGCATTCTGCGCTCTTCCAACTTGGTGTGCTTCGTAACGAGCTGCACGTCCATACATACTCTCCCAGGGCCTGAATAACTCGGGCCGAATTGCCCAGGAGATCCCGCTCGTAAATAAAATGCTGCCAGAGTTCGGCGCGATGAAAAGAAAGGACTTGACTGGAAATATTAGAACTCGTCTTTAAAAACACTGCGTGATGTTTTCTACAAGCATGCTGTGTTCAGAGCAGACGACAATGGTGGCTTGCCATTCATCGCTTCAAGTACGGGCTATTCTGGCTAGTCGTAGGATACGGAAATCATTCTTAAGCTCATGCAACATATTCCTAGGGTCTGAGAGATAATGTTAAAATGCCAGTATTATTTATAGGAAATGGGCCGCACCACACGCATAGGGCGACTCCCCATCAGCTGGCCGTACCGGTACTGTCTGGAGAACAGGACGTAGATGGCCGGGTTGTACCAGCCCGAGTTTTTGGTGAGCACGGTGACGACCGCCACGGCGCCGGGCCCGGTCAGCCGCTCGCCGGCGAAGGTGCCCAGCAGCGAGACGGCCGCGTATGGCACCCAGGCCAGCAGGAAGCCCAGCACCAGCACCGCAGACACCTGCAGACAGACGCAGAGTGAGGCCCAGCACCGCAGACACCTGCAGACAGACGCAGACGGACCGAGTGAGGCCCAGCACCGCAGACACCTGCAGACAGACGCAGACGGACCGAGTGAGGCCCAGCACCGCAGACACCTGCAGACAGACGCAGACGGACCGAGTGAGGCCCAGCACCGCAGACACCTGCAGACAGACGCAGACGGACCGCGTGAGGCTCAGCACCGCCGACACCTGGCACAGACGGACCGAACTGCGTGAGACCCAGCCGACACCCCGGGCACAGGGCAGTGATCAACATGGACAGATTGCTACCAGTCAGTGATCAGCCACTACCCGAGCCGGATGGGCTCACATTTCACTTCCAAAGTGTAGTTCCAGCCGCAAATGAAGGGGTACCCCGACCTCCTCTCCTGTAAAACACCGCGGGTGCACCGTGCACCCCGACCGTCCCTCGGCGGGTGCGGGTGCCCCCCCCCCCCTTCCCCCGCTGCCGGCCGTCTGGGCGGCCGCTCTCACCAGGTGCAGCTGAGTCTCGGCGGCGGCCTTCCGCGCGCCGCCGCGGCCGGCGTGCCGCTGCGTGCGCCGCACCACCACCACGATCCGCCAGTAGAAGAACACCAGCGCGCCAGCCGGCAGGAAGAGCGCCGCCAGCGCCGCCAGCGCGATGTAGCAGCGCTCCCCTGCAGCGGCAGCGGCGGCGACAGCGGCGCCCGTCAGCCCACGCGCACCATCCGTCTGACTTAGAACCGGGGCATATTTCCATTGAGGATTGGATAATATTTACGGCCGAAAATTCCACACTAGGCCAACGCTGCCTCGGACGTTTATTCCAGTTTATGGATACAGATGGACTCATTGTACGTGGTTGCAATTTACGGCGAGATCTATTTCCCCGTTGCGGAGCAGGGAATACATACCTATACTTACCCGTATGAGCCATGCGAACGGTAGGTAGATACTGAATCACTCATTCACTCGCACCTGCACTCACACACACACACACACACTCACAGCGCCACAGCCGCCTCTTTGAGCCACCGGTGCACCAATGATTACATACGAACGCATACACGCACGTACACGTACACCGTACATTATAAGCGGATATGCTTCGTGGTAACATACAGGCACGTTTAATATACAGATGCACACACACACACAGACGAACGTTTTCAGCGGTCGGCCCTTTGATCCCCGCCATGGCACACGGCCTCGGAGGCGGGTCGTCCGTCGTCCGTCCGTCCGTCCGTGAGTAGGAGTACATACCTGCGGTGCGCGGCAGCCAGTCTAGGCTGCAGCAGAGGCCGTGCTGCTCCACGCCGTAGCGGCCCCAGCCCAGCAGCGGACAGCTCGACCAGAACGCCGCCCACACGTAGACGGCCGCCAGCAGCCGGACCGGGGTGCGCGCGTTATTCACAGAGTCTGCCGGCCACGGCACTCGGTCAACGGCAGGCAGCTAGCTGAGGCCGCCAGTCCGATCTGCAGCAGCTTCACAATAGCGGAACAGGAATTACGTCACCGCAAACGTCTTCCACATAAACAAATTAACTCGACTGACATGAACAATGCTACATTTTGGTGGCTTGAAAGATTCTTATATCGAGCCACAACAATACCTATACGGCTATACGTAGGACAACTATCGATGATCGGCACGTCCCTATACGCGCAGCGTTATTGGCAACTGACAGACGTCAGCCCATGAATCGCTGTGTAGCTGTAGGCGTCATCACCACTCAGTCGGTATGTCCGCCCATTTACTGCTGTTCGGTGTGTACCTACAGAGGACACGCTGCCCGGTACAGAGGTATGGCAGAGACTCGGCCGGCTCACCGGTAAAAGCCCAGCAGGTCTTGATGTAGCGAATGGCGCCGATAGAGACCAGGGCCGATATGTTGACCAGACCGCAGAAAAACGACAGGGCGCCGTGCAGAACACACCCTGACGGCGGAAACGCCACAAAACACGTGAAAAAAAGACTGGAATGGTGCCGAGGACAATGGCACCGTTCAATAAAAAAAGGGTTTATAAAACGAAATCATTGGTGAACAATGTCAATTAGTCATCGTGACGACAAAGTCTGTAAAGGGAGACAAAAGAGTCAGAGAAAACGATATACCTACATTAAATATATGTGGTTAGTTACAATGTGGAAAAGTCGGTATAATCAAAAACAAAGTTAAGTACACGAGTGGCACGTCCCCAGTGTCCGTCGCCCGGGGCCCGGCGGGGATCCGCCGTGTAAGACGTGTAAGACCACCATCGGCCCTGGATCGTCCGAGCGACCAACAGCAACCCCTCCCCGAGAGCCGCCCTTACGTGAACCTTTAATTAGCCAGCAGTGGTAGTACATACATACGTGAGCTGACAGCGCACTTAGTCACAGTGTCGCCCTATCCATCCACTTGTTGCCACTCAATGAACCCTTTCAATAGTAGGTTTGAACTTCAGACAAAACTTGACTTAACCCGCGCCCCGTAGGACTATCGGCGGACCCTACCACCCGTAGGGGGGGGGGGGCGTTTCGGCCCCCCCCCCCACCCGCCTAAGCTCTCGGAAATTTACCGGCCGATTTTCAAAATTCAAACGGCGTTCGATAGCCCCATCGGGGAACTACCTTGTGACCAAATTTCATTGACCTAGGTCAAACCGATGACGTCACAGGTCAGGTCAAATGTCGGATTTTCACCGTTCACAGGCATTTCAAGAAATGTGTTGTGAAATCGAGTAAATTGGTAATTTATTGAAAACCATCGATGAAACATTGTTCGTCAAACACATACTTTGCTATCTGAGGTCACTGATACCAGGTCAGGTCACAGCGAGGTCAGGTCACCGGGGTCACAATATGAAAGTGTCGTGTGATACATGTTTTATGGTCCATTTTACATGACAAATGCGATTATGTGGGTTAGGCAGCCTTTGGGGCCAGCCTAGGTCACGTTTTGGTGAAGGTCAGGTCAAGGTCAGGTCAAATTAGGTCAAATTTCAAAGTTGATACCTATTTTTGCATAAAATGGGTATCGATTCGATGCAGCTCGTCACGGGGAGTCTAATGGTGGTCTTTGTTTTGCTCTACGAGATCTAGAACTGCCAAAAATTGAGCTTGAAAATTTGACGTCATCATTTTTGAACAGTTTTTTTTTCGCTATAACTTGGCCAAAAAAAACGAGGTATCTATCTGAAATTTGGTATGTAGATAGAAGACGGTAGGTACTATGACATATATTTTTTTTCGAAATTCAAAAAACTTTTTGGATTTTTTGGCTAATATATCAAAAAAATGCTTTTTTGAATTTTGGGGGTCAAAAATCAAAAATTTCAAAAATCCGAGATTGCAG
Organism: Amphibalanus amphitrite; assembly: GCF_019059575.1. Taxonomy (NCBI): domain Eukaryota; kingdom Metazoa; phylum Arthropoda; class Thecostraca; order Balanomorpha; family Balanidae; genus Amphibalanus; species Amphibalanus amphitrite. The sequence goes on from NW_024881637.1 coordinate 164,915, forward strand.
TTTTGTAGCCCTGTCAATTCTACAACTTTTATGTTTCGATCATTTTTCTGTATCCTCAAAGTTGTAGGCCTGACAGGTCTTCTCGCAAAGGTCTTTTTTCGGTCGAAAATGACAGAACATGACGTCATTCTGACGTCATTCGTTGCCAGCCTATTATAGCCTCAGGAAAAATGTTTGGTCACAATGTGTAAAATTGATGCCCGGAGGGGCCCTGCAAGTTTGGTGGCGATATATCCAGCCGTTTAGGAGATATCGACGGAAAAGGACAGGGGGGCCGTTTCCCCCCCCCCCCCCCTACGGGTCGCGGGTTAACAAGTAGTGACGAGAGATGCCGTCACAGCGCACCTCTCGGCTGCCGGTCACCGGCGCTGCGGCGGACTGTCCCGCGGCCGGACATCGCTGCCTCACCGAGCTCGTCGAAGATCCAGCGGTGGCTGAAGGCGCTGGCGGCGTTCAGCGGACAGGTGACGGCCATCATCAGCAGCGTGGAGACTGTGAGGTTGTAGAGCAGGTACTCGACCGTCTCCAGGCGCGCCCGGCGCCGGTGGAACATGAGCAGCACGGCGGCATTACCGAGCACCGACACCGTGCCTGCCGCCGTGGAACGCCAGTTACAGCGACACCGTGCACATACACAAACACCAGTTACAGCCAGACTTACAGCAACACAGTGCAATACAAACAACAGTTACAGCATCACCGTGCACATACAAACACCAGTTACAGCGACACCAGGCACACATCAACAGTCAACACTGCAGTTACAGCGACACCAGGCACAGTCATAAACACCAGTTACAGCGATACCGGGCACAGTCATAAACACCAACACCGACACCGTGCCGCAAAATAAATTATCCACCACGAGTTACACCGACACCGGACCCCACACAGATAACACGGCACGAGTCTCAAGGTTTTACTGCACAGTGCACAGTCCGGACTCCGAAAACAAAATATCGTGTGTACCGGCTCTTAACCCGCGCCGTGCTGGTGGCCTGAACTTTCCGCCGAGTGCTGGGGGGCGTTTTCACGCCCCCCCGTCTAACTCGGCTCCTGGGCCACGTAGCGACACGCGGTAAGCGGCAATCGAAAGAGTGTCAAAAATAAGGACGAAAACACTTCGGTCATTTTTTGGGTCAGGTCAAAGGTCAGGTCACCAGAGGTCACCAAAGGTAAAATGTTGACTATTTCAACATTTTGGAAACTGCCAACGGCTATCTCGGGAACCAATAGAGCTACAGCGCCGCGGAAAAGCGCATTCGATAGCCCTTTTACAGACCTTTCTGAGTAATGTTCTCAGATTTGACCTCAGGTCAACGGTTTAGCCTCCAGAGGGCAAAAACTCCAAAAATAGCCGTTTTTACGAAAAACGTTTTTTCGTCAATAACTTTTGACTCATAAGCGCCATGACATTACTTTTGCCAGCATCGTGTTCCTCTCGTCGAGACGCGTCGAATGAACTATTTGTTGACCTTGAAAGGTCATTTTGAAAATTTGACCTCAGGTCAAGGTCATGACCTGACCGAAAAGGGTCATGTTGCATATCAGTCGATCCGTATCGTCGAGCTGAACACATCTGACGTGTTTTCACCGCTCTAGCACGTCTCTATCAAAAGTTATAGCCAAAAAACTGCTGGCGACCGTTCATGACCTGAGATGACCTCAGGGGCACACAGAGGGGTCACAGGTGCATTTTTCCTATTCAGTGTGTCATGTTTACCTATGAACCGATGTTTGAGAGCGTTTTGAACGATATTCGTCCAAAAGAGGCGCATTTCAATTTTCTCCCATTGACTTATAATGGAGAGGTCGCAAAATTGACCTGACCTTAGGTCACAGATATCAAAAATCCGAGATATACATTTTATACATACTGTTACTCATATCAATCGCTGAAAGTTTCAAAGTGATCGTTCAGTCGGTGTAGCTATAGCGAGCCTTTGAACTTTTTCTGAGGTAAGGTCACTTGACGTGACCTGGTGACCTGACCTTGAACGGCCTAGGTCTGAAATTTTCACAACATGTGCGGAAATGATGTAGGAACACGTGTACCAAAAACGGCGGCGCTGCGCGCCGCCGTTTTTGAGATATTCGCGAAAAACCTGAGGGGGGGGGCGTAAAAAGGCCCCCCCCCCCCCAGCACGGCGCGGGTTAAGTCGTACAATCAGCAGCCTTTGAAACTGCTCTTTCGTTATGTAAATCTTTACCAGCGCATTTTTTTAACCGTATCATGTTATGTTTTTTAGGTTCATTTCCATGCTGTAAATACCTATGCTCATATTCTAGACCAGTTATGTGATGCCAAATTGCCAATAACGCTGAGAATGGCAATAGCCGTTTTCGCGACGGGCTCAGGGACAGGCTTGAGGCTATATGGCGAATGCACCTAATTCTCACCAAATTTGCAACTTATCTTTTTGATAACAAATATCTTCACATAATGAATTTATCTAAGTGTTTTAATCGATGATGTTTGATGATAAGACAAGGCAGATACCTACCTATATAAGTAATAAGTGCAACCCTAGCTGATAGCTACTAAGAAATACACTGAACCTAATTTGACCAAATCCTCACCAAATTTGCACCGAATTTACACCAATGTGTACCAGATGGCCGTCGTGAAAACGGCTAATGTCAATCACTTACACGCACAACCCCTACACGGAAACGAGTGTTCGAGACCACGCGTCTCCGCTGTGACTGTCTGCAGTTTGAATATCTTCAGGAACGCAAAACCCAATCGGTTTAGGATGAAAAATAAATGCCTGAATAATACCTTGGCAGTCAACAAAATTGCCTCAATCTAAATTCAAAGGATCGTCGGTCTCGTGGTTCTGCTGCAGGATATTTGAGGAAAGAGAAAACACGTAGCGAGAGACGTTTGGTGCGGTGTCAAAACCTATCCGAGGAGCTGGACATGGCCGCCGGACTCCACGGTGTTAGCCCGTGTGCAGGGGCGTCGCCGACGGGGGGGTCGGGGGGGTCGTGACCCCCCACTCTTGAAAACTGGGGGTGTCGACCCCCCCACTTTTTGCGATGCTGAGTATGCTTTTTTAGCTTTTATGTCAGTGAAGCAGGCGTCAGCAACACCACCAAGTACATCAGATTCAGAATCGCTTCAAGAGCTCCCTAAAGCCAATTAGCCAATTACCTAAAGTTCAATTAGCTGTGGGCGGGGAACACCAGCACAACAATATTTTTAAGTGGCCAGTGGCCACCATTCTAGTACCTTTTTATCCCTCAAAGGATTGGACGCGCCAAAACTGCCCCGAGCGTTCGTCTGATCGTTTAAAAAAATGGTCGCAGTCGATTCGTCGGATCAGTACCTAACTACAAAACTACAAACTAGCCTCAGCCCCATGGCTATCGGCACAACTAGCTGTACAGTGCACATGTAGGGGAAAGGGAGTCAGATGAAACCGTCTCGGGCTTTCGCAAAAAAGTCGCGCAAAAGGAGCCGATTGCAACGAAACTTCCGGTGCGCTCGTGTTAATCACCTACTTAAAAATAAATCGATATCCCTGATTCGAATAAAGATGACCTTGGTTCACTTTTTCATAACATGCTTTTAATTTAGGTAAAGGATAGTTTTTGGAGCTGATTTTGAACTTAGCGCCCATCTGAACATTTAAGAAGTAGTTGTGTTGCTTATACATATGTATAACATGTTAGGAAGCAATGGGTGGTGGTCATCCACTATTAGGTACTGGTCGATCTGACCTGACCTGACCTGATCTACCCCAAATGCATGGAGTCATCATCTTCGTTCAAAACTAAGATAACATTCGTAACAGGGCCTATTTTAAGACAATTGGACTGGGGTGGCCAGGCAGTGGTGGCGCCCCTGTCTCTTGTGTGGGCGCCTCCCCCCCCCCCCCACCGAAATACTGCTGTGCGCAGCATTTCGATGGGGGGGGGGCGTCGCAATCGAGTCTCAGAATCTTTTTTTTTGTGACGGTAGTACGTAAGGGCTAACGTTTCGGGAAAGTGTCTAGAGGCCTTTGTTGGCATAGTTTTTTTCTAACATAGCCCTTTCGGGCGATGCATGGAAAGAATTAAGCCAAAAGTCGGCTGTGCATGGTGCAACCCCCTTTCGTCAGAGAACTTTTACTGCTTATGCCGATGGCCCTCAAATCCCCCCCCCCGATCCGTCCATGATAAACACCTTCCCATACCAAGAAGCCGGCGTCACTCGAGGTCACTTTATCTTGAAATTTCGATATCGATGACCTAAGGTCAGGTCAATTTTTCGACCTCTCCATTAGGTATAAGTCAATGGGAGAAAATTGAAAAGCGCCTCTTTTAGACGAACGCCATTCTAAACATTTTCAAACACTAAATTACGAGTTAACATGACACGCTGAACCAGAAAATGGCACCCGTGACCCCTCGTTATGCCCCCGAGGTCATATCAGGTCACGAATGGTATCTAACAGTTTTTCGCTAATAACTTCTGATAGAGGCAAGCTAGAGCGATGAAAACGCATTAGATGTGTTTGGCTCGACGATACGGATCGACTGATATGCAGCACGACCTTTTCCGGTCAGGTCATTACCTTGACCTGTAGTCAAATTTTCAAGTTGACCTTTCAAGGTCAAATTATAGTTCATTCGACGCGTCTAGACGAGAGGAACACCATGCTGGCAAAAATACTGTCGTGTCTCTCTTGAGTCAAAAGTTATTGAAGAAAACGAAGTTTTTGCACTCTGGAGGCTAAACCGTTGACCTGAGGTCAAACCTGAGAACATTATTCAGAAAGCCCTGTAAAAGAGCTATCGATTGCGCTTTTCCGCGGCGCTGTAGCTCTATTGGTTCCCGAGTTGTCCGTCGGCAGTTTCGAAAAATGTTGAAATAACAAAATTTGACCTTTGATGACCTTTGGTGACCTGACCTTTGACCTGACCTAAAAAAATAACAAGTGGGTATTTTCGTCATGGTTTTTGACGTTCTTTCGGATGCCGCTTACCGCGTGTCGCTACTTGGCCCAGGAGCCGACTTAGAAGGGGGGTGTTCAAATCCCCGCCCCCCCAGCAGGGCGTGGAAATCCAGGACCCCCAGCGGGGCGCGGGTTAAACCGCCGCTCGCCAGATTTTTCTCTTGGAAATACCCTCGTCAGAAGCAATGCGTGCACGTGCGTTTGAAAATCCATTGTTGATCACACGGCCTGTCTCAAAGCCACATGACAAATTTAATTTTGCGGCCGATACTGATAGGGCTCCCAAAGGTGCAGTTGGCGCCCCAGTAGTGGTGTGGCGCCCCAATCGTGTCTGGGCGCCCGAATGTTGATAGGGCTCTTCAGTCGTGGTAGGCGCCCAAGTGCTGGTAGGGCGCCCCATTGCCGGTAGTGTGTCCCAATCGAATCAGAGAGTCCCATAGCTCAGTTGGTAGAGCACCGGACTCCCGGTAGCGAGAGCCCGGGTTCGAGTCGCTCCGGTGCTCGATATTTGAGACTCCTGACGGGGATGGTCTGCGGTTGGTGGGAGCAGCCGCAGCCAGTTGAAGTCAGTTGAGTGGGACAGGTTGTGTCCGGCTTTGAAGGGCACGTTAAACTTAGGCATCTAAATTATTCCGTTACCCGGAATTGCGCGATCGGACGGTAGGGGTCGGGGTCTACGCAACAAGCTCTGCTTAGCGTGGGCTCCGGCTCTGTCAATCCGTCCATTCAAACATTCAAGCTAAATTTATAAAAAAGTAGGGCGCCACAGTTGCGGCAGGGCGCCCCCAGTAGTGAGAGGGCATCCCATTGGTGGTGGTGGCGCCTCAGTGAGCCCTTTTCCCCCTGTCAAGCTGAGTTCGCCCCAAGAATGTGTCGCCTCCGTGATTGTCGGCAGCCAATATCTGTGGGCAGACTTTTGGGCTGTTTTGCACTGGGGTGGCAAAGCAAGACGACTGGGGTGGAAAACCGCACCACTGGGGTGGGTTTTGCCACCCCAGTTAACATGTTAAAATAGGCCCTGATTCGTAATCAGAACCTCGAAAAACCATCACAACTTACATTCGCAAAGTTCTAGCAGGTCCCGAGTTTCCCTACGTATTGGCGATGACCTGAGTCCTGAGATGACCCGAAACCTTGTAAATGGGTATCATCGGCTTTCTCTCGTCACGGGCAGCATGCTCTTTTTTCCGCAAACCTCTAGATCGATCAGGGGTCGAAAGCATACATCAGCGTTACTTTAGTATACGTTATAAGTTAGCGACTGGGAGCCCACCAATAGAAGGGCTACAGTGAAGCAGAAAACATATTTGATAGCTCTTTCAACGCTCTTTCGCTAGCTTCGGGTCAGATTTCATCTCAGGTCTATGTTTTGCCCATAGAAGGCAAACAGCTAACTGGACAGATTCTGCCGAAACATTTGCTTTGCAATAACTTTAGATTCCGTGAGTTTGTATGGTACTTACATATGTTGTCTTGTCACCACTGTGTTTATCTCTTTGAGACACGTCACATGAGTTAAAATTTGACCATTCAGAATTAACGTTAAAACGACCTCAGGTCACACTGTGCTCAGGTCAACGTTATGTCCTGATCGAAAAAGGACCTCCTGCTGCATATGAATGGATCCGTGTTGTTGAGCTGAACTACGAACACCTTCCAGGTGCTGTCATCGCTCTACCGCGTCTTCGTAAAAGTTGTAGAAAAAAAAAATGCTGGTGGCCATCGATGGACATTTCCACTAATGACCTTTCGAGTCATCACTCGCCATAAGTTGCACCCTGTCCCTGGCAATGATGAGCTGATTTGTCACGGCTCCAAAGATATTTTGCGTTTCTGACGAACTTTTTCAAAGCAGGAGGCATTCGTGCTTTTTATAATTTCTCATTATTTTCTAATGATGAGGTCACGTATTTGACCTGCCTCCATTGCAGATCATAGATGTAAATCCTCAGAATCATGAATTGCTGACACGTATAACCCCATACATTAGGTATACAGTGTACTAAATTTCGAAGTTATGGGAGAAAAGCTACAAGAATGGCGAGAGGGGAAAGTTTGATAGAGGTATACCGTATAACTGAACTTGACATGGCGACCTGACCTTAAGTGACCAGTGATAATTTTTACGCAAGTGATGTAGGTAGGTATACCTACCTAATAGGTTATACCAAATTTCGCGGCGCTGCGCGCCGCTTTGTTACACGCGCACACATGCACATACGCACGCACAAAACTGGGAAGTGTGGCAAAAAAAAAACACCCCTACCCATCGGGTGAAGACTAGAAACCCGACCCCCCCACTCAAAAATCCGTGGCGACGCCCCTGCCCGTGTGGTCTAAACCAGTGGTCGGCAGGTCCTCCGGGGCCGTGTCCCCTTTTTTGGCGCCAGGCAGGGCCATTACCCCCACCTACCAGACCCCATTGGGGATACAACCAAGGTTACTGAAATTCCATACTTTTCTGTGACTCTTTGGGTACCATATCTGCGAGAAACCGCAGGCCCCCTCCCCTGCGGTTTCTCGCAAATATCTCAAAAACGTTGGCACGGAGCGCCACCATTTTCGAACATGTTATCATACATCGTTTCTGCACATGTTGTGAATATTTCAGACCAGGGTCACACAAGGTCAGGTCACCAGATCACGTCAAGTGACCTCACCTCAGTAAAGACTGCAACGCCTGCTTTAGCTGCATTGAGTGACAGATCTCTTTCAAACTTTCAGGAATTGATAAAGGCAATAACATGTACAAAATTTGTATCTCGGAGATTTGATGTCGGTGACCAAAGTTCAGGTCAATTTCACGCCCATTATCAATGGGAGAGGGCGCAAAGTCAATGGTAGAAGATTGAAAGGCGCCTCTTTTGGACCAGTGTCATTCCTAACACTGTGACACTCTTATTTACAAGTAAACATGACCGCTGAACCGGAAAGTTGCACCCGTAACCCCACTGTATGTCCCTGAGGTCATTTCAGGTCATGAATGGTATCTAACAGCTATTCGCTAATAACTTTTGATAAAGGCATCCCAGAGCGATGAAAATGCCTTAGGTGTGTTCAGCTCGACGATACGGATCGACTGATGTGCAACAAAACCTTCGATGCTTCTCGACGGGAGGATCACGATGCTGATAAAAGTGAGCTCTTGCAAGCTTTGAGTGAAAAGTTATTTAAGAAAAACTATCAGCAAGCAACGTACATTTTAGCACTTTTTGTCTCCTGCAGGCTAAACCATCTTCGGTTGAATCTGAGGGCAGGCATCAGAAAAAAACGTTAAGAGAGCTATCGAATGCGTTTTTCCGCAGCGCTGTAGCTCAATCCTTTCCTGAGCTATAGGCCAGTTTGTCGAAAATTGTCAAAGGTTGACCTGGAAATTGACGAAATTTTACGTTCGATGACCTCTGGTGACCTGACCTTTGATTTGACCTAAAAGGTGACCATAGTTTTTTCTTCATCATTTCTACGCTCTTTCGATCGCCGACTACGGCGTTTCGCTAGTGACCCAGGAGCCAAGTTAATAGGGGGTGTTCAACCTCCATCTCCAGCAGGGCGTGGAAATCCTGGAGCCCCAGCGGGGCGCGGGTTAACCCCCATACGTATAGGGGTAGCGGGTATTTTTCGAGAACAGATCACGTTAAAAGGGTCGGATCACGAAAAAAACTGTACCATCGAGCCGATCATTTTTATCTGTCATGAAAATGACATGACCTTAACCCGAATAACCGTTGATTTGTGAGATCTTTCTTGAGATCATGGCAGGCCACAAAATCTCACTTCAAGAAGTTACAGCAGGACCCGATTAACTCGGCAGTTGTTACCCAGCCAGCAATCCCACTCCGTTCCCAATCGGGATTTTCGGACTCAGCCCGCACCACCCCGATCGGGACCGGAGTGGGACGGGATTGGGAAATGAGACACTTTGTACGGGCTGGAACGGTCCGGATATCCCAACCTACCCCGCACGGCCGGTTGGGAGATCCCGCACGTATCCGGACCGCCTTATGACGTTTTAACAAGCGCTGAACTCTGATCCCGATCGGGATTCCCTAAATCTCCCCGTACAACCGGTTCGGAAATCCCGCACGCATCCGGACCGCCTTATGGCATTTTAACAAGCGATGAACTCCGATCCCGATCGGGATGTCCCAACTCGGCCCGCACGGCCGGTTTGGGAATACCGCAGGCATCTGACATATTAACCGCAGTCTTATAACCGCAGATTGCTGCTATGCAGATGCGACCACTTTGCTTGCGCCACCGCAACCCCCTCGCCTCTTCATTATTCTCCAACTCAACCTTTATAATGCCTGCACGACAAAATGAATTGCATTGGACACTGAAATATATTCACAAATTTACTGGTTGCACACAGGTCAAATTTTCACAAATTCACAGCCTGGCCAGCACATTCGTGGCGTCGGCCATCATCTTAGCGCCGCTGCAAGGCGCTGGCACAGCGGACTCACTTCCGGTGTTCACAGTCATTATAGCAGGCCTGCGCCTTGTTCGTGTCGGCTCCTCTGCGGACAGTGTGTCCGTCTGCCGTCACGAGCTTCAGAGAGCCACCGCGAAACCAGACGGCTGGCATCTGGTCGGGCGGTTCACCTGTAGTGCACCGCCGCACGTTCTCCGACGCGGCGCGGCACTACCGCCGCTGGCGACTGGCAAGCGCTCCGACGCGGGGCGGCGCCACCGTCGACCTCAACGTGGCGCTGCTGTCGCAGCTGACGCGAGGCGCAGGTTCAGCGATATCCGCCAGATGTCTCTGCTCCACTTGTTCATTTTCTATGTCCGATTTATTAATGTTTTAGAAATGTATGCTCGTGTGTATGTATCATAATGTTCATCGTCGTGTGGGCATTCACGCACTCTTCTAGAAAGTATCTCTCGCTCTGATATACGTTTTCTCACTGCTTTGTACTGTCCTTAACTTTGCCAAAACGAACTATGGTTTCATCGTTGTGTTCACTACATAGCTTGCTCATGCTGTTTCAAATACATCGCTATCCTTGGCCGATCTAAGTGTTTGGGGGAGACGGCTCCACATCAGGGAACTTCCCAGCCCGTCGTTGTGTGGAATCCCAAGTTGCGAATCCCAAACACTGGAACGGCTTCATCCGGCTTAGAGCACGACTCGCCACGGCACCAGCCACAAATGGTGACCCCGACGTGATCGGTAGCTCAAGAAGTCATCGTCTTCGCCTCGGCAAGAAGAGGTCATCTTTGACCTGGCCTCCCCATCGCCTCGGCAAGAATGGGTGATCTTCACCCGGCTTCCGCTGCCGCGAACAGTGAATAGTGCGCTGGTGACGTGGCCTAGCCTCAGCGCAACGAGCGCCCAACGCAGTGCAGCGCAGCGAGCGCCAACGTAGTGCAGCGCAGCGAGCGCCAGCACAGTGAGCGCGGCGAGCGCCTAGTGATTACCGACAGTCTTTCAGTGTGCCTCTAGTGTTAGTGTTTGCCGTATATAGTGACTATGCCGTCACCCATCGAGCCGGAGAGTGCCGCCCAGGACGCGCCGACGCGGCCATTCGCGTCGTTCCGGCTGCCGGCCTACGCACCTGAAGAAGCCGAGCTCTGGCTGGTGCAGGTCGAGTGTGCCTTCGCCGTCGCCGGCATCACGGATGACCACGACAAGTTCCGGCTGCTGGTGGCCAACCTGCCTGTGCATGTCGCTTCACAAGTTCGAGACGTGATAACAGCCGAGACCGGCTCGTTCTCGGAACTAAAAGGGGCCCTGAGCACGCGCCTGGCCCAGTCGCGCGCCTCACGCCTCGAGGCACTCCTCCGCGACCACCAGCTGGGCGACAGGAGGCCCACGCAGCTGTTGCGCAGCATGCAGCACATGCTGGGCAGCGCGGGCCACGACCTCGGCCTTCTCAGGACGCTGTTCCTGCAGCGCCTGCCGCCGACGACCCGCGCCGCCCTCGCGCTGCTGCCGGAGGACACTGGTATTGACGACCTGGCCAGCGCGGCCGACCGATTCCAGGAGGCCTCTGGCGGTGCCGCCGTGACTGCTGTCTGCACGCCGACGGCCGGCGTCGCTGCCGCCTGTGGCCCGCCGGCCGGCCCTGGGGTCACGCTCGCCCCGCCGGCCAGCGCGGTGGCCGCCGCCGGACCGCCCGCCGCCTGCGGGTGCGGTAACTCCGGCATGGCCGCTGCCGTCACCGCCCTCACCGCTGCGGTAGCACGCATCGAAGCCGTGTTCCAGCGGGGCGGTGCCGACGCTCCTCGGCGTGGCCGCTCCCGCTCCCGTCCGCGCCGACCCGCACCTGCCTCGTCTGGCAGCTCTCAAGCGGCATCGGTGATACCTGATGAAGGGTACTGCTGGTACCACCAGAAGTACGGCGCGGAGGCCCACCGCTGCAGACCGCCGTGCTCCTGGTCGGGAAACTAGCCCGCCTGTCCGCGCTAGCGCCAGCGGAGACGGGCCGGCCAACACTGGCGCCCCTCTTCTTTGTCACCGACCTTGCCCGGAACTGGCGGTTCCTCGTCGACACCGGCGCACAGGTGAGTGTCGTCCCACCACGAGTCGTGGCCGACGGCACCACTGTGCAGCCGCCCGACGCGCCTCGACTGGAAGCAGCCAACGGCACAGAGATCAAGCTCCATGGCGTTATTTCGACTTCGGTGCGTTTCGGAACAGTGGACTACCCGTGGACATTCATGGTCGCCGACGTGTCGATGCCGATCTTGGGAGCGGACTTTCTCGCCCATCATCGTCTGCTGGTGGACATGCGCCGTCAGCTCCTCCAGGCTGAACACGGCACAACGTGTGCCGTGGGCACCCCAGCCGACATCGGCTCCGTCGGAGTGCGAATGTGCGCGGCGCCCACTCTCGCAGACTTGTTTAAAGAGTTCCCTCGAGTGACAGCCACATCTGCGCAGCTCCTGCCCGTGCGCCATAACGTCACTCACCACATCGTGACACGTGGACCTCCTCGTGTAGGGCACCCTCGGCGTTTGCCGCCCGACCGCCTCCGCATCGCCCGTCAGGAGTTCGACAAGCTGATCAGCCTCGGGGTCGCCCGCCCATCCAAGAGCAGCTGGGCGTCGCCCCTCCACATGGAGCCTAAGAAGGAGCCCGGACAGTGGCGCCCGTGCGGCGACTACCGCGCCCTGAACGCCGCCACCGTCCCGGACCGGTATCCCATACCGTTCCTGCAGGACTTCTCCGCGAACCTGCACGGCTGTACCATCTTCTCGAAGATCGACCTCGTCCGCGCGTACCATCAGATCCCGGTCGAACCCGCTGACATCCCGAAGACGGCCATCGTCACACCGTTCGGGCTATTCGAGATGCAGCGGATGAGCTTCGGTCTTCGCAACGCCAGTCAGACATTCCAGCGCTTCATAGACGAGGTGATGCGCGGGCTGACGTGCTGCTACGTGTACATCGACGACATCCTCATCGCCAGCACGTCCGTCGAGCAGCACCGCCGTCACCTCCGTCAGGTACTGGAACGTCTCGACAAGTTCGGCGTCACGATCAACCCAAAGAAGTGCGTGCTGGGCGTCAACCGCATCAGCTTCCTCGGTCACGATGTGTCCCCGGACGGCATCGCCCCGCTGCCGGAGAAGGTCGCTGCAGTCCAGGAGTTTCCGCAGCCGACCACGCAACGCCAACTGCGTAGGTTCATCGGCCTGGTGACCTACTATCACCGGTTCCTGCCTGGTGCTGCCGGCCTCCTCCGACCGCTTCACCACCTGCTGGACCAGAAACGCAAACGCGCGGCGCCGGTGGAGTGGACGCCAACCGCTGAGGACGCCTTCCAACGCGTGAAGGCTGCCCTGGCTCAGGCCACGCAGCTCGCGCACCCCACTCCCGGCGCAGCGCTGAGTCTGCAGGTCGATGCCTCTGACACCGGCGTCGGCGCTGTCCTGCAGCAACACTCGCACGGGACCTGGACGCCGCTGGCTTTCTTCTCGAAGTCACTCCAACCAGCAGAGACACGCTACAGCACCTTCGGCCGCGAACTGCTCGGGGCGTATCTGGCGGTCAAGCACTTCCGGCACACTCTGGAAGGCCGCCAGTTCGCCATCTTCACCGACCACAAGGCCCTCGTGTCGGCAGTCTCGTCCGGGTCAGCCAGCTACTCGCCGAGGGAGATCCGGCACCTGGACTTCATCTCCCAGTTCACCACCGACATCAGGCACGTGCCTGGGAAAGAAAACGCAGCTGCGGACGCTCTGAGTCGAACAGTGGCGATGCTCTCAGCACCGTGCCCGCCAGTCGACGACTTCGACGAGCTCGCAGCCTGCCAGCAAGAGGACGAAGAGCTGGCGCGCTTCCGCTCGACAGAGCACGGGCTCAAACTCAGAGACGCCCGGCTCCCCAGCGGCCGCACGCTGGTCATCGACGAGTCCCAGGGTGTACCGCGGCCGTGGATCCCGGCACCGCTCCGGCGCGCCTACTTCCGGCACGTGCACGATCTGGCCCACCCGGGAGTGCGCGCCACCGTCGACCTGGTCACGCGGCGTTTCGTGTGGCCGTCGGTGAAGAAGGACGCCGCACTCTGGGCGCGCACCTGCGTCCCGTGCCAGCGCACCAAAGTCCACCGGCACACGACAGCGCCGCCCGCCTCGTTCCCGCCACCTGCCGACAGGTTTCGACAAGTGCACGCCGACCTGGTCGGCCCGCTGCCGCCGTCTGAGGGCTACTCGTATCTTCTGACGGTGGTGGACCGGTACAGCCGCTGGCCGGAGGCGATCCCGCTGCGTGGCATCACGGCGCGAGAGGTCGCCCGGGCGCTGATCTCCGGCTGGATCTCTCGGTTCGGCGTCCCGGACGAGATCATCACCGACCGGGGCAGCCAATTCGAGTCGGCGCTCTGGGCTGAGCTGTCCACTCTCCTGGGCTGCGCGCGGCGCCGGACCACCGCGTACCACCCCCAGGCCAACGGGATGGTGGAGCGCCTGCACCGGCAGCTTAAGGCCGCGCTGCGCGCCGCCGCGCCCGCCCGCTGGACGGAGGCTCTTCCTTTGGCGCTGCTCGGAATCCGCTCGGCGCTCAAACAAGACCTGGGCTGCAGCACTGCCGAGCTGGTGTACGGAGCACCTCTACGCCTACCTGGTGAACTCATCACCCCGTCCGCCACCGCGCCTCCTACGCCGGAATCATTCGCCGCCGAGCTTCAGCGCACCATGGCGGCACTGCGCCCGACGGCACCACGACCAGCACCAAGCGCGCCGTCGTACGTGCCGCGCGCGCTGGACCACGCCTCGCACGTGTTCGTGCGCCACGACGCAGTGAAGCCGCCGCTTGCCCCGCGTTATGACGGACCATACAAGGTGCTACACAGATCGGCGAAGACGGTCACTGTGGACCGAGGCGGTCGTTCCGACGTTATCTCCATCGACCGAGTCAAACCGGCGCACTTGGAACGGCCCCCACCTGCTCCAACTCCGACAGCATCGCCGTCTGCGGTCCAAGACACGGCGCGTTCCGCCGACTCGGCAACACCGGCCTCCGGCCCAGAGCTCCTCCTGCCAGTGCCTCGCGCACCGAGGCCGCCGCTTCCGCCACCGCGTGGCGACCTGCCGCTACAGCCGCCGCCTCCGCCCGCGCCCCCACCGCCGTGCCTACGGACGACCCGCTCCGGCCGTGCTGTACGGCCACCAACGCGTTTTCTTAACGTCACGTTCGCAGTGCCGTCTCTAGGGGGAGGGTGATGTAGTGCACCGCCGCACGTTCTCCGACGCGGCGCGGCACTACCGCCGCTGGCGACTGGCAAGCGCTCCGACGCGGGGCGGCGCCACCGTCGACCTCAACGTGGCGCTGCTGTCGCAGCTGACGCGAGGCGCAGGTTCAGCGATATCCGCCAGATGTCTCTGCTCCACTTGTTCATTTTCTATGTCCGATTTATTAATGTTTTAGAAATGTATGCTCGTGTGTATGTATCATAATGTTCATCGTCGTGTGGGCATTCACGCACTCTTCTAGAAAGTATCTCTCGCTCTGATATACGTTTTCTCACTGCTTTGTACTGTCCTTAACTTTGCCAAAACGAACTATGGTTTCATCGTTGTGTTCACTACATAGCTTGCTCATGCTGTTTCAAATACATCGCTATCCTTGGCCGATCTAAGTGTTTGGGGGAGACGGCTCCACATCAGGGAACTTCCCAGCCCGTCGTTGTGTGGAATCCCAAGTTGCGAATCCCAAACACTGGAACGGCTTCATCCGGCTTAGAGCACGACTCGCCACGGCACCAGCCACACACCACTGTGCAAAGAGAGCATCTGAAAATGACCAAGAGGTTATTAATCAAAGTCTGGGACACACTAAAAATCACTAAGAAATAACCCACATCTGACATTTCACATGGTATGCCTGGTAATACAGGTTTCAAACCTACAATGCAACCATTAACGACACTTGACAATGAGACCAAACATCTTCTGTCCATGATAACTGATCAAACATGCGACAGCACGAGTGTAATTCACATGCCGTACAACCACAACGAACATAACAATTTCTATTACCTATAGCTTTCCCGCTCCCTACATCACGGATGAAGTGTGCACTATACTCACCCTGTTCTCAAAGACGGACTGATTTCCCTGCAACGACAACAGTTGAACCGACCGCTTGCTAGAGCCAGTTCAAAAGCAATATCCTGAGGCAGCAGCTCAAAGGAGGGATCGACACTTGACCAACGCGGCAGCTAGACTGGCCGCTGCGCTCAGAGGACGCGTCTGCCTGCACGCGGCCCATCTGATTGCTTTTCCAGGCCTTCTGGGCCACCGGATATGGTGCCCGAAGCGCCTTCTCAGATCGGTTGGGATAACAACGTAAATCACAAGCCTGTCTAAACATGGGATTCGATTGGGCTATCCGTACCGCGTCCCAACCGATTAAGCATGCGGTCCGGAAATCCCGAGTCGCCCCTACCGCCGGCCATCGAGGTCCGGTATCGATTGGGACAACCCAAGCCTACCCAACCCGGTAGGGACAAGTCGGGACATCCGGAGCCTATCCCGACCGTCCCCAACCGCATCCCGGACGAATTGCTGGCTGGGTATTGACCTATGGAAGGTCACCCAATGACCAACGACCTTTAAATTGGGTAGCACCGGCTGATTATCTTCACGGGCAACACGCTCAATTTTTCTGCAAAGCTCCAGCTCAGAGACCGAGATGCTCAGGTCAGGGTGCAATGGACGACTCCTCTCCCTTGTGTTAGTGACTGTGCAAACGCCAATAGACGAGCGCCGGCTAGTACAAGACAGTTACTTTCCACGACTGTACGGAATGGTGAGCAGCTACATGAAAATTGGCATGCGCTAGCTAATCAGTTCATGCTTTGTACGTTTGACCTCGACTAACTAATCTTTGAATCCTGGGGCACAACAGTTGCGATGTTTGTCCCATCAAGGGAGCCATTAATTCTAAAAAAGATGAGGCTTTCTCAGAGGCCCTCATTACCCCCCGCCGAAGGGCGCCATTACCCCCAAAGGGGGCATGCCCCACCATTTGCCGACCCCTGGTCTAAACCGATTTCGCGATAAGCGTGAGAGTACGTTGTTTAAATGCCGAAAGACGTGCGCAAACAGCTCCTCCGAAACAATTCGCCAGCATCAGAGCGACAAATCGACTGCATCAGAACGACAAATTGACTTTAGCATTGCATTACTGAGCGATCAGAATCCAATTCTAGGCCCGAGCGTGGAAGCGATGAAGCGCCCCGACAATGCAGGGTCCACTGCACGTCTGACGGACGGCAGTGGCGCCTTGGGCGTGCCGAATCGGTGGCCCGAAATATGGGCGCCTGGTGCTGCTGAGTGCTGAATGCTAACTATCATTAAGTATATCAATATCCAGCTCGCAAAGAAGGAGAAATGGTTGGTCTATTCTAATGCACACATATCTCAATGGTGGATGCAATTATGCGGAGAATACGCTTCTTGTTCTCTCTGCAATTACTAACTGCTAGAAACTTTTGCTAAATGCAGGTACACTCCAATCCGAATACGCAATAAATCGTCTAAAATAAATCAGGCTATCCGTATAAAATTAAAACCTTTTTAAACTTTTAACGGTATCTTACTTTTTTAGCAGAGTTATTTCTTTTAAGGCGAGATGAAACGCATAAGAAAATGGCATACTTCAGTTGTTCGAACGTCTGACCAGTGGCAGTGACCAAACATAGTGACGTCGACGCCACTTTGGCCTGGTAGTAAAATAATCTTGATTTAGACAGCATTCGAAATAATGCAAGGACTTTGAAGCAACCAGTCTCCTTTTCCAGCGACGAGCGATAGGAAGCCTGACGTGTCCGAACGTTACCGGCAGCTGGTCTGCCCGTCTACAACGACCGCGGGCTGTCTGACCTGAGCCGACCGGTCACAGGGGGACGGGGCGCCCAGCCACCGACCTGATGTCACCATCAGCGCGCCGTACGCCAGGTCCTGGCCGGGCGTCAGCGCCGAGTCGAACCGGTGCCGCACCGCGCCGCCGGCCGCCGCCGAGCCGTTGGTCATGGCGGAGACCGTGACACTGACCCGGCGCCGGCCGGCACCGCCGCCTCGACGGCAGCGACGGCCGTCTGCGGCGGCGCCGGCGGCCACTGCACCGACGAGCTTGCCGAATGCCGCGTTCCGGCTCTGTTTTCAATCGTCGGGGACTCAACAGTCATTATCGTCAGTGAGAGCCACTCGTCGCCGGGAGAAGATCCGAGCAGAGTGTCGGCGCTGTCGGCTGCGACCGACAGCCCCACTGACTCGGGAGGAGTCGGCCCTGCGACAGCCCGACTGACTCGGGAGGAGTCGGCCTTGCGACAGCCCGACTGACTCGGGAGGAGTCGGCCTTGCGACAGCCCGACTGACTCGGGAGGAGTCGGCCCTGTGCCAGCCTGACTGACTCGGGAGGAGTCGGCCCTGCGACAGCCCGACTGACTCGGGCGGAGTCGGTTCTTATTAGAGTCCCACTGACGTCTGACTCGGGCGGAGTCGGCCCTTTGACAGCCTGACTGACTCGGGCGGACGCCGAGGCACATCGCTGATCGCCCACCAGAGTGAAAAGGGGTCGCCGGTCGAGGGTCCGAAGACGGCTCCCTTCCGCGTATGTTATGTAGTAAGCAAAGCACATTGACATTGAAATCCGGTTTCAAGTATCAGTATGAAAAGAGCATGGTCCAGTGAAAAATGTTCAAAAGGTTCTTCGATATAGATATAGGTACACCTCCAGCAGCTCCGCTGCATCTCGCCGGCGGCCGGACACACACTGCTATGCAACGAACCTGAACCGTGCCATGTCGGACACCTTCCATCTTCCACAGTTCACATGGGCCACAGCAGTAATCGCCACGCCATGTGTGGATCGCCCAGGCGGCCCATGATCGTAAATACATACATACATACATACGAGTCACACCCAATACATCGTACAGTCACACCCAATATACCCTGAGTCACACCTGGTCACACCTAAGTTGTGCATGCATCAACACAAACATAAAAACAAAAAACATTATGGAACACGAAAATCCCATCCCCATATATTTACTCAAGGCCCTAATCCTATATAGATATTTACTGATATGGCCATGCAAAAACATGCAAAAAGGCAAGCGAAACACCTGGCGAAAAACCTAGTCACCGTGGAAAAACGTTTCTTATACCTACCTAGGTATCTTGGGGAAAAACGGAAAAACCATGAAAAACGGCCTTGAAAAAAATGAAACTCAAATACTTCTGCTATAATCAAGAATCCTAGGAAATTTCTTTCAGATGAGCAGCGACGACTTGTGTTTCAAAAATAAATTGTCTCATAATTTCATTCAAAATCTTGAACAGTCAGTTTTTTGCATGATTTCTGAAAACAATTTGGACTGTCTTGTCTTTGAGGCTTGCTTCAGTCTTGCTTTCAGCCCTGCTCGCCCTGCTTCAAGTCTGCTACCACTTTAAAAATAATAATTGATAAAATGCATTTCTGACGCAGTAATTACGATTTCTGACGCATGCAATTCAATTTTGGCAATTCATTACTGCTGTTACTGCTTTTCATATGCTGTGACTCCCAAGCGGTTATCAAGGCTCTCACAGTGCAGAGCCGTGATCATCCGGTCTTGGTGGAGGTCAAGGCCATATAACCAGGTATGGTCATCAGGCTTTTTTTTACCGTCCCCCTACCGGGCCCGAATGACGTCACTGGGATGGTAACTCGCCGGCCGCCGTCCGTAGCCATTATGGAGGACGGACGTTTAAATACGTTTTCAGCGGATTTTAGTGCAGTTTTGATGTCCGATGCAAGGCAGAACGGTGTGATGTTTCCTCAGTGAAGCAAATCAGGACCAGCTGTTACTCGAACCAAAGATTTGGCGACATTATTGGGATCGGACCGAGCCAACGTGCGCCCCGCCGGTGATCCGGCCAGCACATCGGCGGCTCTCTCGTAGATGAAAATCGCCATAGTTTTGCGCCAGGCTTCGGAGTCAATGGATTTCTGGTGACTCTGACTCCAACCGCGACTTCCAAAAACCAACTCCGACTCCGACTCCGGGCTGGGTAATCAACTCCGACCGACTCTAACTCCGACTCCGCAGCCCTGCCAGATCTGCGGAGCGGCCAGGGCTGCGGAGTCGGAGTCGGAGTCGGTCGGAGTCGACAGTTGTGACCGGAGTCGGAGTCGGAGTCGACTTTAGAAACCCGAGCCGGAGTCGGAGTCGGAGTCACCGAAAATATGTCGACTCCGCAGCCCTGCTAGGTCTGCGGAGTCGGAGTCGGGAGTTGGAGTCGGTCGGAGTCGACAATTCTGCCCGGAGTCGGAGTCGGAGCTGGTTTTTTAAAGCCGGAGTCGGAGTCGGAGTCGGAGTCGCCGAAAATCCATCGACTCCGCAGCCCTGGCGGAGCCGATGGATTTTCGGTGACCCCGACTCCGACTCGGTTTCCAAAATCGACTCCGAGTCCGGTCAGAACTGTCGACCCTGACTCCGACTCCGCAGCCCTGGTTTTGCGTCTATTTCGCCCCATAATTAAGAGAGGTGTGAACTGCACAAACCGAAATTGTACCGTAACACAAGTATATGTACACATTCCAAACTTCTGACTGGAACGAACCAAATGCGTACACAATATACCGGTTTATGTCATACCATAAATCGTAGTTATAAAAAACCATATTGGACAGATTGGTAGAGAACAAATAAGGCACAAGCCTAATCTCTTGCGACTTGAGTAGGTACAATAAAATGCTCCGAACTGTCGGAAAGTTGTACAAGATGTCGCCTCTCCAAACACAATGTGCCGATTGACTCCGCGACAGCCAGGAACCGGGCAACATAACACGTGAAACAGAGCGGTGGCACCTCAGCACAGGCTCCCCAAGCTCGTCAAGGCGGCGAGAAAGGTCCGGCAAGTCGGTAACAGGTTCACCACGGCAGCGACAGGTCAGGCAGGTCGGCAGCAGATTCACCAGGGCGGTGGCAGGTGCGACAGGTCGGCAGCAGGTTTACCAGGGCGGCGACAGATCCGGCAGGGCGACGGCAGTTTCACCAGGGCGGAAGCGTAGACGCGGCGGCAGGTCCGCCGGGGTGGCAGCAGGTCCAGGGCGGCCGCAGGCTCACCAGGGCGGCGACAGGTTCGGCAGGGCGACGGCAGTTTCACCAGGGCGGCAGCGTAGACACGGCGGCAAGTCCCAGGGCGGCTCAGGCTCACCAGGGCGGCGACAGGTCCGGCAGGTCGTCGGCAGGTCGGCCTCAGCAGCAGGCAGTCAGCACTAGCAGATTCTCGGGGCAGCCCTGGCTGAGGTGGGATGTCATCAGAAACTGCACGTCTGGGTGCCGGTGTCGGATGTCGTACAGATCACGCAGCGAGGCTTTACTGCGCAGCACGCCCTGCTGGCAGCGCAGGAGTGTCGGCAGCCCAGCGGGTGCTTTCGGGTCGCCTTCCTCAACTTCCTTTCGGAAACTGGCGCTCGCCACTCAGGGAGTCGGGCGACGTCTCCAAAGCTGGGAGACAGATGCTGAAGTCGATATGATGTGATTTTATGCCCTCAGCTCGGTGCCAGTCATTGTGTTGTTATGTGCAGGTAGCCACTCCTCGCCGTCCTGCACGCCAGAGGACCAGCCCCGGACCTGCAAAACACATTACCAAGTTTATTAACACAATACAACATGAAAAAATTCACAAAGCGATGGCAAGCAAAAATAATCAATGCCCAAAGGTGCCTTTTCTTCGATTGCCTTTTCTATGTGCTGATATGAAGCCTCAAAACATGTACCATTTTATATTATGTATTGATTGCAGGCCTGACTCAGAATTCAGTTGAAACAAGCAAATAACACAATTTTTCATTATTATTTTGAATTTGGGTCTGGCATTACTGTTCCATGCACAGGTGCGTCTGCGTATAAAATCATATGAAGCAAATGCATTAGGTAAATAGTCTCAACAAATAGAAATTAGTAGTAGCACAGGTGGTATAACAGTCCCACGCACAAGGGGGAAAAGCTCAAAAAATTGAGCGCTCAAAAAATTGAGCGGGCCCCATTATGAAGGAATAGGCGAAACGATGGTAATTTAAAATGCCTTTAGTGTCACACTACGGCAAATATCGTATCCAAATAAGGTATCAATGGCAAGAGAGAGCAACAAGGTTTCTTCTCGAACACTCGCCGTGATAATTTATATCGGTGTTTTTGGAAAGAAAATGCCCTAAAGACGCTCAACTTTTAGAGCGCCACTTGTCGTTCGGGACCGCGATACTCAATAAATTGAGCGCCACGACAGACGACAGTCAGCTGGCGCTCAAAAAATTGAGTGCCGGCCAGCATCTACACTCAATTTTTTGAGCGTTCTCCGTGACAGGTGAAGCCGGTACTGGCTGCCATTTTTGATGTTATGTTCGTTGAAATACGTTCCTGCATTTCTGTTTCAACTGAGTTGAAACAGAAATGCAGGAAGTTGAATGCTACGTGGTACCTGAACTTCTCACAAACCCATGGCATCATGTCACATTTTCCGCTAGTAGTTTTATCGGTCGCCTTTCGGATTCGGCACACCTCAAATAATTATACAGGGCTTGAATAATCCGTATGAATACTGTTTTGATATTCTCTGACTGTACTGGGAGAAGGGAATACGTGAATACAGAAAGATATCCACCCACGCTTGAATATTGGAGAATTATAGCAGGAAAAACTGTATTGCCACGGTTACAACTTACAAGGCCATCGGCCGCAAACAAACAAAAATACTATACAATGTGGGTTAGATTCACAAACATCATCAAGTGTGGAACACAGAGACGAGCAAAACAACATCACATTATCGCATGCCAGCCCGACCACATTGGAACCGGGTGACGTGCGACCGGAGCCTGCGTCTTGCCAGCATACATCACAAAAGCAGGAGGCAGTGTCGTACTGCTTTGATCCAAAATATGCCATATAACAAATGATATAAACGACCTAAGCTCGGACTAAGCTAATCATTATCAAATCCTTAACCTGTAAAGGACGAATGGAAACATCGAGTCTCAGATCAGCAGTAGCAACCATCACAGTAGCAACATCACAAAGAACACGCGGCATTATCAGACAGCCGTTTTGTTATCGGGCTACAGGCGGCGACGGCGTGGTTGCAGACCAGCTGCGAGGTAGCGGCGTGCAGGCAAAAGGCGCGGGCACACCTCCATGTGGCCGTGCGGACAGTGCGCGGTCGGCGTCGCATAGTGGGCGGCATCGGGCTGTCCCGGGGACGTCGAAGCCGCACAGGTTGTCGGCGCATGTGGGCGCGCGCGGTCACCACGGCCAGCTGCTCACCGCCAGCACAGACTGCGCAGCGTCGCCGCTCCGCCGGCCAGAACACGCAGACAACCCTTCTTGCAGTCGCACAACACGTCGCCAAACTCATTCACCTGCTCCACCATGTTGTTGATGTCACCGAGTCGTTCAAGTTGTGGCTCGTGCCGTCGAGCATGACCTGCCCGATCGGACACGGGTCAGCGGCTTCTGCTCCAGCGAAGTCTTCATCTTGGTGACGTCTTGCTGATCTCCACAAAGGCTGAGCAGATGACCTTACCCACAGGGACGGCCGACGTCCTCGCCAGCGACCGCTTGGTTGTGCAGACCTGCCAGAAAAAGAAAAGCTGTTTGGTGATCTCAAACGATTTTTTTCTTTATGCAGTGGAACAAAATGGAAAATATGTCATACAACAGGAACTAAAAAAAGATGCAGCCTAGGTCGTCTAAGAAATGGGTGCAACATTGATAAAATTCTTCATTGAATGAATTCTGCAAATGCTTTTGATAAAATGTGTGGTGATTATAAGGAGACCACTTTACTAGGAAATTGCTCAGGATTCCTTATCTGGACCTGTCAAAAAATCCTGACTGCACACCAACAATTAACATTAAATCTGAAACCTCTACCAGGTACCTAGGGATAATTAAATTCTGATTCAGGAAAATATTTCACATCATATAAATAAAAACCTTTACTATATTGAAACTGAAAATGTGATGTCGATCCAGTGACCTAAGGGTCTCAAAGTATAATAAAAAATTAATCTATTATAAATTTGGTGGTGACTGTCGACTGGCGTCTGGCGGCTTAGACCTTGAGGCTTGAAAGTGGCCTCCCTTTTCCGTTGACTCCGATCCTCCAGATGGAAATGATATAAAGGATCATTTTTATCTTATTTCATAGAGCCAGTCAGCAAAGTGGCTATCCTGTTTCAGCATTCACACACACAATAGTTGACTGTCAGTCTCTCATGCTGTCAGTGTTGTGAAGTAACGAAGGAGTTGAGTTTTGTTGATTAGATTATAAATTGTGATGTTATGTAAAGGACTGGAAAATGAATGTGAAAACTATGGAAACATATTGGCAGAGTATTGTCACTTACTATCAGGACATATGGATAGAGAATACATTCAAATTAATAAGAAATGCCAAATATCAAGGTACTCAATCACTGATAGGAGTGGACTATCATATGTTTTAATGTCAATTATATGAAAGTTAAGACTGAAACTACCTTTTACCTCACCATAACTAATGAAAAATTGTGTGAAGAAAACATTCACAGCCTCTTTGAAGCACTTAGACCACTAAAAAACAAAAATTTTCACGTAAATATGTTGCGTCTCCTTCCCTCAAAACATCATATCGGATGGCGCCACTTTCGTCGACAGTTATTTATCTGCACGCAAATCGAGGAAAACGTGAATTGATTGACGTTTACGTGTTTCCAAATTTAAAATCACAGCATATTCAAACTTTTCAGTGTACCTTTTAACATCTAAATATAACTAAAACGATAAAAACTTACCTTCAACACGAGGACGACGACAACCACGCGACCGGAGACGTCGCGACGAAATAAACAAACGGCGCCGCCAAATGAAAAATATTCTCCGATATCAGTAATGTGAAATTGAGTCGCAATCATTTTGGGTAGTATGAAAAATGCTCTTTCCAACAGAACCCTAGTAAAAAACGTGAATGGACAAAAAATAACTTTTATTTCGACATAAATATTGGCCTGTTTTTAAGTCATCCTGGTATGCCGTAAGATTTCGACCTATAAATTGGTGTTCCCCCAATCATTGAAGCTTGAGCAGTGAAAAATATGAAAGCCTAATCTGTTTTGCATCATTAGTGATTCTCCTAGGGTGTTGCCATTTCTCCCTAGGTGTTGCGAGTTGCTTTTGCAAAACGTGTTCCTGAAACGGCTCAATTTTTTGAGCCCTCAGCATTACGCCTATGGAAGCCTCTGACGTCACACGCTCAATATTTTGAGCGCTCAATAATTTGAGCTTTTCCCCCTTGTGCGTGGGACTGATAAATAGAAACCAATATATAGACATTAGACAAGGATGAGCTTGTTTAGTTAGCAAATGTCAATGACATAACATTTACATAAACAAGAATGGGATTTTCAGTAATAAGCATGTCAGAAATCCTTTTAAATTCAATTTTGAAAGTTTAGATACAGATTATAAAATCTGGCAACAACTAATATTGAAAAGAAGTAACAATGAGCTTCAACTTTGCACAAAAGATGTGGCAAAATTTTGGTGAGAAATCACTTGCGCTGAATTTTGAGACCCGAAAGCCCCTGGGCCCTGACGCATCTGACAGTGAGTGAATTTTTTCCAGTCTGGGAGGTAAGCATCGATTGATTTGTTATTTGATACTATTTAATTTGACAAATAAGTTGTTATTTTCACAAAGCATTAAGATTTATAGAAGCTAACCACTTCCGATCCGAAACAATTTACAACTATTCCATCTCCATTCTCCTTCTCATTATGTTTTAAACAATGCTAAGGTATTTTACAACTTAATATGAGATTATCATGCTCCCTTTGAAAGCCAAAAATGACAAAAAAGGTTAAACCGGGTTGAACTGAAACGTGGCTGATCTGCCTATGATACTCATGCTTATACAGTTGAATTAATTGAATACCTGAGCTGAACTGCTGAAGCTGGTCATTCTTCATGATCTCTGAGACGACAAGTGTGTGAATGCCACTTATGTATATGCTTTTCCGATCTTCAAACACATAAAAAGTGATATTATTATCAAATAAACAATATTCAAACTCCGTATAACAATACACGCAACGGCTGGAAAACACTGCGCCGGTGCGCCAGAATTGACAGCATCGCCTGAATCTCAGCGACCAATCAGCTTTCGACCATCCCAGTGACGTCACATTGGCAGCATTTGGTAGCAATTTTCCTCCTATGGCCCGGTAAAGGGACGGACCCCCCTGGTGGAGGTCCTAGAGATAAATCATAAAAATGTACGAGATGGCATCGATTGCATCGTTGTCTGGGTTCCAGGACATAGTGGCATAGCTGGTAATGTCAGAGCTGACTACTGGGCGGGAAAGGCTCATGATAAACCTAATGTGACTGATGTAAAAATAGGACATCGGGAATTTGTGCCACTGGTGAAGAGTCGCGTCCGTGTGTTATTTGAAAATCTGTGGTTAGATTATCGTCCAACTCTACTGAAGCAGATTAAGACAGATATAGGACATTGGAATTCTAGTGTACGTGCCAGTCGAAAGGAGGAAGTGGTTTTGTGTAGGATGAGACTCGGACACACTATTTTAACTCACTCGCATGTTATTGACCAACTACCGCCTATTGTCTGTGAACTGTGTCAATGTCGCCAAGATGTTCAACACATACTGTTAGAATGCCGAAAGTACACTGTAGCGAGGAGGAGACTCGCAGCGGCGTGTCGAGATGTCGGAGTCCGCATGTCGCTGGGGATTCTCCTGGGAAACGGTGAACCCACTGTGGTGGATGCGGTGTTCGATTATCTTCGACAGTGCAACTTATACGACAAACTCTGAACAAAGGACGTAGAGGCGTTATGGGTGCTAAGTGATGATAATGAAATGTATTTTGTTTCCATATGTGCTATGGCTTCAGATAAGCTCGACACAATCCTTCATGTTATGTTGAATCCAAGAACCATGGATTAGGTATTTCTAGTTAAAAAGAGTGGATTACTACTCGAGCTCATGCATTCATGGTTAAGCAATACTTCACCAATGGTCACGTTGTAAGAACACCTGTCTGAAATGTCTGAAATTGGTTGGGTATGTTATGTGTTTCTATGTCACCCCCATACTGTGAAGTGAAATCCCTAAGTATCGTGTAACCCCCATGTCAAGACCCAAGTTTTGTGTCTTTTTTTCTTTTTTCTTTCTAGATAGAACCATGCCTTCTCCCAGAGCGCCTTTTGCCCCCTTGAAGAATGAGCTGTATTGCTCTTCCTGCTTACCGAGCTGTTTGGCTATCCCCAAGTAGCTAAGACTGTAAGTAGCATTGTAGTATTCACAACTAATATTAACTTCTCTGTTCTCTCCTCGCCCAGGACATATCCTACCAAGGCTATCTCCTAACCATCGCAATTTTTCCTCTCCCCAGTCATTCCTCATCCCTACCTGGAAACCTGCTTAGTTCCGCTTAGTACCACAACCATACGCCAACTGCAACTCTGAAGACTACAAGAGGACATACCAACTTGGAAGTTGGACGCTTGAGCCAAGCTGCTGCGCGCCCTAACTCTTCAACAACAACAACAACATGTTACTGCTTTGAATTTTCAAAGATACCTAGGTACCAAGGCTATATAAACCCTAGGTACCTACCCTTTTCCAATGCAATGCCATCATTTTTCAGTTTATATACCTATTAAAAAAATAAGGAATTAATTAAGCCCGAAACTTTGAATGAAAGGATTTACAGGGACAGAGCCCCCGGGCCCGCCGCCAAGCGAAGCTTGCTGTGTTGACCCTGCCCTCTATGGCCTCTATGCAATGCTGATGCCCGACTCCGATAGCGCGATTGCAATTCCGATACACCGTGCAATTCCGATTCTATGGCAGAATTTGGAGTCCTAAGTTTAATGTCGCACAGTGTATATAGATAAACATGCACACATAGGTCAAGGTGGTTGTCTGGGAGAGGTGGCTGCGAGGCACATTTTCATAATGGCAACGGATCATGTTACCTAGGTACTTGTACTGAAAGACCAAAAATAATATTTTTAAAAGCCTTAGCTGCCATTTTAGATAATTTTCAGCAACCGGCATTTCAAGTAAGCATGGGTTAATTATTTCAAGCTAGGCTAGGCTGTATCAGAGTATTCAATAATCAATAAGCTGTTTCGTTTGGTTTCAACTACCTAGGTAGGTAGGGGTACTCTGTTAGCAGACGTTGCCCTAGCTGCGGTATCCACGTCTCACGTGCGCCACAATTGTCTTTTCAGAGATAAGTATATAACAAAATATCTAATCTGAGTCTGACCCTACAACCTACAACCTACCTAACTAGATATGGCAGCAAGGGTGACGTCTGCTAAGAGAATACCGTAGGTAGGTAAGTATCTAATTTATGTGAGAAAATAGCTACTAGATATTCTGTTTTTAATCAAAATATGAACCTTTTATTAGCATAAAATGTACAATATTTAATATCTGTGGCAATATTATAGGTGTGTTGCAGTTCACAGGACTTAATCAAGCTGATACATACATATATTTATATATAAGCATTTAGGTAATTGTCCGTAGAACTATGCATTTATGCAAAGCGAGCATTTATAATTTATCAATGTACCTAGATACTTTCATGAACAGCTCAGACTTAGAAATGGTAATGCTTATAAGTATTTCTACTTTTTATTTACATGGAACATGGTAAAACAAATTATTAGATACCTAAACATCATTATCAATTGTTAAGTTTATTTATATGCATCAATTAGTTAATACTAATTACATTCTGTTTTATCCTGTACAAATTAAGTTGGTGTGTGCCACTGTCAATTTTCAGTGTTTCTGACTAACTCATGCTGCACTTTAGGTTTTGTTTCTGAATAATGATTGTTTTCTCACAGCCATCACCATGGAGTCAGCTGGTAAAGTCTATGCCCAAAATCCAGATCCAGACACAAAACTTGGTGACCTGGAGACAATGGAGCTAAGCAAGTTGAAAATATTGCAGACTCGATACAAAAGCATAGTTGGTAATAGGTAAGTGCATATAGGTTCAAACACTGCTAAAAGTGGCATCAGCATAGGTGACTGTCTTTTTTTAAAGATGTTTTTAAGGTACCCTTCCAGTCATGACAGGTCTATGTAAGATGTGGTATTTTATTATGCTTTTCAGTTGGCCTAACCAGCAATTTTGTTGAATATGATCTATATATGCCTATGGCTGCAAATTACAACCAAAGTGGATGGCTCTCTGTCTGTCTCTGTGGATCGGTGTGGAGTACCCTCGGTCCGTTCGGTCGGTCCGCAGGGCTCTGCTGTCGCGGCTGCGGGACCGCGGCGAGTCGGCGCGCCGCACCCTGGCCGCCGTGGAGGCGGAGCTGGCGGCGCGCGGTGCGGCCACCGAGCCGGGCCCGCCGCCGCTCGAGAGCCGCGCCGCCTCCGAGGTGGAGCGGCTGGCGCAGAGGATGGCCCAGATGGAGTGGGACACCGGCCGGCGGACCGGTCAGTGCATTAGGGCCTATAAATAAAGCCTATACCTGTCTTGCCCATTTTGATCAACTTCTTCAAATCCGTTCCCTGAAGCGTGAGCTTTGATTTAAAGGTAGTGTGCCACCTTTGAAAGATTTCCCATTTTATTTTTCCTAGGATAAGAAGCTTCTGTTTTTACCTAATATCGCAAAGAAAATCAAAAATGGGCCTGGAATAGTGCCTTTTTCGCCTAAAAGTTTATCGGTTTTTCGATATGTATAACAACTGTAGTGGGCTGAGCTGCAAACAGGCGTCGGCAACAATCGCGAATGCGGCGCACATGTGACAATAAGCAAAGGTCATTATAGAGTTACGACGTACGGGAATGAGTTATCAGCTGTCTAATCGTAGACAACACAATGTCGAGCCTTAAAGTGTAAGCCTGTATTGGTATTGTTTCTTTTATTTGGCTGTCGAACATTATTCATGGTTTGAAATATGATTTTATGTAAAATAATTGATATGAAAAAGCCGTCTCTTAAGTTATGATCCCATTTCACCACACGCAAGTGGCAGAAATGACAATGATCAGCTGACGCATTTTTCTTGGCCGAAGTCAGAGCGCGCGGCCCGACGCACCACCACCGCATTACAAAGTATGAGCAGAAGCCGCGCCCAAAGCCAGGGCCCCGGTAACGTGAGGTAGCCGAGTCGGGGCAGCGTGCGCTGACCCAAGCCGGGGCCGCAGCTTTGGGCGCGGTCTACCGCATCCCCGCGGGCAGCCCCGGGCTATCACATGACACCGGGAGGACGCGCGGCCCCGGCTTGGGTCAGCGCACGCTGCCCCGACTCGGCTACCTCACGTTACCGGGGCCCTGGCTTTGGGCGCGGTCTGCCGCACCACCTAACAGGCGTGTTCGAAACCGCAGGAGATGATGATGAACGGGTTTATCGAAACTTGATTGGATGAGTATATCGGTAATAGCGATTTCAGTGTGTGCATTTATTGTTCATAGTGTTGTGAAATGTGGTTGGGGTACGACCGACAACCCGTCGGGGCGAATTTCGCACTGGGGTACTCAAAATTTGAAGAATTTAAGACGTTTCCATGAGTTTTGAAGGTATGGATAAGTTCTAAAAATCCGGTTCTCCTTATCTGGGCCATTAACTCCATACGGTCCAGGAAAGCTGGCACACTACCTTTAAGTGATCATTTCGGACCTTAAAGGTTGACTTCCCCATTGATGTCTGGTTTCTGCGTTCCTTTGCGCGGGCAGTTTCTGCGCCAGTGGAGTTGGACAGCGACGACGACTCGGAGCCAGAGGCCGAGTGGCCGACCGCCGGAGGACCATCGGAGGGCGAGGAGCCGCGCCGGGCGCCTGCAGCTGCCGACAACTGCACGGCGTGAGTCATTGAATCAACGCCTCGCTGTCGCGGCTCCCGAACTTGCTGAAACACTTCGTAAATGTTAATAAAATGAATTTCTAGAGTTTTTCTTCATTTTTTTCTTAGTGACCAACCAACTGTAACTGGCTCTAAAGTCGTTGTGTTTGTGATTCATTGTGATTGTGATCTTTTATCATATAGTGCCTGTTGATCTCATCGCTCATTGATTCACTGATAATGGTAGCATTACCCATTAGCTATTATGCGCGATATCCATGGCATATATGTGCGGTGTATTCCTTGTTCCACTGAACAAGTTATTTCTTTTGTTTTATTCCATGCACTCTTCCATATTGAAGCGGGAGGATCCCTGCCCAGCCGGCAGCCCCCAGTAATTGTCGCGCTCACCGGTGGCCGCCGGTTCACCCGCTGTCACCGTCCCTGCCCGCAGCCGGCCGGCGGCGGACGCGGCCGGTGCGGACCCCGGCTCCGGCGGGCCGGCGGTGCCCACCACCCGGCAGCTGCTGCCCAAGAGCGCCACCTCCGGGCGCCAGACGCGCTTCTCCACCAACCGGCCGCGCTGGCCGGGCGGGCGGCCGCCGCCGGCCGGGGCTGCTCGGGCGCCGGCCGCCGGCCGAGAGGCGCCGGCACGGCGCGGAGTGCTCTCGCAGTGGTCGGACTCGGCGCTGGCGGCGCCCGCCCGACCCGACACGCACACCCGGCTGCTCAACATGGACGAGTCGCTACAGCTGCTGACGCGACACGACAGGATCACCCAGGTACGCTCCGGGGCCGGCACCGCACCGGCCCGCCACACACTCCTCTACACCCGTCCCGGTCACACGCTCTCGGGCGACCAACGAGCGAGCGCGACCGTGTGCCAAAGTGGAACTCCGACCGAGTTGTGTGAGTCACTCATCTAGCTGGTCCCTAACGGAATATAAAAATAAGCATCGTACAACGTCGTGCCCGGCGACGCCTTGTGCACGCGCTAAATGCACAGTGGGCCCCTAACCGACTTTTGCCGGTCACCCTTCTAAACCGTCCCTAACGGTGTACTCATCCGAGCTTAATCGGCCCGGCCGTTCTCGAGACCAAGATGTCGAAGCGTAGACACGGCATAGCCTACACATGCGTGCGTACAGAAGTACCCAGCCGTGACTCATGGCAATGAATCGCCTGACGGGTGCCCGCCCAGAGGGCAGGTCCCAGCGCAATTGGCCGGGTCATTACCGAGTGATTGTCAGCGGAGCAATTTCGGCACTCATGGTTTGGCACATGACCCATGCCGTGACGGTCACGCAATCGAATTAGTTGCGTATAATAGACTACAGTAGAATGGGATAACATTAGTCGCTCGCAATGTAGCGACTGTTCAAGACTTCTTCGTCGAAACACGAAAGTGCCAAATTTCCTGATGTCTGTAAATGTAAAGATGCTCCGCTTCGCAATTTTCTGGGCGCTTTCAGAGCACCAAAGGTGTCAATCTTGTTCAGTGAGCTTGATTCAGAAGTCTTTGGAATGTATCAGTCGGCTGAGCCGGCGTGGACTGTACTCTCCTGCTTTTTATAGCATTCCGTTTTGTTGTTACCTAACGATTTTACCGTAGCTATTCAAGTACAGTGAGCTATAGCTGTCACAATTTTAGCTGTATTCATTTCGCGGATTAGTTCGCTGTGAGCCGCTGGTATTGGCTGCGGAGGTGGCCGTCCGTGCAGTGCTCGCGGGAGACGGCCGGGGCTCCTCGGCCGGAATTATCGTCCTGCCGTATCATAATGGGCGGCTGCGGAGGCGGCCGCGCCGGCACGCTGGCCGGACGAGATAGCCGGCGAGCCCCGAGCTCGTTTGCGTGCGCGGGGAAATGGCGCGGCGCGGTACGGCCCCAGTCGAGACGGCGGTGGAGCCGGCTGGCTGGTCTAAGGACTTCTGAACGGGGCGACTGCGGCCGCTCTGGGGGCACTGGCTGCTGACGGCCGCGACTGTCGGCAGGCTCGGGAACCCGCCAGGGCCTAATCGGCTCATCAGCTACGGCGCATAGCTGGGCAGTTTAAGACGAAATGGTTAAACGGACTTCTATCCATGTGGCCGATGGTTTGGTATCGTTAGTAGTCGATTGGGTATTGTCGATATTTAATATGTTTCTACTTTAACTACTCTGTAAAAAAATATATCTGAAAGATAATCATCATGCAATGCTTAATCAAGTGACCTTAATTTCGAGATATCAGTCGTTGACTTCAATGCATTATTGCTTCCAAGGACCAAAGCTCTTTTTTCCGTAAGCGTCCTGAATTTGAATACCTATGCTTTCTTTATAGATAAAACAAACAAACAAAAACTAAATAATCGCATGAGAATGTCATTGATTGTGTGAGAGAGGCCCTGTCTTTACCCCCTTTCCGCACGGTGTGGTACGGCGCTGACGCCGCCCCCGGCCCGGGCCGCGGGCCGTGCGCCGTCCGCAGGAGGAGCGGTCCGCGCAGCTGGCCGCACGGCTCGCGGCGCCGGCTCACATCGAGGGCGGCGAGATGGAGCTGGACGCCGACTGGGAGGGCGGCCTGGAGGACGGCGACTCGGGACCGGTGGTCGTCAGCGGTGAGCCGCACGCGCCGACTGTACAGCCGCACAGTCACATACTGGGCGCTGAACTAACACACGCGGTACACTGATTCACGACAGAAGCTGCCGTCCTCAGACTACTGAGTAGCCCCTGCCGTCCCCCGTATCTCGGCATGTCGTTACCATGGGCGCATATCCGCCCAGTTGACACGGACGGAGGGGCTCCCATCCAATGTCCGGCCGTGTCGTTATTAGTGAGTGCGGTCATACCAATTTACCATATCGTATCGTAGTGTTCCATACAGTATCTTACCGTAGCTTACTGTACCATAATACCCTATTATACCGTTTCGTATCGTACCATAGTGTCTCGCCACGTAACCCGCTGGATCTCGAGTCTGGATCTCTGTCTGATGATCGGCCGGGCGTACCGTTTTATGGAGCCAGTGACACTGACTGTACCGTGCTGTACCGTGCTGTACCATGCTGTACCGTGCTGTACCATGCCTTGCCGTACCTTACCTTACCTTACCTTACCGTGTCCTACCGTATATACGTGTCTGACTGCGTCTCGTCCGTTTGCCAGGGGCCGGAGACTGGAGCTGACGATGGGCCGAGTCCGGCCCTCCGCCCACCCTCTCGCTGTGATACGGGGCCGCCCGCCCCGCCCCGCCCCGTCCGTGCGCTGTGACCGCAGTCGGTGACACTCGCGGTGACCGGTGACTCGCGGTTACACGCGGGGGGATGGGGGTCCTCCGGTGACCCCCCCCCCCCCCGAGATCCACTGTCTGTGACGGGACTCAACGTGGTCTGGGCTCATCACGGCCGTGCTGTGCCGGGTGTCATCAGACCAGATTGGACAACTTTTGTACGCGATAGTTTTTCGGCCGTCTGTGGCGGCCAGCAGTGCCAGTATTGTTACATCTTACGGAGGTGACCCCACAGTGTCAGCGAAAGTCGATGACGTCAATACATGTACTAGGACGCATCCACAATCCATCATTGCCAAGTTGCGAAGCTATTAGGTTTTTCCTTGTTATCTTATTGGCAAAGGTCTGTCACCGTGGTACAGCGAATGGCGATGAGTAGTGAGTGAGTTAACGATATTAGTACCGACTTGTTGCGGCTGTTCGTTACATGTAGTGAAGGGAGTCGGAAGGTGGTGCGGCTGTTCGTTGTGGTCCGTGCTGATTTCGCCCGCGGTGGGAGCGGCCCCGGTGGTGACCTGGTGACCTGGTGACCCACGGTCCGACCTCTGGCACGTGCCGGCCGAGCCGGAGCTGTGGCCCGGCCCCGTCCCGGCCCCGTCCCGCCGCCGGTCTGGCCAGTGTCGGACGGTGGCACTCAGGACGCGGCGGAACGGCCGGCAGGGCGGACGGACTGCGGCCGGCTGCCTCCGACTGCCGACACAGCCAGCGAGCTGCAGGAGCGGCGGCCAGCGACCCGACCCAGGTCAGTGCCGCCCTCGGGCAGCGGCGGCCAGCGACCCTACCCAGGTCAGTGCCGCCCTCGGGCAGCGGCCGGTGCGGACGGCAGACGGGGTGTGGAGTGGCCGGGGTGCCCCACTTGTCACATACTGACCGTCATATACTGGTATAGTGTAATGATTCTAGGGGAGTCGCCCAACTGAAGTGATTGACTGTCCTCTCTGAGGGAGGGGTAGGGGTAGCTCGGAGGGGTGACGTCAGCAGAGAGCCGGGTGACGTCACGCGTGTCTGCGGCGGCTCACGGCCTCATTAGCGGCAGCTGGTGACGTCACGGTGCTCCGGCGCGGACGGTAAGTCGGTCGCCGCAATCCAAGGTCGGGGCTGGGCGGCGCTGTTCGCCGGGTACCGCCGGCGCCGTGGGCAGAGACCGTCTGCAGTGGGCGCGGAGGTGTCCCGACAGTGGCAGGCCGGCGGCTGCGCGCCGATACCAGTCCCACCTTACCGGGACCGTCCCAGGTCAGAGGAACGCCGCCGCCGTCGGGGATAGGTCAGCTAATCGGACAGTAATGAGGCGGGCTGTTCTGCCACTGGCTCTGTAACGCTGCTATGCATATTGTATGTTATACGAGGGGTGTCATTGTTGGGGTATGGGGGGGGGTGAATGTCTCTCTCTCTCTCTCTCTCTCTCTCTCTCTCTCTCTCTCTCTCTCTCTCTCTCTCTCTCTCTCTCTCTCTCTCTCTCTCCCCTCTCTCTCTCTCTCTCTCTTCTCTCCTCTCTCTCTCTCTCTCTCTCTCTCTCTCTCTCTCTCTCTCTCTCTCTCTCTCTCTCTCTCTCTCTCTCTCTCCTTATTGAACGCCGTCGATATCGTACCGGATTCGTGCTCGGCTATTTCGTCCCTATTGTGCCGCTATTGTTAGCATTGCTCCCGCCCTGGTTCACGCATGACCGCCATTGGGAGACGATATACGAGAAAACGCGTTCACGGGAGCGTCTCACTGAGCGGGGATATGCAAGCTCAGTGTGTGTGTGTGTGTGTGTGTGTGTGTGTGAGTGTGTGTGTGTGGGGGGGGGGGGGCAGGCTCGCCCGGCCGACTCTGAGCTCTATTTGTGTTTTCCGCTCTCAACGGGTTACCGCCGGCCGAGGCGGGGGGATCGCGTGCCCGCTGGGAGTTAATCAGTGTTTAGAGAAACCCAAGCGAACCTCTGTTTACCCCGAGCTGCCTGGGCGGACCAGAACTGCGGCCAGCCCGTCGGCAGAGCTGGCCCCCGACGTTCCCTCGCGCCTCCCTGAGCTGGAGGCCTCTATTTCTGCACATATCTGGACACTGGACAGTCTCCAGTTCAGTGGATGCCCCGGGCTCGTCCTGTACTCAGTACACCTCTGCTGTATGGTAATCAGTTTCATACCATCGCCTATTTATCAACTCCCAGTTTGTGTATCTGTTATATAGCTGATGTAGCAGGCGACTGGTGCGCGCTTTGCGAATCTCGGAAACGGTGTCGGCGTTGCGTTAAAATCCAATCCCGGCGGTGCTGATTCCGTGGTTGTGCTGATCCGGCTCACTGGTCTCGGCGAGAGAACCGGCCTTTGGGAATGGGCTGACGCGGAGCCAATAATAAATCAGATGTAGCGCAGCTGTGAAATTACTTGCCTCCTAGTCTCGAGTTGAGTGATTGGGAAGAAAAAAGACGTGTAGTCTGCCCCTGCCCTGATGGAAATGTCGTTGGCATGACACTGGGATATATCCTGTGCCTGTATTGTAGTTATGGTTCTGCCAAAGTCTCCCCTTCGTCAGTTTCGTGCCGCTGTGCTATGTCAGTGCCGGTTCGGTTCCACACCTCACTGCTGCAGTTGTGTTTCAGGTCGGCCATACCCAGCCAAGCCCGGCGGAGCCGCGCCCCAGTGCCCGGCGGAGCCGCGCCCCAGTGCCCGGCGCTCGGACGTTCCGCGGTGACTGGCGGTCGGACCGCCATGGTACGCCTCCCGCCGCTGCTGCTGCTGCTGCTGGCTCTGAGCGGCGCGCTGGCAGCGCCCGCCACCGACAGCCCCTTCCTGGACGGGCTGGACGAGTTTCTGTCGGCGTTCGCGGGTCTGGGGCTGGCCGGGGACCCGCTGGCCGAGCCCGCGCCGGCAGAGTCAGAGACGGGGACCGAGCCGCCGCCGGAGCAGCAGGTGGTGACCGAGGTGAGGCGTTACCCGACCCGACCGTCCGACCCCAACCCCGACCCGACCCGACCCGACCGTCTGACCCGACCCGACCCGACTGTCCGAGCCGACTGTCCGAGCCGACCCGACCGTCCGACCTGACCCGACCCGGCTGTCCGACCCGACCCGATCCGACCCGACCCGTCCATGTGCCGACAATCCTACCCGGCCCCCACCCGGCCTCTGGGCTCTGACCCCGACCCGGACCCGTCCCTGGCAACACCCCACCGCAGGAACGCGGGAGTAGCACTGCACACAATGCCCTGGTATTGACTCAGTATTAAACACCATCGAACAACTCGTTAGTACATTGAGAATGACTTACCGGCTGGTAAATTATTTATTGATTGGATGGGCTGCTTTGGGTTCCCTTTGTCTTAGAGTGTGGGAGGCTCGTTAGCCCGTATTGTGTGAACGGCGGTCACCGATTTACTGGAGGCCGCTGTGAGGTGACTGTCGTGCTGTGCCGAGTGGACGGATAGGTCCGAGTCGACTGTCTGGTGTTTGTTGTGTAACACACGGCCCGGTCTGAGCCGGCTGTCTGGTGTTTGTTGTGTAACACGCGGCCCGGTCCGAGTCGACTGTCTGGTGTTTGTCGTGTAACACACGGCCCGGTCTGAGGCGGCGCTGGGCCGCAGGTGGCGCCCTGTCTCGGCTGTCTGGTGGAGCTGACCGCCGACAGCGCTGAACTGAGGGAGATGGCGCAGCTGGCCGCTGAGCTGCTCGAGGAGGAGCTGAATATGACCCGGGTCACAGAGGTCACCCAGGTGTACCGGGCCGCCTACCAGGTGGGCAGCGGCGCCGCCGGCGCCCAGCGAACGGCAGGAGGCCGGGCGCAGGCGCAGACTGTTTGGCAAGGGGGCAAGGGGGGTACTCGTGGGACTGGCAGCTGGCTGGCATTCGGAATAGGCTGTGATCTAACTGTTAGAAAATATCGATACCAATGTAGGATTTTGACTGAATTAAGACGTAACCTGAATCGCGTAGAACAAATCGTGTCTGACGCCGTGGCCGGGCTCCGCGCAGGTCCAGCGCGGCTACCGGTACGAGCTCACCCTGGAGCTGGTGGCGACCAACTGCTCGCGGCCGCTGAAGGAGCCGCAGGAGGAGCCGGTGTGCGCGGCCGAGCCCGCCGCCGAGCCGCTGCTCTACGCCGTGGAGATCTTCGAGCCACCCGAGCTGGAGCTGCCCTCCCAACTCGCCCACTACAGCCAGGTGAGGCCGGGTGTGCCGGTCAGTCAGCGGCGGTGGGGACCGCACCGCGGCAAAGTGAACGAGTCACTGGAGGGTACGATACGTTACTGGCGTACCGGGGAGAGTCTCAGAATCACTGGACCGCGGCACCACTCGGCCTCCTCTGTAGCCTCCTGGCGCCCCCCCCCCCCCCCCCGATCAGGTGCTGCACCTCCCGGGCCTCTGGGACGCTCCCAGCTCCCCCTAACGACCCCTCCCTGGCCGTCAGGTGGGTCCGGATCAGGTGCTGCACCTCTCGGGCCTCTGGGAAGCTCCCAGCTCCCCCTAACGACCCCTCCCTGGCCGTCAGGTGGGTCCGGATCAGGTGCTGCACCTCTCGGGCCTCTGGGAAGCTCCCAGCTCCCCCTAACGACCCCTCCCTGGCCGTCAGGTGGGTCCGGATCAGGTGCTGCACCTCTCGGGCCTCTGGGAAGCTCCCAGCTCCCCCTAACGACCCCTCCCTGGCCGTCAGGTGGACCCGGGTCAGGTGCTGCACCTCCCGGGCCTCTGGGACGCTCCCAGCTCCCCCTAACGGCCCCTCCCTGGCCGTCAGGTGGACCCGGATCAGGTGCTGCACCTCTCGGGCCTCTGGGAAGCTCCCAGCTCCCCCTAACGACCCCTCCCTGGCCGTCAGGTGGGTCCGGATCAGGTGCTGCACCTCTCGGGCCTCTGGGAAGCTCCCAGCTCCCCCTAACGGCCCCTCCCTGGCCGTCAGGTGGACCCGGATCAGGTGCTGCACCTCTCGGGCCTCTGGGAAGCTCCCAGCTCCCCCTAACGACCCCTCCCTGGCCGTCAGGTGGACCCGGGTCAGGTGCTGCACCTCCCGGGCCTCTGGGAAGCTCCCAGCTCCCCCTAATGACCCCTCCCTGGCCGTCAGGTGGGTCCGGATCAGGTGCTGCACCTCTCGGGCCTCTGGGAAGCTCCCAGCTCCCCCTAACGACCCCTCCCTGGCCGTCAGGTGGGTCCGGATCAGGTGCTGCACCTCTCGGGCCTCTGGGAAGCTCCCAGCTCCCCCTAACGATCCCTCCCTGGCCGTCAGGTGGACCCGGGTCAGGTGCTGCACCTCCCGGGCCTCTGGGAAGCTCCCAGCTCCCCCTAATGACCCCTCCCTGGCCGTCAGGTGGACCCGGGTCAGGTGTTGCACCTCCCGGGCCTCTGGGAAGCTCCCAGCTCCCCCTAACGACCCCTCCCTGGCCGTCAGGTGGGTCCGGATCAGGTGCTGCACCTCTCGGGCCTCTGGGAAGCTCCCAGCTCCCCCTAACGACCCCTCCCTGGCCGTCAGGTGGACCCGGGTCAGGTGCTGCACCTCCCGGGCCTCTGGGGTGCCACAGAGCCGACCCCAACTCCGACCCCGGCCACCGAGGGGCCGGCGGGCGGCGCCGACATAGAGGCCGACCTGCTCGACATGATCAGCGAAATGGAGCGTCTCGTACAGACCGGACCGGACGGTGGTCAGGAGGCGCCGGCGGCGGCACAGCCGGCCGTCGAGGCCGTCTGACAACTGACCCGAGCAGACGCTGGCGCCGCCAGACGGTCAGGGCCGGAACTAGCGCCAGGCTATCCCGTCGACAGGCAGCGACGCGCACTGGGCTTCAGAAAATGTCGGGTCTATTCCGGTTATTGATAGATGTGAACATGCTGCGGCCTCTAGGTTTCAGTTTTCTACTCAGACCGTGTATTGTGATATTTGCGAGCACTGTGCTTGATTCAGGCTGGTAAAATAAATGTTTGGTAAGACAATGAACATGGTGAAAGGGTGGGCTTTGTGTTGCAAAAAAGGGCAGTGAACTAGTCACAAACTATGTTGTTTGTTGCAGTCCCACTCTCTTGGCTGGTCTGTGCCTGGTTGAGGTCAACCGTGACGTCCCTATTGTTTTGCAACCCGATATTGTGCGACACATGAGTTTAAGGACGTCTCCGGAGTAATAGAACATCTACAGGATAGAAATCCCTAATGTTTTTAGAATGGCACGTCAAAAAAAAAAACTTTGAAGAATGCGTGTAATCAAATTTTGATAGGGTGCCACTTTTCGTTAAAAAAGATTTCGGGCGTGAAAACTGTCTCGATTGATACGGACGTCCCTATTTCAGCTGACATTTACGGGCGATGGCCTACTCCCGTCACCAGACCAGCGCGGGTCTGACAGACCATCAGACCAGTTCAGTTTTGGCATTTGTTTTAACTGTCAGACTGCGGGCACGGACGTCAAGGTTCCCGTGTAAAGTCAGAGACCGGTGCGTCTGTAATTGAAACCCGTCCTCTGTAGTATTTCGCCGGGCGTTCCCATTCCATCCGTAGTGCGGTCAGATCCTGTCCCCGTCGGACGGCTGTGGCCGGGGGAACGTTTTGTACTGGTCGGGACCGCTCGGTAACGAATGCCCCCGCAGCCTGGCTGTTGTCTGACGGGGCTGTAGCCTCCGCCCCCCGCCGCAGCCGGTACACTCACTGACAGTGTGTGGGTGTGTGCGTGTCTGTGCGTACCGCGGCCGCCGTCAGTCGCCGCAGCGGTGTGTTTGATGGCCACTGTGCAGCACTGCACTCTGCAGCAGTCGGCGGCCCGGAACCCCCAGCCGACCGTCCTATCAGATCCCCACGGAGCGGCCGGCCGGCGGCCGCACCGGACGTCCGCTGACCGCCGCCGCTCCGGACCGGTCCGGGGGGGGGAGGGGGTGACCAGTGACCACCGGGACCGGAGGGGCGGCCGGCCACTTGTCTCACCGCCTGATTACCCGCGGCGCTAATGGCGGTTGTGCCGGCCCCCTATCCGCCCCGCAGCTGAGGGCGGGCGTCTGGCGATAGCGGCAATCGCCGCGTCGGCGGGCTGACGCGTCACGTCAGCCGTCACCGGACGCGTGACGTGACGTGACGGGACACCGGGGGCGCCGGCCGGCACGGCGGCAGCGAGACGAGTAGCATTGAGCGCACAACAGGTTACCAAGTTGGCGGCGGACCGGCTTATTTCGCCAGATGCCGGGGTTTCGGACAGATAATCCGCATTCTAAACATTTAGGGAAAGTAAATGCGTATCCGTTGGGTGCGTTACCATGCATTAGACGTGCGTAACGTGACCAGTCTTGTGCCCTGTTCGGACCCGCACTAGCTCGTCACATTTCCTTCACTACCCCGGCGATTAAATATACGATAAAAAATAGCATTCCTACACCCACTTTGAGCGACTGTATGACTGTATTTATGAGCGACTGTAAAGCGACTTTCACGATCTGCAATTCGCCACAGCCAGCGGCGGGACCCGGACGATAGGAAGAGCTGGTGTAAAACCGCACATGGCGCCGTCTCGGTCCGAGTTCCACTGGGCACGACCGTCTCCTGTAAATAGTGTCTTTACCATGGTCCACGTGTATCTGGCACAACAGCTCAGATGGTAACAACACGGAATCATCACATATGGCCACCGCCGCAGGGTCAGTGGAACACAGAGGAATGCCCGCGCACCGCCCGGCGGCGCGCGCGCCACCAAATAAAATGCAAACATAAAAACAACCTACCTACCTACCTCAGATCGCCCGCACACTTATAAAAATAGCTCTGTGGAGAACGCTGGCCGTGCGGATTGTCTCCGAGCCCCTGGAGGCCGTGCCAATAAATATGGGGGGCGGGTCCTAGGGTGGCCGCGGCGGTCACATGGGCGCGTAGTCGAGCTGCACGTGCAGTTGCCGCACGCCCACCGCCGAGAAGATCATGTGCGTGTGACTGACCACGTACTTGGGGTCGGCGTGCGGCGTCACCTCCAGTTTGAGCACGCCCACGTACACGTCCGAGCAGAGCGTCCAGAAGTGCGGCTCCTGCACGCTGAGCACGCCCTCGAGCTGCGCCACGCGCTGGTAGCAGCCCGGCAGCAGGTGGTCGAGCTCGCGTGGCTGCCGCTGCATCAGGATGCAGACCGACTCGCGGATCAGCGACAGCACCGAGATGGCGATTGTGGCGGCGATGAACATGGAGCAGATGGGGTCGGCGATCATCCAGCCGAACTGGTTCATGAGCACGGCCGACACGATGACGCCCACGCTGCCCAGCGTGTCGGCTAGGATGTGCAGGAACACGCCCTTCATGATCTGAGAGTTGGAGCCCTGCGGCAGCTCGTGGCTGTGCCCGTGGCTGTCGCCGCCGTGGCTGTGCCCGTGACCGTGGCCGCCGTGGCTGTGCCCGTGGCCGTCCCCGCCGTGCGAGTGGCCGTGGCCGCCGCCGCCCCCGTGGCTGTGGCCGTGCCCGCCGTGCTGGAAGACGAAGATGCCCACCAGGTTGACCAGCAGGCCGAGCACGGACACGACAAAGAGCCGCTCGTGTTTGACCTCGGGCGGCTCGACGGCGCGCTCCACCGCCTCCGAGAAGATGAAGAAGGCGATGAAGAGCAGGAAGAGGCCGTTGATGAAGCCGCCCAGCACCTCGGCTCGGACGTAGCCGTAGGAGAAGCGCTCGTTGGCGCGCCACCGCGTGATCACGGCCGCCACCAGGCCGGCCAGCAGGCCCGTGCAGTCGAAGAACATGTGGAACGCATCGCTGATCAGCCCCAGACTGTTGGTCGCCACGCCGTAGAACAGCTCGACAAACGCGAACGACAGGTTCAGCAGCAGGAAGAAGAAGAGGTTCTTGGCGTTCTGGTCGGCGAAGATGAGCCGCAGCCAGCCGGCGACGCGCTCCGAGACCCGCTGCCACAGACTGTTCCGGTACGGCCGGTCCTTGCTGGAGACGGGCAGCATGGCGGGCCGCACGGCGCGCGACGGTCACCTGCCGGAACACGACACGACCATTGGATCAGCGAGGCCTTGGCACGCACCCACTCGGGACGAGTGTTTGAAACTGCAACATTAGCTAGGAGACGGATATCTCGGCGTATAGGAAAGCTTTGTCAAGAATGCTAGCCGGACTGCACAACAATACTGAAGTAGTAAATCAAACCAGCTGGGGCCAGACATCTGCTTCAATGTCACCCACTGCAATAGCCAGGCTTAAAATCACTTTGTACAGTGGGTCTATTTAAGATCTCCAGAGCCACCACGTGGCGCTAAGGTCGGGTAGGGCAAGTCCAAATCCCGAGGGGAGTGAGGTCACCCGTCATTGTGGGGGAAGGAGGGAGGGAGAGTAACGCGCTGCTATCGCGGTGTGGAGCGTGCGTAGCGCCGGGAGTGGGCCGCCCGCCACTGCGCCGGCTGACGGGAGGGGATGCTGGTTGCGAGTGCGCTCACTCGGGTATGATGGTATCCTGTTCGTGTGAAGCCAGCAATACTGTGACTGAAGGGAATAGTCATCTCAGACAAACGGGCAAGCGAGAGGCAATGTCTTAAACTCGCAGCAAAAATGCTAACGCTACCAATACCAGTTGATTGTAAAGCTCAAGTTAGGGCCGAGATACACTATGCGTAATCGTCCAGGAAATTACATGAGTAATCTACGAGTTTGCGGATATCAATACGCAGATGAAGTTCAGCTGATTGGAAATACACAGGGTCGGCTACACTGGGGTCACGCAGATTCAGTCAAGGAAATCCCGGACGCTCAGTACAAGAAATGCCGGATGTAACGCTCAGAGCTACAGACTTTTTTGCAGAATCTGCGAGATTGCGTGATATGAGCCAGTGGTTGGCGCACTTGGTGGCGCACAGTATGAATCCAAGTGACGTAATTAATAATTTTTTCTTTAATTTTAATGCTTTATTGATGTTTTATTAACAAAAGAAACTATTTATCGACAAAATAGTATAGAAGATAGCAAACTTGGGCGACTATGGTCAGCGCATGAAACCATTTATTAGTTGTTAATATTATGTCAGCGTACAATAATTCACGGAAATTCTGGAAAATTGCAGAAACTGATGTCAAAGGAGTCTCGGAATCATGGATCTGCAGATAACGCACGTAATTTCCTGGACGGTCACGCATAGAGTAGCTCAGCCTTTAAAAGTATAAATCTAAAAGCAAACAAGGGTGAGAATTGCAAGTAGAGAATACACACCTGATCAGATCGGTATCTTCACCGCCCAACCAAACGATCCGTAGTTGAAGTAGGGGCAGCAAAATTTGGCAAAACTGAAGGGCTACTTATTTCATTTTACACTGATTAATATTGAATCATGCAACAAAATACTTCCAGTTTACTGTGTTCAAATGTATCAAAAATTAAACAAGATTGGCAATTTATTTTCATCACAACATAACAAGCGCCCTACATCCAGTACCGCCCACGACACCTGCCAATAACCATGGATAAGAGATACCTATAGAGATACCTAAGAGATAAGAGTTATCTCTAATCCATGCAATAACCATTTGCCATTCGCCATCATTATGTGTCTACAATTATGGCGCATCAGCTGTAGGATTGTATACGTAGCCGGAAACGTAAACATTGCCCTGCTCAAGCTGTTTGCTTTATTTTGTTTTCTTTTTCAATATTTTCTGTCAAAATAATGATATTCCAGTTTATTAGTGTATATGTCAGATTTCTTAAAAGAAATATAAATCAAAACACAAAAAAAACACAATAAATCCGTGATGTGAGTTTGAGCAGTGCTGAACTTCAAAAGTCCGCCACTAGAGTACAGCACTTCCTTTTGTCAACTTCCGTCAAGCATGGTGGGTAGCGGCATAGATTTACTTAATATTTCTGTTTTTGTGCATCGGTTTGTCATCATCATGGTATTATAGCAGCAGTGGTGTATTTGCGCTTCACATATTGTGCTATTTATTCTTAAGGTATTTTTGTATGCGATCAGGGTTGGATTTGGAATACGAGGGACAATTTCGGCGGGATCGTGCTGATCGTGGTGCATGTTTCACAGCCTCCCAAAAAGGACGCAAAGGGAGGAAAGACGGCTGCTAAGCAGCCTCAGAAGACCCAGAAGAAGAAAGAGGGGTCTGGAGGAGGCAAGGCCAAGAAGAAGGTATGTAAACGTAGTTTTTGCTGATGGCTATTTGATT
Organism: Amphibalanus amphitrite; assembly: GCF_019059575.1. NCBI lineage: Eukaryota > Metazoa > Arthropoda > Thecostraca > Balanomorpha > Balanidae > Amphibalanus > Amphibalanus amphitrite. The sequence continues at coordinate 209,549 of NW_024881637.1, forward strand.
AAAAGTTGATGTCAAAATGTTAGTAGTGTTGTTGCGGTATCGGTAACCCTGGCGTCACCGGTAGCGTTTTCGTTCAAGGTTAAGGTTTCCTGTATCAGGCCGCCGTGCCAGGCCGAAGCATGCTGTGACGTCACTGGGTAAGAGAAGATAACGTAAAGAACAGCTCAGGCAGACAAACCGATTAAGGCAGACTCAAACTGACTCGACTGATTCAGATCGACTCAGACTGACTCAAACTAACTCATACCGACTCAACCGACTCAAAGCAATTCTGATCGACTCAGACAGTCAGGCAGACTCAGACCGATTCAGATCAACTCAGACTGACTCAGATAGACTCAGAACAACTCAAACTGACCCAGAACGACTCAACCGACTCAAATCGTTCCAATCGACTGAGACAGACTCAGAATGACTCAGACAGACTCAGGCAGACTTAAACTGACTCAGGCAGACTCAGACTAACTCATATAGATTCAGAACGACTCAGGCAGACTCAAATCGGCTCAGGCAGACTCAAACCGACTCAGGCAGACTCAAACTGACTTAGGATTCAACTTAGGATAGGACTCGACTGATTCAGATCGACTCAGATAGACTCAGAACGACTCAAACTGACTCAGACCTACTCAACCGACTCAGATCAATTCCGATCGACTCAGGCAAACTCAGAATGGCCCGACCTGGTCTTAAAGACATCATCTCTGATCAAAACTAACGCGATATTTGCGATCAGCAACCCGGAAAGCCACTTAGCAGCCACACTTTACGACTTTCTAACCAGTATGTATGTATGTATGTATTGACACCAAAAGCCTTCCACATATGGCGTGGCGAAAAACAGTCGGGCACACTGTGGTATTTCCGATCCATTTATGGAAACGTTTCCATTTTTGGAACAATGTTCCAAAAATGGATACGCCGTTTCCAAAAATAGAAACGATCTGTTCCATAAATGGAGACGCTGTGTGCATCGCTACCTTTAAAGCAAACTGGGCATTGATTGGTGCAATTTGGCATGCGCAGGATGCCACCAATCGACAGCCAGCATTCTAGTTTATGTTCCTGTTCTCCGACTTTCCGATCAGAAAACCGAAAGTTGATGAACGAGGCGATGCTTATAACATGTTGACGTGATAAAAAAATTCACACGTTTTTCTAATCGAAAATAATAACATTTATGAATGTTTTGAACAAAAAATAACGTTTTTAACAGACTACCGAAAGACTGACCCATTGATTGGAACAACCACATCACCGGGAACTTCAGTTTTTCATTCATTTTCACGCTGCGTTTTCCGGTGTACCAGCGGCCTGGTGGTCGTCAATCTTTGATTAAATCGCATGCAAAGCCCTATTTGGAGACTTAAGTGGGCATTTTATGATATTTCAAATGTGCTGAATATGATCGTAGGCTCGGATCAACGTAAATCTCCGTGCAAATACGTAAAAAGCAGGATGAAAATAAGGTCTGCACCGTCGTCACACCAAATACCGTTGTATTCTGACGATTAATTTATTCATTCTAGCTCATGTATAACATTGATATTAATTTTATATATTGAAATGATATCTACGCTTTATGTATTGCCCACTTCGGACCACATCTGTCCAGTAATTTCTGGGAAATCTTAGTTTTAGTTGACTTTTGAATGTGCTCAAGTTGCGGCGCGTAAGGTATTATTATCGAACCCGATGTCCAAGGTAACTGCCGAGAGCCGAGATGCTAAACCAGTCCCAAAACATGAAATTTTTAGTTGCATGTGAATTTTAAAAACACATTTAAGCTAAGTTTGCACACATTTGAACTTCAGCGTTTCTATTTTTGGAACATCGGCGTTTCCATTTTTGGAAACTAAGTCTCCATAAATGGATACGATTCAGGAGCATTTTAAAGACGTGAATTTTAATGCATACGACAGCTTTCCATGCAAGAAGACAAGTGCTTTTGGTGTATCTGAGCTTGTTTTACGCGAAACAGTTGTTATACATCGAATCCAGCCACCCTTGGCAAGAAAATATGTGCGGAAATGATAGCGTTTCTATTTATGGAACAAGCGTTTCCATTTTTGGAACAGAAGAGTAGTCAAAATTGGAAACGTTTCCAATAATAGAAACGTCTCCATAAATGAATCGGAGATACCACAGTGCGCCAGACTGTAACAGGTCCCGATTTTCCCAGTTTTCGGGTCATTGACCTGACCTGGAAGGTCACCCGATGACCTAGGACCCTAAAATTGGGTATTTTCGGCTTCCTCTCGTGACTGGCAACACGCTCGTTTTGTTTCCGCGAAGCTCTAGCTCGATCAGGGGGGTTCGTACACTCGGGGGCAGATTGATGTTCCACCACTCCCTACCCATCGGGCTCCCATGACTCAGCACTGGCTGCTGCCAGTGGCAGCACTGGCACTGGCAGGCGGTGCTGAGCAGTGCTGAGGGCAGGCAACACTGGCAGCAGCCAGTGCTGAGCCATGGGATCGCCCGATGGGTAGAGAGTGGTGCAGGGTTGTATACCAATCAAGTCGATTGAATTGATTGATTTGATTCAACGCGTATTTTGAGTTGATTGGATTGAGTCGATTGACTTTTGGAGATGACTGGTTGACTGACTCGTTTGACTTTAGCGACTGGTTGACTGATTTGATTCCCGAAAATTAGAGTGACTCGTATGATTGAGTCGATTGAATGGAAAGTTTAAATAAGTTTTAGTTGACGAAAAATAATGACACCAATTGATGACATCAAAGATCACAAAACTACACTGAAAACTGCTTGTCATCACAACTGCAATATGGGGTAGATGACCAAATAAAGAGCAGGGCCTAAACATGAACAGCCAACTTTGACTTTCAACTGCAATAACTGCTCCAATCCTGTGATAGAACCTGGCCATGGATGAGATAATACCTGGCGATGCACCTACCTACCTTTCTGCACTCAGCAGGAAACTTTTTTTTAATCCAGATGATAAAGTGCAAGGCCCTATATACTAATAAAGTGTGATTAATTAATAATTCACATCTCCACATCTCCTCAGAAACAACCCACTGAACTCTATAAATATCTGAAACCCCTACAAAAATAACTGAAACAAAAGCGTCGTTTTCGTCTCGCTAATTACGTTTACGTAAATTAATAGCTAATTTGCTGCATTGTTTAATTTGCAGCAGAACGTTTGTTGATCCTTTTCTCCTGAGAGCCTAAGCATAACATATATTTTTAATATATTTCATTTTCCTTAAAATATTTTACCGAATATTATTAAGTGGTTTTATTTCAAATGAAATAATAATTAAAACGAAATTGGTGTTGTGGTTCCTGTGGTTCCAGAGTCCCTGGCCTTTCCATTTCCTTTTAAATATATTTTTAATGCTCATCCTTATCCCCCAGTCCTAACAGTTTCAAATTGTATTGCAATAAAATGTTTTGAATTCTTCACATATAACCTATCTACCTTCGTTGGTACTGTTGGTAGCCAGTGACACATCTAGGCAGGTAAGTAGGTACCTACCTGCTTTCCTGCTGTCTTCATAAAGCATACCTAATGAAGTTGTCAAATTTGTAGCACATTTTCTACACTTTCATATGGTGTCAGTGTGACATGAAACCTAGCTAGGTTCATTATGTTCAGGGTTCAATTCAGAAGAGCTCCGCATAACTCACATAAGAGACAGACTTTACATGAGGTAGATGGCCTGATGACTTAGCTGGAATATGGCCAAAATTAAATTGACAACTTTTAGGTGAAAGGTGGTGATTTGGGTTAAGGGGCGTTTGTTGAAGTCAACTACTGGGTTATTTTGCACCCATTAAATGAAACTTCTGCTCCAATTCTACCCATTGAACCTCAATATCATGATCCACCTGTCCATCACTAGGTATCCTTCCTTATTACATAGAAACTTTGAATGGCATGGCAATTTATAATTTTAAATGACAATATTTTTATGTTTCTTCTGTAGGTAGGTAGGTAGGTAGGTAGGTACACCAGACTGCTATGGACACTTTTCCAAGTTGGTGGGGCAAAAAACCTAATGTATATCTTGGTTTGAGTCGTTTGATTGAGTTGATTGATTCCTTTCATTGTCGCGTTTGAGTCGATTGAATCAATTCTCGAAAACTGCTCTGACTTGATTGATTTGATTGGTTTCCCAAATTTGTCGTGATTGAATTGATTGCTATTGATTGAGTCGTATACAACCCTGGAGTGGTGGAACATCAATCTGCCCCCAAGTGTACCAACCCCCCCCCCCTTGTGCCGTCGAAGGACGCAAAATGGCCTGTGCCGGCGAGGGTTAAACCATCGGTTGTCAATTCACCCACCCCGTCTCCCTAAAAATAAACTGTCAGATTCGGCTTGGGTCCTAACGACCCCTATAGATTCGCCAGAGACCGGATCGGGTCGCCGTTATTGCACCCGTCTTAGCGTCCTTAGGTGCATAGACAGCTTCGACCACGGACGTCGGTCACGGTTCGCTTGATGTGTCCACCGAGCCGGCTTGCCTCCGATGACGTCATCGGCCGGCCGGCGGCGTTCAAGGTCAAACGGCTGGTGTCCTTACCTGCAGTTATATAGCCTTGGCTGATAGCGTGGTACGTTATCTTTTCTTCCAGTGACGTCACAGCATGCTTCGTCCTGGCATGGTGGCCTAATACAGGAAACCTTAACCTTGAACGAAAACATAACCGGTGACGCCAGGGTTACCGAAACCGTTTTATTTACATTTTACACATAATATGCACAGGAAGAATAAAGTTAACCCTCGCCCATGTAGGGGGGGGGTTGGTGCAACCCCCCCCCCTGAGGTTTTTCGGAAATAGAGCAAAAACGGCGGCGCGCAGCGCCGCCAAATTTTGGGTACCTTATGGGGCAAACCTTGCGCATCTTTTGATAAAAAAAATTTGACCGGGTCATGTCAGGTCACGGAGTTATGACGTCACAAAGGGAACAGCCTCCGGCCGGATTTTCACAAACTGAGTGCCAACGCCCGAGGTTTCCTGCCGGTGGTACAGACATCGGTTGATGGATCGTGATGAAACTTCCCATGCATGTTGGGGCAAGTATTGGCTATCATATGGTATAAGAAACTTGACCGGGTCAGGTCAGGTCACGGAGCTATGACGTCACAAGAGGAACAGCGTCCGGTACTATTTTTGAAAAGCGCCCGAACCACTATTTTGCTAATTCTTGTCACCTCAATGGGAATATGCAGCAATATTAGCTTCTATAGGGAGCAAATGGACCTCCCAAATCCAAAAATACAATCAGATTTCAAAAATTTAAAATTTTGATTTTTCGAATTTCTGCCGCCGACTGTGACCTTGCCGACTTCCGGCGCTCCCAACGCGCCATTTTTAGAGCTAGGGAAACGAAATACATACCAAACGATAGAGAATTGATCAAGGAACACGATAGTGAAGGTTTCAAGTCGATATCTCCCACCGTTTTGCCGCAATCGCCGCGGAAAGTTGAAAAAATTCTATTTTTCCGAAAATTTGACCTTTGACCGGTCAAAAGTAGGTCAAATGTTGACCTAGGACCAAAAAATATACCACCAATCGCGAGATCTCGGCGAGAGCAATCCGTTGGTCTTTTCCGCTAAGCTCTACGACGCTCCGTTTTCAAACGCCAAGGGGGGGGTCGCACCAACCCCCCCCCCCCCTGCATGGGCGAAGGTGGCAGATCGCCGTTTACGGGCGAGGGTTAACCCGCGCCCCACTGGGGGGGGCTATTTATAGCCCCCCTCCCGTTTTTCTGCAATAACTTCCAAACCGCTTGACATATCGACGCCAAACTTTCAGTACCTTAGGCTGCATCAATTTGACACCTTGTGACAAAATTTGAACTTCTTACCTACTATAGGTCGGCCGGAAATGACGTCAGAGTGACGTCATGTTCGGCCGATTTCGACGCAAAACATTGAACCACGGCAATCGCTCCCAAGAGCTCAGTTTTTAGCCTAGATCCAATTTCTTTGCATGAGAGGACTCAGAATAGACTGCGCTATCAAACTGCTATCTCGGATTTTCGAAATTTTGAAAAATTTGAAAATTTAATATAATAATATTTAAAATTTATATTTTTACATTTTTTTCAAAAAGTTTTTGACTTTTCGAAAAAACCGGAATATATGTGATAGAACGCATTATTATGACTAACTCTAGCAAGTTTTAGCTAAATATCTTCAAAAATGGCGAAGTTTTACGCATTATTGCAAAAAATTCACAATTATTAATTTTTCAAATCAATTTTTCAGCACGTATTTGACATCGTACGCCAATATAAATAGCACCATCGTGTTCCTGAGGTCAAACTGCATCCAATAGACACCTTTTTTGTTGACAAATTTTAACTTCAAAATTTGACCTTTTTTGACCTGAAAGTGACCTAACATAAGCTAAATTCGACTCAAAATGACCTCGAATAACACAGACGACATCAAATTCGAAATCTCTGACCTAAATGGACCATATAACATGTGTCACGTGACCGACGCATGATATAATATTTTCGTGACCTGTGATGACCCGGCCCCCGCCGAAGTTAGTTGGTAGCACTGCTGCTCCACGGCGTACATTTCCTACCAGCCCATAGGGTTTACATGTTAAATGGCCTGTTTTCGGCGAGCGATATCTCGGTCAACCTTTGAAGGAATCAATGGTACTTAGTCTCAAATGATAGACCGATGAATTTTCTTTCGACAATTCCTCTACCATTTTTCACGAAACCCAGCCGATCTTCTACGGCGTACAGGGTAAAGATTTCTCTGCACGCCAGCACCCGCGATCCGCCTCTCCGATCGTCGGTTCGCGGTCGTCGGTAGCGCAGTCGGTAGCGTATCGGGCTACAGATCCGAGGGTCGTGAGTTCGAATCCTGGGAGCGCCGTGTGATTTCGGCTATAATTAAATGATGTAGATTCTTGAATGTTTGCATAATCAATTATTAATAGCTAATTGAATGTATCTGCCCATTAATCGGCCCTTAAAACCTGTTATTTAAGAAATTTAAGAAATGATTGTCACGTGCGCGTCACGACTGCCAACCATAAGCGCTACCATATTCTAGATTGAACTAACTTTTGGCTAGTCCCGACCACATATAGTAGGTTTTCTAGTAGTTATACTAGAAATTCCTACCAAAGTTCGTCCTACCCTTCACTCAATATACCCTGTGATGACCTGACCTTGACCTGAAAATCAAAGTACAAATTTGGTACCCTCAGGGTAACTAGAGCATCTGTTCCCGAGTGTGTGATCCAAAAATGAGCCTGATCTGACTTTTAAGACGGCGGCCAGAGCCCAAAACGTGATCAAGCCAAAATGCTAATAATTTTTACTTTGACCTGACCTGTGACGTCATCGGTGATAGAGGTGGCAAAACTGGAAAATTTTGGGACCCGGACCCGGACCCGGTCTGACTGGCACATTTCTGGAACCGGTCAGACCCGGTCTAAGTCAGCGTTGGAACCAGATGGACCCGTTCCCGAAATTCATTATGAAAATTGTGTACAATTGTAGGTATAGCAAAAGAAAATAGTTTCTTTCCAATTTGGCATACTTGTGTTGCAAAGTAAAAAACTCATGCCATGGTCATTTCACTTCGCTTCGTAGTTTGTATTTTGGAACCAGATTCAGGTCACATTTAAGAATATAAGAAGTAAGTAGACCAATGAATTTCATGCTAACCTAAGCCACTTTTACTACAGCTGCTAAAAATGATGTGAACTGGGGATCCATGGACCAGTGCCTTCACCAGAGTCAGAACAAGAACCCAACATCAACATGGAACAAGATAGCCAATAACCATACCAGACTTGTGCCGTGACCAAAAATCAAGGTCCAAGATCCTCAAGGTCCCTCGGTAAATTCAATTTCTAGAATCCAAGGTTTCCAAGGTCCCACGGCAAATTCAATTTCTAGAATCCAAGGTTTCCAAGGTCCCACGGCAAATTCAATTTCTAGAATCCAAGGTTTCCAAGGTCCCATGGCAAATTCAATTTCTAGAATCAAGGTTTCCAAGGTCCCACGGCAATTTCAATTTCTAGAATCCAAGGTTTCCAAGGTCCCACGGCAAGTATACATTGCAGGATCCACAGTCCCCAAGGTCCCACGACAAGAATGCATTGTAGGATCCACAGTCCCTAGGGTCCCACGACAAGTGTAAATTTCAGGATCCACAGTCCCCAAGGTCCCATAACAAGTATACACTTCAGAGTTCAGGGTCCACAGTCCTCAAGGTCCCACGGCAAGAATACCTACATCTCAGGATCCAAAGTATTCAGGGTCCCACAACAAGAACTTAAACTAACATTCTGATGAGCAGACTTACTTCTAAATATTCTGCCAACGTATGCCCAGCAACATTGAAAGGGACAGAACCTATGGAAACCTGTGGTGGTTTTATCATTTACCAACATAGGTAGGGGGAGCTTCAACACAAGTTAAAGATGAATCATAATATCAATCTCTCCTTCTTTAGCTTGACAAATTCATAAAAATATAGGTAGGTGGTAGGTACCTTGCATTTTGTATTGTCATGTCCCTTTCAAATCAATCTTACCTGATCATTAGGAATGTAGGATAGCACCTTACAGTTATTGAAGACAGACATCAAAGTATTATTTCAGGCAATATCAAAAAACAAGAAATAAAACCTACAGGCTTCATAAAAATGGAAAAACTGAATTGGATAGGTATATGCTTTCGATTTTCTGCACATTACATAATACCTAGGATAAAAACTCAAATATGTTCTAAGTCTTGTTTGCGCGAGCGCTAACAGAAAAACTGATCGACTAAGCCAATAGAATTAGAGTATCAGCGAGCGCAAAACTTTCTTACTGTTCATTCACAATAACTTGAAGGCTCTGAACAAAATTCCATCTGACAATTTTTTCGTCCGACGGTTCTTCGTCGGCAGATTTTCGTCCGACTTTTTCGTCTTGCATTTTTTCGTCTGTAGGTACGAATTGGTTTGGTATATTTTTCGTCTGAGTATTTTTCTGTCCGGCATTTTTTCGTCTGGACGAGGCGGAAAATGTCCTTACGAAAAAATGTGCGGAGTTAAAAATGCACAGACGAAAAAATGCATAGACGAAAGTCTGCAGACGAAAAATTGTCCGACGAAAACCTGCTAAACGAAAAAGCTGAACTGTCATGGATTCATTGCTTATATTGGATGCTCATTGCTCAATGGTGATCTGATGACTTGCAAATCAAATAATTAAGTTTGACACTTACTTGGTCAAGTTGGTAGCTTCCAAGTAGCTTCAAGCCCGGCATATCACAACCCAGAAAATATGTGAGGTGAGATTAGAAAAGAGTTTTCCAAACCACCACTGTCCACTGTTTGACAGTTTCATAATCCACAACATTGATAATGTAAAAAGCTGCCAGGTCTCTTGTTCCAGTTCTGCCTCACAGCCATGACAACGATTTGGCTCTATATACATATGTCTACACTACTCTACACAGTCTGGTTCGTTTTCTCTTCATGTATCTATCTTAAGCCCTTGCAGCTGGTGGCTCAACCATATATATTTATTGAAGTCAGAAATGTCTACAGAGAAAACCTAGTGCAGGGTCCTAAGTGGCCCATGTGCAACATAAACCTCATGGTTCAGCTCCAGGATTCTTGAGATTCCTCAACAAAATGATGGTGTAAGTCCCGGCCCTTCTCCTAAGATCCCATGACAAATAAGAAAACTGGGACTGAAGATCTGCATTCTGCAGGGTCTTGCAGCATACCAAAATTTTGAGGTCCTTCTCCTGTCCCCTGGGTTTCCAATCATGGTTTTACAGCATATGAAATGTTGAGGTCCTGGGTTTCTAAGGTCTCATGTCACATGAAATGTTGATGTCCTGGGATTCCAAGGTCTCGCGGCATATGCAAATGTTGAGGTCCTGGGATTACAAGGTCTCGCGACATCTGCAAATGTTGAGGTCCTGGGATTCCAAGGTCTCGCGACATATGCAAATGTTGAGGTCCTGGGATTCCAAGGTCTCGCGGCATATGGATGTTTTAAGGTCCTGGGTTTCCAAGGTCTCACGACAAAAATGACAATGCAAGGTCCAGGATCCATCAAGGTCCCAGACCTTGGACTCTGCGAACCCTGGATCTCGGACCTTTTTGGGACCTTGGCACAAGTCTGAACCATACTGATACATACCTTCTCTAATATTCTTGCTAAAAGATATTCCTTTTTAGAATTAAATTCATTAGTCCTTACAAATATTATCAACTATCAAAGGCCCCAAACGATAAAACATTCAAAATCAAAATAGAAACATGAAAACTGTGTGAGGTTCGCCAGAAATGTCGACACGATAGCAATGGACAAAACAGGCGTTAAATCACTGCAAAATTTTGTTGGGGATAAAGTACTACAAAATCGTAGGCAATAAACTTTTAAGTACTGCAAGTTGGTTAAGTAGGTTGCGATCATGACTTAAGTGCCAATTTATTAACGTAGAAAACAAACTACATTTTGTTGTTAGTACCTAGACATAGAATAAATACCAAGGGTTCTGAGACTTTCTTCCCGAACGTGTTCCAAAATTGTAACCTTTATCCAGTAGATTAGCGTGCGTAAGGTATAGCATATATGACGCTCAAATGCGCCATTTTCACATCAACACGGAATCATTGGCCTTGGAGAAGGGCATTGGTATTGACTCAGTTTTTTGTCAGCTGCTGCCGTATGATGGCGCTAGTAGAGCGCTATATGTATAATACGCTCTGCTAGCGCCACCATGCGGCGCCAGTTGGCTAAAATCTGATCAATACTACGGTTTCTGGAGAATGCCTTGGATTCATTTTTAGCTTTATGGATTTATGCAAGGGCATGTTGGTTTTATGAGTTGTCTTCTGGCCGTGATAGAAATAATTTCAAAGCTGTTTGAGTTATGAAATGCATTTGAATATCAAACATGAACTCTGATTTCCGGTGGGCATAGTGACTTTGGTATGTCAATGTCTTTGAAAAGGCAGGTGAGAATGCCACTGGTCAGCCTTGCTTCAATTGGATTTGTGTCCATTTATAAACGGATTTCAGTCATACCTACTTACCTACATATGTTATTGGTATTTGATTTCTACAGCTCAAAATATTGCTAGGTGCTGTACAGCAAACTGAATGGAAGTGATCCGTACAAACATTTGGTGAAATGTTTTCTGGATTGCTAGCACTTAGAACTTGTTTATTCTGTTGTAGGTGACAAGATAAGAAATTGAAGCAAGACTGACCTCACTGACCAGTATCAGTATGCTATAGAATAGGTAGCCCAATCTGCTGGAATATTAAAATTCAAAAGTGGAATTGGGACTTATGAACTGGAAACTGCATCAACTATGACTATGTTTGCCAAAGCATAAAAGATATTAATGTTTACCATAAAGCACAGGGAAATGATAGGACCCGGTTGGACCCGGCCAAATATTTTGGGGGACCCGGTCTGGACCCATCCGGGTCCAGACCGGTTCCATAGACCGGGTCCCCGGGTCCACATTTTGCCACCTCTAATCGGTGACCTCGAGGTCAATGAAATTAGGTTTCGCTCGACAGTTTTTCCGGGGCTATCAGACGCCGTTTGAATTTTGACGATCGGCCCAGTAGTTTCGGAGTTAGGAGGGGGGGGGGGGCTATGAATAGCCCCCCCCCCCAGTAGGGCGTGTTATACGCAGACCCCAGTGGGGCGCGGGTTAAGGGATGATAGGCCTGTACTGGGTACTGATTTAACCCCCGTTTGTGGTCTGTGTTGCAGAAGTGGTCCAAGGGAAAGGTCCGTGACAAGTTGAACAACCTGGTGTTGTTTGACAAGGCGACCTATGACAAACTGTACAAGGAGGTGCCCTCGTACAAGCTGATCACGCCGTCAGTGGTCAGTGAGCGGCTGAAGGTGCGCGGATCGCTGGCCCGTGCCGCGCTCATCGAGCTCCACAGCAAAGGTACGCCGCTCTACACACACACAGTAACGGCCGTATGACGCGAGAATATTGACCGCGCAGATGCTGGCTCTGCTGCTGCTGTTGTGGGGCCTGGGGTGGGGGAAATGTGACGCCACTGTCCTCACTGCGTGGTGGGTCCGCGGGCCTCTATTACAACTATCGGAGGCGCTGTGCCACACTGGGACGGTATGTGTATTGTGTATTGTGTATTCCGTTCGCCGCGCTGTCTGGTGTGCGGGTACCTGTATGCGCTGATGGCGCCTTTTGTTCTCAGGGCTGATCAAGCTGGTGACGAAGCACCACGCCCAGATGATCTACACCCGGACCATCGCCGCCGACGATGAGGAGACCAAGTAGAGCCACTGTCCATTCATAAACAAATAAACAAACAAAAAAACTACCCGGACTTTTACATAGAGTTATAGCGACAAGCGACCGATGTTGGAAGAAGTAAGTGAGCACATTATTGTAGTCGCGCAGCTAAAACGTGTGAAGTTACGGGAGGCAGTGGACGGGGTATGGTCGGGATATCAGTCTATCGGTCTCGGAACACTGCACGCGGCGGCGGCCGGTCTCGAGCAGTGGAGCACCGTTGACTGCTGATGAGCGTCGCACAGGCTAAAAAGTAGTCTCGTGTCTGCACCGCAACGGAAACTATTGTCGGCTCCGTGGGTCAGAAGCGGTCTTCGAGAGATGCCTGGAGGCGAGAGTAGTTGAATGTTGCACAAGCTGTATGGGTGTCAGTCGGTGGATCCTCGGGGATCGCCTCGTGTGATTCACGTAAGGTTATTTGAAAAGTCCTTCCTCATTTGATAAATTACGCGTATAGCATGAAATGCATCTGCCAAAAAAATGCAAAATTGCGTTGTTATTAGGAATTACTCTACGCTGTCAGCTCTCACAAGTCACCAGCTCTCAAGTCTACTCCACTCAAACGCTGATAAGCTAATGCTGAACAACTATGCGCTCTAGATTTAGTTTATTATGTTCACAAAAAATAGTTATGTAAGGGAGATTTTAAATACATGCAGTCGGCGCGAAGATTCGGCGGTCGGGAACACTGCCGCAACGCTCGCCCGGGCTAGTTTCCCAGTTCCCACTCCTTCGGTAGAAGGCCTTGGGTAGAAGTGCTACCGTACACACTACACGCCTGCAGACATATTAACCCGGTTTACATAGCATATTTGACGAGGCTCTAGCTCGTTAATTTGGCGATAATTTCGATGCAGTGGTCTTCAAATATTTAGAGGGGATCATTTTGTAAATTGTTCAGCACCATTGGCATCTTTTGCAACATCACGGACGGAGATATAAGCTTGCAACAAACCCTATGTAAACGCGTCTAATGTGCCGAAATCAGACCAGTGGATGTCATTTCTGTCACCGCCACTAGATGTCAGTAACGTGCGCGCCTGCTGACATACTGTGCCGTAGTGCTCAACTGAACTGGTTTCTGCTTCCGTCACTAGATGTCGCGCCGCGCAATGACCACGAGGTGTAGTCTGGCTTCGTCGCTAGATGTCACTAGCGTAAACGCCTGGTGACATACTGTGCCGCAATGCTCGCCTGGGTTAGTTTCTGTCTCCGTCACTAGATGTCACTACCGGGTACGCCTGCAGACACACTGTGCCGCAATACCCCCGCGCCGTAGTGTCGCCCGCTGTGGCGGCCGGGGGAGCATGTTGCTATGGGGACATGGATCCTTTCATCGTTCAGTCTTAAGCATAGGTAATGCATAGAGTAGGTATGCATTACAATCAGGGGTGCGGAGCCGGAGCCAGCATATTTTGCCCGGAGCCGTGAAACAATATAGCCCGGAGCGGGAGCCGGAGCCGTCAAAAAAGGGGGCGACTCCGGCTCCTTTTTTTTTGAAGAGGAAAAACTTTTTGATCTAGTTCGGTTTGACAGTTCAAGGCAGTAAACCATGTGATATTTAAATATGAAAATAGCATTGTTATGCAAATACAGAAGCGACGTTAACCAGTTCCATCGTCTTTTTCTTCCACTCGTATTTAATTGCATAGGGGATGTACTGAGTATTGGAGCCGGAGCATTTTACTCGGAGCCGGAGCCGCCATGGCATTTCACCCGGAGCCGGAGCCGATTTTTTTTCTCCAGAGCCGGAGCCGTCTGAAATTTCCACGGCTCCGCATCCCTGATTACAATAAATGCTTATCGATTTGGGGGCATGGGCAATGGGCATGGCTCCCTCCTCTCCAGGCTCACTGATATCGCCAATATTGCATGCTATAGATACCTTATGCCCACTCAATTTCTGATGGGGAATTATGTTGAAATAAAAATGAGTAATAAGGTGAAAATAATACACGAATTATGAAATTACGCTTTCCAAAAAAGTACCTATGCATTAGTTGCTGCAGCTCGATCGAAAACGATAAAATTCATTTCAAGTTGATTGATTTGAAATTGAAACCCAGTGAACGGTACTGATGTAGATGATCCTAAAGGGTCGTAGGTACTGCTCAGTAGTGTATTTGAGAGGCTTGGGCCCAGATGTAAGTACCTCAAGGTCAAGCGCACCTTTTTGCACCTCTGCTAAGAAAAATAAGCATACCTTTTAATGATACCTACGTCGATGAACTATTCATAAGCTTTGATAAGGAACTAGGGGTTCCCGGTTGCGGGGGGTCATCGTTGCTATTCGCTACCCGGATAACTGCTGAGAGAGTACCGGCGTCACTGATCAGAGAGTACTGCTGTTACTGATCAATGAGTACCACCGTTTTTTTTTTTTTTTTTTTGATTAGGGAGTACCGCCGTCATCTATCAGGCAGGTATACGCCGTCACTGATCAGGCAGGACCGCCGTGACGGGCACGTGCGTGGGTGCGCTCTCCCACACTGACGCCGGCGGTCGGCCGGCCAGCGGCGCCGTCCCACCGCGCCGGCGGTATTTTTAGGGCCGACTGACTGCGGGAGCAGCTGGGCGGTCAGTGTCGGCCCAACCCGGCCAGTGACGCCGCCGGGACCAGCCGCGCGCCGGCACACCGGACTCGCGGCGACTCGGCACAGAGACCGGTGGGCTCTGGGACAGTGTTGCCCGGTCGGGGCCGCTCAGGCAGTGGTCAGCGGGTCAGACCGGTGTGGTGGCGGCGAGTCTGCTCTGCGCAGGGAGAGGACCGGCTCCAGGCGGCGGCAGCTCGGGAGGTGCCTGCCGCCTCACGGAGGGAGCCATGGCCTTCGTTGAACCTCTGATAGGGTGTACCAGGACCCTGGAGCTGAGCGACCGATCACTGTCGACGGACGGTTTGGCGGGCTCGCCACCGCCGGAGGACGGCGCTCGCCGACAAGTGACGGACTGTCAGCGGGCAGATTCCCCGGTACCGGCCGAGGGGGACGGGAGGCGGGCCGAGTCTCCGGTACCAGCCGAGGGCGGCGGGAGGCGGGCAGATTCCCCGGTTATACTGGCCAAGGGGGACGGGAGGCGGGAAGATTCCCCGGTTATACCGGCGGAGGGCGGCGGGAGGCGGGCAGATTCCCCGGTACTCGCCGAGGGGGACGGCAGGAGGGCAGACTCTCCGTTACTTGCAGCGTGGAGCAGACAGCCACAGACCGCCGAGCACCCTCCAGCGGAGTCGGACTCAGCCATCAGCAGCCAGCCTCAGCTGGACTGCTACATCCTGGACGACGAGAACGAGCCCCCGCCCGACCTGGAGGAACACAGCAGCGGGTGAGATTTCAGCGACGCTTTGGTTGAACTATACCCATTGGGCATTTTTCTGTGCCCGCATGCCGTGTCTTTTTGATGTGATTCATTTGGTGCATGTGAGCAATACGTCCAGGGTGTCGGCTTGAAAATAAACATCATCATCATCGCAAACCGTAGCTCATCTGGGAGAGCGTTGGGGTCTTGGTGGCGAGGGATCGTGTCCGGCTTTGATGGGAAACCTCGGCATCATAAGTTCCCCGGTTCAATGCAGCCCGAACGAGCGGTACCTAAGGGGCTGAGGCTCACGCAACAAGCTCTGCTTAGTGTAGACTCTGGCTCTTTCAATCCGTCCGTTCAAACAACACGCATTGTCTTCACATTTTCCTTCACTATCTACGCTTCCTTTTTCTGTTGCTGTCTACGAAGCAATATGCATAATGCAGCAATGTGTTACAGCATTGAAACATCCAACAATTTTGACATGTGTTAGTCTGAACAATCAGCGATGGGGTGGTCAGGCGACCTTCTATAGCGGCCAGTTTACCCGGCATCCCCTCACTGAACCGTTCAGCCGACCCGCAGAGCGGTCAGCCGACCTCACAGTGGTGACCGGACGACCCCATGGTGGCAATAAACCAACTTCGCTGGAGCGGAGGTATTTGGCACTGCATGAGCGCCAAGGTCCTGCGACGGACATCGTCAGTTGTCGACCCCCATTGTCCGTGCCAGCGGCGACCAAAATACCGTCCCCGACCCCTGGCGCCACGGAGCGCAGCGCGGCGTCAGGCGGCCTTCACTGGTCCGGCCAAATACGGCACTGGTCAGCGGGGCTCAGCTGATGGAACCTACCGGACTCTTTAGTGCCCTGCTACAGACGTCCACAGAGCCACACGGAAGCTGATGAGCTGAAGAAAACGGGTCGTTGATGCTGCTTAACCGTGCTCAGCATATCTAACAGCGTTTTCGACACCCATTGTTCCGTCGCAGAACAATGCGATCATGAATCGGGGTTTCGGTAGTGCCGATTAATTTAAATAAACACAGCATGTATCAGTATTAGTGTATCACCATCAGCATAACGTCAGTACCTGCAAACATTGTATCCGTATCCGTACCCATCTATATGTGTCCAGTCAGCTCTCTGTCACAGACGGTGCTCGGTGTGCGGTCTGCCGACAGGGGTGGGTGCGCGGTGTGCGGCCTGCCGGCGTCCGGCCGGTGCTCGGCCTGTCTGGCCGCTCTGTACTGCGGCCCGGTGCACCAGCAGCAGCACTGGCTGGCCCACCGGCCGCTCTGCCGGCCGTACGCGGTGGCGCTCCACCCGCTGCTGGGCCGGCACCTGGTGGCCACGCGGCCGCTGCGGCGCGGCGACCTGATCCTGCGAGACGCGCCGCTGATGGTGGGCCCGTGCGCGGATACGGCGCCGCTCTGTCTGGGCTGCTACCGGCCGGTGGCGGGGCCGCGCCGCTGCCGCCGCTGCGGCTGGCCGCTCTGCTCGGAGCCGTGCGAACAGAGCGAGCAGCACCGGGCAGAGTGCGACCTGACGGCCGGCAGCCCGCTGGGCGCCCTCTCCGGCCACGAGGGCGTCGACTGGTACCCGTGCGTGGCCGTGCTGCGGCTGCTGCGGCTGCGGGACACACGGCCGGCCGACTGGGCGCGCCTGCTGCAGCTGCAGAGCCACGACGACGAGCGGAGGGACACGGACATCTACCAGCTGGAGCAGACGACGGTGGTGGACCGCGTCCGGCACAGGTCAGAGGTGGAAGGGTCCGGCACAGGTCAGGGATGGCGGGATGGCTCAGGGGTATCTCAGTACCTTCAGTTGATTGACGAATAATAGTAGAAGCAGGACCAAGCCTGACCCAACTCACTGCCGTGCCAAGGAGGTAGCGTGACGTCTGTGACGTTACCTGCAGTGCTTGAGCCTTGAAAAAACAACGGTTTATACATAGGTTTATGACACTGTTAAATCATGGGACATGTGAGCCGCCATCTTTTGCCAGGCTGCTGCGTCGTTCTTCTATGCCCGTACCTTGGACCGGCTCACGCCCTGTTCCGCCGGCAGGTTTGGCCAGTTCCAGCACAGTGAGATGCTGCTCCACCGCATCTGCGGCATCATGGAGACCAACGCCTACGAGATCCGTCTGCCCGAGATCAACGTGCAGGGCGTGTACGCGCGCGCCGCGCTCTTCGAACACGACTGCGTGCCCAACACGCACCGCACCTTCGACGAAAACCTGACGCTGGTCGTGCGCGCCGCCGTCGACATCGCTCAGGTAATGTGCGCGCCGCCGTCGACATCGCTCAGGTAATGTGCGCGCCGCCGTCGACATCGCTCAGTTAGGTATAATGTGCGCGCCGCCATCAAAACATTTGATATCCTGAACGTTTGACAATACGATAATTATTTAATTGTTAAGATATTTGTTGTTTCGGTAAGGCATTTCATTTAAAAGTTTTTTTTTCTCCAAGTCCGAGAATCTCGCATGAGACGATGACAGGAGTTCTCACGGGTGTCCGTCTCGCGCTGTCATGTCGGGATGTGCCGTTACTACTAGAGATGCCCTTTTTGAACCCGCAAACCCGCTTTCTGCGGGTTTTCAAAACCCGCAGGGTTTTTGGCGGGTTCGAGAAGCAAAACTTGTCGTGTGGCGGGTATTTGGCGGTCAGACTTTAGAACCTATATATATTTTTTTTAGATGCAAAACACAATGCCAAGTGCATTTGCTCAGGTTAACAATACAATATTCATCAAAACAACTTTTAAAACAGAACCAAATATAAAAATATATCAAGGAAGCACATTTCAAATGCAAAACTGAAAACAACCAGCAATAGCATCCACAGTCTAGCAATGACCAAACCAGGGTACAAACAACAAACTACAAAGCATAAATAAATGCTGATGAAAGCATTCCATAAAACATAAAAGAACCTGAAAGCAAACTTATAGGAAGCTGAACTGAAGTCTATGTGCAGTGTGCACTAGATATACATTATGGAAGAACCCAGACTAAAATGAGATGTTGATGTTGAAAATCAGAGCAAATGCCACATGTTACTTTATTTGCGTCTGGTCGGCATAAAAAAGAGCTAAACAAAATTTGATGCAAATTCATTGATTACCAATCCTACTCTATGCTCTGTCCCACCCTATATTACGAAAATAACACACCAATTACCTGCAATTACCCTTACAAAAAATCAAAATATTGACTGGCATGCGGCCCAAACATAACGCAATACAATACTGGCGCACTTTCGACATTTTGACAAGGATTGGCATTTGACTGCGTCAATTTTGGTCTCTGAGGCGAAGGAAAGCTGTCATTGATGACTATTTACTGTCTCTTTATTTCCTAACCGGTGATTAACCTCTGAATTGTAAAACTTTAGCTGTTGTGTAAAATAATATTATCAGAATGGCACATTAATATGCATTATACAACGGTGTTTTCGCAACAAGTTCGCACTAACAACGGCTGCAATAATTTAGTCGCTGTAACATTCCCTGCAATCAGCTGTTGGTGACGCTTCTGACGCATGTTTCCAAAAATGCGTGGTTCATTGGTTAGTTGGTTTTTGCTGGGCTTTTGCATGATTTGTTCGCCCTAACTCTTCAACAACAACAACATGCATGATTTGTTTTATGTGTAGATCGACCGGATACGCATTATTCACCGTGTCGTCCGTGTCACTAATTTATTTTTAACTGAAAATCGCATATCTTTTTATATCAACATTCATTTTGATAACAGTAGGTATCATTCCAGAAGCCTAACATTGAGAGGAACCAGAGTGAAATTTTGATCCTCAGCCAATGCTGAAGGGTAAGGTGAGAGAAAGATTTTACTGAATTCTTTTCAGAAAGGAATTTCAAATGTATTGATGCATTATTCGTTTTCCATTATCCAGTGTGCACTTCCTGAGGACTTAGCATAGCAATTTCAAGTCCTTACTATTTGTTTGGTTGTCTTTTTCTGCACAACAATGAAGCAAGTAAGGTTTATAATATATAGCTCTAGCATTGACCCAGCTGTATTTTCTCTTGCAAAGGCAGGTTTTTAAAATTGCGGGTTTTTTTGCGGGTTCGGCTCAGTCAAAATCAGCTTGCGGGTAGTTGTGGTTGGGCAAGGGGTAGCTGCGGGGCGGGGCGGGTAATGAAATTGCAAATTTGGTGCATCTCTAGTTACTACCCCCAGCCGGTGGGGAGCCGTCTCAGAGCCGCTGGTCCCACCCTCACAGTCCCCGGGCCCTGCTCTCGTCAGTCGGCTCTGGTCCCCCTATCCCGTCACTCTGCGGATCACGGGTGTGATCAGAGATACACAGAAGGTAGTGTGTTCACACCGCACATCCGTCGGCAGCCGTTCTGAGCTCAGTTTGAGTCACTGACTGCCGGGCGGCCGCGCTGGCCGCCGGCCAGAGCCGCAGCTCCGCCACCGGGACACTGCGGGGGCGGTCGTACGGGCGGCGGTGACCATCCCGGGAGGGGGGGGGGTCTGTCCCCGGACCGGGCGCTGGCGGTGACAGAGGTGCCGTCATCGTCCACCGCCGACCGGACGTGCCGCTGTCCCACCGCCGCTGAATTTATCGCCGGCCACCGCTGCCAGCGAGCCGCGGCGCTAATCGGCACCATACCCGCACAGCAGAACGGGAGACCCGCGATTGAAGTCACCGTGTAAGATAACTCAGCACGGTCTCTAGTGATATGCCTAAGCCGTCCTCAAATTGCAAATGGTTGCTCGTATTCGTATTCGATGGTGAAGTTTTTTTCTGCTCTACTTGGTTCACTTTGTTACTCGAGCCAGCTGAAATCAGTGTCGCATCGGGTTGAGCTATGTCCTGAGTGGCTGATGAGAGGTCGTCTCTTCAGGGTGAACATCTAACCAGCATCTACACGGACAACCTGTGGGGCACGTGGCAGCGGCGGGAGCACCTGCTCACCAGCAAACACTTTCTGTGCGAGTGTGCGCGCTGCTGCGACCCGACCGAGCTGGGCACCGGGCTCAGCTCGATCCGCTGCTCCCTCTGCCAGCACGGGTGAGTGCAATCCGCGGTCAGCTTCACAACAGGACTGCAGGCCGCAGGGGCAGCCTCCACGCAGAGCACTCTCTGAAAATATGCTTAAAGTCCTTTTTATGCTGATGTCTTCGTGCTAGTAACTCGTCTCGTAGTGTTCGGCTCGTTTAAATATATGTGTATTCCCTAGTAACAAATGCACGACCTAGTAATCCTAGTAGCAAAACCCAAGGCCTCCGTCTCCCATGTACGGCTCCCGCCGACGGCTCCGGCGCGCCCTCCCCTGCAGGTACATCCAGTCGGTGGATCCACTGCAGGTGCAGGCCGACTTCCGGTGCGCGGCGTGCGGCGCCCTGGTGCCTGGCGCGCCGGTGCGCTCCGCCCTGGCGGCGCTCGAGGCCGAGGTCCAGGCCGTCGAGGAGGAGCCCACCATCGACGACTGCGAGAGACTCATCCAGATCTGCTCATCGGTAAGGCGAACCCAATGGGTGGCCTGGTTGTGGCATCATGTCAGTCACCTGGAGGTGTTTGACTACAGACTACAAACCTACAGAGTCTTCCGTTGATTGTTAGGTACTGTTAGAAAAAGAAAGTATTTTTATAGGTGAATCGTAATTCATCCTCGTAGATAAACGTTTTCTCTGTATTTTCCATAGTCAAGTACATGTATAGGTGTTATTTGTAGGTGTGTTCGATTGTAATGCAAATATGATGCAAATGCATGAATAATAAAGTGATAGCTATACCTAAATAAGTTTGGCAGCGCATAACCGTAAACAATTGCAAATGGACGCCTTACGAAGCGACATTGCATCAAACACTGACTGAGCTATTGCCTAATGACTAAAGCCGAACACTGAACGCGCAGCACATTGCGACACGGTCATTGCGGCACAGCATCCTATCAGGCGTATACAGTAGTGACATCTAGCGGCTGGGACAACAACCACGCCCGACGGTCATTGCGGCACAGCATCCTGATCCAGTCAGGTGTATACAGTAGTGACATCTAGCGGCCGGGAGAACAACTACATCCGACGGTCAATGCGGTACAGCATCATACCAGGCGTATACAATAGTGACATCTAGCGGCCGAGACAACTACCGACTACGCCAGGTGATCACACAGTATGCTAGCAGGCATATAGGTTGTAGTAACATCTCGCGGTCATGACAACTACGCCCGTTGGTCATTGCGGCACAGTATGTTAGCAGGCGCATATGGTAGTGACATCTCGCGTCCGGGACAGCAACTTCGCCCGGCGGTCATAGCGGCACAGCATATCTGCAGGCGCATTTAGTCTGGACATCTTGATCTAGCGGCCAATGCAGCACTTATCCAGGTGGTTATTGAGGCACAGCCTGTCGTCAGGCGTAAACGGTAGTGGCATCTAGCGAGGGGGACAAGACAATAACTATTCCGCACGGCCAGTTCGGTACAGCATGCTGGCAGGCGATAGGCGTATGCGGTAGTGATGCGTGGCGACAGATACAGCGCCTATTTCCTTTTTGGATGGTACGATATGTGAGCACGTACCTATGACCCCGTTTCCATGGGCATCACTGATCCGGATTAGCAAATTTAATTCGTATTATATTTCTGGAACTCTTCGTTACATGATATAATTCCAAGTGGATTAGGCTTATATAATCAGTTAATCCCTTATTTTCATTTTCATATATCGTCTAACTATATTGGATTAGCTAATCCATTTTTGCTGATCCGGATCAGTGATGCCCATGGAAACGTGGTCTATGTATTTCAGATTGGTAATATTGTTTATCTAATTATATGCATTTCAATTGAAAGTTAGCTGTGGACGGGATAGAATACCTACGTCGAAAGAAGATATGCTGATGGCGGCGGCTGGGTTTTGAGTACCTATGCACTCATTGACCAATGCTAGTTCATATTGCATACCTTACAGCATGCTGTACTCGACAGAATCATAAAATGTCGCAATGAATGATTTTACTGATTGTTTTAATAAAAAAAAACTGAAGCGGCTGACACGGTGAAGCAATTGTTGGACAACTGACGTGTTTTTCTTTGTTCTGGTGATCGAAATGCTCACCTTAAGCCTAAATATGTAATCTTCGAAATTCAAATTGAATCTCTTATTGCTTGGGCTTTCATGCTTACAACATAACGGTTCTTATAATTGTTTTGCGTAGCTTCAAATGTTCTGTAAATCTCAGAGCGGTGCCGTTTTGTGTGTTTCTCCGTGGCCGCCGATGACTGACGTCTGACGGTGGGTGTCGGCGCGCGGCAGGTGCTGCACCCCACCCACCACCTGATGCTGGACCTCAAGTACCCGCTGGTGCACCTGTACAACACGTCCGAGACGCTGCCGGCGGCGCAGCTGGACAGGAAGGAGCAGCTCTGCAAGGAGATCCTGTCCGTGGCCGACATCGTCACCCCCGGTCAGTCCAGGGCGGCTCCACGGAGCCCTCAGCCCAGCTCCGGGCGCCGCGATACGGCTGCTCCTTATAGACATAGCTCTGTAAAAGTCTGTATGTGCGAACTCTGCCCCTTTTCCGAGTGGAAATTGACTGTTATATAATAGCGTTATTATGTTTCCTAACTTAACGCATTATCTTATGTGCTCCAGGAATATCGAGGTTGCAAGGAATCGTTCGGTACGAGCTCCAACAAACATTATTGCAAAAGGCAAGATTCCTGTACGACAGTGGGAGCCACCAGTCAGCTGACGTGATCGCCCTGTTCAGGGTAGGTCACTCTGGTGGTGTTAATATCGATCGCCTATTCACGTAATATCGACTCCCCACATCCAATTGTCGACTTTATCGAGAAACTGTGGTAATTACTCGGCCGTAAGTGTTTGCAAATGTAAGTACACGGCGATGATAAGGATAGATGACCAGTGTTACCCCTCTGTGAGGACAGATAACCAGTGTTACCTCTGTGAGGACAGCTGGCCAGTGTTACCCCTCTGTGAGGACAGATGACCAGTGTTACCCCTCTGTGAGGACAGCTGGCCAGTGTTACCCCTCTGTGAGGATAGATGGCCAGTGTTACCCCTTTGTGAGGACAGATGACCAGTGTTACGCTCTGTGCGGACAGGAGGCGCGCGACGTACTGTGTGCGGCCATCTCGGTGCTCCGCTGGGAGCCCTGCGTTCAGCCGGAGGGCCAGCTGGGCCTGGAGGCAGCGGAGGAGCTGACGGAGCTGGACGCCTGGCTGCGGGAGCACCTGCCGGCCGCGACGGCCCCCGCTGAGCCGGTGCAGGGGGACGGGGCCGACTCTGAGACACCGACTGGGCGCCGCACCGGTCCGCCGGCGGACACCGGGGAACAGCGGCGCGGCGCCGAGAGCGGACCAGACTGCCCCGCACAGCGTCCCTGTGCGCCGCGGCCGGAGGAGCCCGAGAGTCACACCGTGTCCTGCGCAGAACAGGCACCGGTACCTCGCCGGGCGCCGACTCAGCTCAGGGCATGAACGTGCTCTCCCCCACCTCGGGTGCTCTTTCTGGGGTGCGCACGGGGCTCGCTTCGATCCCCCTGACTTTGTAAGAGACGTTTGTTCATCTATGAAACCGTGCAATACTGTGATTGCGTGTAGTTGTAGTCTGTATGTGATTGCGTTGTGTCTGTGCGTGTAGATGACGTATTGTCATATAAATGAAGCTGTTCATGACGCTATAGATGACGTTGTTCATATAACAGAGTAAGAGGAAGATCAACATTGCGATGCGCATATTCAGGGCTGTTGAAAGTTGAACTTCATGCACTTTATAAATGTATCATGGTGTGTTTACTGTTTTTATATGGGTACGTCTATGTTTATTCTTTATTCATCGAAGGTAACAGTTAAGATACCTAACTACTGGTATCCCTGTTTTTATGTCTAAAGACGGGTGTTTGGGGGGGGGGGGGTGAATTAGGATCCATTCACGACGAAAACCTCGTCACGCGTCTCTGCATGCTACGCTGCATCGTTTACAGTGTCTCGGTTCTCCTGGTCGTCGCAGAATATACTTACAAATGTCTGAAACACCTCTGTTTTCAACCGTTACTGCGTGGATACGTCTAGGTACCTATATTTCAGGGACCGATCTTGTGGGTAAGGGTCTGCGTTAAAGGTTTAAAGCCCCATAACCCCATTCCCCGATTAGCCCAGATATTTTAAAATTTGATCCCAGAAGACATACCTACCTACACGGGCAATGGTAGTGCTTCGTTGAGATATTAATTCAGAGGCGGATCCAGCTCAGAGGTTTGGGGGGGCAAACCATAAAAATTTATCGATTCTTTCCATGCATCGTCCATAGGCGTAATGTTAAAATCATGCCGTTTGGGGGGGGGGGGGCAAATGCCCATTTTGCCCCCCCCCCTGGATCCGCCACTGTATTAATTATTAAGGAACCTTCCCCCAAGCATTTTACTATGCACCAATCGTTACCTAATGCCCGGCCCCTCTCCAACGGCTTTCCGCCGAAACCATCGACCATGAAAATAATGACTTTTTGCCTCATGACTTTGCCTGTAATTTGGAGTTCCCGTTGGCGATGAGTTGAATAATTAAATAAATACATAAATAAATAAATAAAATAGCTCACACTGTGTTATGGACATCCCAGAGTGTAGGTTTATAAGTGATAACCTGAACCCATACGAACGCACCGAGTGAACGATATA
This sequence comes from Amphibalanus amphitrite, assembly GCF_019059575.1. Taxonomy (NCBI): domain Eukaryota; kingdom Metazoa; phylum Arthropoda; class Thecostraca; order Balanomorpha; family Balanidae; genus Amphibalanus; species Amphibalanus amphitrite. The sequence continues at coordinate 234,844 of NW_024881637.1, forward strand.
ATGTCCCTCGCCAAGGGAAATGTTTTTTTTGTGTCGTTTAGGTGCCTCAGGAACAAGAATTTACTTATTGGCCGAGTAACTGGCCAAAAAGTAAATTGTGAAAAAAGTAGACAGACGCGATTGACCCGAAGGTCAGCGCCTGCGGCCTGACCATAGTACACCCCACCGACCATACCGACTACCGAGCACCTACCACCCGACCATTTGGCAGAATTCATCTCAGGATAGTGCGTTGGTGTATTTTACGGCCTCAGTACGACTTCACGTCCGACATAATACTGAGCCTCCATTGATGCTTTTGCCGTCCCCGGTGTCTCCTGACTCTTTGGCTGCCTTGGCTCTGTTCTTGCCTTTGCCTCTAAAATCACACAAAAATTTGGTTCTGTGTTTCATTTCAACATGTGCTGTATCGTAACGCATCTGTCGCAAAAATGGCGCAAAGTATTTGAGAAAGCTGTTCAAAACATGCTACGACTTTGCTTGCTATTGCTGTTGTTATTGTTGTGAAAACGACAGTCAAACAAAAGGAGAATTGAGTGACGTCATATTAGCTGAGTAATGGTTTCCCATTTGATTAAAACAAGTAAAATGACGTCACATTGAATGTCGTTTATTTCAGCAGCAGGAAATGGTTTATACCGCTGGACACATTGAACATGGCCTCTTCAAATATCCACGGTATATAGAGAACTAAAATTGAAATGGGACCGTGTATATCACACCACGGTGAGATTTACACAATACCGGCCATTTGTGTAAATCACACCCACCCCGGTGTGATATACACAAAATCTACTACGTAGTGTAAATCACACCCGGGTGAGGAATGCATATTTACGTCTGGACAACGAGTTGCGTTGGAGAGGCCGGAAATAGTGGCGATTTCAGGACCGCAAGAATGGACCGTCATTGGAATGATTCTTTTTTAAACCGTGCACTGTTTTGGGCCGGAATTTAATAGTTACTACAAAATATTTTGTTATTACGTTTCCATCAAGAATGAATGTCATCAGGGCTAAATTTTACTACTATTGCATTTTGTCAAGAAGCATTTAGTGCTGTTATATTGCAGTTTTAGCGCGTTTGTTACAAAATATGAAGCGAATAAGCGTCAGTGTAAATCATCATCAGTGCCAGAAGTTAACTTGATGGAAGGCTATGCTAATTGATCTTGTCCATCCACTAAAATTTATTAAATATTTTGCTTTGTGTATTCCAAAAGGAGAGGGAACTATTTCATGTGTGCCATCATGTCAGAATTGAAGGTGGATCATTAAATTTTCAACGCAGTTTACAAACAAGCATTTGGTCTTTCTCGTTTATAAGCAGTGGCTAAGAAAAGGTTGATCAATCCTGAAGTTCAGTCATCGTACCTCAACTTGGCAGCAAGATCCCCCAAGGACAACTCACCTTGTCAACTCACCTTGTCGGGTTCCATCCACTACCACCAGTCGGCAAGGAAAAGGCTCGATGGATGGAAGGACGGGAGGAACCCTGCTTCATATCAATATGGCGCGCCAGTTGACAATCTCAGGATACATCGTCATAGCATACACGCACATAACTGGAGTGTTGCGCCACCATTTAGACTAACATTGACTACATCGTGTTTTTACAATAGAATAGCAAATAGTAAAAAAAGTGTTCATCATACAACTTACATATACTCGACGAGTCTATCCGGAATAGCTCCTACTAATCCATGTTTAAATGACTGAAGGTCTGGAGCATTAACAACATCTGGTGGTAGGCTGTTCCAGAGATGCACACATCTGTTTGAAAACGAGCGCTGTCTTATGTCTGTGTTGGCGTGAGCGACAGTGACAGAGGATATATTGTATACATGTCCTGTAAATCAAAACAAACAAGCATTTGGTCTTTCTCGTATATAGTGGCTAAGAAAAGGTTGATTAATCCTGGAGTTCAGTCATTGTATCTCAACTTGGCAGCAAGATCCCCCCAAGGACAGAGGATATATTTTATACCTGACCTGTTAATCAAAACATTTGTGTGCCTGCAAAGGCTTAAGTTATCTGTGGTGTGTTCAGAGTTAGGCTATATGGCCGTTTTTGTTGTATGTTTATGTGGAGATTGAATATAACTGTGACCCTGTGCTTGTCTGTATACTTACGGTCAAACAGGGAACAGCACATTCACATAACATACTCACCTAGCACCTAACTCATAGCTGTACCTTGCAGGATCTGTACTTGTTCATGTCTCGAGCATTAACAAAGCACTAAAGTAGCTTAGTAATCATTTCCCACATTTTCTGAGCATCTAACATGACATACAGCAGTGCAGAGCAGCTTCAGAGAAGAAACACTTTAAATGCACAGACTCACACCAGCCACCCAATGAGCCAGTTCCTCAATTGACTGTTTCCCTGGATGCAGCTTGGCAATGTGAGCTAACTTTTGGCAAGTTGAAGGTTAGCAGGTAAGATTGAGTTAGGGTGAGTACCTACCTATAACTGGGTGCAACTGCCATGCAGGTCTTGGGTAGGCTGCAAATATGTGTGATGATTGAGGTTAGGTCAGCTGTCAGGTTAGTCAGGTTCAGGTATGCTCATTGCTCAGGTCACATTTTTATGGACATTTGGTAAATTAAAAAACTAACAATCTGATCTAAGCTAACCCGACTAAACATACACAACTACTGACTATAGGAACTGAGCACCTACCTACTTGTGCCTACATATCATACCATGTCAAAGTAGAGTTCCTTGGTGGAAGATTACCCTCAGTACTTTTTATCCCAGCCCTGTGAAGAAAACTAATACTTCTAAGCTCTGAGTCACTGCTGAGTGCTGGCCATCCACCACAGGAAGAAACGCTGAGACTGAGAGCTTTCCCATTGTATATTGGACCAACAATCACTATCACGAATGACTATGAACACATTTCACATCGTTGCATGGATTGTCACATTGACAATTTTACTACAATCCTTTTTTCAAGAAATACAGTGATGATGATTAACATCAAAATCAACATAAAGTGGATTTAGTGATCCAAGATTTCTCCTCCAGTAGCAATGAAATGATCGCATGTTTCATTTGCCAGACACTGAGTACCTGATGCACATTACAATCTGCATAGCATCTAAGCATAGTAAAACTGCCCAAGTCCATTTATTCTAGATTTTAACTTGATAGTTAGCACTAATTTATCTTGCTGTTGTAAGTTATCATTCAATATTCATGCCAATACATCAATATGCGCTCATCAGTCAACATTTTCTGGCATGATCCTGCTCAGTGTGCTCTTCAGTATTGCTCCAAGGTTTGCAATATGATAGCTTGTTTTTGGCCAATAAGCTCTTTTAATTTTACTTTTTCTTGCTGATATATGAGCCCGATCAACTTGCGTTTATCAACCAAAATTTCATAACTTGTTCAACTTGATATTGATATTGCTCAGGAGTCAGGACCTCTGTCAGCCTCCTGGATACTTTAGATTGTTTTCAGTCAACATGTTTCTTAAATATGATATAAGTCAATCTTTAGGGATTCAAAACATCCAACAAAACGACGTACAAGAGCAAGAAAACCACCAGATAAACTAAAAAATGGCCTTGGAACAGAGCCAAGTGGTGCTCCATTTCAATTCAATTTGTTTGTTTACAATGATTGTAGTGCTGACGTATTTTTAGGACTCTGAACGTCGGCTTATAAAAAAATGAAACGTTTTTACAAAAGTTGTAAGGCAAGTAATATTTATCTGAAAGAACTAAAATATTAAAAAGCCAAACACTATGAAATATATGAATCGGAACGAAAAAGTAACCCAAAAATCCAGCCTAATCACCGGCTCCTAAAACTGCAACACAATCAGCACTTTTCCCCGCAACTCGTTGTCCAGACGTAAATATGCGTGAGGAATACACAGAGAGGGCAGCTGTGTGTATATCTCACCACGATGTGACGTCATAGCAACGCTGAACGTCCATTGGTCAGAACAGTGACTCTGCTCGCCCATTGGTCAGATCAGACTAAGCACTACGAATATTCCGGCGCGATTCCGGGCGTCCTCTCACTTGGAATCAGTTGACCGCCTGGCCTAGTGGTGAAGGTGCTTGCACCATGATACGAATGTTGCGGGTTCGAGTCCCGTCGGCGCGGGCGCTTTTTCCCGCATCTTCGCTTTTCCTTGGTAGCGGTGGGTTCGCTGCCGACCGACAAGTTTAAAAGCACCAATACAATATGGAAAGCGACGTCTGAATGCTCGTGGCGAAGCGGTGCAGTGCCGAAGGCAATGCCTTAGGAGAGATTACAGGCAATGGTAAGTCAAATATTTTTAGGTTAAGTGGTTGTGTATCTGGCTTCAGGCCGAAGGCCTGAAGCCTGATGTACAACCACTTAACCTAAAAATATTTGACTTACCATTGCTTGCAATCTCTTCATGCGAGTAACTTCTTCCTCATCCACGGGTAGGCAAAAATCAGTAGGTCAGGTTAGGTTAGGTTAGGTTAGGTTAGGTTAGGTTAGGTTAGGTCAGGTCAGGTCTAAGGTTTGATTAAGTGTCTTGTTACCGTGCCTACTGTGTAAATCTCACCCAGGTGCTGCGTGGTTTGACACCCAGGTGTGATTTACCCACTACCGAGCACACAGTGTATATCACAACCTGGTGAGATTTACACATTGGCTAGGCCTACTATGTAAATCACACCCAGGTGCTGCGTGGTTTGACACCCAGGTGTGATTTACACACTAGGAGCACATTGTGTATATCACACCACGGTGTGATTTACGCATTTGCCGGGCCTACTGTGTAAATCACACCCAGGTGCTGCGTGGTCTGACACCCGGGTGTGATTTACACACTAGGAGCACATTGTGTATATCACACCCCGGTGTGATTTACGCATTGCCGGCCCACTGTGTAAATCACACTCCGCGTGGTGTGATATACACAGGAGTAGTGTATTGTGTAAATCACACCCGGGTGAGGTTTACACTACAGTGCGATGCATTATGTAAATCTCACCGTGGTGTGATATACACGCGTCCAATTGAAATATCAATATTTCTCCCTTTCGATGTAAAGTAGATGGCCTTTGAGAAGAGATTGAGCGGATTGAGCTTGAGCTTTGGATGGAAGGAAGGGGTGAGTGCATTTTTTGATATGGTCCGGTCATTTCACAGCATTTTCTAGTTATTGCAATGTGATGCTTAAAACCAAGGCTATACTTAAAACTAACAATTGTGACATTGACATGCAATCACTATTATGGCTCCATCTCAATCTATACCTTTGCTCCATCGAGGGCTGGAAGGTTGAAACAGTTCAAGTTCAAGCTGTTTGTAGTTCCTAAATATGACCAAATAACAGCCTAACGTATAACGCCTTTTGGGGCGACTAACGGAGCGAGCGAGAGTTGCTCATAATTTTCTTTTATTAGCATTCTGCAGTTGATCAGCCTCTGAATGTTGAACTTGCGTGTCTGTGACCAAAGAGGCATTCGTAAATTGTAGATGACGTGATATGAAGAAATAGTATGCAGTGCTCTAGCAAGGAACATCAAATCTTGATATATGTAGTTAGAATTTCAAATGACATTTCCTTGATAATTGATTGAAAATGCAATAAAAGGCAAATATTATAGTGTTTGGCAAATTTTCAAACTACACCTCATTCTCAAGCCACATTAAATTGTGGCTTGAGAATGAACTGTTGTTTGAAAATTTGCCAAACACTATAATATTTGCTTTTATTGCATTTCCAATTAATTATCAAGGAAAAGGTAATTTGAAATCCTTACTACATATGACACAGTGATGTTAATTACGAGCGAGCGAGCGCAGCGAGCGAAGTGAGTCTTTTCAATATAACGGAAAAATCTCAGTATGAGCGGCCCGGCCCGGCCCGGCCCGGCCTGTAACGCTTTTGAGAGGCTTATATCTCAGCAACCGCTGGACCGATTGGCCTGCGGTCTTTTTTGTTGGGTAGCCCCATCCCTTCTACCCCGTGATTGACTACTTTTGATACATCTCAGTGACCGTCGTGGCACGTGCCACGTGAAAAGTCAAGGGCGTTCAAGCTGTTTTGCAAAAGTAATGATTTTGAGAGGCTCATATCTCAGCAGCCGCTTGGGCGATTGACTTGCGGTAATTTTTGTAGGGTAGCAGCATCCCTTCTACCAAAAATAGGATACTCTCGATGCATGTGGGTCACCCCCAGTGCACGTGCAAAATACAACAATAAGAGGTGTCAAATGTGTTCCCATTTTAATAACTCAGTAATTACTGGGGCGATTTCGCTGAAACTTGGCATACAGGTAGGCACCCACCAGGCAATGCATTCCCATGTGTTGCGGTTAGGGTGCTACTGCACGTGCGCACGTGCAGGGGGCGTTTCCAGATCTCGAGAACGGCTGGGCCGATTGCGCTCAAATTTGGTACACGGTTGGGGACCGGTTAGTAGGGTGCCGTGCAAAAGTCATTTTGGACCCCGTTTGCACGTGCGCACGTGCAGAATGCCGCCTCCAGATCTCAGGAACGGCTGGGCCGATTGCGTTCAAATTTGGCACACCGCTAGCGACCGGTTAGAAGGGTGCTTTGCACAAGCTCGTTGGAAGTACCCTCTCGCCCTTCCGCACGTGCAGGGCTCACTATCTCGCTCGCTCGTTCTTCGCCCAAAAGGCGTTTTACTGGTTTAGTAATATGCAGTGAATGACATTACATGGATGAATCTAAAAGGAACGTTAACATTAGCACTTCATCACCAATGGTGTGCTGAGATAGGTAGGTACTTGGTTTCCTTGTATGGCAAAGTTGAGAGCCAACAGGGCCATGCCTATTTATATTTAATGTTATGGTTTTTCTGCTCATGTGTTTTGAGTAATTGGCATGGTGTCTGGTGATTGATCATATTCATGCTTACAGGGCAATGGCAACATGTTTGTAAACAGTTTGTTTGGTTAGAAGCTGCTCTGACCTCTCACCTCAATCTATTGATAGTGGAAATTTATTATCATTTATTGGGACAATGTAGCTTAATTAGGTATGTACTTGTAAACTTTATTATGTAAAATAAATTTGCATTACACTATGCAACAAAAAATGAAATATTTTCTGTTCCTGGAAAGCGACCAAATTTTTCTTATTCATTGGGTCCTATTATAACCGAAATGGGCATTAGTTTTGATCTGAAAATGCTTTTCCGGTTTTCAGAGACGATTTTCGATTTTTGGCCCCGAAATTCGGTTTTTGGCCCACCGTGTCCGATGTAATTAAGTAATCGACTCGCGGTAACTTTCATCGCCTTTCCTATGCCACAAGCTTTCGAATGATATCCGGTTTTGCATATTTGCGTGTAAAAATAACGTCATAACTCTATGTTAAAGTAAGAAAATGTTGAAATTTTGTAAAAATTTGACATTTTTTTCGATTTCATTTCAAAATAGAAGAAAAAATAAAGACCCTATCCAAATTCTGAGCCCAGTTCCTTGATGAGCATTCAATTTCCGTTCGGAAGGTACCTTTTTAGTGCATTTTATCGGATTCCTGTGGCGTCCAGATTGAGTTAACCTAAACACATATCCTAGGTCATATCACATAGCATTAACCTGATAACGTATGTTAACGCCATAGGGTCAACGAGGGGTCAACTGAGGTCATGTTGTTGACCCCTTGTGACCTCGGGTCACACGCTGAGCAGTCCTGTCGCTCAGAGTCTTGATCTGTACCTCCATTTGTTAGAATGATTCTTCATGCACTAAACACATATTGTCATGGAAATGGCTGGGGGCCCGTTGTTCAAGTGACTCAATCTGGACGCCACAGTAAACCGATAAAATGCACTAAAATAGTACCTTCCGAACGGAAATTGAATGCTCTTCAAGGAACTGGGCTCAGAATTTGGATAGGCCCTTTAGTTTTTTCTCTATTTTGAAATGAAATCGAAAAAATGTCAAATTTTTACAAAATTTCAACATTTTCTTACTTTAACATATATTTATGACGTTATTTTTACACGCAAATATGCAAAACCGGATATCATTCGAAAGCTTGTGGCATAGGAAAGGCGATGAAAGTTACCGCGAGTCGATTACTCAATTACACCGGACACGGTGGGCCAAAAACCGAATTTCGGGGCCAAAAATCGAAAATCGTCTCTTGAAACCGGAAAAACATTTTCAGATCAAAACAAATGCCCATTTCGGTTATAATGGGACCCAATGAGTCCAAAAAAATCGGTCGTTACTCAGGAACAAAATGACTGTTGCATAGTGTTATTTATCAAGAAGGTAAATCTGCAACAGGGCCTCATAAGTGAATCAATCCAAAGACATTTCAAAGAGGCTCAGGCTAAAATCAGTGAAATTGAAGGCATTGCTTGCTTCCTGATAAGTCTCTTGTCAATTTCAGTTTCATCATTTAAAAATGAGACATACCACACAATCATTAAGGTGGCTGGAAAGTTGACAATTATTAAGATGTCACACTAACACCATTGGTAACTCTGCAGCACCAGTTGGAAACCCAGGAGTAACTTCAGCTAGTGAGGGCAGCTGTATTGGGTCCAGATCGTCCCAGCGGCTGTGACCGGTCCCACTCGGCGCCCAGCGGCTGCGGAAGATGGCAGCCGTGGAGGAGGTCACCTACTCGGCCGGCATGGACGCGGCCGCGCCGACGCCGCGTAAGCCGAGCGGCGTGCTCACCTCGTTCCTGACGGGCCGGCCTATGGAAATCCCCGAGCGAGACATCCTGGGCCGCTGCCGCTTCGTCTCTGAGTTCGAGAAGCTGAACCGCATCGGCGAGGGCACCTACGGCGTGGTGTACCGCGCGCGCGACACCCGCTCCGGCCAGATCGTGGCGCTGAAGAAGATGCGCATGGAGAAGGAGCGTGACGGCCTGCCGGTGTCGGGCCTGCGCGAGATCTCCATCCTGCTCAAGTCGCGGCACGAGAACATCGTGCAGCTGCACGAGGTGGCCGTGGGCCGCAGCATGGAGAGCATCTTCCTGGTGATGGAATACTGCGAGCAGGACCTGGCCAGCCTGCTGGACAACATGCAGACGCCCTTCTCCGAGTCGCAGGTCAAGTGCATCATGCTGCAGGTGTTCCGCGGCCTGTCGCACCTGCACCGCTCGTTCGTGGTGCACCGCGACCTCAAGGTGTCCAACCTGCTGCTCACCGACCAGGGCTGCGTCAAGATCGCCGACTTCGGGCTGGCGCGGCTGTACGGCGCGCCGGCGCAGCCCATGACGCCCAAGGTGGTGACGCTCTGGTACCGGGCGCCCGAGCTGCTGCTGATGGCCAAGGCGCAGACGACCGCCATCGACATGTGGGCGGCCGGCTGCATCCTGGGCGAGCTGCTGGGCCACAAGCCGCTGCTGCCGGGCCGCTCCGAGATCCACCAGCTGGAGCTCATCATCGCGCTGCTCGGCACGCCCAACGACCACATCTGGCCGGGCTACTCGCAGCTGGCCGCTCTCGAGAACTTCACCCTCAAACACCAGCCGTACAACAACCTCAAACAGCGCTTCTCGTGGCTCTCCAACGCCGGACTGCGGCTGCTCAACTTCCTCTTCATGTACGACCCGCGTAAGCGCGCCACGGCCGACGAGTGTCTGGAGAGCACCTACTTCAAGGAGCAGCCGCTGCCGTGCGACCCGCGGCTCATGCCCACCTTCCCGCAGCACCGCAACCTGAAGGCGGGCGAGGCGCGTCCGGGCGCGGCGGCCGGTGCGCCGGCGGTGACCACGGCGCCGGCGCCGACCGGCACCTCGGAGAGCGGCTCGGTGCAGGAGGCGGCCGCGCCGGCGGCACCCTCCTTCAGCGCCGGTGGAGGGTTCCAGCTCTCCGAACTGCTGCAGAATCTCAGCAAACGGCGCAAACTCGAGTGACGCACGGGACGTGCCGACTGAGTGGGGGTGGGGAATGAACATTGGCGTGACACTTACTGTGCATTGAAAACGCGACAGTGTGGGCAGATGTGAGTTCCTTGCCATCGACAGGATCATTTTCGGGTCCATGAGATGGAGTGCGAACTAAGTGAACTTTATGTGGGACGACTTGTCTTTTTCTTTTTTGCAGAGAAAGCAGAAATATGTACCGTCCTGGCCCTGTGAAGTCGTTCTGCCAACTTGCATGTAGATTGTCATTGTTCAGTCGATTGGAGGTGTTTGTATGCGCTACAATTTGATATCGAAGACGTGTGTGTAACGTGCTGGATGATCGGTACATCCCTGCGTATTACGTGTTCCTTGAATCCGCTTGATTTGATTTTCAAGAATGTTTTGTAATATAAATTGATGTCTCAAAATAAAACGCATCTCAAAAGTTTGTATGCATCGGATCGTGGCAGTTGCCGAACTTCAAGCATCAGAAATGTATCGTAAGAGTAGGATGCTGAAGAATAATAGATGGAAATGCATATTTTAAGTCCTTTTTCAAATTCGGTGCATTTTTGCCCCGTAACTTGTGTGAACCACCGAATTCATGATGGTTCTGGTCCAGATTCTGCTTCCATTGGCGTTCGATTGATCGGTACTTATGCCAGGGATGGTCTGATGTTGGTGGGAGCAGTCGCACCCAGTTCGCAGTGAAGCTCGAGGACGTTGGGTACGAGGGCGCAGACGGGCGCGGACGGAGTCTGGTGGTATGCCCGGTGTCATCCCGCAACAAGCTCTTCCCATCTTACAAAAACGTTCCGTCGGTCTATTCATCGCTCACACAGAAATCGCTCGCTTCTCAGTTGTATTATGCATATAATCGGACCAAGTTGAACGCGCACAAAATCCTGTAGACACGGGAGTATGCTACAGAACCACCACCATGATAAATTCCGAGTGTTATATTCGCTATCGCTCGCGATCTGACACTATCCCTGCCGCCCCAGCGACCCAGCCACTCACTGGAAGTGGCCGCTGACGGTTCAGCTCGGACCAGGGGATAAATGAACAGACATCAAAGATCGGTTAATGAACATTTACTGCTCTGGACCAGGGTGACAGGCAGGGAGATACTAGCTCTGCTGATAGGCAATATCTTCAACTTCAGCCAGCTAGCATCTCTACCATCATCCGGGTCCAAGGGAAAGGTATGAGACGTTAGAACAGACGATAGCAGGGATGACAGCGAGCCGGCCGGTCTAGGCGGAGAGCCGGCGCACATAGTCCATCATGTCCTGCACGCCGTAGGCGCAGGCGGCGAACTGGCGCTGGCAGGCGGCGGCGCCGCCCACCGAGCCCAGGTAGGCCGAGTAGAGGTACGCCTGGCGCGGCGTCTGCACGCGCTCCGGCAGGCGCGGCTCGCCCACCAGATCCAGCAGCGCGCCGGCGTCGGCGTCCCGCTGCGGCTCCGGCTGCGCCTCCAGCAGGCAGACCAGCTTGAGCGCGCAGCCGGCCGGGTCGGCCGCCGCCGACACGTCGAGCGCCAGCTGGCGGCGCAGCTCGTCGGTGTCGGCGGCGCGGCGGCCGCGGCCCCTGCCGCGCCGGCCGCCGCGCGCCACGGCGCCCACCAGTCCGGCACCGAGCGCCAGTCCGCCGACGCCGGCCAGCGCGGCGGCGCCCACGGCCACGCCGGTGGCCACCGTGCCCGTGGTCGTGGTGACGACCAGCACGGCCTCGGCGGCCACCAGGAGCGCGGCCAGCGCCAGCGACACGCGGAGCAGCTGCATGACGACTGGGAACGGCACCGCGGGTCAGAACAGAGGACGGGGTCAGAACAGCAGACGGAACAGAGCAGAGGACAGATCACAGCAGACAGAACAGGGACCTGCCTGTGCGAGCAGAATAGAACATCGAACAATACGAGTGATAAAGGCATCGGTTCGATGGGTTTCTTATCACTCGTATTTCAACACCGAATGTTTGAACCTACATACTTATTCTCTTCCCCTCACTCTCCCCCGCCCCATTTTCAGCCGCCTTCCCAACTGGGATGCCTCACCTGTAGTGGATGGGGAGGTGAGCGTCGAAGAGTACCTCGGAGGGATGTCTGTGCCGTCCGCCGTCCCGGGACTGTTTATATACGGGCCGGCGGGGTGGAGTCAAATCGGTGCGGTCGTCTAATAACCATGTGTGCGTACACAAGGTCCATTATAGAGCGCGCCGCGTCAATGCTGAGCCACCGGGCCGGAACCGGGAGGACCACACATACGGACCACACAGACATATATGTACAGACCTACCACGGAGACATACAGATGGACCATGACAGCGCAGAATAACAATTTTGGCACTGGTCGCCTTTGTTATTTCTATAATAATACGGATCCATTAGTGCGTTTTTTAGCTCAATTGTAGCTTGCCTATGTACTCCCGGTAGAGCGTCGGGCCCGGGGTGGCGACAGGGGCGTCGCCACGGCTCCCCAACTTGTACGGACACATTCTGTCAGCCGTAGCACTCGTCAGAGGCGTTAACCATGCGGGCCCGCGGAGTGTGTTTTTCGTCCTCGTCCTCCCCCCCCCCACTCCGGACGAATAGTTGCGGTAGCCCCCGAATGCCAAGGGGGTTCGGAAAAAAAATACAAACACATTTTTTTAATCTACATTACATTGAAGGTTAGATGGCAGTTCAGCGACCCCGAGCTGCGGCTTTTTTTGCATATTTCTTCAACAAAAAGGGTCTTAGACAGTGGTACCAACGCATTAGTCATATCAAGACGCGTCGAATGACGTAAAGGCTGTTTGAAAAGGTCAAGTTTTCTGTTGAACTCATGTGACCTCGAATGGTATTATGGTCTTTGGTTGACTTTCACACATGAATAGTCTCGTTTGCTGTATTTGAAGTCGCTGGTCACGATTTTTTTCATTTTCTTTTGCTCTAACATTATGAGCCTCAGGATGGCAAAAGTGACAGAATTATTATAGCGGACGATCAGTGAAATAGCCCATAGAAGGTGTAACGAAATTATCCGGACACCTTTCTTTCCGCTGTAAGAAACAACACAACTTGAGTTTTTTTCCTTTTGACGATGATATAGCCATTAGCCATCTTTCATAAGATCATATTTAGAAATGCCTGGAGCATTCCAGCTACTTGGTTTTCAAGCACATGTGGACCGACGCCGCATTAGCATGTGCCTACATACAGTTGATTGGTCCTGACGCCGGGTGTCCCTTTATTCACCTCCTGCTGGACAAAAGTCCATAACATCTCGATGGAATTAGGATGACAACTATTTCCAAGCCGTATCCCGTTAGTCCAGAAGGAAGGATAAGAGCTTCTCCCGGCGTCACTTTCCATTCTCCTACGGACGTATATGTAGCCCTTCAGCCTGCACGAAGGCAGCGTGGTTAGAATCAAAATTCAGTGCGCTTTTAGAAACCGAGCCCTCCCGTGCCGTCCAGTTGAGCGGCTCTCACTATTTGTCTGACAGGATGTTGCTCCGGTAATACTCGTCACTGATGGTGGTCTTTTGTGGCACAATGCACAGCTGGAACATCGCAAGCAGCTGAATATGCTCCAGATCTGGATCTTGGCCGGATGATTGACGCCGGTGACGGCCGGCACGTTTGAGTTAGGTACTGGCAGTCAACACAAGGCCGCTTTGACGATTCAAAGGACAATACAGAAATTGCGAACAGATATGGCGAAAAATATATGTCCGAATAATTTCGTTACACCCTAAATAGTAAATACTCTTGCGTGACATTGACTTTGGGGCGGCCTTGGACCGTAACTTTACCCGCAAATAGGGGACTGATAACGATAAGTTTTCAGCTACTTCAAAACATTTGCAAAGACTGCTTTGCAGTCGTCGAAACTTGTACGGACATTCCGTACAAGTTTCCGGGCCTTCCAAAACTTGTACGGACACTGCCCGTAGTGTCCGTAGTGGTGGCGACGCCCATGGGTGGCGAGACCCCAGGTGGGGCGTTCCACGACAAATCGACAAATAAAAAATTAAATTTGCACCCACACATCTTATTCTTCGTTGAAAACTGGTGTAAGGGGTTGTGATGGGCGGGGAAACCAGCTGTGGCAAGATTTTTTTTCTTCGAACAACGGTTTCCGAGATCCTCCCTCCTCGGGCATTCTTCGAACAACGGTTTCCGAGATATAGCCTCGGGCAATTCCTGGAGGTCACGCTGCAACCCTATGTTTGGCGGCTTATAACTCAGAAACTATTGGTTTTCTATGATAAAAACTTGATATTGTTCATTTAACAATCAACCAACAAACATTTTGGCTATCTCGGATTTTCAATTTTTGAAAATTTTGATCACGTGACCTTTTGACCTATTTTTCAAAGAGTGATCTTGATATTTTCCCCACTGAAAGTTAAAATTTTGTCTGATGACGATTAAAGCCTTATCAATTGTCATTCATATGCGATAATAAAAAAGTGGCTATCGCCCTGCGTTGACCTCAGGTCAGGTCATTTTTATGACCTGTCTATTATTACGAGCGGAAGCGACAGCGAGATCTCGAGAACAAAGCAAGATAGCGACAAGCGGTAAACGGCACAGGGTACACACGGCTAAGGTCTACAATTTTTATTGAGATCATTTTCAGGTCAGGTAAAAAATGACGTCACAGGGGCAAAAAGGAAGTCAAAATGGCGGCACTACATATCGACACCTTTTTTTAAACCCCACATTTGTTCTCCGGTGAAGACAAGTTGGTTAGAGACCTTCAAAAAAGGTACAATCACTCGATTTTTCTCAAGTTTGTCTGTCTTGGCAGATAAAGCAATACCAGAACAGGCCTACGAACACACATATTTGATCAGGATCGGACGATAGGACACTTTTAAAAGGAGATCTTTCGTGCCTCCCGGATATTCACGGGAGAGCAGATGTGGGGTTTAAAAAAAGGTGTCGATATATATGAAGTTTTTCTCGAATAACTTTCAAGGAATCCCAGCTAGGAACACACTAATAGCACTAGGGGAAGCCGGGGGAAGCCCGGGCGCGGGGGAAGCCCGGCCACCCCATTTCCGGCTAAATTATTCACAATAAAATGCTCAACTGTTTGTCCTTTCAGCGTGGCAGCTAAGGTAACGCCAGCAAAAAAGTTAAGGCTAACAAAAATTGCATATTGTTTAAGTTATAGCGCAAAAATGATATTTAAAGGGTTTTTAGCTAAAAAGTGAGATATGTTGCACTGTTAATGTTATACCATACAGTACTAATATTTATACGAATGTTATGTAAGGACCGTTTAAGTGTTTGTATGAGGGGTGACGAGGCAGGCTGGCTTAAGTATGACATTTTTTTTCGAATATCGCTGTTCTAAAATAAAAATTAGCACATTGGGGTAACCCCGGGCGAGTGGCCAAGCTTACCCCCAACCGAGAGCAATGCCACTAAACCACTGTTTTCCACGAGATAATAGGTACTGAGCAGGTTTGGTTTACACCTAGATCAAAGATAAATTTCGAAAATAAACATGTTATCATAGACAAAGCCAGTCATGTCACTTAAGGTCAACTAGGGTCAAACTACGTTTTTGCAGATAACGCGACAGACAATGAAGCTAGAGCTTCAAAAATGGTGTCGTTGTGTTCTTCATCAGCCGAGTCGAATGATATGCAATATGATGCATTAAGGTAAAAAGAAAAATAAATTTTAAGGAATTTTGAAATACACATTTTTGTCAATTTTGCATCACGATTTTCATCGACCTGTACTGTATATGTGGTAGACGCTAGCTAAAATACCAGGAGTGACATAAACTCTAAGATGTCCAGAGCTAATCAGTACCTTAATATTTCACTTTCCGTTGATATTTGGAAGACACATGATGGTTTCATCAACTCGTTGTAAAGCGCTGGGGAGGTGGCCGGTAGAGCACTTCACGGATAGGCTTTTTAGGATCCGGCCCGGCCCATATCCGGCAAGTCATATCCAGATCCGCCCATTATCCGCCTTTCTTTGAATATCAGAATCCGGCCCACCCATGGCCCGTATTGCAGCCAAACTTCCAAAAAATATCCGTAATATTCCGTTTCACCAATAACTGGTTTCACCCAAAACTGAACTAACAAATTCAATCTAAGGGACCAGACAGCCATACATCTCACAGACCATCATGGTTCCAAAAAACATGCTTATAAACCTAAAACCACATGAAAATCACCACATTGGTAAACTAGGTATCATCCTTCAATAGTAATACACAATTTCTCTAAGAAGTAAGAAGATAGGGAAGTTCAGGTAGGTCATCAAATGCATGTATGGTGGTAGTTAGTGAGTTACAAGTGCCCAACAGATATTACATAAAAATTTTGATCCGTTTTGATCCGGGTTCAACCTTCAATTCCCAAATCCGGCCCGCCCATATCCGTTCTTTTTTAACAAATTTAGAATCCAATCCTATCCGGTCCGCGGATTTATCCGTGGATAACGGATTTATCCGGCCCGTGAAGTGCTCTAGTGGCCGGCGTTACCCCTATGCCGGGCTTACCCCAGAAAAATCAACACTTTTTTAAAACTCGATTTTCTCAACCTTATAGGGGAAAGTGGGTGTATTGCGCCCTCCGAACCAATTGCGCCCGCCCACATTCCCACGAATTCAATGGCATGTTAAGTATTTTGTTTTCGAAAACATTATTTTCACCACTGGATAGTTCCTTTTATGGCCCAAGCTCTCCGATGAAGCCAATCAGCAAGGCTCATTACGCCATCAAAGATATTACGGCGTTTTCTTAACTTTTTTGCAGCATTTTGAACCGTTGGCTATAAAAATAGGCGATACATGTGTGATTTTGAGAGTGATATTTGGAAAGAAAATTTTTTTTTTTCATTATATTTCACTGAAACAGTAAACATCCTTCAGCATCTTTATCGTAACTTCTACGCTTTTATTAAATAGTACCTCAATTTTAATTGCGCCCATGGCAATTGCGCCAGGGGGGCGCAAATAGAATAATGGTGTAGCTATTGTATCACGACAGTATGAATGCATCATTAATTGATTGCAATAAAGAAGGAGTTTTATGTCAGACAGGGGAGCAACCCGCCATCGTCAGTCCAAAAATTATTTCTCTCATCGAACTTATAATGTAGCTGCCATTTGGGCTATGAATTTGCGGTGTAATTGACAAAATACGGCATTTTTAACATGGACACAGGCGTGAGAGGTGACAGCTATGATACATAGTAAAAACTGATGTCAAAAAAGTTGTAGAAGCAATAAAAAATAATAATTTTGAGAGAAACGATTGAAAATATAACCGTCTAGGCGAATACGTTCATATATATCTAGTCGGTTACATCAAACGTTTTCGTTCCACTTCACAAGCATACCGGACACAAGTCAAGTTAATTACCTGCGCAAAAAAACATCGCAATTTATATCTACATTTATTATGTATCGAGCTTGATTCACATAATACATGTTCAAGTAAGCCACAATGGCATAGAATGCCGGAGTATATGCATTCCGTCTCCTTTGCTTAGCCATGTTAAAGGATAGGGCGCAATTGGATTCTAATTGCGCCATCCCCCTGGCGCAATTTACAGCAGTTGTTGGTAAATGCGCCCTTTTGCATGTTTCTGAAAAGCAGCTGTCAGAAGCAAACGAAACACTCTTAATTGATCGGGAGGCTCTTAAATCGTAGCCAATGAGTTCCTCTTTAACATGGTTACCAGTGCATGCTTACATCTCCAGTGGTTTTCTTACAATTAGCGTTTTTCCTTAAGGTGGCGCAATTCACCCTCCTTCCCCTACTTATTCCACGAAACCGAATTTTTGGGAAAACACGGCCAATGAACTTAGCTAGCTAACAGGATATCAACATTTAATACAGCACGTAGGGGAGAGTGGGGTAAGATGCCCAGGGTGGGAAAGACGCCCCACCCCTCTGGCGGCGAAACAAAGAATCGGACCTGGAAATTAATGTTCTTAGCGTAAAGCGGAAGCCTGCCTTGTTAACTGCACAAAAAATTGCGAAGCTCAGTTGGGCAACGGCTGGCTGATGATTGCATGTTTTTTATTTGCTGCTTTCAAAAAATATTTTGGTGTCAGAACATTGTAAATATCAAAGAAGGTAAATAATTTTTGCGTCCCTTGCTATAGTCGTGATACATTAGCATGCGTGTACTGTGTCCCAAACAGTTTGTTTCAGGGTGTAGTTTTATGGCTAACAAATTGTACTGATTTAATGTTACTTCGGTACCTTGGGGTAAGATGCCCCCTGTCCTGATGGGGAAAGACGCCCCCCTAAATCCGTAGTCTGTCCTTCAAACAGCCCGTCAAATCATTTATTACATACTTGTGATGTAGACAAAAGCCGATCTGGGACTATTGAGAGTCCAGTACGGTCGGGTGCTCCCCATGCCGGTCTCTCGGCCCACATAGCGACTTTTTGGGCGGCATCTGACTCTGAGAACCCTCACGACGGCCTCTGTGGGCCCCATTATTGGCTCCAGGGCCCCTCACGACATCCTTTGAAGGCTCCCACGTTGGCCCCACGGGCCGCGCTGGCATCGGAGGTCCCCACGATGGGCTCGAGGGCCCTCAAGCAGCATGAAGACCTATAAGAGCCCCACAGTGGTCTCCGAACGCCACCACGGAGGCTTGTTTGGCCGCGCTGGACTATGATGGCCCTAACGATGACCTCTAAAGCCCCTTACGACTACTTTTGAGGGCCCTTATGATGACGTTTGGTGTCTACTGCAGGCTCGAAGGGACTACTGATTCGTTCAGGCGATTCACGTGCCCATTTATGTCACTTATAGTGCAGGGGGCATCTTTCCCAACGTCAGGGGGCGTCTTTCCCACCCTGTGGGGTAAGATGCCCCGTTTTCACTTCTTCAGGAAAATGCTTAATAGCAAAAAAAGTTATAATATTTCAGGCACGAAAGTGTGATATTTTTGGAGAAAAATGATGTCGGCTTCCGTTGAAACTCCAAGTTTTTGCTTTCCCATCGTCATTTTCGAATAATATATGACATAGCAAAACCCTGGGCATCTTTCCCCACTCTCCCCTATGGTATGTATGTAATAAAAATAAAAAAGAGCTTACTATGCCGGGCTTCCCCCGGCTTCCCCTATCGTGATCCTCTCGTCGATCCGCATCGAAACATGTGTAAGTTGACCTCGAAAGGTCAAGGTCAAAAGTTGACCTTAGGTCACGTGACTTAAGGTCATCATATATATCTTTCGATGCGCCTTGACGAGCTGAGCACAATGAGTCCATCCACGCATCTGTATCTCAAACCTGTAAGGAGTTATTAGCAAAAAACCTTTGGTGGCCTTTTGACGTCACATGACCTTACAGTTGCCCAAGAGCAAAAAAGGGTCTCAAGGTAGGCAAAGTTGATCCTATATGAAGTCACACATGGTATATTAGGCGATTCCGACGCGTTTTAGTTTAAAAGTAAGCGTACTACGCTCTGAGCCCAAGAGGCTATGCGCCCTACACCAAAACAAACAGTAAGCGAGCCAATTTTTCCCCAATTGACTTTAATGGGATGGTCAAGAAATTGACCTGACCTTAGGTCATCGATATCGAAATTCAAAACGAACGTCATATATGTTCATCTCGACGATACGGATCGACTGATATGCAGCATGACCCTTTCCGGTCAGGTTATGGCCTTGACCTCAGGTCAATTTTTTTGTAAATGACCTTTTAAGGTCAACTTATAGTTCATTCGACGCATCTCGACGAGAGGAACATGATGCTGGCAAAAATAATGTTGTGGCTCTCTTGAGTCAAAAGTTATCGCCGATAAACATTTTTCGTTAAATATTTTTTTCGTATAAACATAATTTCGGAGGGGGCTTGAAGTGGTGAGGGCGCCAATTTCGGCTCAGGAGGGCGCCAATTTTGGCTTAAGAGGACGCTATGAAATAAAAAAGAGATATAAAATAGCACACCGGGGCGCCAGTGCCGCATGGTGTACCGCAATGGAGCTATAACTTACCGTCGAGGGCGCCTAAAGTGCTGAAAAGGCGCCTTCGGCGCCCTGGATGGCGTCTTCCCAGAGGGTGCCTGCTAGATTTGGGAGGGGCTTAAACTCAGTGTGCCCCTCCCTTGGCTGCGCCCCTGACTGTAGGTAGGTACCTATTTTTAGAGTTTCTGCCATCTGGAGGCTAAACCGTTGACCTGAGGTCAAATCTGAGAGCAATAATCAGGAAGGTCTGTAAAAGCGCCATCGAATGCGCTTTTCTGCGGCGCTATAGCTCTATTGGTTCCCGAGTTAGCCGTTGGCAGTTTCCAAAATTGTTGAAATAGACTAGATTTGACCTGTGATGACCTCTGGTGACCTGGCCTTTGACCAGACCTTAATAATGACCGAAGTGCTTCCGTCATTATTTTTGACGCCCTTTCAATTGCCGCTTACTGCGTGTCGCTACACGGCCCAGGAGCCGAGTTAGACGGGAGAGGGGGTCGTGAAAACACCCAGCACGAAACGGAAACTCAGGCCACCAGCACGACGCGGGCTAAAATCATGGTGGCTACTGGCCAGCTGTCTTATTTTGCCTGAAACGATCCTTGACCCGTTTCAAGATCTTGCATTTGAAATATGCTTTATACCTAAATAGCATGCAGATGAAAGAGCAGGCTTTGGCGAATCCACCGTGCTCTGCTTTTTTCGCTGAAAACGTTCATCCAGAAGAGGAATATGACCTTTTTCGGCAAAATCTGACTTGGAAAGGTCAGCGAGCGTAATAGGTATCATCAAGCAAACAGGTGCAGGGCATGACATTGAGCCATGTAGCGTCAAGTCCGACTCCGGAGTCGGAGTCGAAAATTTTGGCGACTCCAACTCCGACTCCGACTGCACGTAGAACAGTCAACTCCGACCGATTCCGACTCCGACTCCGACTCTGCAGCCCTGGTTTTAAGTGTTTCTGGCGAGCAGGTGCGTCTAATGATCCTAATTTGTGTTTGAAAAAGGACGACTTAATGTCAACTTCAGGTCTAGGTCAGGCCACAGCCGCTCAGGTCACGAAACTGGTTGAAGGAGGTCATAGCATATTGATGGCAGGACTCCTCGACCCCGATTTGCTCCGTTCTGGCAGCTGACAGTGCCGCTGTCTGTCACACTGTCTGTCTCGCCGACAGCCATGAACGACAGGGTGACAGATAGGTAGCCGCGCCACTCGGCTGAGCCCCAGCCGGCCGTCCCGTCACCCTCCCGCGGGTGTAACCGGTGCGCGGTGACCTTGGCGGGGTGCGGTGACGCGGTGACCGGAGGTTCGGTCACGCCGTCTGCTCCGCCGCGACAAACACACCCGCCCGTCCCGGGCCGCCGCTGACGCACACGCCGACACCCACTCGGCGTGAGCCACCGCAGAACGCTCCGTATATACGGACTCCGAGCGGGAACTCCGTGCCATTAGTGGCCAAAGAAGTCAAGGATACCAGCGACGCATGGCCACCACACTTTTTATCGTCCAAGGTGTTGTCTGTCCTTCGAAATGCTGTTACGTGAATCACCAGCTATAGGTACTCATGCTGGCTGATAGTATGCCTGTAAGTTGTAACGAGCTATTCAGCATCATTCGGTACTAGTAGGTAAGTACATGCATCAGTTTACACGAATATCGCGCGAGCGCCTACTTCCATCTTCCGTCTTCCACTGCTCGGAGTTACATATAGACAGTTCAATCCGCAGCCCCGCCAAGATGTCATCAATTCCATATATTGATGGCCAACGCTACAAGGCCTGCGGCGAGCGCAGCTTCCATAGAAGCAGTTCCCCATAACTGTTGGGCGCGGAGGGTCGTGACCATTTGGTGGTCTGTCTCACCCGTCCCACGGGAGAGGTGGAACGGGACTGGTGACCTGTCCCACGGGAGGAGTGGAGCGGGACTGGTGACCTGTCCCACGGGAGGGGTGGAGCGGGACTGGTGACCTGTCCCACGGGAGAGGTGGAACGGGACTGGTGACCTGTCCCACGGGAGGGGTGGAGCGGGACTGGTGACCTGTCCCACGGGAGGGGTGGAGCGGGACTGGTGACCTGTCCCACGGGAGGGGTGGAGCGGGACTGGTGACCTGTCCCACGGGAGGGGTGGAGCGGGACTGGTGACCTGTCCCACGGGAGGGGTGGAGCGGGACTGGTGACCTGTCCCACGGGAGGGGTGGAGCGGGACTGGTGACCTGTCCCACGGGAGGGGTGGAGCGGGACTGGTGACCTGTCCCACGGGAGGGGTGGAGCGGGACTGGTGACCTGTCCCACGGGAGGGGGGAGCGGGACTGGTGACCTGTCCCACGGGAGGGGTGGAGCGGGACGGGTGACCTGTCCCACGGGAGGGGTGGAGCGGGACTGGTGACCTGTCCCACGGGAGGGGTGGAGCGGGACTGGTGACCTGTCCCACGGGAGGGGTGGAGCGGGACTGGTGACCTGTCCCACGGGAGAGGTGGAACGGGACTGGTGACCTGTCCCACGGGAGGGGTGGAGCGGGACTGGTGACCTGTCCCACGGGAGGGGTGAAACGGGACGGGTGACCTGTCCCACGGGAGGGGTGGAGCGGGACTGGTGACCTGTCCCACGGGAGGGGTGGAGCGGGACTGGTGACCTGTCCCACGGGAGGGGTGAAACGGGACGGGTGACCTGTCCCACGGGAGGGGTGGAGCGGGACTGGTAACCTGTCCCACGGGAGGGGTGGAGCGGGACTGGTGACCTGTCCCACGGGAGGGGTGAAACGGGACTGGTGACCTGTCCCACGGGAGGGGTGGAGCGGGACTGGTGACCTGTCCCACGGGAGGGGTGGAGCGGGACTGGTGACCTGTCCCACGGGAGGGGTGGAGCGGGACTGGTGACCTGTCCCACGGGAGGGGGGAGCGGGACTGGTGACCTGTCCCACGGGAGGGGTGGAGCGGGACTGGTGACCTGTCCCACGGGAGGGGTGGAGCGGGACTGGTGACCTGTCCCACGGGAGGGGTGGAGCGGGACTGGTGACCTGTCCCACGGGAGGGGTGGAGCGGGACTGGTGACCTGTCCCACGGGAGGGGTGGAGCGGGACTGGTGACCTGTCCCACGGGAGGGGTGAAACGGGACGGGTGACCTGTCCCACGGCCACGGTACGCGGGTGTCCTACTCCTAATCCACGGGACGGGTGACCTGTCCCACGGGACGCGGGTGTCCCACTTCTAATCCACGGGACTGGTGATCTGTCCAACGGGACGGGAATTTCCAAACACAAAAAAAAGAGCCCAAACCAGCACAACGAACAGTCTTTGTATGTATTTGTGAAAACGACATTTACCTACTTGACTATTAAATTGTTTGATTAACTATTAATTACGATATATTATCATTGATAGTCTTGTGACGCTCATTGATGCGCTTCTAAAGCCCGACTGTCGTCTTTCTCGGTATTCACGAAGGTTTCACTGTTTCAGACCGGCGCGGTGAGACGCTGGTGTGGGATCCACCTAACTATGAGGTCGATAGGCACAGAAACGGATGTTATTTGGGGTCCGCTGATCTCTCCAACACTCCGTGTAATTGACTCGCTATTAACGTGTTACGACAGTCATTTAGTGGCCAGAAGACCGTCACCTGTCCGACCAGTGAGCACTGATCAGTGTTCAGAAGACCGTCACCTACCTGACCAGTGGTCAGTGTTCAGTGAATATCTCCGTCGCCAGGGAGTTGTTCTGCTGTTCACCAGTGCAAGTCACCGTCCTGCAGCGGCGCGGCGGTCCCCGTGAGAGGTCCAGAGTTCACACAGAGCGATCCAGAGTCCACACAGAGCCAGTCCCCGCCTCGGGCAGGGCGCTACGCTGCCGGCCCGGAGACGCGTGTTCCAAAACCGAGGCGATACTTATATGAGGGAGAGACGATTTCCACATAAGACGCATTTTAGCCACCCATGCTGTGTTTCAACGATAGGCCTGAGAGTCGCTACAAAGTCTGAAATAGGTGTCCGAAATTCAAGATAAGGCACGATAAGACACATCTTTTTGTGTTAAATAAATTGATTAAAGCAAAAATGCATCAAAATTATTTATATTTATTTAACCCTAGCCCGTATAGGGGGGGGGTCGAACGGACCCCCCATGGTTTTTCGCAAATAACTCGCGTAAAAAGCGGCTGATCGCGACGAAACTTTCAGTACCCTCGCGTTATTCAATTTTACACCTACCCTGAAAATTTCATGACCCTGACCCAAATGACCTTTGACCTGTGACCTACTTTTCGAGACCATGTTTGGCCGGAATCGCGATACGGCGTATGTCGGCTCGCATTAGCCGCGCGTTTGCAGTCTTTTCGTGGTTTCGAGCGTTCAAACATGTGATATGATGTTGCCCCCATGCATAGGGGTGGGTGTCAAGGTCACCTGAAGGTCAGGTCAGGTCATTGACCTTTGATGACCTCGGTTCACTTTTTCGAGTTTTACATGTTTCTAGGCCAGTTTTTTTTTAGCTGAATTGGAATTTAGCAACCATATGAACATTTACGAAGTAGTTTTGGTGCCTTCGTAACATGTTACGAAGCTGTCAGAGGCGGTTGCCACCTACTACGAATACCCTTACTGGTTGACCTGACCTGACCTGACCCGACCTGGCCTAAATGCATGAAGACACATCATCTGTGATCAAAACTAACATGATATTCGTGATCAGCACCCCGAAAACCCCATAGCAGCCACACTTTACGACGTTCTAACAGGTCCCGATTTTCCCGACTTTTGAGTCGTTGACCTGACCTGCAAGGTCAACCAATGACCTAGGACCTTAAAATTGGGCATCATCGGCTTCCTCTCGTCACGGGCAACACGCTCGTTTTTTCCGCGAAGCTCTAGCTCGATCAGGGGCGAAACGGCAAGGGGGGTCCAACGGACCCCCCTTGCCGTATATCAATATATGGATATATCAATATATATCAATATATGGATAGATTAAACGCGGGACTGTAGCGTCAACTGTAAAGCTATTAAACGTTTACCATACAATGCTTATAGGACTTGATCGCTGAGGAATATAAAGCACCGTCTTCGGTGCGACACGTTGTGAAACTAGTTATAGCATTGAATCAGCTTGACAAATATTCAAGCAAGATTCTTTGCATTTCGGCATCGTTTCGTCCCGGTCCCAAATCACTAACTAAGTAACGGAAATCACGCACGGGGCGAGAGGCGCCAGTCACGGCCGGCTCCGGCACACCATGACAGCGACATGACTGTGGCTGGCACACCATGACTGGTCAGCACTATCGCGCAGTGTTGGCGGTGACCGGTGACCACTCGGCGAGCCCCGGGGGCACCCCGGCGGCCGCTGGCCGCGCTCGGTCCTGCCGGCGGCCGGCGAAAGGACGCCCGCCGCTCCCGTCTCCTCAGAGAGGCCGCCGAGCTCGGTATAAAGCCGCCGCCTCCTCCGAGGACGCTCACGTTAACACTGACTGCGGCCCCGCTCCGTCGCGATGCGCTCCTCTGTACTGTTGCTGGCCGCGCTGGCCGCGCTGGCCGCGCTGGCCGCTGTGGAGGCCACCTTTATCCTGGGCACCACCACGGGCACGGTGGCGGCGGGCACTGCCGCAGGCGCCGCCGGACTGGCCGCGCTCGGCGGCCTGGCGCTCGGCGTGGGTGAGTTCATAGCGGCGTAACTTGGTCCGTCTGGGAGACCTGGCTGGGTCTGTTGCACGGTTGGCCTGGCGATAGCCTGGCGCTCAGACGGTACGGGAGCTGGCGGAGCTGACATTAGCACAAACGAATAGCTACGGTGTGGTACCCCACAAGTAAGCTGGTCGCTGTGATGTCCCTGTACCCCCGGCCGCAGGTGTGGTGGGCGCCATCGCGCTGGCCAGCCGGCGCGGGAAGCGCTCGGTGGAGGTGCCGGCGCGCCGCGAGGCCGTCGTCTGGGACCTGGTGAGCGCCACCGACCAGCTCGGCTGCGCGCTCAAGTTCGTCTGTCTGATCCAGGCGCGGCCCGAGGAGGAGCTCAGTGAGGAAGAGGCCATGGTGTCGGCGCTGTTCGGGTGAGTCCGAGAGGGAGAGGGAGATGTGTGTGTGTGTATGTATGTAGAGGCAGAGTTAGAGGGAAAGCGGTAGGGAGAGGGAGGGGAGGGAGTCGGGAGAGGGAAAGGGAGGGGGAGAGTGTGAAGGAACTTCGACCGTGTTACAGTGCGCGGCCGAATTAGCTCAGCGCTGCAAGCCCTGCTCCAATGTGCCGGCGACAGACGAGGCTTACGCCCCGCACATCTCCTCCGGAAGTCGTCCGCTCGCGGTTTGACAGTGCTCTGACGTCCGTCCGCAGCCGGGAGCTGGACGGGGTCGACTTTGAGAAGATGCAGACGAGCAAGGGGGCCTACTGGTACGCCGCCTTCATGGGCGAGAGATTCGGCGCCGACTCGTGCAACAAGCTCTTCGGCAGCTGTCCGCACCAGATGGCCTCCATGCTGGAGTACTTCAGCGGCCTGCAGGCCGAGTCGGTCTAGTCCGGCGGTCAACGCCAGGTGCAAGTAACTCAGAATAGGTGCATACATCGCTCACCACCTACCTATACATATGCTACGCGTGCCACCATAGACTACTGTATTGCCTACTGATATAGTGTGGCCTATGGTGCCACGTATGCCGAAACTCTACTGCGTATTTTAGGTCTAACGGTGTCGTAAGGCGAAAACTATAAAAGTATTATAGTTACTTTTCATGAGCCTATACATTAGTAGATCCTACAGGTAGGATGTATGTATATGTGCCTCTTGTAGGTATACTCGTATGTGCGTCTCGGCAGTTCTAGTCAAATTTTAAATGAGCGCGCTTACAATCTCTTTTTGTAAATATCTGTAAATCTGTAATCCCTTTTTGTCGTGAACTGTATGGAATCCTGCATGATAGTGTATTGCTGAACTTCTTTGGGATGCAAAATATACAAATTGTAATAAGGCTGTGATTTTTCAGATATGAAAATTCTTAATGGGGCTTAAAAGCCGTGACTATCATCCATTTTTGGATGAAGACGACAGCTTTGTGTAGAGTTCTCCTGCTACAAAGCTGTTTAATTTGTTGAGCCTGTGATATAAAATTCAGTTGATAACTAAGCATGGATAGGTACCTATCATTATTTGATATCTATGTGTATTGGGTACGAAACGTAAAAATGTTTATCGAAGGCTCCAGCGAAATAACGAGCGTTGTGAATATGTTACCATGCTTACCTCAAAGGTGTGTGCAACTAAACATGTTTGATGTTGGATGGAAATTTGGGAAAGGGAGAAAGAATCGCGAGGGAATTCAACAGGAAATGTGTATTAGCATATTTGCATTGTTTGAAGGGCAAATGGACCACTTCAGGTTGTTAAAGGAATAACTATATGAAAAGGCCGTCTCGGAACCGCAATCTTTATCAGGATCCTGGTAAAGGCCCGTGCCGGGCTAGCCTACGCCGTCCGATACAAAGGTATCGGCGCAGTGAAGTGCACGTCAGATAGCACCAATCCGTCGGGCGCAATGATAACAGCTCAGCAAAGTAGGGTGTCACAGAGGCAGTCATAACCGACCCCTGGGCACTGACCGAGAGCCAGCCGTCAATTTAACCGTCCACGACCAAATCAGGTGAGAACAGCGCACGTAAGTCGGCATAACTAATTAAAGGCATTTTTATAACTAATACAGTGTGACACAAGATGCTTGTTACTTCAGAATATACATATCTGATCGATACATTTAGACAGTGCGTCATTATCAGCATGGAAATTACGGAATAATTTGTGCCCCATCTGTCTGTTCTCGCAAGTCGCGGTTCGCGGCCGCGGGACACGGGTACGTGCTCCAGTTTCAAATAAAGTTGAACGAGAAAGTACCTTAACCCGGCAGTTGCTGAGGTATTTCGCCACCCACCGTTTGCTGGGGGGGGGGGGGGGGTTAAACGCCCCCAGCCGATAGCTCGAGAACCAATAGGCGCAGCGAAACGCACGAGGCGGCAAACGAAAGAACGCGACAAGACGCTTCAGATGAGTACTTCAAAGTTGAATTTTGAGGTCACAGGTCGGGTCAAGGTCAGGTCAAACACCTGAAATCGGGCTTTCAGTAGCATGGACTTCAGGACTTCGCAATGGGCGCCTCTCGTCATAAACTCTGTCAAAACGGTGCACAATCCATCATATAAGGCCTACAAGAGTGTCAGCTCCATGTAGGGGTGTCCAGCATATGTCAGGGTCAAGGTCAGGTCAACCGGGTAGGCACATATCCCCGAAACTCAATACTGATATTCGCAGCCTTTGACACATGTTTTATGGGTAATTTGGGGCGTAGAACACGATGGTGCATTCATTTTATCATACATGCACGTGTTTGGCTCAAAAAGTTCAATTTAAGAAATGCATGTATCATGGTCGTGAAGTAGTCACGAGAAATTGCCAAGATTCAGATCAAGAATTTGGAAAATGTGGAACGATACTCTTTAATCAAAGATAGCCATTTGATTGAATGTTCATTGTATTGGCAGTCTAATGGCGTTTACGGCATGTCTGTATGTCTATTCTTTGATTACGGAGCGAGCGAAGCGAGCGGAGTCTTACGTAGAATAACGGAAATTTCTGAGTATGAGCGGCCGGCCGGCCGTGCGGAGGCGGACGCTTTTGCGAGGCTTATATCTCAGCAACCACTTGACCGATTTACACGCGGTAATTTTTGTAGGGTAGCTTCATTCCTTCTACCAAGTATTGGACTATTCCCGATGCATGTGGGTGACCCCTTATGCACGTGCCACGTGCAAAACGAAGAGGTGTCAGCTTTGTAATTGTTGCAATATCTCGGTAACTACTTGGCCGATTGCGCTGAAAGTTGGCATGTAGGTAGGCACCCACTAGGCACTGCATATCCATGTGCCAGAGTTGGGGTGCTGCTGCACGTGCGCACGTGCAGGGGTCGTTTCCAGATCTCGAGAACGGCTGGACCGATGGCACTCAAATTTGGTACATGGTTAGGGACCAGTTAGTAGGGTGCCGTGCACAAGTCAGTTGGGACCCATTTTGCACGTGCGCACGTGCAGGGTGCCGCTCCCAGATCTCGAGAAGGGCTGGGCCGATTGTGCTCAAATTTGGCACATCGCTAGAAACCGGTCAGTAGGGTGCCGTGCACAAGTCAGTTGGAGGTACCCCCTCAAAATTTCGCACGTGCAAGAGTCACCCCCTCGCTCGCTCCGTTAGTCGCCCCAAAAGGCGCTATACTGGTTTTATATGATTTTTTGAACATATGCCGTTTTTGGTCGAAAACTCAGAAATCATGACGTCACTAAAACCTCGATATCTCAAGAATTTTCGACCGATTTTTTTTTTCAAACGTTGTCACAATAAACTTCGATCAATTCCCTACAGGTCCCCAAAATTTGGCGCGCCTGCGGCGCGCCGTTTTTATGGTATGGCCCGGCGAAAAAAGTGGGGGCGTTTAACGCCCCCCCCCCCCAGCAACTTGCGGGTTAAATCCCATTCTCACTGCACTTTGCATCGAAACGAACGAATAATAAACAAGATCGAGCGCTGTTCTGAGCATTGTGGTTGTAACGATAATTAGGTAATCATTAGGTACCTAATTTGTAGCGTAAAATGCCTAATTAGTGACCCACTTAATTTGAACCGTCGCTGCTCACGCTTTATGGGTGCCACTGTATTACTGGATTGCTTTTTGGAGAGATCGTTCATTTTCCTATCAGAATCAATACATTTTGCTGCCCAAATATCCACAAATTTATTTGTAGTGAGTATTTTTGCAAACCATTACAAAAAAACGCTAAAAGGGAACTATAATATAGTTCCGATTAGCGACCGGGGAGGATCGGTAATAGGTCTATGGGTTTTCGCATAACAAAATGGCGAAAAAATGCTACGCTCGAAAACATGAAACAAGATACTTAAATATAACATATACGCAAAGCACTTAATCACCAGAATAGGACCATTCAGCCAGCACGTTTATATTTGTGGAAGCTGATCACGTAATGCACCAAAGGCGAAAATAAGGCGAAAACCCCTTTTTTGGTAGTTATCCCGTATTGTATTCGAGGCCCGCGCTTAATTCGGCAACCCCTCATATTCCCTGCTCTTTTTTCCCATTCATTTCCCTTCTTGAGCTATATGCGACCATGTCGGGTGCAAAGAGGAAATATGGGCTGCGATATCTTGAAGAATCTTGGGCTGCGACACATTTTCATCCACCACGCACTGCTGAGTCGAGCGATTCACTACGGGAAGGCTGCAATCAATTGAAAAAATGATTATTGACTCAGAATAAAAAAGGTGCATCATCTAGCGACACGTGCATCGTTTTTCATCAGACATGGCGCAAATACACACGGTTTGGATAAGAAAATGGCCATTTATATTTAAACTCACCTAAAACGTATCAACAAATGCACCGACTACCGGAAAAGAATTGAGATTGTTAAGCAATGTATGACAGTCCATTTGACATTGTTTCTCCCCGATTTCTCTTACCAGTTTTTCTGTAGGGAGGTGGGTCGCAAATAGGAAAGGGTCGCTTATAAGCAACCTTGCCCTAGGCTTAGCTCGCTTTATATTCTTGAAATACTAAAATTAACCCTCGCCGGACTTATTGGTTTTCTACATATATGTAGAAAACCAATAAGTCCGGCGCGTAAACCAATAATAAGGCGCGTATACGCGCCGGCCGAGGGGGAGGGGGCGGGTAAAACCCCCTCGCCGTTTCGCCCCTGGTGACGCTAGCGCGTTGCGGAAAAAAAAACGATCGTGTGCGCCGTTACGAGACGCAGAGATTGATATCCGATTTTAAGGTCCTAGGTCAACCGGTGACCTCTGAGGTCAGGTCAAGTGACCCAATGTACGGTTCCGTTTTTGGTGAATAACTTAGCAAAAAACGACCGCAGAGCCGCGATTTTGGCAGCATCGTGTTTGCCTCGCTCAGGTGCGTCGAATGATATACTCTTTATTTGGGTGAGGTCAACTTAGGGTGTTGACCTCAGGTCACGGTCAGGTCAGCACCCCTAGGTCACGAAATTGGTCGAAGTAGGTCATGTTGCATATCACTCGATTTGGCAGGTCTTCATGAGTCCACTGCTGGATTTCCCGACTCGCTAGCTCAATTTGATCGGGAGTTCTTGACGAAAAGCTCATATGACCCTAATGACGTCATACATGACCTCACGCAAGGTCAACATTGAAAAAGTGACGCATCTTACCTTGCAAGGAGTGCACAAAATCACGATTCTGTGTGCTTGAGATAGTTGGAGATCGTTCCCGGCGCCAGAATACCTAGCAGTTTTCATTTTTTCCCCATGGGCTTATAATGGTGAGGTCACGAAAATGACCTGACCTCATATGACCTTTAGGAAAAATCCGAGATAACAAGTTATGAGACTCGTAATGGATATTCGATCCTGCAAGTTTCATTTCCCTGTGAAAGCTCCTCTGCCAGTGAGGGCGTTGCTATGTAATATGTTGCGACATCTGAAGACCGTGCAGAGGTTCACTTATGACGTCTTAGGCAGTAGCGGCGGAACACCTTCAATTAAGGGGGGGGGGGGCACTGCCGACGTTTGGTCCCATTCTTTCCGTGCAACGCCCACAGGGCTAATGTTAAAATGCCGTTAAAATGCCGTTTTAATGTTAAAAGCGGGGGGGGGGGGGGCACAGTGCCCCGGTGGGCGGTGCCATCCCCGTTCCGCCGCCTATGGTCATAGGTCAGTAACCTGACCTGACACGAAAATGCGGTTGGTGTCAAAGGATTCGACTTGAATCAAAGGTCAGGTATACCAAGTTTCAGTTCTCTATCGCCAGCGTGTTAGGAGCTATCGCGAAAAAACGCTATGGGGGGGGGGGGGCGGCACCCGTCCCCCTCGGCCGGCGAGGGTAAGATAGTTACTAGGTATGTATAAAATTTGACCCCTATTTCGTCCATGGCACCTCATCAGATCTACTCTGAAGAGTGAAGAGTTTCTATGAACGTAATAGAGGCAAAGTTTAATGACATTTTGATGTTAAAACTTCAAACACATAACCTTTTTCTTTTTAAATAAATTTAGTCCGAACCTTTTGAATGGAAGGACTCACAAGCACATGAGCAAAGGCTTTTGAGCAAAGGCTATTTATTGAAAACAATTATCGAACCAAAAGGTGATGATAAAGCCCGATGTACCGAAAAAATGCTTTATGGAAACTGTTGAAGAATGAAAAGCATAGGCGGCGGAACGGGGAGGGCACCGGGGCACCGTGCCCCCCTTTGATTTTATCATTTTAATATTCAGCCCTATAAGGGCGTATAATTGAAGGTGTTCCGCCGCTACTGATGAAAAGTGCCTTTTTATTGCACATACATCCCATAGTTAAACATACCTATCTTGTAGCAGTTATCCTGTCCACATTTCTGTTGGCACGGAGTTCGATGATGACGTTGCTGGGCGCTTCACGGTTGTCCACAGAAGACGGTGACGTCTCGGACGGGACGCTGTTTCGACTGGCTCGGCTCTGGTCTGGCTCGGCGGCACCATGAGGTCACCGGTCGGGATGAGAACGCTGTGGCTGCTGGGGCTGCCGCTGCTGCTGCCGGCCCCGGCGCTGACCGGGTCCGTGGGTCGCCGCAGCCCGGGGCCGGCCGTGTGCGAGATCGCGGTCTGCTCGGTCCGGCCCTCGTGCGCCAAAGCGCGGAGCGTCAGCTGCCCGTCGCCGGGAAATGAGACGGTGAGCCTCCGCAGGGCAGGAAAGGGGATGTAAATGTGCATTAATAGGGAGTAAAAAAGTCAGCCTGTCAATTTTCAAAATTGATTGCTGTTTGTAATGTAAAAAATGAGACAAAGCGATGTAGGTATCACTATCATTGTTTAGTTACTTTACGTAAAATTAAACGGCCCCTACCTACGTAGGGTAATAAAATAGTATTTAAACAGCATTGAATTCGCACGATAGGCGAGTATGTTGGTATGTTAACTTAATTCGCACATGTTTTGCGATTTTGTTGTGGTACAAACCTCAAACGTAACTTTGAATTTCGTTTCTATTGTCACGCAAAAATTGCTTGGACTTGTATTTATGTTATTCATTATGAGTTGCTTACATCATTCACAAATCCGATATTTTTACACGTTTGCAGGCTTCGCTATTTTCTAGGACCGAACCAAATCAAACCTTGCCTTTGACTGGCGTCTGATCTGATCCTCAGTTGACTCTGCGTCAAGATTTCTTTCCGACGGGCGTTCTGTCGGTGAACATCAGCGGCTGGAGCCACGTCATTATCGACGAGGGCGCCATCAAGAGCCTCCACTCTCTGGTCAACTTCACCATCAGCCACGCTCAGCGGCTAGACATCGAGAGTCATGGCATGGCATCGCACAGTAACAACAGCCTGCGCCTTGTTAGGTTTGAAAACATCGCATCACTCCATGTCAAGACGGGATCGTTTGCTGGTCACTGGGAATCACAAACGGCGATTCAGATGCACCACATTGGACATCTTGATGTTGAATCCAGAGCCTTCGACTATCACCAGGCTGAGGAAGCCGACGATCGCCGGGCTGAGGAGGGTCCCAGTTTCCTGCTGCAGTATGTGAAGATGCTGAACTTGGAGTCCAGCTGGATAACAGGCTCAGTTTTCGAATACGTTATGAACAATGTCACCATGGATGTTTGCCATGAGGAGAGTTTCGGTGGACGTGCCTTCTTCAGCGAGTGGAACAATGTGACAATCGGCAATATAAGTAACAAATGCTTCCACAGTCGCAATGACATGGCGTCTTTCGTCGTTCGCAATCTTCTGGTGAAAGGTGACATGCACCCCTACGCATTTTCCGGCGCAGTGAATGAACTGATCATCTGGGATAGTTATTTTGACGTTGTGCAGAGCAAGAGTTTCAACATGACAGTTTGCACAATGCAGGTCATCGGCTCACGCATTCGGGAACTGCAGCCAGAAGGCCTATGTGTGTCGGTAAAGGAGATTCTTCGTCTCGAGACAACACGAATTGATCATATTCACAAGGACGCCTTGGTCAGGATCACAGTCGACGAAAGCATCAAGGAGCTGGATCCACTGCTTACCCTGGACAAGCTGACCATCGTCAAGGCGGACGCCGGCTCCATGTCCCTGTCCAGGTGCGCCAAGGTGCGGATGATCTGGCTGGACATGCTGTACCCCTGGCCGCGCATCTGCCCCGCCTACAAGTGGGTGCAGTGGCTGACGGAGGGCGGCGTCGACCGCCAGCTGGGCCAGTACCAGTACCAGCTGTTCCTGCAACTGATCCGCCGGCGCATGTGTTCCGGCGAGAGCCTCATCAGGCTCCCGCGGCTGGTGGAGGACCCGGAGTGCGCGAGCCACAGCCGCGCCTTCAGCGGCGCCGCCCCGGGTCGGGTCGGCTAGGACACCCTCATACATAGGGAGACTAGTTACACACCAAGGGCATTTCAAATCAGAGATGAATCAGGGGTCATTAACTTCAGTGCTTTGTGAGAATTGATTGCTTTGCACAACAATGCTTTGAATTTTGATGCGTGTGTCACGCTGATTATATGGTCAGATATATATATATATATATATATATATATATATATATATATATATATATATATATATATATATATATATATATATATATATATATATATATATATATATATATATATATATATATATATATATATATATATGGCAATGCTCATTAAATGATAACGCAGCTTTTCCGTTTATAAGCTTACGGTTTATGGACTCTAGTGCTCTTATAGCTTTCTTATTGCTTTCAACATGTTCAAAAAGGATATTACCCAAGCTCATAATGGTTAACAAAAGTATTATTTCCATTAAATTGACCTTATAGTTCGACGCGTTTCGTATATTCCCTATACATTTTCAAGAACAAAGGTCATGTCACACATTTCGGTCAAGTCAGTTCGTTTGAATTAATCCACCGCGAGATAGTCGCTCGTGATAAATTGCAAAAGACATTTCTGAAGAAACTTGATATGCTGTTAGGAAATGAATTAAACGAGTTACATCAACATTAACGAATTGCAGATCTATCCATCCAGGTAAGCGCAGCTTTCTAGTGGGCGACACGTGACCTAGGTCAGGCGCCGACCCTCATACAACTGCAGGGTTCCTCGGGCGTTTATCTGCCGATTGATGGCTGGGTCCTTTTCCCTGATCATGATGGCCTCGAGAGCCGCCAGTCGTCGCCAGTCCGATGCTCTCGCCAGAATGGAGGTGTTGTCCACGATTTCCCGTCTGGTCAGTAGGGTTTGGTGTTCAGTCTGGGTGTGTTGCTGCGGTCCTCCGCTCTGAAGGTGCATAGTTAGGCGCCGGGACAGAGTCGTGGTGGTGAGGCCGATATAGCCACTTGAAGGGAGGAGCGCACAGTCTCCTTTGTTGCATTTGAAGTGGTATACCAGGTTGCTCTGTTTTAGGGGTGACTTGTCATTGGCCATGTTTTTGTTGGCCATACTTTTGTTAACCATTATGAGCTTGGGTAATATCCTTTTTGAACATGTTGAAAGCAATAAGAAAGCTATAAGAGCACTAGAGTCCATAAACCGTAAGCTTATAAACGGAAAAGCTGCGTTATCATTTAATGAGCATTGCCATAAGAATAATCTGCTTCCAGCTTACACTAATATATATATATATATATATGAGTGTAAATTGCACACAGCGGGTCGTCCCGGTACGTACCGCAGTAGTAGTACTAATTACTGTCGGACATTTGTGTTGTGAACTTCGCCCGCGCCTTGTAGGTACGTACAAAGCAGGTGTTAACACGCGCAGTGGAAGGGTTGCGAGTACTACGCCCAGTGGAAGGGGGGGGGCGGATGTCGCCCCCCTAAGATCTCAGCTCTGCACTGGAGCTAGAAAGACGAAATTTGGAGGGTAGGTGGGGGCTTGGGGAACTCTGTTGTGTGTGAATTTCATGACCCTAGGTCAATATCTTCAAGGTCAAATGAGGTCAAATGTGGTCAAATCTGCCATATTAGCGACTTTTTTGCGTTTACACGCCAATAACTCAAAAAGTTACCGGCCGATTTTTTTATTCTTTCACTATACGAAAGAGCAAACATTTGTGCGCATGTATGGTGAATTTCTAGATAATCCAACAATAAATATGGCAGTTAGAAGCCTGCTAAGGTTAAAGGGACCCTCCCACCTTCAAAAAAGTTAATGAATTGGCATGAAAGTGATGTCGCTCGGTTCAGAAAGAGCAAAAACGCATATCTACCAAATTTCATCGAAAAATATTCACCGGTTTTCAAGATATTAGACTTATACTTTTGTTTACTTTTTGGGATCTCCGCTGTTCCTAGCGACTTTATTTGAAAGTGCGGCATTTGTTGCGCGCAAAGCAGCATATACCACCGCGTGCTACAAAACGTTTTAGTCAAACATTTAACGGACGTTCGAAAGCCTGATGACGTCATCAGATTCCCGTAATGGTTAAGAGATAGGGACCACGCTGGTCCCACCCTGCAAGTAAAGGGAAGAAATTTCTTGAACACCATAAAGCTGCGGGGGTTGCGACCAGGATAAATGGTGGTTTCTGAGCCTGGCCGCAAACTTGGCTATCTCAACTCAAAACTAATGTTAAGGTGGGAGGGTCCCTTTAAGATGTCGCCGGCTGAAGCGGCATCGGCCGACGCGGGAAACGCGGCAATCACAATTTTGTGTTTACACACTCATAACTCAAGTTGTTACCGGCCGATTTTCAAAATTCTTTGACCATATGATTGCCTGTACATTTCTCACTCTTCTCACCGAATATGACGCGAATCTAATATAATCAGCGGTAAGGAGCTCGATGTAAAGACGGAACCGTCCCGCCCCGGCACAGTAGGGTTGTTAAAAAAAACCGAATTTTGGAAAAGTATATGGGCTCATGGCTCATGTGGTGCGGTATTCTTTTCTGAGTCCAATGATACCCCTTTTTTCGAAAAGTATTACTGTTTTTTTAGTTTTAGTGATGATGAAATAGCCTTTGCTCATACTTAATCGAAAAATGACGAAAAAACAAAATATATATAAAGACACTGATATTTCGCCCTTGTGGCTTCTTCAGAGTGAACATTTAAAGCATTCATATTTGAAGCAGAGATGGCGAACGTGCGGATAACATTCTTTGCACCACCGATCACAAGTTGTTGCTACCATAAATAACAATAATCCAATTTTAACACTTTACCCTAAGTACTAATCCTAAATACTTGACCTAAAATAAAAAGGCATGATTTACGATCACGATCTTCTCCCCAGACTGGCAGCATAGGTATACAGAAATAAAATGACGCATGTTGGCCTAAATAAGAACACACACGATCCCTACACAATTACACATTTGACACCGGTACCGAGATTTAGTAATTACAAGTAATTGGGTCCTACCCTCGTACTCAAATGTATCAACACATCACACCGAATACATTACATACGTGTAACATGTACATACATAATACACATCGATCGATGGCTGACAAAACGTAATCGTTCAGTGGAGCAGTGGCCACGTGTCGATCTGACCGTTCAGAGAGGGCTGCCTATCCCGGATAGCCTGAGCCTCGGCTACTTCCGGTCAGCTGCGTCTTTGCATCTGCGAAGAATGGTGACAGATAGCCGAGGCTCTGACTCATTCGGATGGCTCTCCCTCATATGTTCTCCAAAGGGAGTCTGCCTCGTACGATTGGTGCCGTCTCTAAAATGTTCATCGAACCTGTATCTGACACAGCGCTTTGTTTCTCCAATGTATGTCTGAGGAGGCCCGTCGGCAGCTGCGCACATCATACATGTGATCTGATAGACGACATTTTTCGTTGTGCATCGCCCATGTAGTCCATTGTTACACGTACGGCAGAACTGCTTCCCTGCGCGACAGGGTGGGGGCTCTAAAGCCGAATGTACCAGGCGTTTGGCGAGGGTGTTGCCATTTTTCCACGATGCTGTTAAGCTGGGATTAACAGATTTCAGGGCCGCATCTACTTTCCGAGTCAGGCTGTCACTGATGAAAGGCAGTGACACATATATCCTATCCCTACGTTTGGGATGGGCTCCTGTGTGACTACGGTCACTTGTGCGGTTAGCTGTCGGATACTTTTGTCTGTTGTATTGTTTCAGAGCCTGACGCGCTATCCCGTGCAGCCAGCGTGGAGGGTAGCCGTTGGACACGACCAAGTCAAATATCATGTCAGTGCTGCGCTTAGCGCTCTGTGGGTCTGACGAAACCTTCAGGGCTCGTAGAAATTGGGACTTAGCGACCGACTTTTTAGTTTTGAACGGCTGGGCCGAGTCAAAAGGAAGGATGATGGATGCAGCTTCAGGTTTGATATGAAGCTGCGTTTTGTAGTGCCCGCTCTGGTGCACGCTGATCTGCGTGTCTAAAAATGCTATTTGTCCCCGAGGCCTGGCTGTGTCGGAACGTTCGATGGTGAATTTGATCGTGGGGTGAACCGAGTTGACATATTCGAAGTAAGCTGAGAGCTCCTCCGAACCATGTGACCAGACACAGAAACAGTCATCGATGTAGCGCAGGTACAGTTCTGGTTGAGCGCGGTTAGCAGACAAATAAATGTCTTCCAGCGCTCCCATGAAGATGATAGCGGTGGACGGGGCTATACGGTTTCCCATGGGTAACCCGAGGGTTTGTTTGTAAAATGATTGCCCGAATCTTAGGTAGCTGTTGGTGAGGCAGTGCCTTAGAAGAGGCTCTACGTCTGTCCAAGACAGGTCAAACAAATTGATGGTCTCTCTGTGTTCCTGTAACAGATTCATCACCGTTTGTACAGCCTCGTCTACAGGTATATTCCCATATAGGTTAGTTACATCTAGGCTAAAGACGATCGTACCTGGGGGAAAGCCGTTCGGATACGTTTGGCTCAGCCGCTGAAGATACGTGTCGGTGTTTGGCAGGTGGGCAGGTACGTATTATAGTAGTTGAGAGATGATCTGATCTAAGAACCACGTAACCTTGTCAAGGGGGTCCCCACACGCTGACACGATGGGGCGGAGCGGGACGGATGGTTTGTGATTCTTAGGGAGACCGTAGAATTCCGCAGTGCGCGACCCCTGTGGCAGGAGGGCTTGCATAAGTGACTGGTCTACCTTGTTGTCCATAACCGATTTAATAGTTCTTTTGGTTGAGGCTTCTAATCTAGGAGTAGGGTTACTAGGTACCTGTTCGTACTGATCAAGTATATCCCTCGCCTTTGCCATGTAAGTGTCTTTGTTCATCAAAACGAGGCCTTTGCATTTGTCTGACGGTTTGACAATGATGCTGCGGTCGCTGGCTAAGTTACTAACAGCTTCTTCTTCTTCAGGCGTTACATTAACTGCTGGGAGTCGGTGGTTACGATATAAGCCCATGACTTTACGTTTCAGCTTGGCCATAGCTCGCTCTGTCTCTATAGGGGCAAGGCGTGGAACGGAAGCATCATTATCAGCGAAGTGAGGCCTTAGAGGACGATCACTACCGACATGAGGAGCGCTGGCCCGCCTCCGATCAATGTCCACTTTCCAGCGGAGAGCATACATCGCCCTCTCAACACCCACCTCTACATCATTGAGAGTTTGCTTGGTGATTCGTTGGGTGATCGCAAATTTCGGGCCCTTTTCTAACACTGCAGCCAGGTGCGGCTCCAGTTCTACACCGGTCATGTTAAACAGTTTGTGCACCGAATCATTCCTGCGGCACTCGGACGCCATAGAAAGTGGCGGCTCACCTGAGTGGATTGGCTGTTCAGGAGCAGCCAGGGGCGGACATACAGTGATCCCGCTGTCAATTGCATCATACCAGAGCTCGGTGTCATTAGTGGTGTGGGTGTCATTAGTGGTGTAGCAGAAAAGTATTACTGCTAGGCGCTGCTCAAACGGCTTAAAGAGGACCATGTTACGCCCGCCGACCGGCCGGTGTCAATAAGGGCGAGAATTCGACGCCGCACAGCGGCGGCAGCGCCTTATCGGCACTGCGCGCCACGACATCTGCCGGGCGGCCGGCTGGGCGGTGGGAAGTTATAAGTGCGTGGTCTTATTGCACACGATCGGGGTGAACTATCCCATGTTTTCGGGGCGGAAAGTTTCAGTGCAGCATCGGTGCGTCTGCCACGGTGGTCTTTGTCGATGGTATATGTGGTGTCGTGATACCGGCCCTCTCCCTCCCCCCCGGAAGCGGAGCTGAGCGCGCCCTTGCGGCGGCCAGCCGCCGCCGATCAGCCAGCTGGCCTTGAAAGGCAGTCGCCGGCCGCCGGCCGCGGAAGCAGGTGTGCGCGTACGACCACGCGTTGATTAGTTGATAGAATACAGACTGCCCGTTGAGTCCCTAGTGTCGCACCGGGTTCGCGAGCGGACGACCGAGGCCGCCACTGAAACGAAGGGGTGGCGATAGAACAAACTTGGCGACGAGGATGAGATGGGAGGCTGGAAGCGAAGTGTGGATTTCAAGACCGGAAAATGGCGGCGGCTCGGGGAGTTCTACGGGCCGGAGTTCGCGGTGAGTCGGCAGCGCTCGGGTAAACGAGTGGCGGTGATCCGGCAAGCGAACTGGACAGTCAGTGACGGAGCCGAGGCGTGTGGTGTAAGCACGGGGATGCCGGCGGTCACGGTGATTGATGGGCGCCGGGCTGGTCGGCGGCGGCCATGTTGTAACGTTGTGTACGTCGCGGGGGCGTGCTAACGGAGTCGGAGGGAAGTGTTTTGTAACGGAGTGCTTAGTGCTTAGTGTAGTAGCTAGTACTTTTTGTTTCTGCCTGCATTGCATTTCGCTCGCCAGTAGGGCCGTTATTTTTATTTTTCCCGATTTTGTGCGGCGAATTCGGCGCGGAAGTGAGCCTGGCGATAGCGGCTGACACTGAAGCCTCTGATTGGTCGACCGGATCAGCTGGCTGTGTCGGGCCCGCTGATTGGCTCAGGTGAGCGGAAGTAAGCCGTCCGGAGGTGCTGGCTGCGACGAGTCCGCTGGTTGGCCGGGGAAGCGCGCTGTAACCGCTCAGGCTCGGTTCGTTGGGCCTGGTCCGGCGGCCGCGGCGGACGATCAGCTGTTCAGCGCCCGGCAGCGGGATGGAGCTGCTGGGAATGCAGCCGATGGCGGCGGCACCGTACAAGCCGGGCAGCGATTTTGAAAAATGGTTGCGAGGGCTGGAACGTTATATGGTAGCTGTCAACGTACAAGGAACGGCACGACAATGCGCAATGTTGCTGCATCTGGTTGGCCCAGATATAGCGGACATAAGCGAGTCCCTGCCCGACGAGACGGAGGATGGTCAGGTCGACGAGTTCGTCCGTCTGAAAGGGAAACTGACTCGATACCTGGTTCCAGTAAGAAATGTTGTGGCAGAGCGGGGAAAATTTGAGAAAATGACAATGGAGGCTGATGAGAACCTGGAGGGTTTCCTGGGCAGGCTGCGCACTCAGGTGATGCGTTGCGGATATACGACAGCGGAAATCGACCAGCAGCTGCGAGACCGCTGCGTTCTGGGCAGCAATGGCGAGCTGCAGCGGAGGCTGGTCCGGGAGGCAGCTCTGAAGGGAACCGACCTGACCCTTCAGGACATCAGGAAGACGGCTCGCGCGCATCAGGACGTGCTGGATTTGACGGCTCAGCTGGGGGGAGTGCCAGCGCCGGCAGCGATGGCCGCGGACACAGTTCAGGCGCTGCGGCTGTCGCAGCGACCGGAGACCGGCCGGCCGGCTGGGCACCCAGGCGCCTGTTTCCGGTGCGGGTCGACCGGACATTGGCAGCGCGACTGTCCAGCGGCCGGAGCCGTGCCGCGTGCACGCGACAGCCACCGTGCGCGCGACAGCCACCGTCCAGCTGGCCAAGCGGTCAGCGGCGGGCGCGTGGGAACGACCGGCGCACGAGGTCAGGCTGGCGCGCCGGACAGGACGAGCAGTGACGGCCCGGTCAGGCAGCGGCGGTGCTTTAAGTGTGGCTCCACCGGGCACCTGAAGGCGGCATGTCCGCAGCGGCGGGTGCGGCTGGTGGCTGCGGTGGAGGAGCAGACGGACGGCGACGGCGACGCGTGGCTGGTGAACACAGTCGAAGCCAGCGCCGCGGAGCCGGAAATGAAGACGGTGACGGTGAACGGCCAGCAGCTGGCCATGGTCGTGGACACGGGGAGCCCGGTGTCGCTGGTGAGCGCGGAGACAGCGCGGCAGCTGGGACTTCTGCAGCTGCTGGACCCGTGTGACCTGCGCCTGACCTCGTTCACAGGTCAGGTCATTCCCTTGAGAGGGGAGGCGCTGGTCAGTGTCACGGCGTCGGACAGATCCGCGACCCGTCTGCGGCTGGTGGTGACCGGTTTTGGACCCCACCGCCCGCTGATGGGACGCGAGTGGCTGCAGGCGCTTGATCTAATGACGTCACCGGCTCGGGTATGCCGCGTGCAGCCGGCGCGGACGCTCGAAGGCGTGCTGGAGAGGCACTCGGCGGTCTTCAACGAGGAGCTGGGACGCATCCCGATCAAGGTGGGACTGCGGCTGAAGTCAGACGCCAAGCCGGTGTACCGACGGGCGCGTCCGGTGCCGTTCGCCCTGCAGGAGGCGGTGGACCGCGAACTGGACCGGTGGGAGGAGCAGGGCGTGGCAGAGAAGGTGCCACCAGGGAGCGGCTGGGGGACACCGCTGGTGGTCATCCCGACGCAGAATGGCGTCCGCATCTGCGCAGACTACAGGCTGACTGTCAACCCTCAGCTGGAGCAGACCAAGTACCCGATGCGGACGGCCGATGAGCTGTTCTCCGGCGTCCGGAGGAAACGGTTTGCAAAGCTGGACTGCAGGAGCGCCTATCTGCAGGTGGAATTG
Source organism: Amphibalanus amphitrite (assembly GCF_019059575.1). NCBI lineage: Eukaryota > Metazoa > Arthropoda > Thecostraca > Balanomorpha > Balanidae > Amphibalanus > Amphibalanus amphitrite. The sequence continues at coordinate 277,434 of NW_024881637.1, forward strand.
GACGAGAACAGCAAGAATGCGACCACGGTGACGACACACAGAGGCGATTACAGGATGAACAGACTGCCGTATGGCATCTCTGTCTGTGGGGCACTGTACCAGTCCGTGATGGATCAGATCACGGCGGGACTGCCCGGCACTGTCAGCTACATGGACGATGTGCTGGTGTGGGCTGACACGGAGGAGGAGCTGCTGGAACGGCTGGACGCGACCCTGACTAGGATGGAGGAGAACGGCATCCGCCTGAGGCGAGAGAAGTGCAGCTTCAATGTGCCGGAGGTGACCTACCTCGGGTGGCGTCTGTCGGCGGACGCGCTCCGTCCGCTGGCAGGGAAGACGGAGTCGATCCTGCAGGCGCCAGACCCGGTGAACCAGCAGGCGCTGAAGTCGCTGATCGGCACGGTGAGCTACTATCAGCGGATCCTGCCGGGACTGGCTACCGTACTGACACCTCTGTATGCGCTGCTAAAGAAAGGAGTGAAGTGGCAGTGGACGGAGCAGTGCGCGGCGGCAGTGAAGAAGGTGAAGACAATGCTGTCATCAGCCCCAGTGCTGGTGCGGTTCGATCCTGACCGACCGGTGCGGCTGGTGACGGACGCCAGTGAGACGGGACTCGGCGCGGTACTGATGCAGGTGACGGCTGATGGACTGGAGAAGCCGGTACAGTACGCGTCTCGTACTCTAACGCAGACTGAGCGGAAGTACGCGCAGGTAGAGAAGGAAGCTGCGGCCGTGTCATTCGGAATACGGCGCTTCCACCAGTACCTGATGGGCAGGCCGTTCACCCTGGTAGTGGACAACCGCACGCTGTCGCGGATCGTCAGCCCGGACAGGGATCTGCCCACCCTCGCGGCAGCTCGTATGCAGCGGTACGCGCTTCAACTGGCGGCGTATCAGTATGAAGTGGAGCTGCGGCGCTCCGGAGACATGAGAGCGGCGGACACGCTGTCCCGTCTGCCGGTGAGCAGTCCGGCGGAGGAGCGGGAGGCGGCGGAGGAAGAGGCTGAGTACGGCGGAGGAGGCGTCATGTTCGTCGTGCAGGAGCAGGGACCATGCCTCTCGGCCAGGGCTATCGCAGCGGCCACGCGCACGGATCCGGTGCTGGGTCGCGTACTGGCTGCGGTGCGGTCCGGCTGGCCGGGGATGATGGACGCCGAGCTGACGCCGTACAAGCATCGAGCGGACGAGCTGTCGACGGACGCAGACTGCGTGCTCTGGGGCGGCCGTGTGGTGGTGCCGAGGGCTTTGCAAGATCGTGTGAAGCAGCAGCTACACGAGGGACACAGCGGCTGCACGAAGATGGAGCAACTTGCTCGTCGGTTTGTCTGGTGGCCGGGGCTGGACGCTGAACTGGAGGCGCTCGCTCGGGGCTGTCCAGCCTGCGAGTCGAAGCGAGCGGCGCCGCCGCACGCGGAGCGGCACCCCTGGGAACCCGCTCAGGGACCCTGGCAGCGGGTGCATGCCGATTTTGCCGGACCTCTGAAGGGCACCTGGTTCCTGGTGATGGTGGATAGTTTCTCCAAGTGGGCTGAAATGATCCCAATGAAGACGACCACGTCCGAGCGGACCGTAGCGGTGATGAGGACGGTTTTTGCTCGTCTCGGACTACCGCTGGTGCTGGTAACGGACAATGGCCCACAGTTCACGAGCCAGGAATTCGCCCAGTTCGCCAGCTCTAACGGGATCCGACATGTCAGAGTGGCGCCCCATCACCCATCGTCTAATGGGATGGCGGAGCGAGCGGTCGGCTCGCTAAAAAACTCACTGAAGGCGACTCTGGCAGCAGACGACAGCGGAGGCATGGAACTGGCGCTCGCCCGAGTTCTGATGGCGTACAGGGCCACACCGCATGCCAGCACGGGACGGACCCCAGCGGAGGTGCTGTTAGGCCGCAACATCCGCACGCGGCTGAATCTGCTCGTTCCGACCGCCGAGGACGCGCTGCGGGACAGCGCGGAGCGACAGCAGACGGCAGCCGGCGGACGCGCCAGAGCGTTTGCGGTCGGCGCCGACGTCTGGGTTCGCTGCTACTCCGGGCCACAGAAGTGGGTGCGCGGTCGGATCGTCACACGCACTGGGCCCGTTTCCTACGAAGTCGACGTCGGTAGAGGCGGGTCGTGGTCACGGCACTGTGATCAGCTGTTGTCGGCCGCCGCTGACAGCACGGCGCCTGCCGAGGACCGCGGCAGAGCGGACGCGGCAGCACTCGCGTCCGATCGCTACTGGCCGCCCTCCGTCGGTCGAGACGGAGGGGAGGGCAGCGGCGTCAGCAGCAGCGGCGCGATCAGCCGGAGCAACGGTGCTTCTCAGCCGGAGCGGGCTCGCGTGATCGGCGCTGGAGCGGAGCGGCCTTCCGACACAGCAGCCGAGAGGCCGGCGGGAGCCGCAGCGTCGGACTCACCTGAGGCCAGAGCTGCAGCGGGCACGGACGGCGCCGCAGCCGGGAGGTCAGCCGGCGCCGGGGCGGCACACTGGACCGGTGCCGCGCCCGCAGCGGACAGCGCCGGTGGGTCCCGGGACGGAACGGCGGCAGAGGAGCCCAGCCGCGGACCGACCCGAGATGGGACGACAGCAGAGCGCGCGGCGCTGAACGAGTCGGCCGCGGCGCGGCCTGGAGTGACGGCGGGACCAGCGGGTCGAGCGGATCGCCACGCTGAGTTAACTGTGCCGCGTCACTCGACGCGCCGAGTGGCTCCTCCGAGGCGCTACATTGAAGAACTATAGCGTGTGTTCGATTCGATTCGATTCGATTCTCGATTGTTCGATTCGCGTCTTTGTTCGATTCGCGTCTTTCTGTCCTGTCCTGTTAGACTGGAGATCGCCGGAGATCACGCGTTCATTGTGTTTATGTTTCATATCTTTGGCGGTTAGATCGGTGTTTGTGATCTAGTGACGGGGGGTGAGGTGTGGTGTCGTGATACCGGCCCTCCCCCCCCCCCCGGAAGCGGAGCTGAGCGCGCCCTTGCGGCGGCCAGCCGCCGCCGATCAGCCAGCTGGCCTTGAAAGGCAGTCGCCGGCCGCCGGCCGCGGAAGCAGGTGTGCGCGTACGACCACGCGTTGATTAGTTGATAGAATACAGACTGCCCGTTGAGTCCCTAGTGTCGCACCGGGTTCGCGAGCGGACGACCGAGGCCGCCACTGAAACGAAGGGGTGGCGATAGAACAGTATAGAAAATAACTCAAGCAGAGCTCAGAAAAGACTGAATGATTCCGGGTAGTTGCCTCGAAACAATCCGTTTCAAGAATACAGCTGCCTTCTTAACGTACTGTATCACTTGTTAATTCTTCAAAAAACAAGCTCTGAGCAATAACAGACTTCTTTGAATTGCTGTTGACAATTTAAGTTGCTTTTGGACGGTGGCTCGCAGCCCCAATATGCTGCCGCGTAACTCTATTCCAACGACGAAACGGCAACGTAGCGAGAATCGAAAATTTAACGAAGTAGGTACATCAGGAGCTGGCAAGGCTCCTGCATTGGTCTATCCGTCATGAGTGACACACCGGGGTAATGTGTCACGTCAGGGCAGAGCTGTGTTCTATGCCGGGTCTGGATTCGGGTCTTGATCGGCATCGGTGGGCACGGCCGCCCTGGCCGGACTGCCGGCGTCGCTTATGCTCGAAGGATTGGATAAACGGCGCTTGATTTATATGAGTAGGTACTCCGGCGAATGTCTCTACTCATGTCTCACTTCGTCACACTGTCAGGGTGGCCACCCTGTCGTTCCCAGACATGTTATGTTTTCTTTCGACCCGCTAATCTAAGCTACACCTGGCGTCGATTCTGTTGCCCCAGCATCTGACATCAACGTATTTGAATAATGACATTGGTGACGCCTATGCTCGTCAAAGCCACCCCCAAACTTGGGCCGATGACTGTCGGGTCTCCTCCATATTCTGTCCTTGTGCATACTGCATTGCCAGCCCCTGCTGTACGTATATCGTGAATTTTCGATTCTCGCGAAGTTGCCGTTTCGCCGTTGGAATAAAGCTGCGCGGCAGCATATTGGGGGTGCGAGGGGTGCGAGCCACCGTCAAAAACTAACGTAAATTGTCAACAGCAATGCAAACAGGTGTGTTATTGCTCAGAGTTTGTTTTTTGAAGAATTAACAAGTGATGCGGTACGTTAAGGAGGCAGCTGTATTCTTGAAACGGATTGTTTTGAGGCAACTACCCGGAATCATTCAGTCTTTTCTGAGCTCTGCTTGAGTTATTTTCTATACCATCGACACAGACCACCGTGGCAGACGCACCGATGCTGCACTGAAACTTTCCGCCCCGAAAACATGGGATAGTTCACCCCGATCGTGTGCAATAAGACCACGCACTTATAACTTCCCACCGCCCAGCCGGCCGCCCGGCAGATGTCGTGGCGCGCGGTGCCGATAAGGCGCTGCCGCCGGCGCGCGGCGTCGAGTTCTCGCCCTTATTGACACCGGCCGGTCGGCGGGCGTAGCATGGTCCTTAAGCCGTTTGAGGAGCCCCTAACTTTTCAGAAAAAAGAGCATCATTGGTCTCAGAAAAGAATAACGCACCACATGAGCCATGAGCACATATACTTTTCCAAAATTCGGTTTTTTTGAACAACCCTACGGCACAGTCTACAATTCAGGCGGCGCGTAACGGCTAGCGCCGGCCGCCGCGCCGCCGCGCCGCCGCGGCGGCAGGATGTTTGACTTTACACCGCTATTACTAGAAAAGTTGTGAATGGATTTTCTTACTTCTTGCACGAGAAGATCCGCAATTCAATTCTGGACAGGTAGCCGAAATTTCACATTGATATTATGCTTGCGACGCGAGTTATTGGCGAAAAACAGGAGGGGTGGGTGAAATCCGCCCCCCCCCCTTCCACTGCGCGTGTTAATTTCACGTGACTCATCGGCTCGGCTCGACTCAGTGACTCAGCTACTCGACTCGACTCAATGACTATTACTGAGCACCGGGTCGATGTACGCCTTCTGGTGCACCCGAGTAGCAGCAAAAGTTCTCCGGCGGTGTTACCTTGTGCTGCCAGCTAGTGTCACATTTGTAATAGATTGGAAATAGTGTGTGGGTGCTGCGAGTGCGGATGGATCGCGCTGCAGGCTAGCAGAAAATTTAAGATGAAAACGATTGGTCTTAATAATTACATTGCATTGTTCTGTGCGTTATGGACATTCGTGCTCAGGCCACAGGCACAGACACACTACATTCGACTATTAGCATTACCCACTCCAGTCGACTCGCTTTGTTTTATCATCTCGCCCATGCTTTGGGTCACCTACGAATCATACCTACAGCATTAGCGTTGTAAATGTGACGTTTATGTTGATTTACCTGTGTCCTGTCTTGATACGCCAAGTTGTAACTTTCCTCATGACAAATCATGTTCGCTTTCAGTAGTAGTCATTGTTTGAAAGCAGTGCTCCTGACTAATAAATAAACACAAATAATCGGCTATTGATGTGTGCTGACTGCTGACGCCATGCTGTATCCAAGAAGCAAACTTATCAGTACTAGTTTTCCCTCTAAATATGGCAGCAATATCTGGTCCGAGTTGAAAGCGTGTTCAATACAAACAATGCCTCACAATGCTTTTTCTCGACCTTGATTGTCGCTGTAGCGTCAAAAACTGTGTGTTGTTTGTTGTTTGTCAGGGTGTTTGTCGTGAAAGCTATTGCTTATTTTTTTTTTGGTTTATTTAGTCTCTTTTCAATGGTGAGGAGCGTGAGGAGTCGAGGATATCTTTCGAGGACGGGGAGTGGTTCATGTTAACATGCCTCCTCCTCTCCTCGATTCCTCGGTTTTGGCTTGGCACCTCAACATACGTTCTCACTTCACTTTGACTTGACTTTGACTTTAGGTTCAAGTGACACTGATTTCTTCAGGATCAATAATTACCAGCCATCAGGTTCTATATGTTTTGACCATAGTAATTTTGATTGAAATTAGTCCTTAGGCTTAGTTACCTTAAAGGAATTATACCTCTTTGTCTTTCTCAAAATTAGATCAGTAGGCGGAACTATGGTCATGAGTACCCAAATATAGGAACGTTCCCATTTTTGGGAACGGAGTTCCCAAATATGGGAACGGGCGTTCCCATTTATGAGAACGGAAGGCAATTTTTCGGCCGTTCTCCCACTAAAACTCAAAAGTGCATCACGTCTCAAAAAAGTGCACGCTGATTTAAGTATCTACTAAATCTCCATAAAGTTATCTTTAATCTGACCGTGGAACAAGGAAATTGACCGTGGAATGATATTTTTAATGATTTTTTGAAAATGACAGAATGGTGGAAATATGGGTTATACGACATTTAACATGCAATTTTAAGGAAAATGAAGCATTTTATAGTTTGAGGTAAAGTATAATAATTTTCGCCTGGTTATGAACTTTCATACTATCGACACCAGATGCTGACAAATGCAAGCGAAGACGCGGACGGTCCCGAGGTAATATTGTTGACTTTTGTGTCGGGGCGGACGACCGCGTGGAACGTGAGTGAATTTACCGAGCTACTGTTGTAAACTCAGTTTAAGCGGTTGAAAATTATCCAGCTGTATTTTATCATCCCGGAAAGACATATTTTATTTGGATGCTAGCTGTTTAGAGTTGTTTTATAAGGAGCGTCATGAGCGTGGTTTTTGTCTTCCGTGTTTCTAAGCGTGATCGTTTTGGGGGAATTTCTCTTATATAGCTCGCTCTGTGTGGCTTATTTATAATTTTTATGCTGATTTCGATAATTCCTCGTGCCCATCCTACCAGGCCTTTTGCCACTTACACTCATCAAGAAAGGAAAAAACTAGATTTTCATTGGGACTAGGTGTTTTGAGGGTGTGACATATTCAGCGTTCCCATTTTTGGATACTTCCTTGTACTCGTCAACTATCGGTGATAAACAGACAGGTGCTTGACATGTCTCCACCCTCAGCGCGGACGGTGGATATAGGTATGGAAGACCTTGTTGAACATCGCTGAGCGTTGTGAATTACGTAATCCTGCAGAGGGGGGCGTGCCCGCTGCGAGATCGACGGGAATAAAAGCGCAGAAGACCGGGCGAAACATGCGACGGTCTTGCCGGAAAGGTCATCTGATGATTGTTGCGTTAACAATAATTTGCGGCGTTGGACGTGATGCTTGTTAATGAAAAGAGCCCCTGAAAGGCGTCGGTGAAATCGTTCCCAATTTTGGGTACGCCGTTCCCATAATAAGGAACGCTTGCAGCGCCAGTGTACGAGAGCGTTCCCAAATTTGGGCTCGCGGCCCGGATGATGGACTGCTTTAGAAATAGGGGAACGATTTGAAACTACGATGGGCCTTGCAATATCAAACTCTTTCCCAACAATATTGAGACAAATATCAGGCGGTTCACGATCGTTTTATATTTTTTGGACGTCATTTAACGGTTCTTTTTCTTGTTTTAAATAATGCCTACATGGCGTTCCCATATTTGGGTTTATCGTTCCCAAACATGGGAACGAAAATGCGTTCCCGAAAATGGGTACGCTTGACCATAGTTCCGCCGGTTCCGCCTACTGAGATAGGGATTTGCTGCAATGTAATGATCTCTTATGCTTTAAATGATCCAAACAGAAAATAATTAATAGTTACAAAACTATTTTCATATGGGAAGAAGTATATTTCATACATTATGGTGAAGGTTTAATAGTGGGGTGCGGAAGCTTTTTACACGTTGACCAATCATATTGCGTAGTTCTAAAGCAACTGCATGCTGATTGGCTGAGCTAAGCATCTGTGACAGGTGGCTACTTTCTTGGAATTTTTCTACAAGGCATTAGGCTCCTCTACAAGGCACTCTTCTGAATGAGAAATTCAATATCTCTGCCTATGGTGGTCATAACTCATAGGGGTGTAAAAGCTCCCACTTTGTGCTAGTCTCAGCTAAGTTACAAAACTGTTATTCCAGCTCAAAACTCCATGGTTAAAGTGGTATATTTCCTTTAGTCAATGTTCCACAGCTATCATGATCCTTTTGTTTAGAAAAAATAAGCACTGTTACTCAAAACTTTCGAATAACAGTGCTTAGGTATTTCTATAAGGCATTCAATATTTTTTGCTTCTTAAGTCCATAGGTATCTACCCACATTGGGAAAAGACCAAGGCATTAATGAAAACCAAAATTAAACTGAAGTGCTTTGGGAAGTTTTTTTCTTTCCTTTTTTTCTAAGAAAGATGCACCAATATTTCCATGGGAGAATAAAGCTAATTGTAATTGTTTTAATGATACTTGTGATGATTAATTGCATACATATTGCCTTTAGCAATACATTAATCTCTGTGTGAAGTGTTAAGGTATTTTATATTGTTTTTATCGAAGGGGTAGTAGGTACTATTTTGCCACAGCAGTAATTTCTGCTATTTCATGTAATATTCATTTTCCCATATGCCAGCTGATGGTGTATCAAGCTACACTGATAAAATGTTTGATATTTTTGCAGCCCATTCGACTGACCACCATATTACCAGGAACTTAGTTACAGTATTACAGTAGTTACACAGAAGTTACAGTAGTTTTAAGTTTTTGCTGACAAATGCTAACCATGTGATCAACATATGGGATTATTTATGCTATCCACATGGCACATGCAGTGTTATGAAAATTGAAAGCCTAGTGACTAGCAACCATATAAGGTAACCCATATGGCTGCTTTTTGATATAACCGATCCTGATCCAATGTGGATCCCATGTTGGCAAGTCCATGTCCAATCCATGCTTGTTTGTGTCAAGTCCTAAAGTCATGGGTCCATAGCAGGCTAGCCCATACTTTTTCCATGCCCACATTAGCCCACCTTGTTCATGTTAAAACTTAAACCTGTACCTATGGTAGTCATATGGTTGTGTTAACTGGTTGAATTAATCACACCAAAAATCTGTTTATCTGTTTATCTGTTTAATCACTTGGACTCTCATGGATACAATCAGCCATTTGGGCTGCGACCCCTCATTCCGTCCTCGGACGCTCCCTGAGGACGGCCCCGGTGCCCGCTTGCTGCTGTTTGCCCGCCCGGTTTGCCCGGAGACGTCTGTCGGTGTGTGGAGGCCGGCCGTCCAATATCCGGCGCTGCCGGCGGCGCTGATGGCGGCTCGGAGCCGCAGTCGCCGGGTCGGGTGGGCCCGCGGCCACCGGACGTGTCGGTCAGTTACTCGGAGCGTAGAGCGGACAGCGGCCGGACCTGCCAGCCGTGAGCAGCGGACGGCAGTCGCCGACCAAGCTGCCACTGGTAGCTCGCTCCCAGTGATTGGGTGCCCTGGACATCCGATGCTGAATCGGATTCGACGCGGAAGGATGCACTTGACATCACCAGGACCTGGGCCTGTGGACCCCATGCCCTGTGAATCTCGGAAAGTCAACTGATTGAGTAGCTCTGTAGTGGATTGATAAGACAGTGTCTTTCAGTCATTTTCGGATGCGGACGTCTGACTCCCTTCACATTCGACAGAATGAATTCACATTTCGTTTCAGGTGGCTTCAGCTTTGATGCAGTTGGTCGTCAAAGTTTGTAGAGTGCGACGCTGGTACCGTAAACTTGATCAAGTTGATGTTCAGTTGTGTTCGGCGGCCGATTAATGGATTCATAAGCAGAAATTGGCTCAGACTCTAGCGGAGCGCGGGATTAGACCCAGAGGCTCGGACATCGCGATTTGAAAGGGCCTATCGGTGGACGTCACCACTGTTATGACACCCAAAGGAGATCGGCCTCGTAAACGGATGCTGCAGCTGAATTGCATGGTGCGATAATTTGAAATCGCTTGTCACAGGCCGTACGCCCGCTATCTCCGAAAGCCAAGGGAGTACGGCCTCTGACACATGGCTGTGATCATGTTTCACTATCAGTTCATTCGTTCTGCGCTTGATCGTCCCTGACTCAGAGGCTCTGCTGGGTCCAAATTTAGCCGGAATTGGTCCCGCGGGCGCTCTCATTGCGTCACGCTGGGTACCTGTTAGCGCTGGGCCGGCCCACACGTCCTGCTGTGCTGACAGGGTGCAGACACTGCTGTCTGCCCAGACGCCTTGTGGCGTCCCAGACACAGCAGACAAGACCGTCCGACGGCCTCGGCGGGCGGCAAATCACATTTCGCCCGCACTTATCTGTCGCCGGCTGACGGCTGCTGGAGCCGTGTGCGGTGACGGGCGCAGCCGCTGGGTCGGTCTGGGCGCAGACGCTGGGCCGGTCTGGTCACAGCGGAGGGGTCTGGACGCTGCGTCCATATCTCAGTCCGCATCATGATGATCTGAGAACGAAGGGGTGCCGATGTAGGTTACCTTGGTTGTCTTCCCTTCACCGGTAGGTACCACTCACTGGCTCTGGTATCTTTACAACTGGGTAGTCTCGGCCTGGCATAAGGCTGTGGTGTATACTGTGTACTTCACCTGCCTCTGATGCGAGGAGTCGCCGGCCGCGCAGGCGCGTGCCGCCGCCCGCCGGGCCGGCTGGCCGGTCGCTGGCAGTGGAGCGCGGCGGCCGGCGCCGGGTGGAGGTATCGGCGGGGCCGACAGGCCGTACCTGATAACGCACCAACAACTCAACTGGTGGGGCTCAATATGGTGTTCTTCAGTGGCTAACTGATACCTCGATTAAGATCATGTTTTACCGTTTTAAAAATCGACCTCGGCATGCAGAGGCGTATTGTATGAATAAATCCATTCATCAAGCCTGCCGATCTAATGCTCAAGATTGGCACGCTCACTTGGGAGTGTGTTTATTTTGAAATGTCTTCTGCTTAGTGCGACTGTTACGCTCAGCTGTCTGACCTGAGCTGACCTGACCTCTGCCCTCCAGGTGTGACCTGCTGACCGGAGACACCTCTGCAGCCGGTAACCTGAAGCCACGAGTGGCCGTTGAGTGATGGACTCCAAGGAGCGATGCTCGGTAAGTGGCGGGAGCTCGCCGGCCGACTGTGCTGTCTGCTTACCCACCGTCGGCTGCTGATGCGCCGTTGAATCGTGAAGCTAGGGTAGTGTGTGGCCATACCCGTTACTCTTTACTCGTTGGCTATGGATGCCAGTAATGGCTGTGTCATTTGCTGTCCTTTCTCCCGATAGTCAGTTGCGCGTGCAATATGTGTATGATAATTACACACAGGGATAGGAATAGGATCCATGACAGCTAAATACCCTGGATGCTTCATGGAACTATTTCAACTTCTCTGCCTAATACCTATCCTTTCTCGAGCATTATCAGTTGGGCGCAAAATGACCCTAGCAGTCGGCGCGCCCTAAAGCCCCAATTAACAAACAAACAAGATTATTATTAGCGACAAAATGTAATTTCTTTGTGACTGCTAGACCCGAGACCAAGAGGCACAGCACTGACTCCGAAAAAAACATTGATGTTTGTGCGACTTGACTTTAATTCTTGATGGAATTGGAAACCAACCTGCAATCTCACGAAATCCGGTTACATATAGCTTTGATGCTGTGTTTTTGCGTTACTACGCATTTCAAATTCATAATATGGACATTGGTTCCTTTGTTCGCCGGTCTTTCTTATTTTTTTCCTTCTGAGAAACTCACATCATCAAAACCATATCACCGGGTGTACGATTTTTCAATACTCAACCAACTGGCAAACGCCACATCAAAGTGGGCCCGGATGCGTTCTGAATTGACTTCAGCCGTCCGACAGCATTAGTGGTTCGCTGAAGTTTCGGCGTGCGTGTGTGATTTCCGTCGGGAGCGCGCTCTCTCCGTGCGCTGGGCAGGGGGGGGGGGGTTACTGAGACAGATTGCCTGTCCGTCGGCTCTGCTGAGGGCGGCTGTGCGCTGTCACGGACATGTGAAGCCCTCTCTATCCTGCCGAGTGCCGAACGCCGGCTGCTGTGGCCGTGTGAAGCCTTTTTACCTCTTGCAGCGGCGACCGTTGCCTCTTGTGGGGGCCTTTGGGCGCCCCAGTGGCGTGGAACGCCCCTGTACGACCCCGATATCCCCGCTCCCCTGGCCAGCCGCGGCGGCTCTGACCGGCTACCACATATCCCTCTGACCGCCGACACATAAACAAGGACGGGCATTCCTGCGGGGTTTTCCGGCGGCGTCATAGCGTCGCCGGTGCGGCGTCCAATAACACTCCGGGGAGCGCGCAGCTCTCACGGCTGGCACCTGCCGCGCCGCACAGGCTCTCCGCAATGTTAGCGCATTTCTGTGCAATTCCCATACGACACCGGTAATAACTGCTGGCCGTGTGTAGCATTTTCCCTGTCCTACATCAGTATGTTGCCCCGCGCTGTCTGCGGCGCCGCCCGCAGCGGGGGAGGAGGCCGGCACGGTGTCGGTGGTCCGCAGAGCCGGCCGATTAGCGGGCCGTCCATTGCGGCGGCCGGCGCCGCTGATAGCGCCGTTCCCGGACAGATCCGGCCCGGTGCGGGCCGGGTCAGCATCCCGCCCAGACGGCCGGCCGCGCCAGCTCCGTGCAAATTGGCCGGCTGATGGCGCCGCCCGCTGACGGCAGCGGAACGGAACGACAGGAACGGGACGATTCTGTAAATGAACGGCAGGAGCGGGACGACTCTGTGAATGAACGGCAGGAGCGGGATGACTGTGGGCGAACGGCAGGAACGAAACGGCCCTTTGGGTGAACGGTGGGACCGGAAGGGCGCCGTATGTCTCGGTTTGTTCCGGCGGCGCGGCTCTGGCCGGGGGAATTACATTACAGGGCGGCGGGGCTGGTTTTAGTTCGGTATTACTGGGCGGCAGGCGGCCACCGGCCGAGTTAGACACGGGTATTACCGGCCGGCCGACCGAGTTAGACACGGGTGGTATAGTACCGGCCGGCCGACCGAGTTAGACACGGGTAGTATAGTACCGGCCGGCCGACCGAGTTAGACACGGGTAGTATAGTATACGGCCACCGGCCGAGTTAGACACGGGCAGTATAGTATACGGCCACCAGCCGAGTTAGACACGGGTATTACCGGCCGACCGAGTTAGACACGGGTAGTATAGTACCGGCCGGCCGACCGAGCGGCCGTCGCCAAGGACGACTGGCCAGAGAACGGGCACAGAACCCAGACAGGCTTGGCATACTTTTGATGACTGTCGCAGTATACCACTATCCTAACTCGTCCGGTACAATTATTATGGCGTCATTTGATTCATTTTTTATTAATAGTGTAAACATCTGGGCCCAGCAATACCAGCTGGCATGTAATATGGGTAGGAGATACGACTGTAGGCTGGCAAATAAAATGTGAAGCCGACTCGGAGCTCAACCGGTTATTCAACCGTTACGTAACTGTTGAACCGGGTGTAAGTCGGCTGCCTCCAGTTTAGAAACACACTAGCACTCTTGGCGTGCATTATTACGAGGCCAATGTGAGTCGCTGCCCCATGGGCCAGTGGTTTGTCTGTCTGTCTGTCTGTCTGTCTGTGTGGGTGCCGCCGTTTTCCGGGACGCTCCGCTATCCGGCCGCGGCTGATGCGATCTGTTCGGCCGCCCGCTCCCAGTCCGAGCGCTGATTGTGCCTCATCGTGAGCGACGGACGGCGGACGGCGGACGGCCTTATTAGATCGCCGACACGGCGCCTCCGATCGCCGGAACCGGCCGGCGACAAACGGACCGGCGGCGGCCGGGACGCTAACTGATGGTAATAGGTCACCGGCGAGAACAGGACCGTCCGATTGGCCGTCGATGTGTGACCAGAGGTCCCTGGAAGGAGGTGAGGGGGAGGGGTATCGGAGACTGGGTTAATGGTGCGGGCGCAGGAAGAGCGGACGGTGGGTATTCTCTCCCGGCGCAGTTCATAAGCGGCCGGCGGTGCTATGGGCGGCCGTAGTCGCGCCGCGCTGCTCATATCGCGTCGGACGGGGAGCGCTGGCTGACGTCACGGCCGGCCCATCAGCGGTCCTGTTTCATACGGTATGCATGCGCCGACGCGCGGCGGCGGCCAGCGCCGGCCTCGGACGGCATAATCTCGGTGCTCGGGACGCGATTGTGAGCCGCCGGCCTCTGAGAAGTGCGGACGGAAGCATCTGAGGGGATTAGCAGAGTGGGCGACCCCCGGGAAATCTGGCGCGAGCGCCGCTGACACGCTCCAGTGACGGCGCTCCGGGAGATCGGCGGGTACCCGGTGCAGCGCTTCTGATCAGAGCCGCTGTGGGGATCGGCGGGTACCCGGTGCAGCACTTCTGATCAGAGCCGCTGTGAGGACACAGCGTCCCTGATCAGAGCTGCCGTGGGGAACAGGGGATGCCCGATGCAGCGCAACTCCCGAGTGCTATCTGCGAGTGGGTGACAAATTTATCGATTGGCACGTGGTACATTTCCTCAGACACTTTCGTCATTTGCTCTTTTTTTATTAAATCCTCCCGTCGCTATATTTTTTTTTTTTGTTCTTGACTGGTAGCTACGAACCCATTTTGTAGCCAAGATAAGTGGCTTAGGAAAGTACTTGGCGCTGCGTGCTATTTGATTTCCTGGAAGTGAGTGCAAGACGAGAAAATGGTTTAGTGGGAGGAGGGTTCTTATCCTCTTATTTTGATGCAAAGCTGGTACCATTCCAAGACGTGTAGGTGGTTGCATGTATAAAAATGACTCATTGCCGCCCTGGTGCCGTGGCGGCTGTGATAGAGGCAGCTAGGATGTCATGGCGACCTTTTACATTGTCGTCAGCGTCTGAGGACTGTCATGGTGTCGGGGTTCCGGCCTGATGTGTGGCGGTCACCGCGGGATCAGTGGTAGCGCCGTCCGTCCGCCGGGATGATGGGCAGAAGAACTATGGTCCGTTGGGGCGCCCTGTGTGCCATGGCGACCCCACTGGTGGAGACTGGTGAGAGAGGTTTACCCATGAACATCAACCATTTTTCGTGATAGTGATGGTTTTTGGATCATAAATGTGCGAACTCTGGGACGGTGAGCATGGACGTCCGATTTTGATAAGCGAACGCTGACCAATTCTGAACTGATCAGCCGCCCACCGACCGGCAAACCCGGGCCGCCCCGCAGTGGTTACTGCTGGCCTCCAGAGATGGCGCTAGTGGTGGACGCCTGAAGGTAGACTGTGCCGCACGACCCCCTGCAGTTACTTCTGGCGTTCAGAGATGGCGCTAGTGGTGGACGCCTGCAGATAGACTGTGCCGCAGCAGTTACTCCTGGCCTCCAGAGATGGCGCTAGTGGTGGACGCCTGAAGGTAGACTGTGCCGCATGACGCACTGGATCTGCCGGCCGCATCGGCTGAGGTGGGAGCGATCGCGCTAGCTTCCCTGGAGTTTTGACGGTCAGAATACGGGATTTCCGCATCTATTTTCTGCGGAGTCTTTGTGGGGCCAGTACCAGCTCGTGTGAATCACCGTGCCGTACCATGGCTTGTGATGGCGTGTTTTGCCATTCAGTGACGTGTTTTGCCGTGCCGCTCGGTTTTCTCGGTCGGACGGGCCCATTCTGCGGGGACGGGCGGCCCCGTTCGCTGATGGATGGCTCATAACCGGCCCGGAGGAGGGACGGACGGCCCGGCTCGGACCGTGACGTCACGGCTGACGGACCGACCACCCGGCCGGGGCGGGCCGGGTCGATTCAGCCTCCCGTGGAACCTGAATGGACCGCTTTACAGCCCGTCTGGGTGTTTGGCCGACTGTTCAACACGTGCCGGACGGTTTTGGCGACACGTTTGCTCTCACGTCGTGGTAAGAATGGCGGCGGGTAAAGGAGAGTTTTCAATTCTAGAAGTGGCAGAGTGCTATTTCTCTGTTTATTTGTATATATGACCGTAGAGCATACATGGAATAAGACTGACAGAGTGTATTCCTTCCCAAAGTGCGGTGTGTTTTATTGGTGGTGGCTTTTTCGCGGAAGGCTGCTGACTGCATAAGATATTCTGTTATAAATTATGCATTCGCAATTGCTAATTAAAGGGGCAATGTCTCCACACGAAGAATGCTTTGATATTGTTTAATTATTATCTAGAAGTTTTACTTATATAAATTTATCTGCTTTGATTACGACGTAGCCGAAGGAATATCGAAGGGAACTAGCCTGGGTGCCGCCTTGGAGTTAGAGCATGTAGTGAATAGCAGTGCTAAGCTCGTTCTCACATTAACTATGTACGGCGCTGAGGGACTGGGCTCGGCATCATTTACCCATCATCCGCTCAGCCGGTTGGTGGGACTACAGGGCCCAGTCGTACTCACGGCTATCTACTCGGCTCATTGCTCGGGTCCGCTGTACTCTGTTCAGCCGTCTCCCGGTCCCCCTGCAGTCGGCGGCGCCGGCTCCCCGGCCCGCTCCAATATGTATCCGCCGCGGGGCGCCGGCCCGCCGCGCTGTTTGCAGTTAGTCCGGGAATCGTTACCGGCTGCCGGCGGCCGGACGACGGCTCGGGTCGGCCGCGTAAATACTGCAGCGGTGCCGGCCGGTCCGACCCGTTACCATTTATGTGCACTTACCGAACAATCCGACTGGATGGTCAGTTGACTTTTGTGGAACTTTGAGAGGTGTTCATGGATTCCGACAGGTTTGGGGCGCAGACTATTGTATAATTGTGAACACCACCTCACTAACCAGGTTTTTCCGGTCAACTCCGATTCACCCAGTTGTACGACTATGGCTCACCCGTGTTCTGTATAGCTTACGATCCCGTCTGCTTTTTGCAACACCCGATCCCGTCTGTCGGACTGTAAAGCGCCCGCCGCCGAGCCATTGGCACCCAGCACACCAGCTGGCGACTGTCGGAGACTGCCGCCGCCGGCCGGGCGGACGGTTAGCGCCCTTCCAGAAGCCGTTTTCACCTGTGGACGACTGATGTGCGTCATTTGGAGCGCCATTGTGGGTCCTGAATGGAGGCGCTTGACAAAGCTATGCACGTTTCAGCCGTGTTCGGTGATCAATGGACCGGCTCCGTGGCGCGGTCGGTCCGTTTCAGTCCGGGCAGCTCGGGGCAGCCGGCGTGGCGCCGCCGGGCCAGTTCTCTGTCCGACTCGGTCCGGGCAGCCAGTGTGGCGCCGCAGGGTCCGGCAGCTCGGTCCGCAGTAGCCCGGGCAGCCAGTGTGGCGCCGCCGGCCCGGCTCTCGGCCCCCAGCTACCCGGGCAGCTCCGGTCAGTCGGTGTGGCGCCGCCGGCCCGGTCCGGCTGCCCGGCCGGTACTAACGAGCTGATTGAGCGCCAATCATTGAGCGGCAATCGGCGCTGAGTAGCCCCGGACGGTGGCGTGTCGGACGCCATATCGGTACCGGGGCTGACCGGGGACCGGGGCTACTCAGCGCTGACGTCACAGGGGGGAGAGGGGCAGAGAAGGCATTACCCCGGTCTGCTCCACTACCCCGCTCAGGAGATTCTGATGGGCTCTCGGATCGTGGGACAGAGTGCGCCCCATTACCCCTGCCGGTGAATGCGGCGGGGCACAGGGGAAATACTCGCTATCGGTGGACTCTGTGGCTATGGCGAAACGCTTGCGTCAAGTCGGGGCCGAAGGTCCCTTTGGAGATGGCAAACGAATGGCTGGGTGAGGCGTCGGTTGTGACGGTAACTGATATTACTCATGGCAATGGCTCCCCCCGAACACAAGTGACCTCTGCGGTCCCGATGACCTAGATATCCTAAATCCCATCCTCTGGCCGGTGCTGATCCTGATCCCGCGTCTGCCCGGGGTCCGGGCCGGCGGGCCGTCCTTGGCCGGCCGGCGGCCGCCGCGCGGCCCGTCTGACGGGCGCTCCGCCGTGCTAAAGGTCGGCGGCGGCTGTCAGATCTGCGCGTGCGGCCCGAGCGGCCGTCACTCCCGGCCGGGTGGTACCGCGGAGTGCCGCGGAACTCTGGCGGAGTGCCGCGGGTGGCTGGCACGCTAAGTGCCGTGGGGCGCTAGTGGAGTGCCGCGCTGTGAGAGCTGGTACGGCAGAGTGCCGGGCTGTGTGGTCTGGAACAGCGGAGTGCCGTGATGTAGAGTGCCGGAGTGCGTGCTCTGACGGTCCGACGCAGACGGGATGGCCGACTGCAACACCTGCTCATCGGTAAGAACGGGGTGCGACATCTCCTGGGCACCGATACCGTCGTTTCTTGTGGAATATTGACGCTCCCCTATTTCTGAATCTAACGTTATGAAAGACACAAATACATAAGCGCTTATGAAAGACGCATATATATATATATATGTTACAGGGAGTATGCGATTTCAGTTAGTTTGCAACGACCCTAGGGTGGTTGTAACCTCCCTGAACGATCAGTTTGTTTGCAACGACCCTAGGGACGTTACAAAATAACTGCTCGTTCCGGGACGTTGTAACGAAACTAGGGTCGTTGCAACCTCCCTAGTTAGTATGCAACGAACCTAGGGTTGTTACAAAATAACTAGGGAGTTTAAGAATTCATCGAGTCTCGTTTCACAGTCAGCAATCTTGTTCAATGAAAATCTTGTTCATAAAACCCTTCGTTTTTTCGCGATTATCTCGCGCTAAAAGTGGCCGACCGTGACGAAACTTTGAGTGTCCTCGAACTTATATACGTTACTGGTTACACATTCCCTATAAAGTTCATGAGCCTGAAACCAATGACCTTTGACCTTTGATCTGATTTCTGAGACCATGGCAGACCGAAATGATTTGCCGTTTATGTTAGCGCACATAAAATTGCGCTTCCAGAGTTCTACTGTGATTACATATAAACGTGTCAACATGTGAACTGATGGTTGTCCCATGCATCATGATGGGTTTCAAGTTGACTTGTCAGTTGTCGGCCAGGTCAAGGTCATTGACGTTTGGTGACTTCGGGTGACTGCTTCAAATTTTACGATTTTAAGGGATTTTTTTAGCTTATTTCGAATCCAGCATTCGTTGAGACATTTGAGAAGTACGTATGTATAGTTGTGGTGCCAATGCAACTTGCTACGAAGCTCTCGCTGGTGGTTTAGGTATAGTCGACTACAGAATGATGTTCCACCCCTCAGAAGCTATCAGTTGACCGGAGCGCTAAGTTGTGCCGTTTATCACGCAATTAAGCGTGTCGATAGTGAGCATTGGGACAAAGCTATAATTTGTGAACTCAACCCGTGTGATGCGGCACAGCCTACCACCCCAGGCAAATAATTGTCTGTGAAAAGTGGAACATCATTCTGTAGTCGACTATACACCTGCTATAAACAGGTGGTGCGGGTGGGACGCCTACTACTTGACCCAAACTTACCCAACCCAGCCTAGCTTAAACCTCGCCCCCCCCCCCTAGTTATTTTTTCGCGATAGCTCCGAACACACTATAGCAACAAAGACCTGAAACTAGGCATACCTGACCTTTGATTCAAGCCGGATCTTGTGACACCAACCATATTTTCAGGTCAGGTCAGGGTACTGACCTATGACGTCATAAGTGAACGGTCCTCAGATGCCGCAACTTCGCAGCGCCCTCAGTCCCAGAGGAGCTTTTACAGGGGGATGAAACTTACAGTACGTGCATCTTTTAGAAGTCTCACAATTTGCACCTCTAGGATTTTTCCTAAAGATCACATGAGGTCAGGTCGGTCACGTGACATCACCACTATAAGTCAATTGAGAAAAATGAAAACTGCTATTCTGGCGCCTGGAACAATCTCAAACTATCTCAAGCACACGGATCGTGATTTCATACACTCCTTGCAAGGTTAGATGCTTCAATTTTGCATTGGTGACGTTGCGTGACGCCATTTATGACGTCACTAAGATCATACGAGCTTTTCGTCAATACCTCCCGATCAAACTGAGCTAGCGAGTCGGTCAAGCCACTAATGGACTGAGGGAGACTTGCCGAATCGAATAATATGCAACATGACCTCTTTTGACCAAGTTCGCGACCTAGGGGTCTCCGACCTGACCTTGACCCGAGGTCAACACCTCAAGTTGACCTCCCCCGAACAAAAAAGTATACCATTCGACGCGCCTGAGCAAGGCGAGCACGTTGATGCTAAAATCGCGCTTTGCGACTGTTTAAAAAAAAGTTATTTATCAAAAACCGAACCCGCGTCTTTGGTCACTTGACCTGACCTCAGAGGTCACCGGTTGACCTGAGACCTTAAAATCGGGTACTAGTTGCTGTGCCTCCTAACGGCACACACGCTCGTTTTTTTTTCTGCGACGCTCTAACTCCATCAGGGGCGAAAAACGACAAGGGGGTCGTACGTACCAACCCTCCCCCGGCCGGCGCATATGTAGAAAACCAACAGGTCCGGCGGGGTTAACTCTCGCCCTTATTGGTGTTTTGCTAGCCGCAAACGCACAGGGCGGGGCAAGGTTATTGGTTGACCTTCCAGGTCAGATCAGTGACTCAAAAGTCGGGAAAATCGGGACCTGTTAAAACTTTAGAGAGCTAGGTTGTTATGAGGTTTTTTTCGGAGCGCTGATCACGAATTTCATATTAACTTTGATCACCGATGATGTCTTGATGTTTTTAGGCCAGATCGGGTCAGGTCAGGTCAGGTCAACCAGTAGGCGTCTTGCTAGCTGTCATAGTAGGTGTTAAACACCGCTGACAGCTTCGTAACATGGTACGAAGGCGCCAAAATTACTTCGTAAATGTTTAAATGGATGCTGAATTCGAAATCAGCTCCAAAAACTAGCCTTAAATATATGAACCCAGAAGAAGTGAACTAAGGTCATCAAAGGTCAATGATCTTGACCTGACCTTCACGTGACCTTAATAACACCCACCATAATGCATGGAACCATGCCATCATTTCACATGTTTGAACGTTTACAATCGCAAAAAGACTGGAAACGAGCGGATAATAGCCGTTTTTACGGAGGGCTTCCTGGCTAATGCCCATCTAATTTGAGCAAATCTGCACCAAATGTGCACCTGATCTGCACGAAATGTGTACTAGATAGTAGATGGCCGTCATGAAATACTCCTGAGCTGAATGTTCAAATTTTGTTCTCATTTCCTTGTTCTCCTTCTGAACTAGGTTGAACAAGATTTTCATTGGACAAGATTGTTGACGGCCCTCCTGTGAAACGAGACTCGATGAGTTCTTAAACTCCCTGGTTATTTTGTAACAACCCTAGGTTCGTTGCATACTAACTAGGGAGGTTGCAACGACCCTAGTTTCGTTACAACGTCCCGGAACGAGCAGTTATTTTGTAACGTCCCTAGGGTCGTTGCAAACAAACTGATCGTTCAGGGAGGTTACAACCACCCTAGGGTCGTTGCAAACTAACTGAAATCGCATACTCCCTGTAACATATATATGTTACAGGCAAAGTGAAAACTCGGGCATTTTGCAAAATGCCTAGGCAATTTGCAAAATGCCTGACCGGCCAGGCATTTTGCAAAATGCCCAGGCAGTTTGCAAACTGCCTGACCCACCAGGCATTTTGCAAACTGCCTGAAATATTTTTCCAGGCATTTTGCAAAATGCCTGACATCAAACTCGCACTAGCGACGATGTATAAGTAAGCTTTCATTTGTAACTGCCGCTTACAAAAGTTAATCGCTGTCAATGCGCACCAAGTGAGGGGACACTGCGTTCTCCGGGTAGCGCCGCCGAGTTCAGGTCACTGAGCCCCAGCGTCCGTCGGGTGCCGAGCACCGGGCGTGGTTTCGTGGGTAAACATGCGCTCGGTACAATGATTGTACTGTTTCTAGAAGCTCTTGGTGTTTTTTTTTTAATACTATGGGTGGATATTGATCAGAAAAGAAAACTCTTCCAATTTACGAAAATTTGATTGTTACACGTTTAGGTACATTATCAATCGTCTCTGCCTGAACAGTTGCCCACCGGGGCAGAATACTGGACATCGAAGCTTTTATACACACGGATACAACTCCGTATATACGAAAGGTACGGAGGCGGTGGTTCAAGTCCATTCAGCGTTGGCTCCATCTCGACAGAATTGACGCAAGACGTAGGTATACAGAGTGTCACGAACTTGATACGCGGTTGGCGCGGTCTTGTCCCTCCATGCCCCTCCTGAGTGCTGAATGGATGTAATTTGAACGGGTCCGGCACCAGGGCATCTGGACCAGGGCACTCGGCATCTAAATCGGCCATCCCCCGGTATCTGAAGATTTTACCCTGAAGCTGAAGCCGCTCAACCTCAGGCTGCAACCCTGACTTACCGTCATCCATAAGTGATGCAGCTGGATTTCGACAAAACCCACCAAATCTGAACCATTCAGGACTAAAGATTCAGACTTTTCAATGATGAGGCCGTGAGGCGATATCAGCCGTTTTCACGACGGCCATCTGGTACACATTTGGTTCACATTTGGTGCAGATTAGGTGCATATTTGGTCAAGCTGGTTCAGTGTGTCTCTTAGTAGCCATCAGCTAGAGTTGTACTAATTGCTTATATGCCTGCTTTGTCATATTATCAGAGAGTGCATCATCGGTTAAAACACTGAAATAAATTCATAAAATAAAGATATTTGCTGTAAAAGAGATTATGTGCAGATCTGGTCAAATTAGGTGCACTCGCCGGATAGCCCGTCGTGAAAACGGCTATTAGAGCTCTGCTTAGTCACCAACCGTCCCGACAAGCAGTTCTTGGCCAACAGCAGCTCAGAGGCGCTGCACCGTCGAGACGGTGAAGCACCCACTGGGCACCATGGGGATTCTCGTTTGGGGCATGATGGGCTACAGAGGCCTATTTGAGCTTCACCTGGTGCCGCGGGGACAGACCATGTGGCCGCTGATAACTTGTCAGCGAGGTGCTGGAGAACACTGACGCAACTACGATGCAATACATTTCGGGACACAAGTACAACATACCGCAACAATTTCGTGACACCCTGTATTCGTGACCGTGGAATGTGTCACATGTGCCCACAACACATGTGAAATGTGTTGTGGGGTCAGTCACAGTGGAACGTTTATGATCAACGCCTGTAGTCAACAAAAACGGTGGAATAATGGAAACCCAGGCATTTTGCAAAATGCCTGGCGGGTCAGGCATTTTGTAAAATGCCTAGGCAGTTTGCAAAATGCCTGGTGGGTCAGGCAGTTTGCAAACTGCCTGGGCATTTTGCAAAATGCCTGGCGTGTCAGGCATTTTGCAAATTGCCTAGGCATTTTGCAAAATGCCTGAGTTTTCACTTTGCCTGTAACATATATATTTATTGTGAGCTCCTTGCGTCTCTGTCGTATTGTGAAGAGGTGACGGGCTCATCTGGGGCTGCTTTGATCGCCGCCCTATAACAGCCGTGACGGTCCCGCTGTCTTCTGCCCGATCCTGCTGACCGGCCTGGCCACTGGCCAGTGGCGAATCGGTCCGCAGCGGACGTCATACTGACTGAAATGACAGGCCGTCCCACTGGGGAGGTGTATTATATCTGTCCAAACCGCTCACAGGGAAAGATGAAGCTGCCTAGACCCGGGACTGGGGGTGGTGCAACTGCCGAGTCGGTCCGCTGAGGGGACGCTGGTATTGCCTAAACTGCCGGCTGACGGGACGGCTGAACTCTGACACATGGCGCGTCACGTCAGTTATCGGCTCCACGACTGACCCCGCGGCCAGCCGCTCTGGTTAGATTAGCCAGATTAGCCACCCTTGTTACTTGTTAGTGATGAACCGTGGCCTAGCTTTGTGTATCGCTGTTCGTGACTGCGTGGCTCTTTTTCTATCAACCTTTCACAGACTTGTGTGTGTGTTTTTTTTTTGCATGATGGCTTTTGATAGTTCTAATAACCTCTTACGTTCTAACCATGCTTCGTAATGCTCTTTTTAGTTTTTCTTTATTACTTTGGGTTTTAGTTTGTATCTTCTGTTGTAATCAAAGGCGTGTTTCAAAGTTCCATTCCGTGTTTTAAAGACATTCCGCATGGTTTGGAGCTGGTTGCAAGGTATTTTTATCCTGACCAGAATCTCCAACTTCCAATACGTTCGGCTGAGATCTTCCTGAGACTGGTTCGTCCCGCTCTAAATCCCGTGCTGATGAGAACGGTCCGCAGCCGTGTTCCAAGACCCGTGTTGGCCGGCGTAGCTACATTCGACAGACACGAGCCCAAGCCGATAGACAACGGAAATGGATTCCGTCTCAGAGGGTGGGCTGAACATGCTGCTGCGGAAGATCAGAAAAAGAGGGAGAGAGGGAGGGAGGGAGAAAGAGGAGAGTATACTGAGAGCAGCTCGAGTTTTGCTTCGAGTGCCGACTCTAAGCTGCACGCGGCAAGCTTTGTTATGCCAGCTGTTATGCCTCCTTTGTGTCTTTTTACGCGGGTACGTGGCGGCTGAATGTTCTTGTTTTCCACTCGGTGCTCCCGGAGCTGGTAACGGGAGCCTCTCATATCGCATTTGGTGCGCCGATTTTATCTCGCCGAGCCGTGTTGCGGTGGCCGGGACGATGCTTTGATTGGCCGGTGACTGGTCAGGACGCGGACAAGCCGCGTCGGAGTTTCACTTCCTTATTTCCCCTGGTAGTGGAGTTGTGTGGACGGAAGTGTCCGGAGCTGTAAACTCCGGTTTACTCCGTGCCGTTTTATCCCCAAAGGCTGCCGTCTCGACCACTCCGCGCCCCTCAGACCACTTCCTCAGCTGCTGAAGCGGGCTCTCTGCGTGCCCGGCTATATGTGACGCAATGTCTGGGATTTCAGAGCGTTGACCCGACGCTGCTGGCAGAGGCCATTTTCCTGTTCTAACTGCTGAGGCGCTGTTTGCTCTCGCCGCACAGAAGCTGAGCTGCCGGCGAGCTGTCAGTGAATGACCGGAGCTGAAATACAGCTGTTTGACAAAGACCGGAGCTGAAATACAGCTGCTCGATGTCGCTATTAACTAGGCCTAACGATCGTTTAAACCGCTACGGCCGGCCGATTCTGCGCCCACTGAGGCCAGCGACAGTCAATTTGCATGTTTCCTGGGTTCGTCAATGGAGCGGCACTCGGGCCAGCACTACTTGGATAATGAAATTGCTGCTCGCAGGCGGTCTGATGGCTGATCTGAGAAATGAGCTTGTTCTGTTGGTTCAACATGTTACGGCTGACTTTGGACAAGCTGTCTGATAAACCATTTCCCCACATGTAGATTTCGCCATTTAAGTTTATGAAGTGATAACAGTCCGGTCATTGAGTTAGCGTGTACTCTCGCCTCTATAAACCTTTGAATATTGGCATGGTCCTTATCTGCCCATCCCAGAGAGCCTACGCACACGTGTTGCGCGTGTCGCGCTCGTTTCTAGTGTTCCGCACGTTGGGCTGCGGACGTGATTTCCGCGGACGCGCTGACTTTGGACGTGACCTGTCGGACATTGGCCAGGTCAGGTCCGGGCGGGTCTCCTGTCGTGATAGGACTGGGTCTCGCGCCTTTAGTGCCCCGCCTGAACCACTGTCGTGCCAGCGTTATGCCGCGGCGCCCGCCGGTGGCCCTGTTGGACCCGTCCCGTGCCGCGGCGCACGCCGGTGGTTGGGCCCGTCCCGTGCCGCGGCGCCCGCCGGTGGGCCTGCTGGACCCGTCCCGTGCCGCGGCGCCCGCCGGTGGCCCTGCTGGACCCGTCCCGTGCCGCGGCGCCCGCCGGTGGCCCTGTTGGTCCCGTCCCGTGCCGCGGCGCCCGCCGGTGGCCCTGTTGGGCCCGTCCCGTGCCGCGGCGCCCGCCGGTGGGCCTTCTGGACCCGTCCCGTGCCGCGGCGCCCGCCGGTGGCCCTGTTGGACCCGTCCCGTGCCGCGGCGCCCGCCGGTGGCCTGTTGGTCCCGTCCCGTGCCGCGGCGCCCGCCGGTGGGCCTGCTGGGCCCGTCCCGTGCCGCGGCGCCCGCCGGTGGCCCTGCTGGACCCGTCCCGTGCCGCGGCGCCCGCCGGTGGCCCTGTTGGACCCGTCCCGTGCCGCGGCGCCCGCCGGTGGCCCTGCTGGACCCGTCCCGTGCCGCGGCGCCCGCCGGTGGCCCTGTTGGACCCGTCCCGTGCCGCGGCGCCCGCCGGTGGCCTGTTGGACCCGTCCCGTGCCGCGGCGCCCGCCGGTGCAGGCCTGTTGGACCCGTCCCGTGCTGCCGCGCCCGCCGGTGGCCCTGCGCCGCCGTCTCCACTCTGTCGGCTGATCACGTAATCGATCATGGCCGCCACGCCGCCGGGCCGGGCTCCCACGTCTGTGTGGCGGCTGCTCCGGTCCCCGGAGACTCGGCTGATCGCCATCGGCGCCGGTTCCTGTCGCGGTACAACACCTGCCTATGGGCAGAGTCCCGGCGGACGAACGGGCTTAGTGGAATGACGTCAGTAATACAGCAATGGCTCATTGGAGCACTTGAACCGTCGTCCATCGGGGAATTATGACGAATGAAGGCTGTGTTGTAACATGGGAAATACCCAATTCAGTTTTGTACGGTGAGTTATTGAAGGCCCCATTGTTGAACATCAACAGGAGTTTCAACGAAATACTATGATCTGACCTTTCCCTCCTCGTCTTCACCTCCGATAACATTATGTCGATTATCTAACCATTCCGCTCTGTCCTCTATTCCCACGAGCGCCTCTGCCAGTGTTCTGCCGATGCTGACAATACTCAAACCACTACCCAGTACCCCCCTCCCCCCGATAGTGCAGTTGCCACCACTCTGACCCGTCTCTCACGCCTTTAGGAGTGCGGATGCCGGTGTTCTGACTATTCCTCTATCCTCAGGAGTTGAGCTGACAGTTTTCTGACCCGTCTCTCGCGCCTTTAGGAGTTTGGCTACCGGTGTTCTGACTATTCCTCTATCCTCAGGAGTTGAGCTGACAGTTTTCTGACCCGTCTCTCGTGCCTTTAGGAGTGCGGCTGCCGGTGTTCTGACCCGTCTCCCTTTCTCAGGAGTGCGGCTGCCAGTGCTCGCAGTGCGACCGGCACGAGCTGCAGCTGCACCGTGAGATCGAGGCTTTGAAGCAGCGCGTCATTGAGCGCGACTTCCACATCCTGCGGCTGGAGACGAACGTCCTGCGCGAGGCCGAGCGGTACCCGCACGGCGAGGTCGGGGAGCTGCGCAGTCAGCTGGGACAGTGGCAGGACAAATACGACCGGTGAGTACCCCAGGGAGGGAGGGAGAGATAACTGAGACAGTGTCAGGACAATTACGACCGGTGATTACTCCAGGGGAGGAGGGGGGGGGGGGGGGGAGGGAAGGGACAGTGGCGGGACAAGTACGACCGGTGAGTACGCCATGGGAAATGGTCATAACTTGGATGTGCACTCGCATTGTTGTTGTTTTTTTTTTTCGTTGTCGTTTTGTGGGAAACCAGAAAGGGTAACAAAGCGGCGAAGTTGCGCTGCTGTGATGAACAATATTGGTTATCGACGCGCCGGCTCACCTAACGATCTCAGTGAATGGCGTCCGCAATGGCCGTAATGACTGCCGAGCTCGTTAGCGAGTTCCTGGGCGGCCAGCGCTCCGGCTCATCCGCTGTGTTTACCTACCGACCGGTGGCTGGCTGCGAGGCTAATTAGATGGACTGATTGTTCCCTGAAATTGCGCCTGTTGACCTGTAATTCATAGGTTTCTGCTAAAGACATGATATCACGACCAGTTAATGCGTGGGTAAGTGGTATCATCCTCCTTTTTGGACGAGATTCATCAATCATTACAACATTTATCCAACCATGCTGATTCCTCTCCCTGCTCCTGTTTTGTTCCCCGCTCTGCCTTTCCCCGCTCCCCGCCCTGCCTCCCCCACTCCCCGCTCTGCCTCCCTCGTTCCCCGCCCTGTCTCTGCTGCTCCCCGCTCTACCTCCCACTCGTTTTCTCTGTCCTCGCTCCCCGCTCTGTCTCCCACTCCTTTTCTCTGTCCTCGCTCCCCGCTCGGTGGTGGCGGTGTAACGGCGCCGGTTCCGCGGCCCGCGGTCGTTCAGCAGCGCCCGGGCCCTGCTCAGCTCCTCTGGCGGCGGCCGGACCGCCTCTCCGAGCGCCGAGAGACGCTTTGTTCTGAACGGACGGCCGCCAACTTTGCGGCTTTGTCCGCGCCCGGGGAGGCATAGCGGCGCTGTTTAACCACCGCCCGGCCCGTCTGTTCCCAGACTGCTGGAGGCGCACAAGAAACTGCAGCGGGTCAACCAGAATCTGGAGGACAAACTGCTGCGCATCGTCGACAAATACGAGACGGACAAGGCGGCGCTGAGCCAGGACGTGGCCAACCTGACCACGCACCTGGTCTCGGCGAGAACCGAGCTCAACAGGCACAGAGACCTCAGCGTGAGTATACCTCAACAGGCATAGAACCCTACCCCTGCGTCAGTAGCTGACAGGCAGTCTCCTAGCTAAGGGAGTAGCTCAACAGGCAATATGTTTACGGGTATCTTAGTAGTTCCCTTACTACGCACACATTTTGGGTGACAATTATTGGTTTAATTTCCTTTTATTGCCCTGCTGAATCCCTCAGGTGCTCCTCTGTCGTTGTTTCCTCTGCCCGTGCCGGCCTGTTCTGCTATGCGCCGGATCCCCTGAGCTCGCCTGTCCCGGCCCACCTGCGACCCGACCTCTGCGGGCTCGGCTTTGTTCGCTGTGAAATAGATGATATCCCGCTCTGGAATACGGGGAACTAATTACTTTGGCTCAAATGGTGCCTGTCCAGAGATGAATGCCGTCCGTCAGCCGAAATTTATCTTTATTGGAGAGATTAGGAATTAATGGTATCAGATTGTTCCATTTTCTCCCGGGGCAGGTTGATATGCGTTGATTAGCTGGCGCTGTTCCAATTTCGTAGCTGTTTAGCCGTCCACCAATGAAATGTAACCGGTCGGCCGGTACTGGCCGTTGCATCAGTCGCCAGTTGAGCCGTTTCTAACGCGCCGTGGTTTAACATCAATTATTGACGGCCGCCATTGTCGTCAGTGGCCGGCGACGGTTGACGTCAGCTGTACGTCCTTTGAGCGTTAAAATTTCACACCGGTGTGCCGCTCAGTCCGACCCTGCCCCATCAAACCGTGCATAGTCAGTCCATTGTGTCAGTGCCTGGGGGCAGTCGGGGCTGGCTGGCCTGTCGCTGTTCCCCGGTCCGGCCCCGTCAGCGCTCCGTGTGTATCGACGGCTGGCCGGGTGCCATTTGCGTCACCATGAGGTTGTGGCACGGCTGAGAGTAGCCGGTCGCCACTTGAACCGCTAGCGGTGTATACCGCTAGTAGTTCACCTCTCGTTGTGAGAGGGAGTGAAAGGATTGTCAAGGCAGAGACTACCATCCGCCACCGTCGGCACCACACAACTCCAAGGGAGGAGGAGACTCCCGATGTGGGCCCGTGTCGGTAGCTCTGAGCTTGACTAGGATGAACGAGTTACCGATCGTGGATCGTACTGATTTATTGAACAAAAATTGGCACACTATATTTCTAACAAGGCTACCTTGCATAGGTAGTTTCAGCGTCTAAATGGTAATATTACAAATTACAGTGACAGTTGGACAAAGAAAAATTACTCCACACCTGCGCTCCTAGATTACCCTCTTAAGGCGTGACAATACAACAGCTACGGTTACAAGAGATAACATATAAGGCAGAAAACAATCACAAGACATATGTGTCAATCAATCACTGACATCTGCGTGCATCAAAAGGATTTACTAGTTTACGACGCCGCCGCTGGGTTGCACACGCTACGGCGCCGTCGCTAGCAACGGAGCGCTGTTGCACCCGCTACAGTATACCCCCTCCCTAGACACGTCACTGGGGAACGGAGAGGAACGTGACGTGTCGGAACCGGAGAGGCGGGCGGACTTCTCTACCGGAGCGGGTACGGAGGGCAGGGCGGAGCGGAGGCGCCGCCGGCATGGCACCAGGCGGGCACGACGAGCCGGCCGCCGCCGCTGACTGACAGTCGGCAGGGGAGAGCGCAGGAGGACCGTCGGCAGGGGAGGGCGCAGGAGGTACAGGGACCGCAGTGGACGGAACGGACTCGATGGGTCGGCGTGGAGTCTTGGATGGGAGTAGGAGCTTAGGTCCCGAACCTGGCACCGCAGTGTTGGGGCCCGGCGCGTCACGGGGCGGGTCGCAATGATTCGGAGTAGCAGTCGGCGCATCAAGAAAGGCGGGTTTGACACGGTCCAGCGAGACAGTATCATTACGACCGTTACGGAACACGGTGACAGTCTTGGTTGAACGGCGCACCACACGAAAGGGACCGTCATACGGCGGCGTCAGCGGTGGGCGAGAGGAGTCTCGCCGAATGAAAACATGCTGACAGTCCAGCAGCTCACTCGGCACAAACACAGGCGCGGAGGACGGAGATCGAGGGGCCGCCGGTCGAACCCGGCGCATGGCCCGGCGCAGCTCGTCCACGTAGGACGCCGGATCCAGGTGCGTCGGACCTGACGCAGCAGAGACGAGTTCGCCCGGAAGGCGCAGAGGCTGTCCGTAGACGAGCTCCGCCGGCGTGCAGCCCAGGTCTTCCTTCAGCGCCGACCGGATGCCGAGAAGAGCCATGGGCAGGAGGTCGGTCCAGCGGACCGGCGGATCAGCCGCACGCAGTGCAGTCTTCAGCTGACGGTGGAAACGTTCCACCAGACCGTTGCTCTGCGGATGGTAACTGGTGGTGCGAATGCGGTGGCAGCCGAGGATCTGCGACAGGTGGTCCCACAGGTTGGACTCAAACTGTGCACCACGGTCAGTAGTGACGCAGGACGGCACGCCGTAACGGGCCACCCATCCGGAGACGAACGCGCGGGCGACTGTCACTGCACGAATGTCCGGCAAGGGCAGCGCCTCTGCCCAGCGCGTGAACCGATCCACACAGGTGAGCAGGTACTGGTTACCGTCCGACGGGGGCAACGGACCCACGAGGTCGATGTGCACGTGGTCAAACCGTGCCGCCGGCAGCGGAAACGGTTGCACTGGGGTACGCGTGTGACGCTGCACTTTAGCCCGCTGACACTGGAGACACGCACGCGTCCACGTCGCGACGTCACGGTTCATACCGGGCCACACAAATCGCTGGGCGACGAGATGCTGGGTGCTACGGACGCCCGGGTGTGACAGGCTGTGCAGAAGGCGGAAGTAGGGTCGCCGGAGGTCCTCTGGCAGCAGTGGCCGAGGGCGACCTGTAGATTCGTCCACCAGCAGCGTGGAACCACTGGGCAGCTCGACGGAGCGCAGGCGGAGGGAGTGACGAGTGGCGACGAACGCCTGGAGCTCCCGATCGGTCTGCTGGGCCGTCGCCAGAGTCTCGAAGTCGTCCAGGGGTGGTCGAGGTTCGGAGAGCACGGTCGTGATCCGAGAGAGCGCGTCCGCCACTACGTTGTTCCGTCCGGGAACGTGACGGACATCAGTAGTAAACTGGCTGACGAAGTCCAGGTGACGAGTTTCGCGAGGAGCGTGACGATCGGAGCTGCACCCCACAGCCGACACCAGGGGTCGATGGTAGCCGTGCCACATTGAACCGCTAGCGGTGTATACCGCTAGTAGTTCACCTCTCGTTGTGAGAGGGAGTGAAAGGATTGTCAAGGCAGAGACTACCATCCGCCACCGTCGGCACCACACAACTCCAAGGGAGGAGGAGACTCCCGATGTGGGCCCGTGTCGGTAGCTCTGAGCTTGACTAGGATGAACGAGTTACCGATCGTGGATCGTACTGATTTATTGAACAAAAATTGGCACACTATATTTCTAACAAGGCTACCTTGCATAGGTAGTTTCAGCGTCTAAATGGTAATATTACAAATTACAGTGACAGTTGGACAAAGAAAAATTACTCCACACCTGCGCTCCTAGATTACCCTCTTAAGGCGTGACAATACAACAGCTACGGTTACAAGAGATAACATATAAGGCAGAAAACAATCACAAGACATATGTGTCAATCAATCACTGACATCTGCGTGCATCAAAAGGATTTACTAGTTTACGACGCCGCCGCTGGGTTGCACACGCTACGGCGCCGTCGCTAGCAACGGAGCGCTGTTGCACCCGCTACAAGGTCACCGGACCGCCGCGTCGGCCTGTCTCCGTGGGCCAGACCCTCACAGGCGGACTGACGGAGGGGGGGGGGGGGCTTTACACCTCACTCCATATGTCTCTCCCTCTCACTCCCCTTCTCTCTCCTATCATCTGTTCTTCCTCTTTTTACCCTTTCTCTCTCCTATCATCTGTTCTTCCTCTTTTTACCCTTTCTCTCCATCCCCTCTATCGCTCTGCCACTGCCCTCCTCCCTCCATGTGTGTCCATCTTTACGAAGATCCTGTGCTGTTTACCAGCTTCTTTAGCGTGCCTGTAGTCTGTACCTCTATGACCCGTCCCCTGTCTATCTGTGCCTCAGGAGCGGTACAGGAGTGACCACCTGGCCATCCAGGTGCTCCAGTGTGTCTGTACCGTCGTCTCTGACCTGTCCCTCCCCTCTCCCCAGGAGCGGTACCGCAGTGACCTCCACCTGGCCATCCAGCTGCTCCAGTGCAAGCCGTCCACCTTCATCTCTCGGCGATTGGAGACGGTGAGTGGACAGCTGTGGACGCCGTGGACAGCTGTGGACGCTGTGGACGGTCAGTGACCGGCTGTGGTCGTTTTGGATGGCTGTGGACTGGCCAGTTACTGTGTAACACAGCCCGGACCGGGGACGCCTGCAGTGTCACAGCCCCGGCCCCGCGCCGGTGGAGTATCGATCCGCCGACGCTGCCGTGTACACTGAGTGTCGTAATGACCCATATAGCAGCTGGTTAGAGGCGCCGGAACGGCCGTTATGTGTTGACCGTGTTGTAACGGGATGTCGATGGCGTTCCGATTCAGAGCGCGTGGTGATGGATCCTTTGGTAAACCTCTCCTGTCGTGTGTGTGTGTTAGAGTTGGTAGCTCGACCTGCCGCACTGACAGGGTGCCCTCTCCTCCCGCAGCTGCCGGTCGACCTCCAGCAGAAGGTCAAATCCTGCCTCAACAGCCACCAGAAGGAGCAGCAGCAGCGCAAGCCGGACTTCAAGGTGATCCGGGTGCCCATCTCGACGTTTCCGCCCACGGCCATGGTCTACGCCGTCGACAAGGCGAGCGAAGGTGAGACTACGGCGGCTGCTGGGAGCTAAACTCTGAGCCGAGCTAGCCAGAGCTGATAGTTGAAACCATGGCTGAACCGACACTGAGCTGAGCTGAGCTAGTCTGAGTGAGGATGGAAATGAGTTGGTGAGTTTGATCGGGCTGAGTGGGTGAGGTAGCGTGAAACTGAGCGGAAGGAGCAGAATGAGCACTGAGCAGCGTGTAGCTGGGTGAGTGGCGTGTAACTGAGTTGGTCGGACAGCGTGCCGCTGGACGAGGGCCTCTCGACAGAGTAATATGTCCGTCGAGCTGCTCCAATATTGCGCAGCTGAGTAGTTTCTCACAGAGTGCTCCCGGTAAACAGGTTCTATTTGTTTTTAATTTTAGTCTCGGGGGACTTTCACGGCGGCGGTGTTGTGTTTCGCTAAGAGTTTTCGTCATCTGGCGGTGTCGTATTTCAGCCGGGCTCGTTCGGCGGTAAGAGCGGCCCGTCGTTGGGGTTTTCATAAATAAGAAGCCGCGGAGTTTATGGGGGAGGGCGCCGCGCCGGCTGCTCGGGTCAGCCGGATGGAACCGGTCGCTAGGCCGCAGCGGCTCCGCCGGATTCAAAGGTGTGCCGGTCTAAGACCTTGATACTTTTTAATTGTCTCGTTTAAATGGTCTGAATAATATCCTCAGCTACCTTATAAACTTGGCTTGTTTTCGAGTTCACCAATGCTTTGATTGTATAAGGATAAGTGGTTTGCCTCAGGCTATGCCATTATATACTCTTTATCCCCGAGTTGAGAATGTTTTCCTTTTAGGGATGCTAAATGCTCACACAACTTACCTCTCCCAGGATCTGACGTCCTACCTTGCCGTACCTCCCAGGACCGGCTGGCCCGGGGAGTGGACCTCCAGCCTTCCACTGTGGTCTCCCTCAGTGAGCCCCTCCCAGGATCTGACGCCCTGCCCTACCCTACCTCCCAGGACCGGCTGGCTCTGGGAGTGGACCTCCAGCCTTCCACTGTTGCCTCCCTCAGTGAGCGGTCGCTGTGTATGGGAGCCGCCACCACCAGTGCGTCTCGGCCAGGCCGGTCGGGTGTTCTCCCCGTGTATTGCGCGTCCGCGTTTTCTCCCCCATCCTGTATTCTCCCGGTGCACTCTCCGGGTCGCTGCGGCCACCCGCCGACCCTGCCGGCCGTGAGAACGGTCCGCCGCCCGCCGGTGGCCGTAATGGGTCCACCCCGGCCGGCCGAATACCAATGGGTGCCACCGGCTCCTCTGTGGCGGTACGGGGCGGGTCCTCTTACCACCCGCGTGCAGCGGGTCTGGTGCGGTGTGCCGGGAGGGGGAGGAGACAGTCGTTGAAACGACGGCGCAGTAACGCAAGTAAAATGTTGTTCTCTGAAACTCTCTCATTGGCGGGGCCATTTGCGGCGTTTCACTGAGCTATCTGCTCGATGTTCAATATCTGTCCTTGTCCTGGGTAACCCCCGCTGTCTGATCCCCCGATCGTTCGTCGTTGACCCTGTCCGCAATGCGGGGCGCCCTGTTGATTCTCTGTCCGCGATGCGGGGCGCCGGCCTGTGGACCGTCGGCCTTTGTTGACCCGTTGTCCGGCTGTGTTGACGTGCTGTCCGTCTCTGTTGACCGGCGGGTTAGCCGACCGCCAATCAGTGGCCGTCAGATAACACGCGGTCAGCCGTATTGGCCGGCGGGCGTGTCAACCGGCCCGTATTGATGGCCGAGCGGCCCGGTGTGTGATTGGACTCGGCGGAACCGCCCGGACGGAGTCTCCGGCCCAGCGACCGCGCGGGCCTTCACCTTGGTGTCTGAGTTTGCACCGTCAGTGGACGGTCGCTAGGAGACTGAGTAACCGGTACAGCTATCTGATCCGACTCTCAGCCGATAAGCCAATATTGCAAATAGAACTCGGCAAAGAGCGTGGCTGACTGAGCAGCACGGCTGTCAGGAGCCTCTCGTTCGGTTCATTTGATGCGCCAACCCGTCCATTCAGCGGCCGTCGTCAGATGTATGATGCGACACGTGACTGCAGGGCAGCGGTACTCCCCCTCCCGGATACTGGCGCGGCAGTGGTACTCCCCCTCCCGGATACTGGCGCGGCAGTGGTACTCCCCCTCCCGGATACTGGCGCGGCAGTGGTACTCCCCCTCCCGGATACTGGCGCGGCAGTGGTACTCCCCCTCCCGGATACTGGCGCGGCAGTGGTACTCCCCCTCCCGGATACTGGCGCGGCAGTGGTACTCCCCCTCCCGGATACTGGCGCGGCAGTGGTACTCCCCCTCCCGGATACTGGCGCGGCAGTGGTACTCCCCCTCCCGGATACTGGCGCGGCAGTGGTACTCCCCCTCCCGGATACTGGCGCGGCAGTGGTACTCCCCCTCCCGGATACTGGCGCGGCAGTGGTACTCCCCCTCCCGGATACTGGCGCGGCAGTGGTACTCCCCCTCCCGGATACTGGCGCGGCAGTGGTACTCCCCCTCCCGGATACTGGCGCGGCAGTGGTACTCCCCCTCCCGGATACTGGCGCGGCAGTGGTGCTCCCCCTCCCGGATACTGGCGCGGCAGTGGTACTCCCCCTCCCGGATACTGGCGCGGCAGTGGTACTCCCCCTCCCGGATACTGGCGCGGCAGTGGTACTCCCCCTCCCGGATACTGGCGCGGCAGTGGTACTCCCCCTCCCGGATACTGGCGCGGCAGTGGTACTCCCCCTCCCGGATACTGGCGCGGCAGTGGTACTCCCCCTCCCGGATACTGGCGCGGCAGTGGTACTCCCCCTCCCGGATACTGGCGCGGCAGTGGTACTCCCCCTCCCGGATACTGGCGCGGCAGTGGTACTCCCCCTCCCGGATACTGGCGCGGCAGTGGTACTCCCCCTCCCGGATACTGGCGCGGCAGTGGTACTCCCCCTCCCGGATACTGGCGCGGCAGTGGTACTCCCCCTCCCGGATACTGGCGCGGCAGTGGTACTCCCCCTCCCGGATACTGGCGCGGCAGTGGTACTCCCCCTCCCGGATACTGGCGCGGCAGTGGTGCTCCCCCTCCCGGATACTGGCGCGGCAGTGGTACTCCCCCTCCCGGATACTGGCGCGGCAGTGGTACTCCCCCTCCCGGATACTGGCGCGGCAGTGGTACTCCCCCTCCCGGATACTGGCGCGGCAGTGGTACTCCCCCTCCCGGATACTGGCGCGGCAGTGGTACTCCCCCTCCCGGATACTGGCGCGGCAGTGTGGTACTCCCCCTCCCGGATACTGGCGCGGCAGTGGTGCTCCCCCTCCCGGATACTGGCGCGGCAGTGGTACTCCCCCTCCCGGATACTGGCGCGGCAGTGGTACTCCCCCTCCCGGATACTGGCGCGGCAGTGGTACTCCCCCTCCCGGATACTGGCGCGGCAGTGGTACTCCCCCTCCCGGATACTGGCGCGGCAGTGTGGTACTCCCCCTCCCGGATACTGGCGCGGCAGTGGTACTCCCCCTCCCGGATACTGGCGCGGCAGTGGTACTCCCCCTCCCGGATACTGGCGCGGCAGTGGTGCTCCCCCTCCCGGATACTGGCGCGGCAGTGGTACTCCCCCTCCCGGATACTGGCGCGGCAGTGGTACTCCCCCTCCCGGATACTGGCGCGGCAGTGTGGTACTCCCCCTCCCGGATACTGGCGCGGCAGTGGTACTCCCCCTCCCGGATACTGGCGCGGCAGTGGTACTCCCCCTCCCGGATACTGGCGCGGCAGTGGTGCTCCCCCTCCCGGATACTGGCGCGGCAGTGGTACTCCCCCTCCCGGATACTGGCGCGGCAGTGGTACTCCCCCTCCCGGATACTGGCGCGGCAGTGGTACTCCCCCTCCCGGATACTGGCGCGGCAGTGGTGCTCCCCCTCCCGGATACTGGCGCGGCAGTGGTACCGTTTGTCTGTGCGACCCGTACCATCCGCCCTCTGCGGGCCGATCGGTCCCACAGCTAGTGCGT
Organism: Amphibalanus amphitrite; assembly: GCF_019059575.1. Classification (NCBI taxonomy): domain Eukaryota; kingdom Metazoa; phylum Arthropoda; class Thecostraca; order Balanomorpha; family Balanidae; genus Amphibalanus; species Amphibalanus amphitrite. Next base: position 314,173 of record NW_024881637.1, read on the forward strand.
TGTTTTCGCTCTCCGGCTGATTGTTTGACGACCGCATCGGATCCCGGTGGCGAGTTTAACTTTGTCGCAATGGGCCCGGCGAATAATTGGACACATCCGCGTCCGCTGGTCGGGCGTAGCGCGACCCGGACTCATCGGAGAGATGTGCGGTACATGATAATTGATTCCGGGTTTGTTCGGCGGACAGACAACCTCTTGCCGCCAACTTCCTCGCTGAGATGTCCAGTGGGCTGTTATATGCCAGTTTAACTGGTGGTGTGGCTACGCTTGAGCTTTTGTTAGAAAACTTGCTGCAATTGTTAGTCAGTTACCATACTTACTCATCATCATCATCATCACATTTATTAGGCATCACAACCGGTGACAAAGCCAACAACATATAACAACAGTCGAGCATCAGACAATGAATATATCACCATGGTGGTTTGCAAATAATATGCGGGGTCGAAGGCGAAGCTCACTTTGTTGATCGCTTAAATCTACTGATTTTGGTAGCCAAACAGTATATTTGGAATTGTAGAGTTAGTAACCGACCGGTAACCTTCCAGACCTTTATCAGCACGCTGCAACAGTACAGTCTTATGGAAAAGCATGTGGCGCAAATAAATGACAAAATGGATAGATATGATGCCCTGTGGAGGGTCACGAATGCCGTTATTAGATGATCCGAATTGCTTACGTATGTCGTCACTTTTATTTGGGTTCGTTTGCTTATTTTTTTCTTTTCTTTTTTGCTTTGTTTGGTTTTGTGTTTTGTGTTTTTTGTTAAAAGGTCTGTTAGTAAAGCTGTTAAGCTATGTGTGTCATATTATGTTGTAATTTTGTATGTAATGTTTGTGTGCGTTTGTTTTGCGTGGTTAATGGTGGTCAAATGATCAAATAAATGGCTAGAAGTTGAAAAAAAAGGTTTGCAAACATGATGTTCAAACGCTTCATCTAGGTGGCATGACAATCAAGCGTAACAAATGACGCGACATTCTGTCTGTGTGCGCAGCTAAAAGGCGCAGTGAGTCAACCACCCCATTGGGTTCCATCTGCGGGCGGACTATGTCAGTGTCAATATGCCCCGAGGCTATCCTGAGCACAGTTCCGATGTCCAAGTTGCATATCATGTAGACAAAGTGTAAAAATGACCCATCTAACTGGCCAGGATCTGTAGCTAGAACAGCCATGCCCCGCACCATAGCTCTGGACAGCCTATGCTCATCCTTCATAGCATTTGAGAGGGCACGCAATGCCACGCCTCGTAACGTCTCCTGAATACTCGGCACACCCAGCGCAGCGAGAAGGTCCGTATGGTGAGCCTGTGGCGGAAGCCCAAGGGCAGCCTTTATATGACGTGATTGAAAGCGTTCAAGGTCACATATGTCAGTGGTTCCGAGTGGGGAAAATGAGATCCCGAATGTTAGAGAGGGGGCTACTACAGTGTTCCATAAAAATGCTTTATCTGAAGGTGCCAACCGTTTGTTGAATATACCAGCAGGAGTTAGACCATAGAAGGAACCACGGGCACGTTTAATCCGCTGGTTGACATGTTGCCTCGCCTGCAGGCCAGACGACATGATAGTGCCAAGATGCTCCGTCTCGTGGACCACTCTTAGCTTCTGGTCACCGAGAAACCATGATGGTGTGTTCACCAACAAATTATTTCCGAAGATAATACAGTGGCTCTTGGTTTTGTCGGGATCAGAACATGTAAACTCTAGTCTCCATTTCGATGCAAAGCCATCGACAAGGGAAAGAAGATGTCCAAGAGAGTGAACATTACAGGAAATGAGGCATAAATCATCTGCATAACATACGGCAGGCACATGACACCCTTGGAGCACTGCCCCTCTACAACTGTCGTCCAGCGCGGCTATAAGTGGTCGGATAAATACATTGGCTAGGATAGGTGATAAAATCGCCCCCTGCCTGGTGCCTCTACGAATACGGAACTCATCAGACTGGCAGCCTCGGAAGGACACTTGGCCGCGCAAATCCTTGTACCATGAGTACAACAGGCACCATGCTTCAATACTCAAGAGGTCAGCGAGACGCCAGAAAAGTCCATCGTGCCAGATTCTATCAAAGAACTTCCTTGCGTCAAGGTTGGCAACGAAGACAGGAGACCCCCTTCTTAGATGCCACTGAACAGTCTCGTTTATCAGCACAGACGCCTCGCTTGTGCCCCGATGTTGGACGAAGCCAAACTGCAACTCATGCGGGATAAAAGCCGTCTCTAACTCAGCCAGAATTACAAGTTCTAGTAGCTAACTATTAGCTAAGTTACTGTCTGCTAACTATTCCGACATTCAACTGGAAACTTGTAGACTTGTTCGTTTTGCACTAATGCTGCATTGATAAACGTACAGCCCACCGCTAAAGTAATGTACAGGGTGGAAAGTAATTACGCGAACATACTTTTTCGTCTTATAGCAATGGAAAAAGCGGCGGTGACATGAAAATTTCATCTTTTCATATATTCCTATTTATGTGCGATACACTGACAAAGGCGTTCAGGCATAATTGACATGAGCATGTCGAGCACTGTTGGCCAAAGCTTAGTCCACGCCTCCTGGAGCTGTCTGGTGAGGCAATCGATGTTAGTGGCTACTAGCAGCTCTTAGACGCTCTCCTGAAGAGTCGCCTGGATATTTTTGATCAAATTGAGGTCTGGGCTATTCCCAGGTTGACCATTATATGCCCAGAAGAAGAACGGGTTCTCAAAGCACCAGTCTTGCGTCTTTTTGGCCGTGAGAGGAAGGACTTTATCAATCATGAAGAAGAGTTTCTTTGCGTCGGGCACAAAAGTGCGCTCAATCATTTTGCCCCTTTTGGTGCATTGATGGATTAGATAAAGAGACTCGTCTGGAAGGATGTTCCACTACTATGTATTTCAGACCCCATGAGACCCTGTTTTTCGGCGATAATTTCTTCAGTTTTTGTCTAATTGGCTTGAAATTTTGACATTAGACATTTCAGCTCAAGCGCCAATTTTCATCAATATGGTCTCTTAACAAAATATCAATATTTAGAGCACTTGTCATAGGCTCGTAGTGCTAATAAGATTTTGCACCCGGATAGAGGCTCGTTCGCTACCGCAGCGGATTGGATGGGAGCGCTGGCCAATCACGTTGCGCCGGGCCCAACTAAACTCCGCCCACTGGCCGTGACCGCGCTGGGTCTATGCCGGCTCAGTCGGCGGCAGCACCGCGGGGAGGTCGCACGGGGTCGCGCGCTGGAAACATACATGGAATCGATAGGAAGTGTCTGAGCGAAAGCTTGCTCTTCATTTGGGGGAGTTGGTAACCGCTTCTCTCTTTTTGGTATATCAACACCGATCCAGCTCAGAATATGAAGAATAATCATAATGAGGATATCAACATTCAACCTCCCCAGAACCAACCTTAGAGAGCTGAGTCATGCACTATCTGAATTTCTGAATGAATGCGCATTCTGGCGCTTATCTCATGGCCAGGTCGTGCCACTGTTCTGTCACCTATGACATCATGCGAAGCCTCTGCACTACTCGAAAAGATCGATATGGTTGTCTGTGCCAATCGCTGTTTCTGAAGACGCTGTTATACCTACCTATGCAGAAAACAACAGAGTTGGATGATGACTCGCGACTCGCGACGAGCACTTCCGATTGCCTATCCATGAGCTGTGTTCGTAATTCGGGAAGCGTTGAGAATGGAGCAGAAATGTGATGTGCGATTTATTGCGCATGGTAGAATGTGGCATCGGAATAAGGGAAACAAGCGCATAGGCTAAAGTAAAGGAATCGCGTCTTTTTGTGAAACTAAAGTAACTTTTCAAGCCTTCCAATAATGAGGCAGTAGGCTACTTACTTACAGGTATTTTAATTATTTGCAGTTCAACACGAAAGCCTGGGTCAAGTCAGTCCGGTGACCTCAAGCTAGCCAATTATAAAATGGGTTAGTTCTGAAAGTGTTCATGTTGCACCGCAATCACATGAATCCATCTCAAGCATACGCATAAGCATAATATATTTCATATTTTAACCACACTTCTGAAATGCTACGGTGTAACTGTTTATCATGTCTTGCAAATTTGACTTAGGCTGACTAACGTCTTGCATCAGTTCACAGTCAATTGACATCAACGGTTTTTTTAATGACGTTCAATCAAGCAAAAATGCAGTCACTAGCCCTGAACTTACTGACTTGTAACTTACGTATATCTTTATTGATTGACATGATGAAGGCTAATTTGCGATAAATGCAATAACGGAGGCTAGTGCGCAAATTACGAGCGCTAGTTTCTGCTGTATCGTTATTACTGCAACGGCAACCGCAAGGCAGCCACGTCCAATGCGAGCCGCCCCGGTCCGGCAGCTACTGCCCCGTCGGCTCCACGCATCCGACTGACCGGCCAAGGTCACCGCTCCGTCCGCCGGGAGGGCGGAGCTTAATGGTCACGTGCCTGTGACGTCACGCCTACGTACGGATAGCCTCTACTCCACTGAAGGATTTACGGAGCTGATTTTAACATTACGAGGCAACGACAAGTACCCGAACAATTGATATTTTGTTAAGAGACCATATTAGCGAAAATTGGCGCTTGAGCTGAAATGTGCTTTGTGAAAATTTGAAGCCAATTGAATAAATATTAAATAAATTATCGCCGAAAAACAGGGTCTCACGGGGTCTGAAATGCATAGTAGTTGTATACTTTATTTTTTGTGGCCTTGTTGGTCACTACATGCAATGCTGACACCATCCGGGCGCTCATAACACGCTGATGTGTGTTCCTTTGCCGGATGTTTGAAGGTTGGGACGGGCGGGACGTCGGACGCATCAGCAGCCCCCAACGCGTTGTTCTGCAGGTTTGACGGATGAAATAGCTTCGAAGATGTCTCACCCAACCACAAAGCCAGCTGCCTGTCCTCTGTTCAGGTTTGAAAACTTAAATTGACAATCCTGCTGTTAATTCATGAATTTTGGCCATCTCGATTGTTTGTACGGCTTGATTTTCGAATTTTCACGGATTTATGTATGAATCGTGATATCTTAGATGGGGTACCCGGCCAAAGTAAACCATTTCGCCTGTTTTCGGGTCGACTGTTGTCGTTTGGTCGCGGAAATGGTGACCACCCATTCGGCGCCTGAATTCGCCGAGGTTTTACTGCCGCCAACGGCTTTGCTTTTTAAGTCCTCTTAAGTTTTATTATGCTTCAACCAAACGTGTAATTGAGTAATGCTGGTGCCGAGACCGTTCCGAGTCCCTTCCGCACCAATCCAGCCAAAATAATCACAAACGCTTTCCCTGGCAACTTCAAATTGATCTCTTTGCCCATTTTGGTCTTGAGCAGCGTATGGCGTCAGCACCACTCGAAGCCGAGAGGTGTTGTAGACCTTCCAAGTCATTTTTCAAAGTAAGGTCACTTTTGTTAGATGAGGCGACAACAAACACGACCAGTCATGTTCCATAACAGCCGGCGCTCATGCAAAATCTCCACTGACAGGCGAAATTGTAAGAAAATACATGTTCGCGTAATTACTTTCCACCCTGTAGGGTCTTACCAATCTCAACGGTTGGCTTTGACTGGCGATTGTTTAATGCGGAGTGATCGAAAAGAAGATGTCAATAGCTAAAGTTGCAGCTGCAAGGGTGACGATACATATAAGCTACATTCAAAGTTTCATTGTAGTCTGGCTAATCGTTCCTAAGCTTCAGAAGCAGAACATACCCATGACTTAAACCCCACATTACTTCTGCTGTGGACTGTACCTACCACACATTAGTGGTCAACTTATCACAAGGCTACCAGAGAAATTGTTGGATCATTTTGGTCGTTTTAGTTCCTTGTCCTGCATCATGACCCTGTGTTCAACGTCTGTATGCGAGCCCAGTCACTTCTGAATGCTACTCGCGTACGGCATTACTTGCGTTCCCGCCTCCTCGTCATGTGTAATGTGATGTGACGCCTCTCTCACCGACCTTTTATAGTCTCTCAGTCTGTGCCTGTCCATGCGTAACCTGACCCTCCCCCGGCAGCGGAGCCGCCGCCGGAGCCATCCCTATGCGTCGGGATCCATCCCTATGGATCCTCCCGTCTTCTCACCCTGTGTGTGATCTGACCTTCCCCCGTTTCCCCGGCAGCGGAGCCGCCGCCGGAACCGGACGTGGCCGAGGACGAGCGCGTCTCGGCGGCCATCCTGGCGCGCGTGCTGGAGGAGCGTGAGCGAGAGCGGTCGGCCGGCTGCTCGTGCGGCGCCGGCGGGCTCGGGCCGCGGCTGGTGGACGTCTCGTGTCAGACGCAGCCGACCCACATCGGCGACCGGGACGCGGTGTGCCAGCCGTTCGTGTTCGAGCCGGGCGGCCGGCGCGGCGGCGGCGCCGATCCCGAGCCGGCCGCCCTGCGCCAGACGGTGGTCATCGGCCGACCGCGGCCGGCGCGGCCCACCAGCGGCGAGCCGGCGCCGTGGTGGCCCGCCGCCGAGCCCGCCGCCGACCCGGCCGTCTGGGACAACAACTTCGACTTCAGTCCGCCGCGCAGCCGCGCCGAGTCGCACCGCACCGAGTCGGTCAGCTCGTCCGAGTCGATGTCGGCGGCGTCGGCCGGCGCCCTGTCGGCGGCCGCCCTGCGCATGGAGACCCGGATCTAGCCCCGGGGACGGACCGGCCGGTGCTCCCACAACGAACCCGCTCCGGGACTGGGACTGGGTACCGCGCCGTGTGAACTCTGGTGTGAGAGCTGGCCAGACCCCAGCGGCGCCGCTCCTACCCGTGCCGTCACTGGTGAGTAGTGATGAAGTCAGTGACTTGCCAGCAGGGCCGGCCCGGTATCACGTCAGTACCTGAGACTGTCGCCGGCTGCGCTCCGTTTCAGGAGTGGTCCGCTCAGTGTCGGCGTCTGGCCGGGCCGGGAGGCCTCAGCGCCGACCGCGCCCCTCACCCAGAGTGTGGTTTGACGCTTAGGGTCACAGCTCGTTTGATGCCCAGGGTCACAGCCCGCCATCAGCCGCCTGCTTCCTCTGACGGTGTCGTGGCCTGACGTGCACCGTTTGAGCACGGCTGGGGGCAGTTACTGACTGAGAGGCGGAGTTTCTGGCAGTCCTAGGAGGGGTCCTGGTGCGGCTGCAGGCGGGGAATAGAACCCATGGGTGCTGCGGCGTGGTGCGCTGCCTGGCGAGAATATGCTCTTTGGTGAGCTGACATTCCTAAGGATCACTGCGAAATGTATTTCGGTCTGGAATGGTTCCTGTGCTGCCTACCGAGCATAATTGCCTGAACGTCCTCATGACTGACATCACTGGTGTTTTGCCTGTACGAACTGCAAGATGCTGTTTTCTTGTCGGTGCTAGTTGAGACATTAGATCTCTCTCGCAGTTTGTGTCACAAAATGTGAACTTGGTGCGCCAGCTTTCACATGAGCTTGTAAGCGGTGTGTCCGCTGCTTTAGTTTTCAGCCGAGTATGTAACTTAGTTCGCTATTTGACGTGGGCCCGAGTTAAGGCCCAGTCATGGAGCGGGCGACCTCAACTCTCGCCCCGACCCCGTGTCGAGATCTGTGACTGTCGCCTCTCCGAGTCGCCGGACGAGCGGCCCGGTGACGGAACTGAGCCAATCCGTACCCCTAGATCTAGACCGACTGTACGACCCTCCCTTCCTCCCTTTAGAGGCAGCTAAGCCAGAGTCAGCGACTGGGACAGGTTCCGCGCCGACGGAGTACTCGTTGGTGGTTTTCTCCCGGGTGGCTGCAATTGCTGAGTTTGTGCGCTGTGACGCCGCACGGCTCGGGCGGCTCAGTTGTAGTTGTGCCTATTTATTGCGCCCGGTCGTCCGCGCTCGGGTGTTCCAGGGAGCCGTTTATTTTGTTGAATTGCTCTGGCGCCGCGTGGGGCCCGTCTGAGCGGATATGTCGTGCCAACGCGCCGGTATAGAGTGTGTATTGTGTCTTAACGGCGCTGACCACCACATCCTATCATGGACACACGATCACGGATATGTTGCAATACATATGAACTGCACATTAGCGGCCGGCTGAATGGACGGATCTGGTAGCACCGCGTCACTGGGCGGCCGGCAGAATGGACGGATCTGGTAGCACCGCGTCACTGGGCGGCCGGCTGAATGGACGGATCTGGTAGCACCGCGTCACTGGGCGGCCGGCAGAATGGACGGATCTGGTAGCACCGCGTCACTGGGCGGCCGGCTGAATGGACGGATCTGGTAGCACCGCGTCACTGGGCGGCCGGCTGAATGGACGGATCTGGTAGCACCGCGTCACGGGCGGCCGGCAGAATGGACGGATCTGGTAGCACCGCGTCACGGGCGGCCGGCAGAATGGACGGATCTGGTAGCACCGCGTCATGGGGGGGGGGGCTGAGGCGTGAAGAAAACCACCGTCTCCCGACACACGCCGGTTCACAAACACTGAATCACAGGAGCTACGAAGCGACACGGAGACTGTAGATTTGTATTGGACGCTCGCGCAGGGCGGCGCTGTGTCTGTATAAGATCCGTTCACCGTCCGTAATGGCGGCACACACGGGGTCCTGTGTTCGCTGAGCCACTGGGCAGTGACGACTAGACCTGCTCAGCGCGACCTAAGACCCCGCTCAGTGCCAGAATGATAACACCGTATTGATCTTTGGCAGGAGACGCCGGCACCTCTCAGTTGTGAGCGCTCAGTTGGGTTATTATCGATGGGACGAGGCCATGACTTCTAGTTCCCTGGTTGATGCCAACTCGAGCATAAACTCTCGGTTGCCATGGCAACCGTGTGATGCGGCACTGAAATGCTATGGTTGCCTCGGGAGCTCCCCCGAGCTGCTGAGACAGCCCGGGGAACTGACCGAGCGCTCCTGTGGACTGGGGAGACCCGGCTCCTAAACAGTGACCTCAACCAAACCCCGACTAGTCCGCGGCCCATAACACCTGTCTGAATACTGAGCCGGCGAGCGGCGGCGGGTGGCACAGCAAACGTCGGCCCCGGTCGGCCGGGTCCGTGTCGATATATCACAGTTAACGCACGCAGCGCGTTCACAGGCGGACGGAGTGCGCGGACGGACGGACGGGAGGACGGACCGGCGCGGCCTACACACGACGGGAGGCGCGGCCGCGCGCACCTCCACCCCACCCTTACGAAAATAGAATAGACCGATGAAACGCAACAAACGCGAACAAACGGGGTACGTCACGCAGGGCTTAGCTGCGGCTGGACCGGTGGATGTCCCGACCTCTGGCAGGGGCAGATGGCGCCACCTGCGAGTAGGCCCTCCAGCCGCTCCAGCCGACCGCAGCTCAGGGAGGGCTTAGTTCCTCCGCCGTCCGTAGGGAGGCGCTGCCACCTCCTTAGTTCCCCATTGGCCGGCAGAGCGGTACCGTAGCTCTAGTTCCTCCGTCGGCCGCCGGGCGGCGCCCGTCAGCCGCAGTTGCCCATCCGGCCGGTAGGTGGCGGTCGGGAGGCTCAGATGGACGGGAAATGCTGGAACGAGCCGCGGGAGAGCAGGCTGCGCGTCTCGGGACTGCTGTGCGAGCCCGAGTGGCCGCCCGTGATGTTGGGCAGCAGCATCGAGCCCGAAGTCGAGCTGGCGTTCTGCCGGCACAATCAGACGGACCGACACGGCGTCACCGTCGGAGCTCATGCAACGTCACAATCGCGACCACGCACCACACGGCACATCCGCGGGCTCACATACTCATTACTCAAGTCATACTCACGATTACGGACCGTCAGGGTCACGGCACCATCGCAGACCTCATACTCACGGTTACAGCCGTCCTCACACTTACGGTTATAGACGTCCTCACACTCACGGTTACATACTTCACACTCACGGTTATAGACGCGTTCACATTCACGGTTACAGACGTCACACTCATGGTTACAGACGTCATACTCACGGTTACAGACGTTCTCACACTCACGGTTACAAACGTCATGCTCGAGGTTAGACGTCACACTCACGGTTATAGACGTCACACTCACGGTTATACATAGACGTTACACTTACGGTTACAGACGTTACACTCACGGTTATAGACGCCCTCACACTCAAGGTTCCATACGTCCTCACACTCACGGTTACAGACGTCATGCTCGAGGTTAGACGTCACACGGTTATAGACGCCACACTCATGGTTATAGACGTCACACTCACGGTTTATAGACGCCCTCACACTCACAGTTACATGCGTCCTCACACTCAGTTACAGAGGTCATACTAACGGCTACAGACGTCCCACTCACGGTTATATGAATACGTCCTCACACTCGCGGTTAGACGTCACACTAACGGGTACAGCCGTCACACTCATGGTTATTCACGTCCTCACACTCAAGGACACAGACGTGACACGACTCAGGAACGGCACAAAAGGCCAGGCCAATGCGCCATCGGGCCACCGGCACACAAGGGTAGCCAAAGTGAGCGAAAACCCAACAGTGTGTGCCTCTATATGGAACGATTTGGTCGGTTTACGGTACTGCAATATCCAATAAAGCTAATAAGGCGTTAAATGCGAGTGCCGTATCGTCAGACTGTCAGTAGCCGCTGGCCCGTCAGCCGGTCCAATATTTCCCGGCGCTGCGGCGGAGGGAGCTGTAGGGTGTGAGCCCCCGGAGCGGCCGCCGCGCCGTCCGGAACAGACAGACCGCGTCAATGAGCCAGTAATTAGCCCAGCTGAGGGCGGCCGGCTGGCACTGACAGACGGGAGTGTGCTCACGGCGCTCCCGGCCCCACCCGCAGCCGGGGAACGGGGCTGGGTATTGGGTACACGGACACGGCGCTTCTGACCATGGGCTGAACATTAGCCAGCACCTGTTTCCACGGGACTGGATATAAGCCCAGAGATGGAGTCCTTACGGTACATTTAACCCTCGCCGGCACAGGGGGGGGGGGGGGGGGGTTGATGCAACCCCCCCTAAGGTTTTTCGCGAATAACTCGCGTAAAAAGCGGCCGATCGCGACGAAACTTTCAGTACCCTCGCATTGATCAATTTTACACCTACCCTGAAAATTTCATGACCCTGACCCCAATGACCTTTGACTTGTGACCTCTTTTCTATGACCATGTTTGGCCGAAATCGCGGTTCGGCGCATGTCGGCTCGCATTAGCCGCGCGTTTGCAAGCTTTTCGTGGTTTCAAACGTTCAAACATGTGATTTGATGTTGCTCCCATGCATTAGGGTGGGTGTCAAGGTCACCTGAAGGTCAGGTCAGGTCATTGACCTTTGGTGACCTCGGGTGACCTCGGTTCACTTTTTCGAGTTGTACATGTTTCTAGGCTAGTTTTTGGAGCTGAATTCGAATTTAGCAACCATTTGAACATTTACGAAGTGGTTTTGGTGCCTTCGTAACATGTTACGAAGCTGTCCGAGGCGGTTGACACGTATTACGAATACCCGTCACAGCCCCTACCGGTTGACCTGACCTGACCTGACCCGACCTGGTCTAAATGCTTAAAGACATCATCTATGATCAAAACTAACACGATATTCGTGATCAGCACCCCGGAAAACCACATAGCAGCCACACTTTACGACTTTCTAACAGGTCCCGATTTTCCCGGTTTTCGGGTCATTGACCTGACCTGGAAGGTCACCCGATGACCTAGGACCTTAAAATTGGGTATCATCGGCTTCGTCTCGTGACGGGCAACACGCTCGTTTTTTTTTCCGCGAAGCTCTAGCTCGATCAGGGGCCAAACGCGAGGGGGGGGGGGTCGTAAACCCCCCCCCCTTGTGCCGTCGAAGGACTCAAAATGGCCTGTGCCGGCGAGGGTTAAACTGATGCAAGGCAGCCGTCTTTTCTACTTCTTGTTAATATTTTCATATAGTTTCAATCTCAGCAAGCATGTGTCTGTCGATCGCACCGTACTGCCTCCCTTTACAATACGAGCTGCAGCTACAACAATATGCTGATTGTTATAGGTACTGATCCTGAACATGGGCTGGGCTGGGCGAATGTCCGTTGGTTATGTATTCAGTCAGTTGAGCTACTCGTGTTGCGGGCCATTATCTTCTTCGGTCGTTTTCTCAGCTTCCTTTAAGTACTATGCATAGGGAATTTTGTTACGTCCGTTTATTATTCTTTCATTTTTGCATGCCATGCAAGTAAACATCCAATAACTGCACGAGGATTGAATGCCGGAGGTGTGGACAAATATGTGCCGTCCACTAAAATCAAATACCGGCGTCTGCCGTCTCCCGGGAGACGCTCCCAGCTGGGGCTGCTATTGACCGCGCACTGCGGCAGCAGCTCGGTGCCGAGAGGCCGCTCATTATCCGCCCGTGTTGACTGGCGCACCTTCTCAGCACTCCTCAGTCAAACGCAATAACGCGCCGCGCTCGGCTCCACTGCATGCCGCCGCGTCCGGGCGCGCACTCATATGGGCCGCCACGCGCCGATAATACCCCAATACTGCAGAAGAATGGCTTCATCTCGGCGTGCCAATAGCGGCGCAGTGCGGCGTGAGGCGGCGCTGTTTGGCCTGAGGCGGCGCGGCGCGGCCGGCGCCAGTTGTGCTTCAGGTCAGACGGCGAGCGGAGCTGCGGTCGGCCGGCCCGTCCGTCCTCCGCGCTACTCTGAGCCCCGCCCGCCGACTGCCGGGCCGCCAAACAGGCTCACCCGCCGGCCGAGGACAGCTCACGGGGCTTGTGTGGTCTCTGCCGCCGACCGACCGCCGGACTGCACTCCCAGAGGTCGCCCTGCCCAGTCCTACAGGCTGACACCAGCTCGAGCGCCGAGAGATCGCCGTATCATTGGTCAGCGCGGGCATCGCCGACACTCAGGTACGGACAGACCGAGAAACAACCGGTGTATGAGTGTCGGCAGACCGGGAGACGATAGCAGCGTCCGGCCCCGTGGACGTGGACCGTGAGTGAGTGTATGGGCGAGAGGGATGGGGGGGGGGGGGTTAGTGGGAGGGCATCGGCTCCGTGCCACTTGTGCCGTTAGAACAGTTGCCGCTCACAGGGATGGTAACTAATGGGCCGACAGGCAGCTGACACAGATCGGTGAGGCTGTCAGGGGATGTAGACCAGACTGCTGGAGCCTGGAATGTGGACCAGACTAGCGAAATATCGCCGGGTGTGAGTGTAGACCCATGCACCGCTACTCACAGTTCTGTCGATAGCACGGATAATGGGAAAACTCGATGCTCATAATGGATGCGGGAAAACACTAATGCGGAAACGGTGTTTTCGGGACGGTGGATCGTGAGGGGCACACCGCACATGACAGCATGGCGACTGACAAGCCTCATAAGCAATGCTGCCTTTGAAACAGATATTTTATAGTCACTTCCATGCGTCCTCCGACTGCCGACGCTTGGATAACGTCGTGCACATAAACCTAGTAGCGGTATAAATAAACAAAGGCAAGGGCGACAGACAGTTACAGGACGAAACTGAAACAGCTGCCCGCTGCCTGCTTCGTACCAAGTCGTATCGCTCGCACCATAACGTCTAACTTTAAAATATCAGAGCATCGCGTCGGAAATTACATAAAACCGCTCAGTGAAATGTTGCCTGACCCCGCCTCGACATATGTATGCCCGATTTACGCCCACGTAAAATCAGGCAGTCCAAATCAGTTCGTGATTCGTCTGAGTAATTGAACCCTCGAGGTATTCGAGTAGATGAACGACTTAATCTGCTCGCCACTTTCAATGAAATGATGGGCTCTTAATTTAATTGACCTCCAGAGATAATTAAGTTAATTGAGGTCATGAGTGTTCCAATAAAGCTCGAGCGTCTAAAGAGTATTAGGGAACTGAACAGGACTCGTCACTCGTAACATCGTTAACATTCATTGCTACATAAGTTACACGTTTATGCTACCAGACGGACTGTAACTGATAATTGACAGGGGCAGTTTATAAGAATCCGGTTCAAGGGAAATTTCTAACTATAGATAGGATGACTTTAAAAGAAGCCCGGATTATACGCGATGAAATGATCACCTCCTACATTGAACAACTTTTAAACGAATTTCGGATGCAAAAGAGATGCACAATGTCCTTTCTGTGATAAATAATTGGGTCTCGGAAGCTGCTCTGAGGAGATATAGTGACACAGTAATAGCCGAGCTGTCTTAGGCCGGACATGGTACTAATGAGGCGGGGATTTATTTCTGCACCGCTCCCTCGTGTCCTGTCCTGCCGCGCAGTACCCACGGACTGTGCGCGGGGCTGCAGCCGGCGGCGAGCGTAGGACGGGAGCTGTCCGCCCCACACACACCTGAGTCGATCGATACCGAACGGCCCACTCCGCAGTGCCTACCACTCAGAGCTGCACCGGTGTTCACAGTTTCACCGGTGTGCCTGACAGGTGAACGACAGGGAAGTGGAGACACTCCCGCCACAAAGCATTACCAGGACCATACTCCGACGTCAATAACTTTAAAAGGTCCAACCCGCCAAACAACTCTTTGACGAGGCTGTCACTCTTTAGGTGTGACGTGGGTTTAGAAAGTTTTTTTTTTAACTAGTTTGTAAATAAAATAGGGTTACCAACCCCGGCGACTTAAAAGACCGCTTGAACTGTCAAACGTCCAGCTAAACGGTCAGAATATCAGTTAAAACAGGCTACAGTTGTAACCCGGATCATGGCATCCCGACGGATCTTATGACGAGCTTTTGTTTTCGCAGATGTAACAGTCTTTACAGTCGACACAAATGGCGGCTTACCGGCTGATAACTGTCCTGAAACGCCGGTTATACGTAATGGAGCTGTATGTCCTAGCTCCACAGAAAGTGCTGCGAGTAACAGAGAAACGTTCACCGATAGGGATGTAATTGAACAATTACTCAGAAAATGTGAGTAGCTTCTTATCATCAACAAAACATAAAAAGCATAATATATGTATACACAAATGGAGCTAATGACAATGTTGTTAGGTCAACATGGCGGTCGCCAAAGCAAGCGTTCGCCGCACCATACGAACAGCGTGGACCATATACGAACATGATCGCTTACATGCCCCTTTGTGCAGCTGTATGTACATACGCACACTGTACGAGTATACACAACTGATCGTCATAGAAACGACCGCGTGCGAAGGTCCTCGCTTGGCGGGTCGGAAGGTCATTGTCCCCTCACACGACAATCGGAGGTGAGAGCGGTCAGGGGGTCGAAACGTTAATAATAGCGAAGAGTACTGCCACGGAGGGCTGCCAAAGTGAGGGCACCTCTCACGACAATTATCATCCAATATTGATGAGCTCGTCACGGTCCCAGTGCCGTGCCGTTCCCAGCACATGTTCGGCGCAATGTTCAGTCTGCTCAGTGTGATCACACAGCTCTGCTTCGTCCGTCCATCCCACAGGCCGCGGAGATGGCTGACCCGGACAGGGAGCCGGAGCCGGAGCCGGAGCCGGAGGAGCGGCTCCCGTTCCCCTGGGACCCCGTGCCGCTGACTGGGGAGCGGCTCGCCAGGATGGCCGCCGCCTTCCCCGACTACCGAGAGGAGGGACTCGCCGGCTTCGGACCCTCCGGCTACGTGGCCATGCCCGACTCGAAGCCCTTCTTCGAGGAATACTACAACACGTCCGTGCACCCTGGCGACATCTGGGTGGTGACGCTGCCAAAGTGCGGTGAGTCGGCCGGCCGCCAGCGGCGCACCGGGCGCGGGCGATCCCAGAGGCCCGCTCAGTGGCCTCAGCAGTCGGTCCATAGTGCTGTCGCTGTCGAGGTCATGTAAATGAGACATGTAAATTGCCAGCAGAGTCCAATGATTCCCTAAAGAATCTTTAGAGTAACCGTTTACGTCTGGCTAAGCAGCGAGTGTCACGGACGTCATTGCCTTTCCATTGTCAGGCACCACCTGGACCCAGGAGCTGGTCTGGCTGCTGCAGAACGACTGCGACTTCGAGGGCGCCAAGTCCATGCTGATGCCGGACCGCTACCACTTCCTGGAGATAACCGGCGTGACGGCGCGCTCCGTCCGCGAAAAGATCAGGGACGGCGAGGACCCGCTCTCGCGGCGCATCTTCTTCGACCCGATCGAGTCCCGGCCGCGGCCGTGGTTCGTCAAAACCCATCTGCCGCTGCACATGTGCCCGCCCAAACTCCTAGACACCGCCAAGGTATCTGCTCAGTTAGAATGACAAACACTGCAGCATAAGAGGTCCAAAGGATGTTCGTGGAAATAGCTGAATAGCCCACGTCATTCTGGGGTATAACGGGTTGAAGCATAGCTGTGAATGTACCGCAATTAATTGTTTGGCTGTTCAATGCAAGGAAGGCTTTCGAGTTTCACAATCCAATTCCAGACACTCCTTTGCACCGCTAATGCAAGGATATTCCTGCGAATTCAGTTCGCCCAATGAAAAATAAATGCGCTGGTTCGCTCAATACGCTTACATAAAAAGAGCTCCCCTTCGTAAAGGGCTGACGCCGCGTTTTCTGTGTCTGCAGGTGGTGTACATTGTCCGCAACCCGAAGGACGTCTGCATCTCATACTACCACCACTTGCACCTGTACAACGAGGCGGCCGCCGACCTCACCCTGGAGACGTTCGTCGACCTCTTCATCGACGGACTGGTCACCCAGCTGCCCTTCTTCCCGCACGTGCTGGAGGCCTGGCGGCAGCGCCACCACCCCAACATGCTGTTCCTCTTCTTCGAGGACCTCAAGAAGGACCTGCGAGGCAACATCGCCAGGGTGGCAGAGTTCCTTGGCAAGACGCCGACCGACGAGCAGCTGGACAAGCTGGCCGAGCACCTGCACTTCAGCAACCTCAAGAACAACCCGTGGGTGAACTGGGAGTGGATCTCCAAGTCGGCCTGGTCCACCGGAGACCCCAACAAGAAGTTCATGCGCAAGGGCAAGACGGGTGACTGGAAGAACCACTTCACGCCCGAGATGGACCGCAAGATGACCGGGTGGATGGAGCGCGAGCTGGAGGGCACCGGGCTCTCGTTCGTGCTCGACATACCCGAGGAGCAGCAGTAGCTCGGAGGGGGACGCCGTGGCTAGGGCCGCAGGGATAGTTACTGCGCTGGAGAGGGAGGGGGAGCCGGGAGGCCGTGTGGTGAGGCCCGGTAAGTCGCTGTCGGTCCGCTGCCGTTTACACCGATATTGCTGTCCTTCTTCTGTCAATCCAGTGCGACCCTGGGCCCTGTAGTACTGTGTTGCGCCCTTGTTCTACCTTGTCCTCAGTATATGTTCAGCACTACCCTGGCTTGGTGTCGTGTATTGTCCTTTATACGGGCCTCTAGCGGATGCTTTTATCGACTATGCCGCCGTGTTTTATGGCAATTGAATGGCGAATGATTGAAGGCGCGTCTCCCAAAACTGTGTGTGCTTGGATATTATTTGCACGTCATCTTTTACCAGGAACGAATAATGAGCATTATTGCTTCTTGGTTTGATCATTGTAAGCCTATTTCTTGCGCCAAATAGGGTTTACACTATGGATAACTTGGCCGATTTGTGGGAAATGTGTCAACAGTGGTCGCATCATTCCAAATAGACGATAGAATTAATGCATACAATTAGTGTTTGAACACGGCTATGATCCGCGGTCCATTGCTCCACTCTCGCCCGGTGGTTAGATCCGATGCGTCTGAAAATCGGCGCCGTACGACGGTTAGGAAAATAAACTTAACTAACCAGGCATGAACACGAGCAACCACCAAACTAAGCCAATGCGTCTACGTAAGCAAACATTAAGCTCTGGACTAGAGCGGCCGAGTGGCCGGTCAATAACTTACAGAACTCACTCGTTTCATCCGTTCAAACTCCTCCACCTCAGCCTGGGGAAGTTTGAAGTTGAAGCCGTCGAAGTACGGGTGCTGGAGCAACTGTTGGCACGTCAGGCGCTTCGCCGGGTCCTTCTCCAAACATTTCTGTGAAAAAAGAAACAAGGGACGTTACACTCGCACTTTGAGCATCGTACGGCAACGGCATTAGCTAAGAGCTGAATGCATTAAATATTATGGATAGTTCCATAATAAACATTTTCAGTGTCCAGCATAAGCTTCGGGCTCATCAGTGTCTTTCGAACCCTTTGCAAGTTTTTAACTTTTCGCTGCATCCTAAAGCCCTTCCCTGGTCACCACACACACCGTGTGTACAGCCTCAGGCGGACCGGCGAACACTGCCGGGCCGAGCTGCTAACCGTTCACGGCCCGCCTGCGGTACCCCTGTATCGACGGTCAGCCGGGTCCGGTCCGTGGTGACGCTCACACAGGTCTGAGCCGGCGCCCCGCGGTCAATACTGCGGCCACCGCCGTCTCCAGGCACAGCTGGGCGCGCCACACACAGGTGCGCCCAGCTGCGCCCGGCGGATCGGACCACTGAGCAGCGAGCGGCCCACCAACCAGGCTCCGCAGGCGCAGACACAGAGCTGGGTGGCCACTGGCCCTTTCAACCAACCTATAAATCTATAATGTGCTTCTATACTCCATTCGTAAGTTGAAACGCAAACGCTTAGCGTAGCGTTGAGCCGGCTTCCCCGTGCTGTGCGGGTTAGTCTAACTGCCCGTGCAGTGCAGGTTAGTCTAACTTCCCGTGCTCTGCGGGTTAGTCTAACTTCCCTTGCTCTGCGGGTTAGGCTATCTTCCAGTGCTGTGCAGGTTAGTCTAACTTCCCTTGCTCTGCGGGTAAGTCTAACTTCCCTTGCTCTGCAGGTTAGTCTAACTCCCCGTGCTCTGCGGGTAAGTATAACTTCCCTTGCTCTGCGGGTAAGTCTAACTTCCCAAGTGCGGGTTAGTCTAACTCCCCGTGCAGTGCGGGTTAGTCTAACTCCCCGTGCAGTGCGGGTTAGTCTAACTTCCCGTGCTCTGCGGGTAAGTCTAACTTCCCAAGTGCGGGTTAGTCTAACTTCCCAAGTGCGGGTTAGTCTAACTTCCCGTGCAGTGCGGGTTAGTCTAACTTTCCGTGCTGTGCGGGTTAGTCTAACTTCCCATATCGGACGGCTGTCGGCCTGAATATTTTATCAAACAGAAGGTCATCTTTTCAAGGAAGGATAGTCTTATATGTCGCACCAGCTCCCCAGCAATATGTTGATTGCAGAAGCTCCACACAGCCCCAGCCCGTGACACGCCATTTCGGGAGCCTATTCAAATGAGCTCATTACCGCTGTCACCGTGTTGGAAGACCGGTCACGAAAGGCCAATCGAGCGACCTTGGCACCAGCTCCGGCCGTCCCCAGCGGCTCGGCTGCGTGAGGCCAGCTCTTAGAAAAACTCGGACACTCGGACAATTAGGCGAGAGTGTCCTGTCGCAGGGACTCGCAGGGTGGCCGGTGAGTCGCCGCGACCTTGGCAGCACCGACAATCGATGTCCATCCAACAGAACTCCCCAGGCGCCGCACGAATCGCTAACTGACGACGTGACGTCATTGGTAACAGACTTGTGACGTCAGCAGTGTCGAGCAGGCAGTGGCTGCTCGGTGTAAAAGGCTACGGGGTTGTGAAGCCAGCTAAAAGACTGGAAACTGACTTTTCAATGCCTATGATGAAACATATTTATGTGTCGACTGTAAAAGAAACAAACAAACCAAGCTGTTCCCAGCAAAGCTAAGGCCATGTTTTTTTTTCAGCATACAACGCATAATGCGTCCTTTTTTAGTGAATATATGGAAAGACTGTCGGCATTTGTCACTTTAACCCAGACAGTTTGCCGATACCGGCCCGGGTAAGACATCATTTACGTCCCGCCGCTGCGGTCAGCGCACGTCTGGTGAATGGGGCGGACACGCAGCGGCCGCACTGTCTCATTGTGTGAGCTGATGCCGCCTCAGTGTGCAGCCGTGTGTACCTTCGTGCGTCATCGTAACGCCATAACGGCCGCCGGTGTCGAGACATTGATCTGAGCGCGGCGCCGCGAGCGGGCCAACGCCAATCCATGAGGTCCGAATGGGCGGCCGTGGGGCGATATGTACTGTGCAATAGCGAACACTGCAGGTAACCATATAACGGTCTGTAGGCAGGCAGTCCTTTTTGCACTTCCTATTGGACGTTGGACGGGCATGGTTGATGTCTAGATTTTAGAAGTCTGACTACCAATGCCCCAAACGCGACTGCTAACCGTATTTCTAGTGGCATATTACACGCCGGTAAATGTGTCAATAGACGGTATTTGTAGACTGTTTAAACTTGTATGCGCTAATATCATTCTTTTCGGTAATATGTATAGGGAAACATAGTTTTTCACCCTGGATCCACCGGACGAGTGCCACCACAGCCTGGTACTGCGCCGACTCTGACCTTGAGGAAGTCCATGCCGGTGTTGTTGAGCGACTTTCCCATCTTCTGCTCGAGACTCTGCTGCTCCTGAGGCTCCGGCAGCACGACTCCCGTGAAAAACTCGTTCGACTTGAACACCTGCATGTGCCGCGAGATCAGGTCACCTGAAAAGGGCCGGACGAGAGTCATAGTCAGGTCTCAAACCAATAGTATATTCGCGTGAACATCACGCGACTGGGCCAAAGTTACAACTTACCAAGCGTTTTCCGGATCAGGTAGAGCTGGTCGACGTCCGACTTTCCCGGCCAGAGAGCGTCTCCTTTGACGAGCTCGGCGAACACGCAGCCCACGGCCCACACGTCCACGGGCGGCCCGTACTGAGTGTCGCCGACCAGCAGCTCGGGCGCCCGGTACCAGCGCGTGGCCACATAGTCCGTGTACGGCTCACCGGGACCTGAGCCAGAGGGACACAGAGGGTCACACAGGGAACAGTTCGGGCGCCCGGTACCAGCGCGTGGCCACATAGTCCGTGTACGGCTCACCGGGACCTGAGCGAGGGACACAGAGGGTCACACAGGGAACAGTTCGGGCGCCCGGTACCAGCGCGTGGCCACATATAGTCCGTGTACGGCTCACCGGGACCTGAGCGAGGGACACAGAGGGTCACACAGGGAACAACTCGGGCGCCCGGTACCAGCGCGTGGCCACGTAGTCCGTGTACGGCTCACCGGAACCTGAGAGACAGAGGGGCAGAGAGGGGTCAGAGAGGGACAGGGACAGAGAGGGTAACAGACGGACAATGAGGGGCAGAGAGGGACACAGAGGGACAGAGAGGGTCAAAGAGGGACATAATCCGTGTACGTTTCCCCGAACTTCCCGGCAAGAGAAAACAGCGCAAATGCTGTGCTCACAGCTCAATGCAGTTAGTTAGGTGGCTTTTAACCTTCTCCCCAGTGGGGGGGGGGCATATGTTACCACCCTGTCGCGTTTTTTGCGTGTGAAGTGTGAATAAAAAACCACGGCGCGTAGCGCCGCGCCACTCGGAGTAGCTTTTTGCACATCAATTTTAGACAACGAGTGAAATTTTTGACCCCAGGCAGTGCTGGAAATGAGGCCGCTTTCTGGTCCCAGCGTTTTATTCTCCGGGCGGGTTAATCCCGCCCAGCGTTTAGCCTTTGGGGACCCACTCAGTCTCGTGGCTGTTTTCGCCGCTCGCCGCAGTCGAGATGCAAAGTTAATAGTCACACGAAGCTTATTTAGGGCCAGCCAAACCAGCCTAGCCTGGAGTTACTGTTAAATGTATGCATATAGCTGAAAGAAAAAAGGGTTTGTAGAATCAATTTATTTCGAAGTCGTATATTCAGAGGCCCCAAATAAACTTCGTGTGACTATCAACTTTGTATCTCGAATGGGCCGAGCGGCAAAAACAACCGCGACTCTGAGAGGGTCCCGAAAGGCTAAGCGCTAGACGGGGCTAACCCACCCGGAGAATAAAACGCCGGGACCAGAAAGCGGCCTCATTTCCAGCACTGACCCCAGGTCATGTCAGGTCAGGTTACCAGGTCAAGATAACTGACCAAGCCTAAAAAAGTCTGCAATCATGTCCAGCCTGCAGTGTTTGTCAGAAAGGCTTTAAACTTGGTGGATTGCATGATGTTAGGGGCGCCTACAATTTGTATATCTCGGATTTTTTATATCCGTGACCTAGGGTCAGGTCAGTGGCATGACCTTTCCATTATAAGTCAACGGAGACAAACGAAAATGCCTCTAGATCCGTGTGTACGCATAGGAACAGTCCAAATATTTCAGAATCACAATGATTTGGACCATCCGTGACGACCAAGGTGTCTTTTTTGTTGAAAACCTCTAGAAAGGTCATCCGAGGTCAATTGAGGCTACAAACAGATTTTTGCCAATAACTCTCGATTGGAAAGAGATAGAACGCTGGGGTTGGCCTCATTGTGTTTGCCTTGCCGAGACGCATCGACTGATATGCAACATGATCTTTTCCGGTCAGGTCATGACCTTGACCTGAGGTCAAAATTTGAAGTTGACCTTTCAAGGTCAAATTATAGCTCATTCGACGCGTCTCGGTGAGAGGAACACGATTCTGGCAGTAGAAATGTCGTGGCTTTTTCAGTCAAAAGTTATTGTCGAAAAACACTTTTCGTAAAAACAGCTATTTTTGGAGTTTTTGTCCTCTGGAGGCTATACCGTTGACCTGAGGTCATTTTTGATGATGACCTGATCAAAAGAAGAGTTCAAGAGCTATCGATTGCTTTTCCAATCGTTTTTCTAGCTATCACAATTCCTGAGATAATGGCATGTTTTCTGCAAAATATAATGACAATTCGCAAATTTGACCTTTGATGACCTCTGGTGACCCCAATATTGCTCTAAGATGAAAAATGACTAATACTTTCAAACGTACGCATCGAGAGCTATCGACTGCTTTTTACCGCGTCTTTCTAGCCCTCTTAGTTTTTGAGTTAGGGGTGGGTGGTAGCATATGCCCCCCCCCCCCACTAGGGCGAAGTTGGCTGAGACCGCCACTGGGGCGCGGGTTAAATAATCTAAAAAAAGTTGCTGAAAGTCACGAGGCATCAAAAATGTTTGTCAGCAGAAGTCTAGCATAATTGACCACCGCACTACCGGAAATGAAAGCATTCAAAGTGCATTTATATATATGGAATATTTAGCGGGCTGCGACGTATATCTCTTCATCCCGTAGCATCATAACATTCCAGCCATCTGCGGCACCGTGCCAGATGAAAGAAAAAACCACTGTTGTCACGGAAACGAGCAGATACAAATTACGAGTATATGCAGTCGCCGTGAGACGGAACTGCTAAGATGTCATTATAATATATGAGCAGCTGAGATATGAGAATGAGTCGGTAGATTGTGTAGACGTAATATTTGTAGCGACAGATGAACTCAATAGTCAATGCATGCTGATATTACAATTCCTTCTGCATACCGCACTCACCCACTCCTACGGGCACTCACTCATGTTCCTGGCGAAGCCGAAGTCGCACAGTTTGAGGACCTGGTTTTTGGTGAGCAGCAGGTTCTCGGGTTTGACGTCCCTGTGGATGCAGTTATTGGCGTGGCAGTAGCTGATGGCCTGCAGCATCTGCCACGTGATCCGCTTCGTCAGCTCCTCCGGCACGCTGAACGGGGGTGGGGGGAGGGGGTAGTCAGTATACGGGTCAACACGCTTAGGGGTATACAGGACGGGGAGTCAGTTAACGAGACATGAGACACTGCTGGGCATTGGTCAAACAAAAGCTCGATAGCTGTGCTGTCGTGTGACAGGTGTGCCACGTGAGTTGGTGCATGTCTCGTGCAGCCGGATACGTCGGATATAGGCACTGAGCGGCTCGATGTTACGGAGCAAACAGGATGAGCGACATCGCGGCCCGGAACCCACGAGAGGCTGCGACACGTGAGCGGGACGGCGGGGCACACAGAGGGGATAAAAACGGGGCCAAAGACCGGAGGGATAGACAGGGGAAGGGGAGGGGAGGGAGAGAGGAGGAGAGAGGATGGGTGAATGAACGTGACTGATAGCAAAAAATTCCATGTATGGGTGACGCCGTTTCCAAAATAATGAAACGAGAAGTTTTCAGACTCCTAAATTCGAGGAGCTCCACCGCCATCCTACGACAAAACAAAGTCAAAACTGGCTGCCACCCGTCCTGTAACAGGCTGTTCGGCGGTGCTAAAATGCGACACCCGGTGTTCCTATGGGCCTCGTTACCCAGTATCGTCTATAGACCCGGAAATAGTCGTCCGCCCATGGCGTCAGCAGCGTCACACACGGCGGCGTGCATTGGCGAAAAACGAGGTCACGGGGCGGGTCACGCCATGTCGGCGCCTCAGGGCACAATGCCGGCCCGTGCGACACACACAGATAACGAGCGACCCGGCCCAACCTGACGAGCTCCCAGTACCGGCAGACGACTGCCACTCGACGTGTGCTTATGTGTGTGCTGTGTACATATATTCCAGACAATCAGCCTACAGACGGCAGTCACTCGGTGTTTGACTGTGTGTGTGCTGTGCAAACATTGCATTCAGCCGAGAGACGCACGGTTCATGAAGAAATGCACATTTGACGTATATCCTGATCGATAAAACGCAGCCTACTCATTACTTGGATGCCAAGCAGGTTATAAAGGTCCAAGCTAAAAAGGTGTAAGCGCCACGGCGTATAGCGAGCTCAGAAAAACTTCTAAAGGCGCCGCCTTTTACATGGACCAAAATTTTATAACAGGACAGCTTTAACCACTCGGGGCACTGGTACTGTTTAGGTAGATATTCCTCTATTGCAGCCCGTACAGTGACCGCTGAGTGCAATAGCTTGCACCCAGCTGTTTAACTATGCATAAGCACAAGCATAATGAACTTCTAAACCACAAGGTGATTTATAACTAGGTCAGTCCTTACCGATCCAATCCCTTACCGACCCAAAAGCGTACAATTCAAATGGATAATCCACCGGATACTCGTTATGCTATAGATGGTACAATATTTATGCGCTGCAATGCTTCAGACGATTCAGCTCGGTTGAAATTTGCGATATGCCAAAGCTGAGCGACCGCACCGTCAGTGTTTCACTTACCCTTTGGGGTGCTTTTCCAATTCGCTAAGTACAGTGTGATCACAAAATTCAAATACTAGGTGCAGCTTCTTTTTCCGTCGAAATACTTCTATTAAATTCACCAGGTTTGGATGTTTTAATTGCTGAAACAAAGCGAGGTAGTTGAGGGTCAGGGTCAGATATTTACAGAAATGAAGCCATTCTTACTATACGTTATAGCGATGTTACATAACAAACGATAATTCATAACTGAGTCTCAGTCAGATGCGTCATAGGAATTCATTATGCGTCCTTTCAATTACGTACTTTGAGCATCCGGATTTCTCTGAGGGCGATCTTTCTGATGAGCGGGTCCTCCTCCGATTCCATGAATTTCTTGATGGCGACCAGCTGGCCTGTCTCCGTGTTTCGGCACTTGTAGACGGCGCCGTACGAGCCCTCGCCGATTTTGCCGAGCTTCTCATATTTCTCCATGAAGTGGGATGAGACTCGCGGACGCCTGCAGAGGGAGAGAAAGAAATCGGTCAGCTGTTATGGACAGCTATATGCTTGCACCCAGAGCTCGATGTCGGATGACGCAACAGCATATACTAGGGTTACCCGCGTGCTCCGCAACGCGAAGGGGGGATTTTTTGACCCGTGGGTATTGGGTTGGTCTGTGTCGATTTGGTTGGTAGATATCCATTTCGTTCGATTGCTTTTTGACGGCCAAGCATTTTGTAAGAAAACAAAAAGATACATCGCATCGAGGTGCCCGTGTCGTATTATCATGCGTTCTACTTTAGAATGATTCGAAAACTGGCGTGAAGTCTTTTGAGGGCCATCGATGAATTTCGCTAAAAATGACAATGTAATGGTTTGGAACATTTACATTTTTAAGGATACTGTTGCTAATCATGCAAAAATGAAGAGTGAATATTGGACAGAATTGAATGCTCTATCCAATGGTACCATATTCAATTGCCAAAGGTATCAGGTTATGCAGCAAACCCCGTGTGATTAATAAAGTGGCACAAAATTGACAAACACCATTTTCTCCTGTGATTTGCACCACCTTGATTTGGATCAATCAGCTTTTCACAATTTTTATATGAGAGGCGGTACCTTTCTCTTGCAAATAGGCGTTGATTCAACTCGCTCCATTTAACGGTCACCTAAAAATAAAATTAATTCCAAAATTTCTCAAAAACCGCAATTTTTCAAATAAAAGTGCCCTCTCCGGTGCACGTGGCGCGTGCTATCCTCTGCATTGCACACCATTCAATAGCCCGTTCAATTCTGTACACGATGCTGTTTTCCCCGTGCCGGTCGGACCCCTGGTCACCAAGATATTGCTTGGGAACTGGACCCGTGTCGGCCAAAATTAGCCGTTTTCGCCCGATTTCGCACGCCGATTTATACATGTAAAGTCTATGACGCGAATTTGCACTTTTTGAGCACGCGCCACGCGCTCCCTATCAATCCGATCGAGCTGAGACCCCTCAAAGGCACGTCGCGCATCCTTGATCTATAAGCTGTGCAAATTTCATCGGGCTAGGTGCAACGGTCTGGCCTGTAGTCCACGCAAAGCACGACCAAGTCGGGACCTCGGTAACGGACAGACGCACCCTCCTCAAATAGTAATATAGATTGCCGAAACACCTGACATCAAAATCTGCTTATCGGGCACTTCGCGCCATCGCACTAATCTTAGGTATACCGTCAGAATGTCCGACAGTGCAACAGTCGATCGGTTTACATGATTGCCACCATAGCATATGTGCTTACAATGACTATCGAAAGAGATAGAGGAAATAGATTAGCTCACACAGCAGGCGACCTAGCTATTCGTCTCGTGTTCATCGAACTCAACTGTAACTCGTTTAGTTGTTTGTTTTATTAGGTTACGATATCTCGGTCTATTCAAACTATCTCAGGACCGAGTATAAGAGAATAAAAGGGAGATGTGAAAGAGATTGAGACTGAGTCTGAGTCTGCAGCGTTCGAGCCTTCCCTTTGGAACAGGAGCGTCCCTGTGGGACAGGTGGGACAACGACTAACTGTCAGTCACGAGCAGGGAAATGTGTCTAAGAGTGCAGTGCCTTGGCTAAAAGAAGAGGATAAAAAGAATTGACCGTATGAGAATCGTATAGGAGCTGGAGCCTTTTGTTCAGTCTTTTGTCTCCTCCAGCGTTGACGTAATTTGAAATAGCAATAGCCTCGTCCTGGAAACAGCCAAATGGGGCCTTGGCCACTTTGTGAAAACTATCAGCTCATCCTTGATAGTTTGACAAAGAGCCACTCGGGCCGCGAGGCTTTCAGCGCGGTTCTGGTCGATGGGGCCGGTCGCCGGCCGTTCCCACTGGCCGAAATGTCAAGGTCGCCGGCTGACCGGTCGGCGCGGAGCCTGGCTCGGCCGCCGCCCGCTCCAAGTTAGGCCGTTAGTGCACGACACACGGTGGCGGTTTGGTTAGAGCGGCGCCGACCGGGAGACGGTCCCAGAGACGGGGGTCGGACACGCACCGTGGCGTGACCTGGCCGTCACACACTGTGACAGAACAGCCCGGCCGTCACGGAACGCCACCGAACGTCGCACTACCACGGGGGCACAGCGGGGGCTGAGGCCGAGCTGGAGGGCTGGGAACGAAGGGTCTTATACACACGGGGCTGGCTCGGAAGGCTGATAAATAAAATACATTCACTGAAAATAGCGATAATCTGTCTCGAAAAAAATGTTGCCAAAAATTGTTGTTCCGTAACTTGGTCTATTTGATTCTGTCTTAGATTCTATTGATAAAAATTGTGCGTTTGAAAGATGGACAAGTTCACGGTTTTTAATCCTGTCCTCTGTTCCAGGAACAGTCGGGAAAAGAGCCATCATAATGCAACGTTACTCGTAAAGCGGAGTCTCACTCCAGTACGGCTATTTTGAGCTAGATATCTGGACCACTCAAGCGTGACATTCGCCACGGACTCACTGTACCACCAGTGCAGTGAGGGAGTGGATATTGATTATTGACAAAACAAGGGACAGGCGCCTATGTTGATGGAACAGTGAGTTGGCGAACATTGTGCGTGTGGAACGTTCCAAATCTGGCAGATAAATCATTCATCAGGTACGTACCTTGTCGACCATTTCAGACAGGCATTCCGCATTAACCAACCAAAATAAGTCATATGGCGTTGCTTTAATCTGCTTGGGTCCAATGTCGTCGCCTATCGATTAAAGACCCAACTCTATTTATACATGCAAGAGATAAACGTTAACACATGTCGAACAAGAAAAGCGATGACACATGCAAGGCACAGATAATACCTACACAGGACAAATATTAAAGACAGACATAATGCTTTGCCGCCTGAATGACCACTCATCCTCCCTCGATCTCCTTACCTCTGCCCAAAGAGCAAATTCATTCCCTCCCTGAACGACGGTAGCCGGGAGCTGAACTGGGTCTCCATCTACGGACGCATTTCAGGCGACGGGCGACACCTTCCTTCATCCGTCGTCAGCCTACAGGGCGGAGAGACGGTAACGGGCCTGTCGGCAGGGCGCAGGACGACGAGGACGGATTTACCGGCTGGCCACGGAGCAGCGGTGCTGGCCCATAGGGACTGCAGCGCCTTCCTCCAGTCGTCCACAGAGAGGGCGTCCACAGGGACAGCCACCAGTCGTCCACAGAGATGGTGTGCACAGGGACAGCTGACCGTCCACCGGCCGCCCACCGTCCGTCCACCGGTTATGGGCGGATGCTGCCGTGACCCGTCCACTGGCTGCTTACGAGTGCCACCTTGACCCGTCCTCTGCCTAAATGCTCCACTCTCTCAGTGATAGGATATTTGTCTACGCTCACAATCACACTCACGCCCTAGGCTATCACAGCAGCAATGCGGCAAAACGTCTTCCTAACCACTCGTTAGCTCCCTCGCGTTCTTTGATCAGCCTTCCACCCTGCTCCGTGCTACTGCTCACTCTTCTCAATCTCAGGGCATCTTCTCCTTGCGCACTGGCTCTGCCTTCCGTCGCCCTTAGTTCACTGCCGCTCCGTCACCCGTCTGATCACTCCTCCCTCCACCAGGCACGGTCCGTCTCTCGCCGTCTTCCGTCTTCTGTCTCTCGCCGTCTCCGTGCCGTCTCCGTCGGTCCGCCAGGCTGCTGCTGTGTTACACGCCCGCTCCTCCGTCACGGCCGCTCCGTCGGTACGTCGTCGGCGCTCCGTCGGTAAGTCTGTGCCCCGCCCGGCGGCCGCGGCACGACTGCCACCGACGACACCGCCCACCACCGGGCGCTGTTTACCACTATTTGGCGGCCGTTACTATAGGCGACTGACGCCGGCGACCGCCGTACCCGGAGGTGGCACCGGCAGCGGTACTGGTACTCATGGTGGTACTGGTACTCATGGTGGTACTGGTACTGGTACCCGGAGTTGGAACTGGCACATGCGGAGGTAGGTACTGGTGCCGGAAGTGGTAGGCACTGGTACTAGTGGAGGTACTGGTACTAGTACCGGCAATAGTACTGGTTCTAGTGAAGGTAGATACTGGTACTTACATACCCGGTGGTCGTATTGAAAAGAGTATTATTACAGGTATTGGTACGGGTATTGATATGGACATTGGCACGAGTATTGGTACGGGAATTGGTGCGGCTATTGGATTGGTGGGGGTACTGGGTGTTGGGTACCTACTGGTACGGGTATTGATACGGGAGTGTAGCTGTGTGGCTCAGTGTTCGTGTATGCGTGTCTGTTTGTGCGCGTGTGTGCTAGCTCGGAGGTGGCGTTATGTGCTTTTCCGTTGCCAGGCAACTGTCGCCCTTACGTCGCCGTCCCTGAGCCCGGACGGCCCGGCACTGCTGCCACCGGCAGCGGCAGAAGGGTCGATAATCGACGCAGAATATACGTACACACATAGGCACAGCCCAGGTAAAAACAGATGCAAGGAAGATGGATAAAGTTATTTTCTAACAAATGCTAGGACCTGTAGACGCGGCACACACCAGTCCGACTGCACTGTAAGTCAACTCAGAACACCAAGACCCCGCATTTGTAACACCACAAAGTAGGTAGGTAGGTAGGATTTGCATCACATAACAACAACAACAAAAAAAAATTGGCATGAGGCTACAACTTTATGGCTTCAGTGCAGTCATCGAAACGTTTAATAATTGATAATTTTTTTCTTTCATAGGAACGACATGCTCAATACCAAAAACATCGCTTTACGCACTTCCTGTCGTAGCTTTACTGACAAAATAAGTCAGGAAAAGGGAATTCAAATCAAACAAAATGAAGACCTATTTAATCTACAATTACATGTTTCAGTTACATCCCAGTATCTGACGAACAGCATACCTATAAATCTCCCAGTAGGCACATTTAGGTACAACAAACAAGCAATAGGTACACACTGAAGCATCTAACAGATCACAGGAACACTAGTTTTACAAAATATATGAACACAACTACCTAACGCATAACATTTTCCGAAGTAAACAAAATCATCAGTCCTCACTCGGATGTCTCAATCGGCCAGAGCTATAGCCATGGAACAGGCAGCCATTTTACAGCGGAACTCCCAGGCACGGCGTCATCGTGCACAATCGACCGCCAGTCGCCATGGTAACGGGCGTCTGTCGCGTGCCCGGTCGGCCCCACTCACCGTTCGGGCGCAGACAGACGGGGTGAGATCATCCCTCCCCGAGGACGGGCAGGGCCGCCACACACGCGGCGCTGCGCCGCGGCAACTGCAGCTGCAACCCCAGCCGGCCGCCGGCGCCGCCGGCTGCACCGACCAACACAGCCCCCGGCGGTGGGCGGTCAAGGTCACCGGCGTGTGCGATCAGAGTGCCCAGATTATGGGACAACTAAACACGGCGGTACGCGGTACTGTCATGTCAATGTCATGTCTCCACCGTTATGCAGCTCACCTTTTCAGCACGGAGCGCTGTTCGGTCCACAGCTTGAGGCGGTGCTCCCAGAAGGCCCGGTCCATAGTCGCCTCATTGTGACGTCATTGGAGCCCCGGATTCGGAGCTCCGGCGGGGGTCCGAGGCCGGTGCCTGCCGGGTACAAAACAGTGGATTTAGAGGGCCAGGGACTGAACGGCGGGCTGGCCCTGTCACTACAGCCATGAAAAGCTGACCCATTCATAATTTAAGCGCACGGACCGTGTAATCCGACCGTCATCAGGAAAGTAAGGCTATACATACGTGACACTGCAGACGTGATGGCCAGCTTCAAATTCGGGCCACTCCTGTAACTAGGTTTCTAAGTAGGCGTCGGTGTCAACTGTATATGCAATATGCAAGGATGACCTTGAGGTGCTTTGGAACACCGATAAATAATTTTGGAAAATATTTAAAGGAAATAGTTCACTTTTAACATGGGATTTTGAACTGGAATAGCAGTTTCGTAGCTTGAGCTGAGACTAGCACAAATCAGGAGCTTTTACGGCTCAACGATCACCCTAGACGAAGATATTCCATTTCTCGTTCCGAAAAGAGTGCCTTGCAGAGGAATGTGCGCCTTGCACAGGAATGCAGCCACGTCATCGTCAGCCAATCAGCATGCTGCTTACAGCTAATGCAGCATGCGTAGGTTTGAACTACGCAATATGATTGATCAACGCGTAATAAGCTTCCGCGTCAAACATTATTTTACATAGAATATAGTTCGTCCTATATTAAAAATATAGAAAATAATTGTTTTTACAAAAAGGTTTTATTTTATTTTCTGATCATTTTGAGCATAAATATCGTAAATCCATAGCAAAATACTAATTTCAGGAAAGTGAACTGTTTCCTTTAATGTGTGTCTAAAATTGTAACAAAACATAGACTAGGTAGGTACCTACTAGTGAGGAAAAAGGGAACTGCGTACCTTATAGTTCTATATATAATAATTGAGCTAGAACACTGCACTATGAAAAAGAACTAAAAAAAATAACCATAAAGTGCTCGAATCATTGATGATTTTTCCCTGAAGAGTGAAATCCAGAACATGGGTCATGGCTTTGCTGTTCTACGTTCGCTAAACTGCCCGTCCGATAAAGACTATTTCCCAAGGGGCGATACACAAAGTCCCGCCGCCTCGGCCCAGGCCCGACCGTTGCAGTGCCCGGGGTGGTCGCATTAGCTCGACCCAATGCCCCGTCCGGGCCCGGTCAGCCGGCCGGCCACTCGGTATATATCGTCCCGGCGATGGCCCCAAACACGGCGTTGCCCGGCCGCGGCGGCCGTCGCCGGGGGCTATGGATCGGGCCGCCGAATTGGGCGCCGTCCGCCGCCTCAATGGCCCGCCGGTGTTGACTCGGCTGACACGGACTGCGCCGCTGACGCCGTCCGAACTCGGACGGGACAGCGCGGGCAAACAGACACCGAACACACCGGTGGACAGAGGCTGGGGTGGGGACGGGGGACTGGGTCGTCGTCTGGGGTGGGGACTGGGGACTGGGGGCCTGGGGCGTCGTCTGGGGTGATGACTGGGGACTGGGTCGTCGTCTGGGGTGGGGACTGGGGCGGCGGCTCGGCGGATCATGCTGCCTCAGGGGCGGGGCGGGGAGCCTCGGCGAGCTGCCCTGCGGGCTGCGTGCGCCCTAATCCTGTCTGGGCCGGCTGGGATCGGCGTCAGCGACGGCACGTTTCATAACGGATGAGTCATACCGCCTCGAATGCTCCATATGTTCGGGAGCGGACTAGCCATACCGTCCCGGTAATATTACTGCAGTACCTATATATGACATTGACAGTACCTTCGCGAACACGAAGAACGGACGGGTTCAGTTGCAATTACATTCTAATGAGGCATAGTCGAAACGTGGCCAACCCGCTAAAAATGGCAAATGCGACAATAGAGGTTCGAGGTCGGGGGTATGATTAAAAGTAAGTATGCGATATGCATCCCCATCCCCCCTCCCAACAAGAAATACTTTTTAGATGCATACGTAGTTCACACTGCCGTTATTTTTGTGTGTGATTAACTTTACAGTTTACATTGCACCTTTATATGAACAAAAATGACAGGCCCAGACTCAGCAATTTGCAGAAGAGTTTATGGATGCTGGTCTATATAAATCATTCGCAATTGTGCGAGCCATTCACCTCCATCGACGTGTATGTAAGTACATACCTACCATAAACTGTCCTTAGCATCACTTTTATTTGCAGTACTAGAATGACTCATTATTGAGAACTTTAGCTGTAACAAGCAGCGCAAAACCTGTAGCAACAAATTAAAAAAAGTTAATCCCGTTTCACCCTGATCGCCGATGCTGATAGGTATAGCCATGAGTGTCGATTTCTGCCAAATCGTGGGTGCCTGCGAGCTCTCCCAGTTCCACCTCGGCTTGGCTTTTGAAGCCACATCAGATGGTGCGGGTCAAGGTCACTGTTCAGGGGTCGGCGGATTTGTGATGCTCCGCCACCGCAACGCAGCAGAAATCGACATCCTGATCCATACCAGTAGCCAACGCGTATTTGGCAACGTAACGGTGACCGACCACCGCCCGGTCCCCAGCTAACTTTAAGTTCCCCCACCGGCCGCTAGATGGCAGCAGCAGTATACGCCTGAAACTAGACTGTACCGCATTAAGCGTGGCGCTCTGAGTCCCCCCACAGTAGATGCGCAGTCGTTTCGTGCAGTAATCGCTAAACTTCAGATAAAACTGCCTATCTAACAATGAAAGATCTTACAGTCGCAATAATTGTGAGACTCAATTATGCCCACCAGCAGTGCTATCAATATCAAAGGTGAGCAAATTCATTCATTTCTTGAAAAGAGAAAATATGCGTGCATCAGTCGAACTCAATCTTATTCTTATTTGATTATTTTTTAAGTTTTTTTTTTTATAAAGCATGTTACTAAATAGTCACCTGTTCATACCTTTCTTACAAAAAGTAAATAGAAGGGTCCGAGAGCAAACTGTATTTAAAAAACCGTTTAAGATCGATCATCTGTTTGTTAGGTACTGTTATTACCAGCCTGAGCCAGAAATCGCAATTTTAGACGAGTTGCATCACATCATAACATTGAAATGATCAGTTACGAAGCAATATTTGTTCCCAAATGATTCATGAATGCACATAATAGGTATATTCCTTGGTAGTTTCATAGCTAGTTACGAGCGAGCGAGCGCAGCGAGCGAAGCGAGTCTTTTCAATATAACGGAAAAATCTCAGTATGAGCGGCCCGGCCCGGCCCGGCCCGGCCCGGCCCGGCCTGTAACGCTTTTGAGAGGCTTATATCTCAGCAACCGCTGGACCGATTGGCCTGCGGTCTTTTTTGCTGGGTAGCCCCATCCCTTTTACCCCGTAATTGACTACTTTTGATACACCTCAGTGACCGTCGTGGCACGTGCCACGTGAAAAGTCAAGGGTGTTCAAGCTGCTTTGCAAAAGTAGTGATTTTGAGAAGCTCATATCTCAGCAGCCGCTTGGGCGATTGACTTGCGGTAACTTTTGTAGGGTAGCAGCATCCCTTCTACCAAAAATAGGATACTCTCGATGCATGTGGGTCACCCCCAGTGCACGTGCAAAATACAACAATAAGAGGTGCCAAATTTGTTCCCATTTCAATAACTCTGTAATTACTGGGGCGAATTCGCTGAAACTTGGCATACAGGTAGGCACCCACCAGGCAATGCATTCCCATGTGTTGCAGTTAGGGTGCTACTGCACGTGCGCACGTGCAGGGGGCGTTCCCAGATCTCGAGAACGGCTGGGCCGATTGCGCTCAAATTTGGTACACGGTTGGGGACCGGTTAGAAGGGTGCCGTGCAAAAGTCAGTTTGGACCCCGTTTGCACGTGCGCACGTGCAGAATGCCGCTTCCAGATCTCAAGAACGGCTGGGCCGATTGCGTTCAAATTTGGCACACCGCTAGCGACCGGTTAGAAGGGTGCTTTGCACAAGCCCGTTGGAAGTACCCTCACGCCCTTCCGCACGTGCAGGGCTCACTATCTCGCTCGCTCGTTCTTCGCCCAAAAGGCGTTTTACTGGTTTTATGTCTCCAATATCAAGTCTAGCACGTTTAATACAGTGCGGCTGACTACAGAACCGTTAACATGACCTGCGTAAAAAGCATGACAATTCTTTTTTACGCAGGTCATGTCAACGCTACATCTGACCACCACCCATTGATAAACCATTGTTCAATGTCAAAATTACATAGCTGCCCTCAAGCTGCTCAAGGTTACACCAACTGCGCGCATTCCCGCGTGATTGCGCGCCATGGCAGTTCGCCAGTATCGGTCTTCCGCCGGCCCGCTCCCGGCCATTACCGGCGCGGCACTCCATGTCACGTACCAGTACCTGCGGCGCGGCGCGGTCCGTTTGTTTTCGTCCAGTGGCCGGGCGACCTGCCGATCCCGTCCACACTCGGTCCGCCGGCGCTGGTCGATGGCGGCGCTCTGAGCGTCCGCCGGCGCGCTCACCCACTCGGCACCGGGACACCACTGGCGCTCAGTGGACCGGTCCGTGGACGGCCGGCCCCGAGGGCAGACCCCTGGCGACCTCTGCAGCCGACGGGGCCGTCAGGGGGCGCCGGCGCACCACTCAGCCGACCGCGCCGACTCCCGGGGCTAAACCGCCGCGGGTGAACGATTACACAACCAGCCGTTCGTACCGTCTGAGGGCTGCAGCGAACAGCACGGTGGGCCTCTGCGAGGGAATGCCTTTGACTCCTATTTCGGGCGGTTCGGCACACACGTAGCGCTAGAATCGTTTCCCTCTAATCCGAGCGTCTCAGGCAGTCGATGGGACGTTCCCGCGTTGCGTGACCTCACGTCATGTGCGGCGCTCGGCCTCCGTCTGGGGCGCTGCTCATTGCCATTACGGCGATGGCAGTCAGACACAAAATCTACCGAGACATGCGCCATCAACCAAAAAGAAATAAAGCAAATAAGCAAGTACCTATATATAGAGGTAAAACTAAGAAAGCACCAGCAGACAGACCTTCAAAACGGCTCAACATACATCCTATGAATAAATTCGGACGAGCCAAGCCACTAAATACGCAACCGAAGTCGTGACGTCACGATAAGTGGCTGGGGCATAATCAGCTGACGGCCCCGTGCTAAAGCAATGGGGCAATATTTTGCCGATCTTTCCCAAGAAAACTGGACCTAGTTAGATAGTTTTAGTAGCTGAATTTAGGACAACGATGTATGATCTATTTTTCTATGAAAAAAATATTGCAAAATCTAACAACGCAAAGCACAAAATTTCGTGAAAACCTAATTGGCGGTGAAGTTGACGCAGAAATACAAAACATTTTAGATCAAGAGGTTTAAAATAATGGATTTAAAATAAAAAAGATTTTTAAAATAACTTATATGGTGAATTTTCTCCTTTGCTTTTTACAACTAAAAAATATTTATCCAGCTCAAACTCAAATATGTCAAACCTTACGCATCAAAATCCTCCCGACGCGGTCACAGTTCACATCTCAAGGTCATGTATTTGGTGCGTCAAGTTCGCCGCCCGTAACAATTTCGCGAAATTCGGTCCTTTCCGCTGTGAAACATAGCATTTTTTGGGCGTAGAAAAACAGAATATACTCAGTTTACCTAGAAACTGGCCCCCAAACTATCTTACTAGGTCCAGTTTGTTCTAAAAATGCTGATAAAATTTCGTCCCATTGCTTTAACACAGGGCCGTCAGCTGATTATGCCCCAGCCAGTAGTCATGACGTCACACTTCGGTTGCGTATACCAGTCTTAACGAGTATCGATCGATCCGCAAGAGCCGCAAGAACCAATAGGTACCCTGATTTTACCTTTCGTAAATGCTCATTTCGCCTTGTGAGGCATGACTGGATGGTTGGCAAACAATAATTAGAAAACCCTTTTTTAACATTAACTGGAAATGTTCGTACGTCTTTATTTACCGTCTATCGCAGTAAAAGGGTCCGAAGTCATCACACCGCGTCAACATTACTGCTTCCAACGATCGCCACCTTTGTTGACCTCAGTATTAGCGGAGTCGCCCAGTGCCGACCATTCGGCGCCATCAATTACCAACTCCAAACTGCCGGACCGTTTACAATGGAGCCGAGCCGCTGCGCGGTGCGTGAGGTGTGTCCGTTAGCAGCGCATCAGTTCACGCTGAATATCGACCCTCTCCGGCGACATCGCCCGCTGCCGCCGCGGCCGGTTCGGCGTGCCCCGCTCCTCCTACACCAACACACGAACGGAGCCGGTGCGGGCGGCCAACTTTCCGCATTTCACCGTGCACCCTCCCGGCCACCACCGCAGCGGGGGCGGGTCAGCGACCCGGCTGAATCAACACCCCACTAACCTTAAAACCAGCCGATACATACAGCAGCTGGAGCCCCCGCCGACCGGCAGTGGCGACACTGAATAAATGATGGACAACGTAACAATATAAACTGCACACGAAACAGTGCTAGATTTCATCATATTCCTGGTTTCAAAGAAATACTAAATTACCAACCTATTTACTGGGGACGTGAGGACAATAAAAATACCAAATCATTTGCTGAAGCCAACGAGAAGCTTCCACTGAAGCAAATCAACCCGTGCCGCAACAGGCGCGGATCCAGGGGGGGGGCGACGGGGGCGGCCGCCCCCCCCCCCCGACATCCGAAAAAGGCGCCCATAGCCCGCGGCAGAGGGCGCCCCGAGCAAAACAGAGGCGACACAGCAAAGGTTGAACAGAAATAGGGCGCCTCCAGCAGAAGTTGGGCTCACCAAGCAGGAGAGCGACGCCCAATTGCCCATTCCCAGCAGATCAGAGTCGCCCCAGAAGCAGATGGGCGCCCCTAGCAGAAGAGGGGCGTCTTATTACAAGGATAAAAGATGCCTTCTGTTCAAGAGGGGCACTCCTGGCAGGAGAGGTGTCCCCCTGAAGAGGAGCGACGCCCCAGCAAAAGTAGAGGGGCGCCCCCATTCCAGGAAGAAGAGGGGCGCCCTAACCGCAGATAGGCGCCCCAACAAAGAAAAAGAGAAGTCCCATAATAAAAAATGGGTGCCACTGGCAGAAAAGGGGCGCCCCCGGCAGCGGAGGGGGCCCAGCAGGAGAAAGGAGCCTCCAGCAGGAGACGGGCGCCCCAGCGAAGGGGGGCGCCCCAGCAGAAGAGAGGAGCCCCCTGCAGGAGAGGGGCGCCCTCAGCAGAAGAGGGGCGCCCCAGCAGAAGAGAGGCGCCACAGCAAAAGTTGATCAGAGATGGGGAGCCTTCAGCAGAGGCTGGGCTCGCCAAGCAGGATAGGGGCGCCCCATTGACAATATCCGGCAGAAGACAGACGCCCCAGCAGCAGATGGGCGCCCCCGGTAGAAGAGGGGCGCCTCATTACAAGAAGAAAAGGAGTATATTCTGCACAAGAGGGGCGCCCCTGAGGCAGCGGAAGGGCAACCCCAGGAGAGGGGCTGTGCCCCAGTAAAAGGAGAGTGGTGCCCCGCTCCGAGCAGAAGAGGGGCGCCCAAGCAAAAAGAGGAGCCCCATAAGAAGAAAAGGGATGCCTGACAGGAGAGAGACGTCCCCCGCAGTGGAAGGGCGCCCCCAGAAGAGGCGTCTCTAGCAAAAGATAAGTGCCCCTGCAGGAGAGGGGCACCCCAGCAAAAGTTGGGCAGAAATGGGGCGCCCCCAGCAGAATTTGGGGTCGCCGAACAGGAAAGGGCCGCCCCATTCACAGTACAGAAAAAGAGACTCCCCAGCAGCAAAGGCGTGCCCTAACAGAAAAGGTGCACTCCCAGTAGAAGCGGGACGCAATACACATCAAGAAGAAGAGGGGCACTTCTAGCAAAAAAATGGGCGTCCCAGATAAGTGGGCCGCCTACAGCAAATTGGTCGTTCTTAGAAGAAATGAGGCGACTTCAGCAAAGTGAGCCTCCCCATGGCGGATTGGGCGATCCAAGCAGAGGTTGGGCGCAAATATCTTTAAAACGGCGGCGCTGCGCGCAGCCGTCTTAAAGATATTTGCGAAAAACCTAGGGGGACGTGACAACGCACGGCGTGGGTTTTAAACTCTCGATTTTGACGACGGTTTGGCGCCCCCGGATTGCCAGGTCGCCCCTATTTCAACTTGCCGCCCCCCCTCCCGAAAATTCCTGGATCCGCCCCTGTGCCGCAATCCAGCCTCCCGTGGTTCCATGACAGAGCCACACTGTACGATACTGTGCCGCAATACAGTGCCGGTCGGCGGCGCAGTCTACCCAGCCAGGCGTTCCAGTGGTATCTGTCGAACGGCCGGCAGGCGGTCCAGCGAACATACCCTGGTCCAGCGAATATACCCCGACCCGGCGGGTGTTTTCGTGAGCCGGCCGGCAGTCCTGCCGGACTTCAGAAATCCTCGACAGGTCCTCGGGGGCGGCCGCGCACGCACAGGTCGTATGGATTTCGGATAGCCGGCCGGCCCGAAGGAGCAGTCCCGGTCACGTGGTGTTTGGCCGCGGGAATTACAGTCGGTCACGTGATGTCACTCTGGAGTGAGTGCTCCGGTGAGCCCGCGGCGCCACGAAATGGCTTTAATTTCAGAGTAGATTGGATGTTGTGCCCGTCCACAGCACGCGATTGGGTACTGAGACATACCGACTATCGTGACAGAGACGAGCTGTCGATTAAGTGGCCACCAATCATGGTGATGACTTTTGGTGCTCACCGGCCAGCAGTAGCTGACGGAGTGCACGGGTGTTATTCACGACCGAGGAGCGCGACTAAGCCACTAACCACTGAACGTAAACCAATAGCGTAGTAACAAAAACTTTCACTTTGCGACGATTGGAGAGTAACGAACGAATCCAGACGGACGTAAAAAGGGTACGTAAACGTCAGCATTCAATGTAAAAATAAGTATCCACATATCAGGAATACAAAAACATGTTTCGGGCATCTACATATACAGCCTTCGCACAGCGGCCCGACCGATAACTCAGCAGTCATAGTTCGTCGGAAAGTCATTTCATCCACAAAAAGATGCGAATTATACCATCCGAAAGCTGACGGTGAGCTGATTCCAAAAATGCATTTTTATCGAAATCGTGCGATGGCCTTTCGTTTCTATAAAAACGTAATAATTTTTTTAATCAGCGGGCCGTCAAGGACATACTTGAAATCATAGGCATGTTCTTTTCTTTTCCAGTGAAAGCTGAATGCCAAAGGAACAATATACAACAATAAAATATTCTCAAATCAGCTCATTGAATAACAATAGCTAGGTATATTACGTTTTTACAAAAACGCAATTTTTGAAAAAGGCCATCGGACAATTTTGATAAAAAATACATTTTTTTTTGGAATCAGCTCACCGTCAGCTTTCGAATGGTAGGTACATTTTGTTTCTTTTGTGGATGAAATGACTTTCCGACGAGCCGAGCGGTGTCTCGTCCGCGGTCTCCGGCCACGCTCTGCTCCCCACTCTTCTCTATCCCTTGTCTCCGGTTCCGTTGCCACCGCACCTCCACTTGCCTCTATCTACGGCGGTCGAACCCACTGCCGACTCACCTCTGTTCGTAACGACCACGCTCAGCTCCGACCGACTCACCCTTCTATCACCTGTCTCACCTGCCTCACCTCCGTCTCACCTCCCACTCACCTGTCCGCGGCGACCGGCGCCGCCCTCTCCTCTGGCTCCGGGTCAGATGGGGCCGGCCCAGCCCGGACCCGGAGCGCTCCCTACCACAGGCGGTCCCGGACCGACCGACTCCACCACCGCCGCCGCCGCCGTGCTTACCGTGACGTCACTCCCAGGCGGCGTGTATCAGGAGTGTATCGTCATGGCTACCCGGCGGCCAACACCGCGGCGGCGGCTCATAAGGCCCAATTAGGGCGGCCGCCGACCCGCCGACACAGATGTTATTGGCCGGCCGGCCGACCCCTGCTCCGGATGTCAATATACTTACGAGAGGGAGGAGTCATCTAAGGTGTGGGAATGAAGAGCCTTCTCGGATGGTTTGTTAACCCGCGCCCTGGTGGGGTCTGTTTATAACGCGACCTGGTGGGGGGGGGGCTATTTTTTGCCCCCCCCCCTCGTATCTCCGAAACTACTGGACGGATCCGCAAAATTCAAACGGCGTTCGAAAGGCCTGTCAAATTTGTCGAAGGAAACCAAATTTTATTGACCTCGGGGTCACCGATGACGTCACATTTCAGGTCAAAGATGAAATCATTTCCTCATTTCCAACAATAAGACTGTTGGTGTGTACCTTGACCTTGCTCGTGCCTTTGATACGGTTAACTTCGATATATTACTGAGAAAGCTAAAAAGATATGCCATATCTGACAATGCCGTTAGTATGATTTCTTCCTATCTGTCTGATAGAAGCCATCGAGTCAAGTTTGACCATGCCCTCTCTAGTGCAAGACAGCTATTGTGCGGAGTCCCGCAAGGTTCTGTTTTAGGACCTGTCCTATTTCTACTTTATATTAATGATCTTTATCAAGTTTGCCCCATCGCCAAATTTTTGCTCTTTGCAGATGATACGGCGGTCTTTTATTCCGCGCCGTCCAAACCTGAATTGCAAGATATGATAAACCAATCGTTTCCTAGGATTACTTCATGGCTGCATGCTAACAGGCTCTCTCTATCGATTCAGAAGACTGCATATCAGGTTTACTCTAATGACGATGCAGACATTAACATATGTGTCCCTGTTTCAAAAGGTGAAATAACGCATGCCAGCACAGTAAAATACTTGGGAGTACTCATAGACGAAAATCTCAAATTTAAATCCCACATTAGCAAAGTGACAGGTATAGTTAGTCGTCAGACTGGTATCATTGGCAGAGCCAGATACCTGCTTAATAAAGAATTATCAACACTGCTTTACAACTCACTTATCCAACCTTATCTTACCTACTGCGCATGTATTTGGGGCTCTAATTATCGTACGTCTCTTCAACCAATCATCGTTGCGCAGAAACGTGCTATCCGCATTGTAGCTGGGGTTTCCCCCGGAACACATAGCTCCCCTCTCTTCAAAGAGCTCAAGCTGCTTAAGTTTGATGATCTAGTTAAATACCAACTCCTCTGCATCCTTCATGACTACCTTCGTGGGAAGCTTCCAAATATCATGGCCACTAAATTCATTTTAAGTAACCCATTGCGTGAAACACGTAGTAATCAACATTTCTCTGGGCAAGTGCTATCGCTGTCAGGTCGTGTTATACCCAACCACAGATTGCGTAATTACTATCAGTTTACTCTATTTGCCAGAGCTCCGGGAATCTGGAATAATATCATTGCTAGTAAAATACCCGACATTCATGATGTTCCATTGAGTAAGTCACTTTTCAAGAAAGTTACGAAGTTAATTTTCTTTGACCAATATTAACAAATAATTAAGTTACTTTTAAGTCATCCACCAGGCTCGTTCACACAATTTACGTTATTCATCTTAACTTTGCGTTCGTGGGCACACTGGCGGATCCAGACTTGCGTTTTGGGGGGGGGGCCAACTCGTGCAAGGAGCCAAACCTAGGGTACCCCCAAATCCTGTTTTCTCATCGGATTTAGGCCACTTATTTTTCGTCACAGCCCTGAAACGATAATTTTTTTAAACTAAAAAAAAAAAAAATAGAGAGAGAAATGGTAGCCCACTCAACCCGTACCTTAATATTACTTTGAAAACACTTCAAATTGCTTTTGTCGACCACCGCTCCGGGTCGGTGCTTGGCGCAGCCTTCGCGGGCTGGGAGGTATCGGTTGAACCTCTCTGCCGTTCGGCCCCTGATCAAGCTAGAGCTCGCGGAAAAAACGAGTGTGTTGCCTGTGAGCGACGAGAGGAAGCCGATGATACCCGATTTTAAGGTCCTTGGTCATTGGTTGGCCTTCCAGGGCGGTGTTTCACGGTCGCGCTGCCAGCCGCTGCCAGCGCATTCCGCGAGCTAAGGTCAACCTTCGGTAGTGTTGTAGGTATAGGCTAGTTGATGTCTCCATGGAAACCAAAAGTGCCAACAGCGCTGGCAGCGTGCCGTGAAACACCGCCCAGGTCAGGTCACAGACCCAAAAGACGGGAAAATCAGGGCCTGTCAGAACCTCCTAAAGTAAGGCTGTAATATATTTTTTTGTGCTGATCACGAATTTCATGTTAGTTTGGATCATAGATGATGTCTTCATGCCTTTAGGCCATGTCGGGGCAGGCCAGGTCAGGTCAACCAGGTCAACCAGTACTTATGGGCGTCCGTGTAGCAGGTGTCCGACTACCACTGGCAGCTACGTAACATGATACGAAGGCATCAAAACTACTTCGTAAATGTTCAAATGGTTGCTAAATGCTAAATTCAAAATCAGCTAAACGAAACTATCCTAGAAACATGTTAAACTCGGAAAAGTGCACCGAGGTCATCAAAGGTCAATGACCTGACTTGACCCTAAGGTGACATTGACACCTACCACAATGGTTGGGACCAACATCATTTCACATGTTTGAGCGTTTTAAACCACGAAAAGACTGTAAACGAGCGGATAATGTGAGCCGACATACGCGGAATCGCGATTCCGGCCAAACATGGCCTCAAACATGGCCAAACATATGGTGCGTTCGGAGAGGCACATTCCACGTGGAATCCGTGGAATACTCCATGCGCGCGGAACATTCCCGGAGATTGGCCGTTCAGAGAGATACGCTCCGAACGCGGCACGGGGAATATTCCAGGGGACGGTGAATATTCCATGCTCTCCGAACGCACGGATAGTCTCGAGAAATAGGCCACAGGTCAAAGGTCACTTGGGTCAGGGTCATGAAATTTTCAGACTTTGTCAACATGAGGGTGCTAAAGTTTCGTCGCGATCGGATTCATGATAACTTACACGATAACTTCACGCGTCGATCGAGAGGTAAAGTATGCAATAAGAACTTCTTGGGTGAAGACGAGACCAACACTCAAGCTCACATATTTTTAATGATACGGTAGTTTCTACCTACTACGCTACTTTCTCACATTCATATTTCTTAAGTGTTTTTGGGGGCCAAAATACATGTTGCCCCCTTTCAGGCTTGGGGGCATGACCCCGTGGCCCCCCTGGATCCGCTAGGCCGAAACTAACTAGGCCGTTTTCAAACGGTCTGATATTTCAGGTCATGGTTTGCAAACGGCCGGTGTTTTCAGGCTGTTTCATATGCCCTGACTGGGCCAGGCCGTTTGCAAACGGACAATTTTCATACGGCCTGTAACATATATTCATATTTCACCATCTGTCGCAGCATCAAATGCTGATGTGGTGCACTCAAAAGCCGGAATTGGTCCTTGGATGCCGTAAGGACCCTTTTAAGAAATAAGTGACCCGACTGACCCCTTAGAGATTGGCCTGAGCTCTGACCGAAATAAGTCTTTTACCGTTTCACGGGAAGGGACAAAAAGGTCCCTGATATGCTTCTTGTACAATTACCAAACAAAACAAGCTTTTCAGCGCCAACTCAGTGAGTGTTCCTAAACAAATTATTGCGCATATTCCGTGAATGAAAAATTGCCGGGTCATGTCAGGTCAGGCTGCCAGAGCAAGTTTGTTAACTTGACAGTTCAATCGATATGTATGCAATAAGACCTTCTCGGGTGACGACAAGACATGACGACACTTTATGAAGGAAGCTAGTAAACCAGGTAGTTTCTCCATAGGCGCGGGAACCGGAGCAGTGGGGACAGCTTGCCCACCCCCCAACTATGGGGCCGTGGGGGCGGTGCCCCCACAACTTTCAGACGGAATACCCCATTTTTTGCAAATGTTTTCTTTTTTTGTTGAAAAAAGCCAAAGGATGAAAAATAAGTGGCCCAAAACCGGTGAGAAAACTAGATTCGGGGGGACCCTAGGTTGATCTCTGTTATGGTGTGCCCCCCCCCCCAGTCTGAAAGTAGGTCCCGCACCCCTGAGTTTCTCTACGCTATTGAATCACGCCGGTGATTCTAACTTTTAGGTATCTACTACGCAACCTTCTCACATTAATTTTTCTTCAAGCGTTTTGGGAGGGGGGCCAAAAGATATGTTGGCCCCCCTTTCAGG
This sequence comes from Amphibalanus amphitrite, assembly GCF_019059575.1. Lineage (NCBI taxonomy): Eukaryota > Metazoa > Arthropoda > Thecostraca > Balanomorpha > Balanidae > Amphibalanus > Amphibalanus amphitrite. The sequence continues at coordinate 358,861 of NW_024881637.1, forward strand.
CTTTTGGGCGGCCATGGCCCCGGTGGCCCCCTCCCTGAATCCACCAGTGGGGGGCGGTGCCACCACAACTTTCAGACGGAATACCGCCCTTTTTGCAAATGTTTTCTTTTTTTGTTGAAAAAGCCAAGAGATGAAAAATAAGTGGCCTAAAACCGGTGAGAAACTAGATTTGGGGGGACCCTAGGTTGATCTCTATTATGGTGTGCCCCCCCCCCCCCAGTCTGAAAGTAGTTCCCGCACCCCTGACTTTCTCTACGCTATTGAATCACGCTGCTGATTCTAGTAGGTATCTACTACGCAACCATCTCACATTAATTTTTCTTCAAGCGTTTTGGGGGGGGCCAAAAGATATGTTGGCCCCCCCTTTCAGGCTTTTGGGGGGGCCATGGCCCCGGTGGCCCCCCCCCTGGATCCGCCAGTGCGTGGGCAGGGCCTCAGGAATCGTTGCAGCCCTATACCCTGTCCACAGCGCCTGATTTCATTGAACTTGGTTTACTTCACTTCTTTCTGTCAGAGTGGTCACTCGGTCTCACTTTCTATTGTAACATCCTATCTCGCCTTCTGCCTCGGCCGATGTCATGACTTGCGTTAATCACACACATCCCCGTTCTCCAGACTCCACCAGCCCGCGGCGTTGACAGCTAGTTGCGCCGCCCATCATCGGCACTCCAACCGGCGGCCTGATGTGGCCGGGTCTCCGCCGCTGCGGCGCTGGCGGTGACTGTTGAGTCACCGCTGGCGGTGACTGAACAGTCACCGCGGCGGTGACTGTTCCGCTGCGGCGCTGGCGATCCGGGAGTCCCGCTGCGGCGCCGGCAGTCCGGGAGTGCACCACTGCAGCACTGACAGCCCGTGGTGCTGAGCCACTGCATCGCCTGCAGCGCGGGCGTTGTACCACTGCAGGTACTGCAGCACCGGCGGCGGCGCCGTCAACGCGAGGGTTGCACCACTGCATAACCAGCAGCCCGTCAACTGTATCACTGCAGTATCGTCAGCCGTGGGGCTGAACCGCCGCAACACCGACTGCCTGAAGGATCCATCGCCGCTGCGCTGGCGGCCCGAAGGCTGTACCGTCGTGTCACCGTCAGCTCGAGGGCTGTGCCGCTGGGGCGCCGGTCGCCGTGCCGCCGTGGCGCTGTCGGTTGTTTGCTGCGCCGCCGCGGCGCCCTCGTCCGGGGGGCTGTGCCGCCGCGGCGCCGGGGGCCTGATGGCTGTACTGTCGCGGCCCCGGGGTCCGGGGGCTGTGCCGTTGCTTCACCGTCAGCCTGGGGGCTGTACTGCTGGGGCGCCGGCGACCCGGCGGCCACGCTGCCGGAGTACCATTGGCTGTGGGCTGCGCCGCCCCGCGGCACAATCATCCGAGGGCTGCGCCGCCGTGGCGCCGGCGGCCTGATGGCTTTACCGCCGTGGCGCCGACGGCCGGGCGGCTGTGCCGCCGGTCGGCGCTACGGCATGCTGGCGCCATTTACCGCCACCTACGACGGCGCCGCGACCGTTTAATCGACGGCGCGCACGCTGGCTGGAGGTCAGCGGTACCCGTCCGAGGAGGGGCAATGCTGGCCGTTTTTCACTCTGACTTTTTGTTGTTAATGATGGCGTCACCTCCTTTACCAACCTTCACTAACAACTAACTGTCTTCTCTCTAACATTACTAATCCATCTGATCTCCTGTATCCTTGCCAGCCGGTGGCGCCATCTATCTATTCACTATGTTTTTGTTCGTTGACTCAAACTACATACCTTATTTGCCTATTTTTTCTGTATTGATTAATAAACCGCCGGTGGAAACCGGAAGAGAGAGAAAAAAATGTTTCACCGTTCACGGGTCTTCTAGGGAATGCGCTATAACACCAAGGAAAACGCATTTTGTCGAGAATCAGCGATAGGGCATCAGTTGCCTAGTACATATATTGCTATAAGAGGTCACTAGTGACAATACCAGGTTAGGTCACAGGTCAGGTCACCAAGGGTCACAGGTCAGGTCACATGAACCCAACTTTACTAAGGTTGTGTGATGCATGTTTTATGGCCAATTTTTCATTTCGAACTCAATGGTGTTGGTTATAAGACTATCAGGTACGGCTTAGGTCACTTTCTGGTGAAGGTCAGGTCAAGGTCAGGCCAAAAAAGGTCAAATTTTAAAGTTGATAGTTTTGCATAAAATGGGTAATGATTCGATGCAGCTCGTCACGGGGAGTCTAATGGTGGTCTTTGTTTTGCGCTACGGGGTCTAGAATTGCTAAAAATTAAGTTGGAAAATTTGACGTCATCAATTTTGAACAGTTTTTTCGCTATAACTTCGCCAATAAAAGAGGTATCAATCTCAAATTTGGTACGTGGATGGAAAGCGGTAAGGACTATCACATATATTCCGTTTTTTTTTGCGAAATTCAAAAAACTTTTTGGATTTTTCGACTATTATATCCAAAAAATCTATTTTTGATTTTTGGGGATCAAAATCCAAAAAATTCAAAAATCCGAGATAGCAGTTTTGTAGCCCTGTCAATTCTACAGCTTTTATGTCTTTATCATTTTTCTGTATTTGCAAAGCTATAGGCCTGACAGCTCTTCCCGCGAAACCCTTTTTTGGGTCGAAAACGGCAGAACATGACGTCACTCTGACGTCATTTCCGGCCAAACTATCATAGCCTTTGCAAAAATTTTTGGTCACAATGTGTAAAATTGATGCCCGGGAGGGTACTGAAAGTTTGGTGACGATCGGCGCAGCGGTTCTGGAGATATATCGAAAAGTCTTGAGGGGGGGGGGGCAAAAAATAGCCCCCCCACCAGGTCGCGGGTTAAAATCCAAGTCGTTGTGTGGACTGTGAAAGTCATGAGTTCACAAAAATCATTCGGACATGACTGAATTAGCCTTGCAAATATCTTGAGGAAAAACAACTGCGACAAATACATACTTATGTTGAAACGTCACTGGGCTCCAATTTAGTACCTATCTCTCGTAACATTAGAAGCCGAAACTGGATTTATCATTTATTTCACGACCCGGCGCAGCAGTTTTCGCACGCAGTGGAAGGAGAAAGGCAGCGAACAACATGGGCTAACCGCAATCAGCACCGTGAACGGCCAAAGCAGCTTGTTTCGTGAACCCAGTGCAGCGCTGTCGGTCCACGGGTCCGGGAACAAGCGAAAGGAACAAAGGTTTTACGAAGGCGAGTGTTACGGACTGTTCCAAACGAAATACACCGACGACTACGGACGCCCTTCCCGGAACCCGGCCCAGTGGTGTAAGGAGTGGTACACACGTCGGTAGCGGACTGATGTGTGGTGTTCGCGGTACACTGCTGCAGCGGTGGAAATGTGGACAACACACTAACACCACAGCTCGGTGGAGTGGTGGACAGTGGACTAACTGGCCCGAGGCCGTGCTACCGTGCCTCAGTGGCATTGGCGGGGTGGGGTGGGAGTGAGGTGGGGTGGTGGTAGGATGATTAGGCACCAGCCCGTGATTGTAGAACGCCGTCTACAGAACAACTGCAGCGAGACGCCCGACTTGACCCATATGTAACTTAAACTCGCACTTAAAAAGGAGCAGTTCAGCAAATTATGTCAAGACCGCACGCACACCAAAAATCAACCAATGCAATTTGGCAATAGGATAACAATTTATGGCGAACTAGCACCACGCTCCGACGGTGGATCGATTATTGAAAGCTCCCCAGTAGCAGCTGCCAAGGTCTGTGGCCAATGGCCGTTTCCGGGGTTCACAGCGGTCACCACCTGCTCCCCTGCTAACAGGTGCACGCCGAGACACGTGCCACATAATTAGGTCAGGCCATTCAGCTCCCGACACAGTTATACCGCGAACGAGCTGCATAAACTGGTGACATTCAGTCCTTGGGAAGTGGGAACTTACCGGTCTATCAGAATCGATGCTCTTTTATTAAACAAGGTTAAGCTGCGGAAAGGGAGGCGGAGCTATCTACATATCATGCCAAACTTCTACAAAACCGGTTTAATACAATGCATGATGGGATAGCCCTATCGCTGAGCGTGCATTACCGTTATACGGTCTAGGTGAGTCAAATTAAAGATAACCAATAGAGTAAAGATTACAAATAAATAAAGATATCGAACTGCTCCAAACGGCTGAAACACGCGCTAAAACGATGTTTATGTCCAGAAGCATATATTAACAATCCGCTTTGATCACAATATGCAATTGCATCATTACCCGTAAACAGTAACGACAATCAATAACGTGACTTAGAACACAGGTCTTTTTAAAGATAGCTGTTTTGGCATTGTTTTCTGAGTCAATAAAACAAGCATAATGTGGCATACATCTCAAGAAATAATATCAATGACATTAAGCAACAAATGATTCATACTGTTTACCGTTTGGTTTCATGAATACAAACGAAAAACTAAAGTCTTTTATCGAAGTTCAAACACCTGAAAACTAGCAAATGCGAGATATTCTGGCCTATAAAGGAATTGGAGCATACTGGCACAGTGTAACCAACGCCCCTTTTTGACATAATTGAACGCAATATACGTATCGCCATATAGTAGCCATAATTTGACGACAGGTAGACATGGATCACAACCGTTCAAGCAAGTCTTTTGATCACAGGCACGCTTTATAAACATTTCGCAAGCCTCACAACAGACTTAAACACGAGGTGAAGGAGGTCTCAAGACTAGATTTTGTTTGACGACCACTGACCACAAATCCATAAAACTAATATCGTAAATCAAACACCAATTAACCACATAATTCAATCACATTAGCATAATTATTTAGATTAACAAAATCATTAAAACAAATGTACCTGAATGCATATAACTATATGCATGCAAATATAATTTATATAGTTCTGACAAATACGGACGACCAGCAAACGACCAATTTTGGTGATGTGCAACGTAAACAAAAATAAATGTAGCTCGATGTGATTAAGTAAAACAAGCGATAAATAATGAAATTTACTGGATTGGAGGCAATTGATGCCTGTTCCATGGGAACAGCAAATTAAGAATTTTCCCCTGACAGACTGGCGTCGATTTCCTGATCACACCCTGATTAAATCGTCCGCCTGCACTGCGATTGCATCTCCTACCAACCACGTCCTGATCATCCAACGCGATGTAGCGCGGGAGTCGCGGCCCCCTCTGTCCGACCAGACGCCCGCGTGCCCGCCGGAGGAGCCGGGGACCAAAGCCACTTCGCCGGCTCTAAGGCAGGACCGTGGCTACCGTCCCCGGCGAGCTCCGCGAACCACGCACCTCAGCTCGAAGCACCCGGAGGCTCAGTCAGACCGTCTCACTGCTGCTGCGCTCAGTACATCAGAGACCGGTCAGCAGAGACCCCCTCACTAAACCAGCTATTCTCGACACCCACTGGAGTGCTGCAGTCAGCCGGCGGCAGGGACCCACCTACTGCTCCAGCTTGTAGTGGACCGGAGAGCAGTCACGCAGCCGCTGCGCCGCCTGCTCCGGGGTCAGGTCACGCTGCGCCTGCGCCAGCATCTCGTACCTGAGGGAGGGGAGAGGTCAGGTCAGGTCAGGTCAGGTCACGCTGGGCCTGGGCCAGTACCTCGTACCTGATAAAAAAACAGCACACAGGTTAGGTCACACTGTGTGAAAGACACACCTTAAACACGGAAGAGAACGGCTCATAGTCGGATGGAATTAGTTTCGTTGTGCATGACTCGGCAGCTTTCGTTAAATGTAGCCGCGAGCTATGGGACCGGCACGCTGCACTGTGCCTTTGTGACCATTGGACCCTCCAATCGATACTGTATGCCGTAACTTGGTCGGCAGGGTGGGGGTGTGCAAACACATCGACCTCGTGACTTCTCTTCACGCTCACTTTTGTGACTTACGAAAGCCAGACATGAACTGTAACAGCAGCGCTCGCTGTTCGCACCTCCGGGAAAAAGTCAAGCTGTTCAGCAATATCTAATGGTAGATTTCCTTCGGTAACCGAACTCGGAAACAGCGCATCAATGCATAACTGCACCGTAGACACCTCCCTTTCACCGCTGTATAAAGGTTACCACCTCCAGCATCCCGCTGCCATGTTACAATCAATCCTCCCGCCCCGAAACACAATGACATCACTGGACTGTGAACGTGACGTCACTGGTATGGACGTGACGTCAGTGGTACTCACCCGACCATGAACTTTTTCACGGCGGCCGATCGGAGCAGGGGCGGCAGGTAGATGCCGTGGAACACCCAGTGCTGGCAGTCCTCCGACATGGCCTCGCCGGTCGGCGCGCCTGTCGGGAGCGGGGACACATACTGTTATATGACGTCAGCGGTGACAGTGACTATTATATAACGTCATTGGCGACACTATTTACAAATTTCTTGTGTTGCATCACGATTATCCAAAATAACCACCTGTTTCCCACTGATACAGTATAATGGTAATCTCCGCAAGAACATTATAATATGGTCCTCCATTGAAACTAAATAGGTCGCCCATTATTCAATCACAATGGTCGCATGCATAACTTGCATCGGCGTTGCATGGATCAGCCAACGTTGCATGGACGATATTTACACTGGACCTCAGAATACTCGTCAATACCCTTTAATAATCCCTCAAGTAGAGCAGCACTGGGGCTCCTCGGTGGTCTAAAAGCACCAGTCATGACCGGCTTATTGACTCAGCAGTCAGCAATATCCCCGGTCCCACCCAATACACGGCACGGTGGTCGGTAAGGCCACCCAACGCCACCGCCTGAGACACGTCAGCAGCTTAGTAGTATAGACACTAGCTCTCAGGGAGTAGCGACCCAACTTAACTAGCCGGCTGGACCCACTACTCCTCGCGACTTAACTGGGGATGGGAAGGAGTATCGTATCGGCAGCACTGTGGTGATACTGTCCCCGGGATCAGTCGACCCAATACCCCACTGACGTCATCAAAACACTGTGGGTTGTCAGCCGACACGGCAAAAGAGGATGAGCCGCGTGTCGGTAAGTACCGGGTGTCCACGTCAAAAGTGTACCCAGACTTTTCCCCGTATTTTATCTTAAAAACATCACACTCACAAACAATTGCCCTCGTTTGAGAGCCAAGGCAATGGCAAAACATTCGCCATGCTTTTCAACTGTGTTCGGCACTCTGCTGACCAGCGCGTGCCGTCTAGAGCAACTGCTCTATATGAGCCGCTTTGCGTCGGGCCACCGCCGGCAGACGGACCGTGGCATGTGAAATCCCACAATGCCCCGTGCACTGGGGATCCCATTGCCTAGAAATAGTTCAGACCATGCCTCTGCACAGCAAGAAAGTATCGGTTTGGGTGGCAATGAGGCATGGAGGGGGCCTTATCGGCCCCTTCTTTTTCGAAGACGACAGGAGAGAGACAAACACAACACCGTAACGCTAGAACGCTATGTCTCGGAGGCACTGCGGAACCATTCTGGCGAGAGCTGAAGCGGAGACACGGGATCCGTCGCCATGAAGAATGGTTTCAACAGGACGGGGCGCCGCCTCACACCGCCAAACGGTCGCTGGAATTCCTGGAGGAGCACTTCCTGACCGCCACATCAGCTTGAAAAGCGCGGTGAAATGGGCTCCCCACTCACCCGACCTCAGCCCTCTAGATTTCTTCTTGTGGGACTTTCTCAAGGACTGTGTGCATACACTGGCAATCCAGGGTCGACCCAGGAGCTGAAAGACGCCATCAGCGACGAGATCCGTCGCCTTCCTTCCCACATGGTTGACCAGGCGATCACCCACCTCCAGACGGTCCGTCTGCCGGCGGTGGCCCGACGCAAAGGGGCTCATATAGAGCAGTTGCTCTAGACGGCACGCGCTGGTCAGCAGAGTGCCGAGCACAGTGGAAAAGCATAGCAAATGTTTTGCCATTGCCTTGGCTCTCAAACGAGGGCAATTGTTCGTGAGTGTGATGTTTTTAAGATAAAATATGGAGAAAAGTCTGGGTACATTTTTGACGTGGACACCCTGTATACGGCGAGTCGTCGGAACAGGGTTTAATAGAGCGCGGCCGATCTAACAGGGATGGGGGGGGGGGGAGGCACTTGCCCGTCTTCGAGCATTATATCGACTACTGAAATGACGCTGCTAAAACTACCTCGGAAATAAGCAGGCACATTGTCCGTCGTTAAATTAATATTTCAAATTAAATTTTGGCAGAATATCACTCGGCTAACTCAATCATTGACAAAAGTTACGCAGCTCATCGCTGAAAATGACGGGTTTGCGCTAAACACCACTCTGGGTCGTTAGTCAGACCATCGATCAATGCGTGACATGTGCGTGCAATATTCAGGCGATCGATGTAAAACACAGCTCCCGTCACAGGCCGTTCCAGTTACCAAACTGTCGCGGTGCCATCCAACTATTCCCGGGTGCGTGTCCAATTTGGACCATAACAGAGCATCAACTGCTGAATAAAACGAGCGCTGATGACTCGCGCAGCGCGCGTGGATTCACTCCATGAGTTCCGTGCAGAGACTGGCCCCTGCTAACGCGCCCCAGTCACGTGCCGCTGGGTCCCTCCCCCTCCCCCGTCCCGCCACTGACCGTGCCAGCCCATCGAGTAGGGGAAGTTGCAGCGGAACAGGTTGTCATAGCGCGTGGTGACCTGGCGCACGATGTCCGCCAGCAGCCTCTGCTCGTCGGCCGTGAGGTCGGCCATACGCAGCACGTGCCGGCGGGGCAGCACGAGCAGCTCGAACGGCCAGACGGCCCAGTAGGGCACCAGCGCCACGAACGACGCGTTCTCGCACACCAGACGCTCCTGGACGTGGACGGGGGGGGGGGGGGGGTAATAACGGGTCACACAAGGGCCACACCGGGGACTAGTGGGGCGGGGCGGGCGCAGGGGAGCGGTACATAATGTAATGACACGTAGCACAACTTACAGCTACACACAAACAAACGTTAACAGCTATACGGAGTGGCATGGCCATCACTATAAATTGCTGATAGCAAACTGGATATTGCAATTACAATATCATATACCGCGAACAACGGAGTATAATTAAGGCACGATACTCAATTAAATGACATCAGCTCAATTGCCATCAATCCACGTCTGCCAAACGTGTGACACTGCTCAGAGCCCAGGAGCGACAGCGGATACTGGGTTAGGTCACGGGGGACAGGAGCTGTCACGGAGGCCGCCAGCTGCGGCACCTTTTTCTGCAGCTCCTGGTCGAGATAGTCGCGCAGCAGCGGCCGGCCGTGTTTGGCCAGGTACTGCCGCTGGTAGTGGTCCTTGACACGCGGCTCGTTTGGCAGGAACGACGACGCCCAGATCTGGCAGTGCGGGTGCGGGTTGCTGCACCCCATGATGGCGCCCTTGTTCTCAAACACCTGCACCCAGCGGTACTTGAGGCCCAGCTCTATCGACTCGGCGATCCACCTGTGAGAACATACAGAGTACTCAGCGGCATTTCTGACCCAGCTCTATCGACTAGGCGATCAATCTGGATAGCGGGCGGGGCAGAAAGTTAAATTGTAAGCAGTGGCTCAACAGCAAATATGACACTAAATTTAAAACCAAACATGACTACGATAGCTGGCAACGCGAATGAGGAAAAAACATCGGGATAATAGAACGTTCGTTACCAGAATGCACCAGTACAAAACATATCGTACATATAATGCTGGCCTGTCGTCAAAGACACGTTCACCGTCGATCCCACTGACTGACCTTTCAACGACCTTGGTGACCTCGTCCAAGGTCATGAGCGGCAGCGTGATATCCGATCTCGGGTGGAAGCACATGACCCGGCAGGTGCCCAGAGCCGGGGCGCACTGAGAACGGGAAATATCGGTCACTGGGTGCACTGAAAGCGAGAAAACGAGGCACTGAAAGTACTGAAATCCGAAACAGGCGAAACAATACGATGAAGACTACAACCGTAATAAACAACGGAAAGATGCGTCAGTCGCTTAAAACTACATAATAAAATTTGTAGGCTACCCGTTAGCAGAAAGCTCACAGATTAACGATCTCATTCCCAACACTATCAAAAAGTGGAAATCTCAAACAGAGTGCCCCGACCTGGAAGAGCGGGTTGTCGGACTTGGGCACGGGCGGCGCCTCCTCCAGCAGCGCCGGAAAGTCGTTGGTAAACACGTACGTCGACTCGTAGTTGGGGTTCACCTGGAAGTGACAGAGCACCGGGTCAGGGTTACATTCACTACGGCGACAGCGGGGCGGGTGATGCTTTGGTCGCTAGTGAGCCGTGAGCGCAATTTTCCATAATAATAACACAGTTTGCCACAATTTGCCGAACTTCAGCATACCATTCGTTTTCTTGCCCGGATGGTATAGAAGCATAATCTTGGTATAGAAGGACATAATATTCAACAAAATTAAATGGCCTCTGCAGAGAGAACATTTATCGGTATTCAGTATGTTACGGTGCAATGGCCGGGCGTTTTTACTCCGCCGAATCTAGGTCCCAAGTGGCGTCTCGGGTGAGCGGTATCTGGCGGACACTCGACAGCCACCGGCATGTGACAACACGAGAGTGGTGGCAGTCAGCCCTGTGGGCCGCGATAAGGACCCACCATGGTAACGGGCAACCGGCGGCGGTGGGGCGGAGCGGCCTTCATCGCATACGGCGGACGACACTTTTCGCCGCTTGTAACACCGAGTGCGGAAAAATACCATCGGAAAACCTTTTTACGGTATTAACTCCGCTACTAAAAGAACACTGATGGCTGTATTTTTCGCATCGCGGAGCTCTGTGTAAGGAAATACACCTGGGGCGGCTCTATGCCACACACTACGTGGTGCGTAATACGATACTGCGTGAGCAAAGTTCGCGGCATTAACATACTGCATAAGGAAACACAACACAGTGCAATCAATACACGCCACCCGTATAGCATAACACAGATGATACATAATACATATCAAAATGAAATGTATCACACATAAACAAACTTATCAGTTATCACCATCAGTAACTGCAAGCTTACCCCTCTCAATCCCCCACCAACATTAATGGGATGCAGTAAGGGTGTGTACACAGACTCAGTCTAGTTCCTCACTTCTTCCAACACTTCTTCTGTATGACAGATGCCAAAAACGTTATCAGCCTGACTGTATTAGCCCCCACAGGACCTCAGTTTATCCCATTGGTTCGTTCGTTAATGATGGGGTATCAGAATCCTGGTGCTGAAAAAAATTACTCCTCAGGCACCAAATATGTAGCTCATTATGGAGATGGATTGTATTTGGTGAGGGAGCAGCACACAGCTGAAGTAAGTGAGAAGCAGACAGAATGTGTGCAGCTAGTTAAGAAACATGAATGTTTTTCCTGGAAAGGATATTTATTAGATTGTTACCTTGCCATTGGGGCGAGTGTTGCCAGGACAGAGTGGGTTGTTGGGATCATGAGGCGGCACCTCCTCCTCAGCAGGTTTCTCCACCTGACCACTCCAGGGGCGTTTGCAGCGGTGCGGAGAAACAAGCACCCATTCAGCCTTCAGGGGGTTGTAACGGATGTGCTGGTGCTCTGTCAATAGATATAACAGCGCTCTGGTCAGGGTGGCATGGCAAGGTTAACAATCATATATGTTAGCCAAACATCTTCAAATAACAAAGCACAAAAAACTTCTTACTAGATAATAATCCTATATAGGCTAGGTAGGTCGGTATAAGGTAGGTACCTTTTTGTTGCTCCAAAAGACTATTTTAATTGCTTCATTAGACCTCAAAATAAAATATTTTAAGCTGCAGTTTCCACTCACCATCAGGCTGAAAAACCTGTTGGGTTGTAGCCTGATCCATTCCAATAATGTTTGGTTGCAGTAGATCTGAAATTAACAAATAATAAGCTTAGTCATGGTCAATCCCACAAAAAGGACAGAAGCAAGGTTGTGGTAACTAGGTTAAAAACACCGACAGATCCTAGGTAAAATTGGCAGGCACATGAGTGGGAGGCTATTGATATCAATATTGATATTAGGTAAAACATAGAGGCAAGTTCTTTCACCTTTGTTGATATCTGGCGTGTCGCACCTATCGTCAGGCTGACGGACTGCACACACCTAAGCTGAAGCGAAAAATCTCCTGCAACTTTACCTTTAGAATTTACCCTAAGTAAATTCCCTTGGGCTGTGTTTGCTTATTTTGTAGAACTAAAGGCAGTCGGTGACACACCAGGGAAATAAGCTAAAATTAGAGCGCTCTATTTATTGCTCCCGCTACTTCACCGTCTCCCATAGGGTCCTGTGTTGAGCTGGTGTCGAGGCTCTAAAAATGACGCCGATTTTTGCACCCTTCTCACGAAAACCGCTCGGACCGCCTGGAAACCAATTGTTCCGCTCTAAAAATTTCATGATCGACGGGAAAATGAATGAGGAAAAGATTGGTCCTGAAATAATTCTGAACTCCCTGTAGAACATATCGAAATATGGCTGCAAACTAGGAGCATGTCAAAATCGACAAAACAATACAAATAAACTTACCGGGATTTTTTTATTTTCCATGCATCTGTGTATGAAATCAGTCGGTTTTTCGGAAAGATCATCTTCTGTTTAATAAATAATTCCACAATTGCAATCGAGAAAAAAAAACATTTCCGCTGTGACAGCAGTTTTGGCATTGTGCCAGTATTGTGGCGTGCGCGGTGCTGCGTGGTCGTCGGGACGGAGTCGTGAGTATTTTCGGTGTTTTAAATGGTTGATGGCCATTTGAACCAGCTTCATATTATTTCCTACAAATTTTTGCATCAAATTATTGCTTTGAAAGACCATTGAAACCCCTAATCTCTTCATGAAACACGATCATATTCATCGTCGACGAAAATGGCGCGGGACTCCATGTGCATTCCGATCGAAATAAATCGTAAATTAAATAATATTCGATGATAAGTATCATATTCTAGTGACACATTTTTATAAAATAAGGCATAAACTTTGCAAGGAAGTCAACATTGGATGATTGGATTCTTATTTTGCTCACATATCCTTGTAGTAGTTAAATGGCTCAATTGTTAGATAGATGGAAGTATATGTTTTGGCTTGATGTTTGCTGTGAAACCACCCAGCCACTTGCTGGTTGAGTGGTTTTCTGATAATTACCTGATAATCATTTCTCCTTTTCCTTAAAAGAAACTAAAATTCCTTTCAAAGTAATCCATTTTAAGGAAAGGCGGCTTGCTCATTGGCATTTCATGTTCTTGTTTTGTTATTGCTGGCAGTATTTTGATACAATAATGCAATATGAATTTTTTGCAATAATAAAACCTAAGACAAACTTAGTTAATGCGTCAATCAAACACCCAACAGGAAGATTGTGTGTCCTTGTGACGTGAAGTAGAATATTCTATGAATGTGTTATATAGAATATGCCAAATATTAAATTAATTATTATTTGATACTGATAGCTGAGCAGGTGAATTATGCCACAATATAATTTCATTTTCTGGTTTTGAAATAGCCGGCAGTATCTTACTTCAACAAATGTAATATACATGGAATACATGTTGTTATGTTACCCATGTTAAAAGTTTAATAACAGCCAACAGAAGGAGCTGTTTCAGCAGATAATGTTTGTACCTTATGCATTACCTTTCTTTTCTGCAGGACCATGCTTCCGCTGGGTGGTCGACATTTGCCTCCTGAAGAAGTTGAGCAACATGAAGACCACCAGATGAGGTGTCTGCAGTTCATGTGGAACTCTGCAGACTACAAGTGTTATGCCAACCACAACCAAAGTGCTGTGATCATGGAGGCATGAACCTCATGACAACACTTCAGATTTGCAGTTGAACCAAAGTGTGATTCAAACCACCTGTGGCATCTCACTCAATGTGTGAAGCTGTGAACAGTGTGATTATTGTGCAGTGTTCAGCTGCAACTAAGACATTTATTAGTGACTTGTTTTGCAATTAGCCACCAAAAGCATTTTTTGGGCTGGCTGCTGTAATTTGTTGTGCACTGCGCAATAGTGGTAGTGTTTTGTCACTTGTCAAGTTGTCAGTTGTGCATGTTGCATGTTTCTCTTCCCTCGGCCCTCATTATCAGTTAAGTGGTGAATTGGCATCACTCAGTCTCCCCAGATCTCCATTGACTGTCTGTCAACCACCTAACTTGAGATGGTATTTGCTAATAGTGTCAGAAAAGAAGTGATTGTAGACATTTTTAGGAGTATGAGCTCCGTTTCATGCGTGTTCCAGTGGTCATTTTGTCACATGTCCCATAGTGTAATAAATGGAAACTGTTGTTCCCTTTTGAAGGTACTCGCGGATGCAGAAAGCGTTGGGCCTAATTATTAAACGCACCCTCCTATCAGCGACGCACGAAATCGACAAATATCATCCTTTTTAGAACAGGAAGAAACGAAAACTTCTGAACATAGCTGTACCTACAACAGTGCATAAGGAATTGAAATCCTGGGAGTTTTTGAAATTCGGAGAAACTCCAGTTGTCGACAGGTATGCCCCCTTGCACGTCAAAGACCGCCTAAAAAACAAACGTCTACAAATGAAGGCAGTATTCGTATGTTCGTTGTAATTGCAGCAGCCTAGCAACATGTATTGCGGTCCGATGGCGAATTACACTCGTGCTCAAAAACTATGCCGGTAACTGCCAATGCACTTAGGTCATAGGTGAGGAGAGAAAGGGTTATGTCATATATCAACATCATAGAAATGGCTTCATCTGAGCTGTGCCTATTGTACGTAAGTCAACCAATCTATGCATTTCGTTTCTTGCAATCTACTCATGCTTTCACTCCAGCTTCAGAGTAATCATCCCATATTGTACGTCTTAAGATATTGATTTCTATGGCGGTTTGCAATTACTAGCCACGTCTCACCTCAGTTTGGTGGCCCCGCATCGGCCCACTCGGCCGCTCTAAAATTGACTTACGGAGGAGGATGGTGGCTTTTATTTTAGCTTCTCCGCCGACTGCGGGGAGCGCCGTCGCCGAGGTAGGAGCAATAATTAGCTTATGTTTGGGACTAATTTCCACGCTTAATTAACATTTTAATGTTATTTTAATTAATTCATGTTAATCTTTGACGCATTCTCTTTCTATTGATACCATCCACCGGTCTGAGAATTACTGCCTTGCTGCGTAAGGGCCGATAAAAGATCGCGCTTTTAGGGGTATCTCTTCAACATGGGGCAGGAGCAATAAATAGAGCGCTCTAATTTTAGCTTATTTCCCTGGTATGTCACCAACTGAAGGCGCATTTCCATTATAAAGTTCAGTGACTTTTTTTTTGCTTCGCACCAAAACTCGTAACAGATGCGCAAGTGTTGTATCATTAGGAATCAGCTGAAACAGTTCTTGAAGGTTTTTAGCTACCAGATTGAAAAATTGTTACCAGCAAAAACATCATATTTTTCTGCTTGCTGCTTCCTTTGGCATTTTTGGATGTAAGTATCGTTTTTCAATATGGGTTTTTACTTTATCTTTTAAATTGAATTACCTACATGCAAATTATATTTTTAGATAGGGGAAATAAAAAGTGAGATTTTTATAGAGTTATTTTCATACCATCCCTTCATCAAATCCCTTCACAAATAAAGCGCGCGGAATTTATCAAAGAGACTGATGATGCTCACAGCTCCCAGTCGTATTTTGCGTTTTGGGATGAAACTGAAACAGCGCGAATAAAGTGAGAAAATGTAGATTTATCGTTTAGTTTTGTTGTGTCCAAGATTTTTCCGCTGACTTGCAAAGTGAACATTTTGAAGTCATTTGTAGGCTGAAATAGAAAGTCTCTCTGACTCAAGCTTGACGTAAACTCTAAGGAGGCTCGCAGCTCAAGCTACAGTGAAAAAGCAAACTAGAGAAGGAATTGATTCTTGCCATATTTGCTGGCTTGATCTATTTTTTTTACTCTTGGTATTATTGTAAATTTACCACTTTTGTACTTAAACAGACTAGTGAGGGTACTTACTAATTAGTTAGTACGAGGTACGAGGTACAGAGTGTCAAAAAGATGCTAAGTTCAAGAACAGTAAGAACTATTGACTTTCTCAATGGTTTAAAATGAAGTTTGTTAGGGATGAAGAAGTCCATAAATGCTCAAGGGCTGATGATGTTGATAGTTAACTTGATGGTGACAAGTCACAGCACAGAGCATTGCTGTTGCTCATAATGGATCCACTTTTCAGCCTTTTCTTTGTTCAGTCCAGCGGCATTAAATGCAATTGAATTATCTTGCTTAGTGTGTCTTTCTGAGGCCAATTGCCAGTTGATGTTGGCCACTTCATTTTTCAATTTAAGTCCACATCACACATGCATTGTTTTGCTTATTTACCAAGAAATCCACATGGACAGATCACTAGATGCATGCATGTTCTTTGAATTTCTCATTAAATGCTATGGGTGAATTGGCAATGCAGTGGTCAGATTAATCATAACCCTGACTCATGCATTTAAATAAGATATAATTGTTTAAGTAGATTAAGGTGAGTAAAACCATAGTGGTTGCCTGCTAGTCTTTGAAAATTAATTTACACCTCACCATTATTGTTTTCAGGGGCACAGATTGCTGCTGCAATGGCTGCAGCTGTGGTGGAGTCCTCTATTCAGGAGAGCATTGCCAACACTCCAGCAGCACATATGGCAGCCAGTCAGTCTGAGCCAGAACAGCTCAATGCTTCTGGAACTGTTGCAGCCCAGAGCACTGTTGAGAGCCAGTCTGCTAAGAAATCATCTCAGGAATGTAATCAGGCAGCTGCAGCTGACGCACCCAGTAAGGACCATGTGAGCGCTGAGTCACAGGAGCCTGCCGCTGCCAGTGACGATGACACACAGCCAGAGAGCAGCCCTCAGCAGCGGGCGGACGGAGGACGGGCCTCAGACTCTGACAGTGACGAGGAGCCGGTGCACCGGCCGCGCGCGCGCCGCCTGGCCGTGGACAGTGACGACGAGCCGTCCGACCCAGCGCCGCCGCCGGCCGACCACGGAGACTCGGACGGCGGGTCAGAGACGGCGGGGAAGGCGCCGGCGCGCGGCCGGGTCCGCCGGCCCGTCCTCGACTCCGAGGAGGAGGACGGACCCGGCTCGGGCAGGGACGGGGCAGCCGAGAAGGGGGCCGGGCCGCCGGCGGAGGGAGGGGCCGCCGGCGGGGACTCTGAGGACGAGGAGAGGACGAGGAAGGAGAAGAACATGAGGCGGCTGATGGCGCTCGCCGACAGCTCGTCAGAGGACGAGAGGCCCCGGCCCGACACTCCGGCCTCGCCCACGGTAAGGACGGATAGGACGATCTGCGTGCCTTGTATGTAACGTTTTTTTTTTATAACGTAGCAGTTCATTTGGATATGAAAGTTTCATTTCTTTTGGTGTGTGTCATTTGCCATTTTTTTATGGTTCATCCTTTTCCCAACAGCCAGCAATGGATGCTGATGAAGACCAAGCGGGAACAACCAAGTCTGGCAGAAAGAAAAAGCCACAGAAGAAGAAAGCTGAGAGGCGCAAAATCGAGCAGGTATGTAATTCTTGTGGCATTTTGTCTTGGATATTTTCTGACACTTTCGTTAAAAGTCAGTACAAATGTGGGTATTGTGCCAGTTTTCAGCATGCACTTACAACCACAACCCTCGCATTCCCGCGTTGCCCAGGAGGCGGCCGAGCAGATGCGTCAGATCCGCAGCGCCGCCCAGCGGCGGACGCGCGAGTCGCGGCTGAACCTGCCCTACCACCGGCCGCGCCAGCGGACCCTGCACGAGTTCCTGGCGCGCCGACAGAAGGCGCCCGCGCTGCCCGACCACCCGAGACTGGCCGCCGATGAGGCCGACTATATCACGTGAGTCGCTGAACCGCGGGACGGGGGGAGGGGTTGTGGAATGAACGGGGGAGATAGAGATGACGTTTAGTTGACGAAGAATCTTTGTGACGTATCTAGCGTAGAATCTTCGCCGTTCGCACTCGATATGCCGTTCGATTTCGCACAAATGGCGAAGATTCTACGTAACGTCAAGAAGAATCTTCGCCGTCTGCAAGGCTCCGAATCCGGCCTTAGTTATTTGGCCGTCTGCTACGATTAGACGACGGCCAAATCTCAAGTTGCTATTTTTGTGCTATTACAGACTCACGTCTCCCATTTACCGTCATACCTTATGAAGTCGTATGTATATTTCCGTCCAAAAATCACTCATTGTCTTACGATCACATCTCTCCCACAGGAAGAAGCTGCAGGAGAAGGAAAAGGAGATTGAGCAGTTTTACAAGTCCGAGTCTGAGAAGGGGGACGACTCGGACCCGGAGTGGAAGCCGGACGGCGCTGCCGCCGCCGCGGACAGCTCGCAGCCGCCCGCCGCTCGCGTCGCTGCTCCCGCCGCTGCTCCTGCCCCCGCTGCTGCTGCCGCTGCTGCTCCTGCTCCTGAGGCGCGGGAGGAGGAGGAGGATGACCGCGTGCTGTCCCAGTCGTCGCAGAAGGTCCAGGAGTGGCTGGAGGGGGTGCAGCCGGCGGGAGAGGGTGCCCACACCCCGCCCATGTCGGACGAGACGCCGGAGACGCACACTGAGACCGAAAGAACGGCACCGGGCCCGGAGACGGAGCCGCGGGACACGGAAATGGAGACGGAGACCGGCACAGCTGCAGGGACGGAGAGCACTGCGGCAACGGGAGCAGCAGCGGACACCGGCCCTGCGGAGCCCGCCGCCGGGTCTGCCGGGGAGCGGGGGGAGACCGAGCCGGAGCCTCCTGCAGAGGAGCGGCCGGCGGAGACGGAGGAGTCCCGCTCCGTGTCGGCGGACACAGAGACCACCAGC
Source organism: Amphibalanus amphitrite (assembly GCF_019059575.1). Classification (NCBI taxonomy): domain Eukaryota; kingdom Metazoa; phylum Arthropoda; class Thecostraca; order Balanomorpha; family Balanidae; genus Amphibalanus; species Amphibalanus amphitrite. The sequence goes on from NW_024881637.1 coordinate 377,562, forward strand.
CTGGCGCCGGGCGACAGCGCCTCCGAGGTCAACGCCCGCGCTGCTGCCGCCGCCTCTGCTACCCCCTCTGCCGCCGCCCCTTCCGCCCCTGCCGCTGCTCCCTCTACGTCCGCCGGCGCGGGCTCGGCGGGCCGGCTGGCCCGTCTCGCGGCCCGCCTGCCGCAGCTGGGCGCCGTGCTGGGCGCCACACCGCGGCTCCAGCGGCGCGGAGAGGTCGTCTCACTGGACGACAGTGACGAGGAGCGCGGCGCGCCCGAGCCGACCGAGCTGGACCGGTTCGTGGAGCGGTTCGTGCGCCACTCCAACGCTAAACCCAAGAAGGCTGAGAAGAAAACCGTCAACATCAGGTGAGTAACGGCGGGAGGGATACCCGCGACTCTGAGTGATAGTTACGCAGCTTATGGGTGCAGCTTCATAACCATAGAGCTGCAGACATGTCTGAAACATTTACCACATTTTTACGATTTTTCAATCGACACCCCATCCCTCACTCCTTCTGCGGCCTGGCACGGATCTGTATTCTGTAGTGAGTAGGGACCCTCCCTCCCCCGCAGTCTGGTGTGGTTCTGTAGTGACCCTCCCTCCCCCGCAGTCTGGTGCGGTTCTGAAGTGACCCCTCCTCTCCCCGCAGCCTGGTGCGGTTCGAGAGTGACGCGGCGGGCGGCCAGCAGCTGGTGGCCGACTCTGTGCCAGTGACGGTGACCTCCGGTGACCCGGCCGAGCCCTCTGACGGGCCGCCGGGCGCGCAGCGGCAGCAGCTGCGGCGCGCGCTGCGCGACACCATCCGCCGGCAGAGGGAGGAGGCGCGGCAGAGGAGGGAGCGCCAGTACAAACTGTACAACAGCGAACAGGTGGACGACGGCTACCTGGGTGAGTCAGCGGCGACGATAGGCGGCCGGCGAGTCTGACCTGCCGGGAGGGAAGGGATATTGTGTTGAGACTAATTGAGCCCTTTTGGTGGGCGCAGACCATGAATTGCGATATGGTTGTGCTTGCTGGTAGGTAAAATAAGTCGTTAAAAGTATCACTAGCAGCAACAGACTTCACTGGACTGTTGTGACCTCTCTTTCTAACGTCACCTTTTCACACCGCCAGACGACCTGCCGGACGAGGAGGCGGAGCTTAGTGACGTCAGCAGTAACAGCGGCGAATCAGAGCCCGAGGAGGAGCCTCCGCTGACGGAGACGCCGCGGAAACGCTGTCCGCTGGTGGATGACGAGGCGGAACAGGACGAGGAAGAGGACGGAGACGGAGACGGAGACGGAGACGGAGATGAGGGGGACAAGGGGGAGAAGGGAGGAGATGATGAACTGAAGCTGGTTCTCGAGGATGACGATGGTGAGGAAGGAAACCTAGAGAATGGAATGTGTTAAAATAATCATATGTTTTTTATGCATTTTTTTATTTTGAAACAAGACAAACGTATTCACCTGATTAATTTGCCGCTGTAAGAGCAGTAATGGTGTGTTCTGTATCGTCGTCTTAACGAAATCCGTACAAAGAAACGCAGCGATGCGGTCCGTGCAGACGTCCTTACGCTTCCCTCCCTCCCCCTCCGCAGAGGACCTGCTGGGCTCACCGCCGCGTCGGGCCAGCGTCACCACGGAGCCGGAGCTGTTCAGCACACAGCCGAGCGGCCCACAAGGTAACTATATGGAGCACCTGTACCGGGATCATACTCGTAGTATGAGGCTATGGGCTGCAGCATGGTCAAACGGTGAAAGCATCGTCCTGTCGTGGCTGAGGCAGCTTATCGCTAAACTATCCTGGTAAAAACTAATTTGTATGATATGGTTGCTGGCCAAAGTTTGTTGCTCTAACCTTTTTATACTAAACATATTTACCATGGAGACAGGTATTGTATGTAGAAATATGCACTGCAGCATATGCTACTCTGTGACCGTGAGTTCCTCACACACATCTCCCCCCTCCCTACAGCGGACTCTGCGAGTCAGGCGGACTCCCAGGACTCGGACCGCGTCGACAGCTCTGTATTGACATCCCCTCCCCTCCCCTCCTTTCCACAGCGGACTCAGCGAGTCAGGCGGACTCCCAGGACTCTGACCGGGCCAGCAGCTCTCTGGTGACGGCGCACCAGCCCGGCGGAGGGTTCAGGTTCGGCGGTACCTGCGCCGCCGCCGACGGGCCCGGACAGGAGTCTGCGGGGCTCACCCCCGCCCTGGACTCCCAGCCGACCGGCGGACAGCCGGATACGCAGCCGGTGGACGGGGAGCCGGACACCCAGCCTACGGACGGGGTGAGTGAGGTTTTAACCGACATGGTTTGGACAGGCCGCGGCCTGCGGAGCAGGCTGCTAATGACAAAATAATATGAGAGGGTCCCATCAATATTATTTTGGAAAGAGAGTCCGCAAATTAAGGAGTGTGATTACATTTTCGCGTGCCTGGAGCTCCAGCTACTGCACAACACTATAACTCCGACACTACTGCACTATGTCCACTCCCAGTTCTGAGTTCGACATTGATTCTATACTACATATATTCCCACAGACGGGCAGTTTCGATGTCCCCCCGGCTGACGACTGGGACGCTCTGTACTGACGCCTCCCCCTCCCACAGACGGGCAGTTTCAGCGTGCCCCCGGCTGACGACTGGGACGCGCTGCCGGCCGGCGCCGCGGACGACCTGCCCGACTCGCTGTCCCAGCTGGGGCCGCTGCGGCTGAGCCCGGAGCCGCGCGGCGCCGCCGGCCGCGGCCCCCGCTCAGCCATCGGCGCGCTGATCGACCCCGCCGCGGACGACACCATGGACGACCTGATGAGTCTCTGCTCCGGGAAATTCGACGGTGAGGTTCCCAGTTGCCGGACTTTTGTGCCGGAGTTGTAGATTGACAGAGTAATTCGTCGCTACTCGCCGTTGCTTGCTCACCTCTTTGGTTATGCTGTGGTGATCACTGCAGCTAGCGCGGGAAATCGATGATGCGTGACTTCTTCTTTGCCACGGTCGTATATTTTCATCTCGGCGCCCCTGTTCCGTTTGCAGCTGCGCCGGTCTCTGGCCGCCCTACGAAGGTGACCCGCGCCGACACCCAGCCGGTGGACCTCCTCTCCGTGCCAGCGCCAACCAACAAAGGTCGGTCAGGATACGTCCTACAGGTGGCTTCAAGTAGCCGGGTGGTCGACTGAACTGTGTCACTTACAGCTGGGCTCAAAAAGAGCTGATTTGGGCATTCTAGCTGCACAAGTAGAGGCCAGACGTGACAGCTTTTCTTTGGGTCACTCAGCTGACACCGACTTGCTTAGATTGGATGCCTGCCAGATAAGTAAACCGCTAAATTTCCCACAGTGCGAACCAGCTTTGCAATTGCGTGCATATTCGTTGTATACATTCAAACGCGTGTTCCCACATTCGATGTGTCACTTCTGGCGCTGACGTTTCGTTCCTTTTTCAGACGGCGTGTGGACGGCCGGGGCGGCCTCTAAGAAGGGCTCCGACCGCGGCCCGTCCTCGGAGCCACTGCCGGGGTATGTGTCGGGGTCGGGTCACCCTCCAGGGGAGTTTGTACGAACTTAATGAGACGCTTCCTTCTACCTTATGATCACTGCATTCCGTCTAATAGCTGTAGGCCCAGCCCCTCACGAAGCAGAGGCGTAGTCGCCCAATCAAGGCCGTGTATTGCCCAATATGCCCTGTACTCGCCTGGCACTGTCATCCGCCAGCCCGTGACAGGACGTCTGATGCTCCCCCGTGTGTCAGTGAGGCGATGTCAATGAGCCTCCTCCAAGGTGATGTCCGAGGCTCCATTTCTCTGTGTCAGGATGTCGCTGATGTCGGCGGTCGACATTCACAGTCTGTGTGTCAGTGAGGCGATGCCCGAGGTTCCATTTCTCTGTGTCAGGATGTCGCTGATGTCGGCGGTCGACATTCACAGTCCCTGTGTCAGTGATGTGATGTCTGAGGCTCCATTTCTCTGTGTCAGGATGTCGCTGATGTCGGCGGTCGACATTCACAGTCCGTGTGTCAGTGAGGCGATGTCTAGTGCTCCCCCGTGTGTCAGTGAGGCGATGTCTGAGGCTCCATTTCTCTGTGTCAGGATGTCGCTGATGTCGGCGGTCGACATTCACAGTCCGTGTGTCAGTGAGGCGATGTCTGGTGCTCCCCCGTGTGTCAGTGAGGCGATGTCTGAGGCTCCATTTCTCTGTGTCAGGATGTCGCTGATGTCGGCGGTCGACATTCACAGTCCATGTGTCACTGTGTCAGTGATGTGATGTCTGAGGCTCCATTTCTCTGTGTCAGTATGTCGCTGATGTCGGCGGTCGACATTCACAGTCCCTGTGTCAGTGAGGTGATGTCTGAGGTTCCATTTCTCTGTGTCAGGATGTCGCTGATGTCGGCGGTCGACATTCACAGTCCGTGTGTCAGTGAGGTGATGTCTGAGGCTCCATTTCTCTGTGTCAGGATGTCGCTGATGTCGGCGGTCGACATTCACAGTCCCTGTGTCAGTGAGGTGATGTCTGAGGCTCCATTTCTCTGTGTCAGGATGTCGCTGATGTCGGCGGTCGACATTCACAGTCCGTGTGTCAGTGAGGTGATGTCTGAGGCTCCATTTCTCCGTGTGTCAGGATGTCGCTGATGTCGGCGGTCGACATTCACAGTCCGTGTGTCAGTGAGGTGATGTCTGGGGTTCCATTTCTCTGTGTCAGGATGTCGCTGATGTCGGCGGTCGACATTCACAGTCCCTGTGTCAGTGAGGTGATGTCTGAGGCTCCATTTCTCTGTGTCAGGATGTCGCTGATGTCGGCGGTCGACATTCACAGTCCGTGTGTCAGTGAGGTGATGTCTGAGGCTCCATTTCTCTGTGTCAGGATGTCGCTGATGTCGGCGGTCGACATTCACAGTCCGTGTGTCAGTGAGGCGATGTCTGAGGCTCCATTTCTCTGTGTCAGGATGTCGCTGATGTCGGCGGTCGACATGTTCGAGGACGGCAACGCCAACATGCCGCTGGACATTGTCTCCGATGACGAGGACGCCTCCAACACTCAGCTGGTCCGGCAGAAGAAGCGGCGCCGACGGCTCGTCTTCTCAGGTGGGGTACACGGAATGACTCCGGAAACATCGGATATCGACTGTCAACACCATGAAGGCTGTAGCAGCCGTGCTTCCCCACTTTACGGACAGACATGATTGTTGATGGTTTTGATTGTTCGTTGTTCTTGGCGTTAACTCGTGCTCCGTGTCCCCGCAGATGACGAGGGGAGCGGCGAGGACGAGCCGTTTGAACACGGTGCCGCCGGCAGTGAGGACGAGGACGGAGAGGACAGCGGAGAGGACAGCGTGCAGGCGGCGCGCGCAGAGGACAGCTCCCTGCCCACCGACTTCACCGGCTTCCTCGGCGGCGACCGGAAAAAGTGAGTGGAACCACACCAGAGTCCGGAAAGCTGTGAACCATTAATTTGATAAGCCGTAGAACATCATTGCATTTGTGAGCAGAACGGTAACTGCCAGGCATACCTCGGTGACTGACCGGTAACCCCGTCCGCCTTTCCGCCCAGAGTTCGGTCGGAGTTTTTCGAGGCGGAGGCGGAGCTGTCGGGCTCGGACGAGCCGTCCGAGGACGAGGAGGACGGGGACGAGCTGGACAGGATGGACGAGGAGGAGGCCGACGCCGAGCTCATCGACGAGCGAAAACTGCGGCTCGAGGTGCGGCTCACGGGCGGAACTAGGAGCGAGGGGGGGGGGATACTTGAACGCTTTACTGCAAGATAAATGGGCGAGTAGAGATTGGGTTTGAAAGTGAAGCTCGCTGTGGTGTATCTGGAATTAGATACGCATCGCTATTAATTGTTTCGCGTTGGTTTTGAGGAGCCCAACCTGCGTTGCGCCCCGGATTGCATTACCTTCATGATTGCAGTGTAACCCTAGTTATCCATAGTTACTGAATAGTTAAGAGCACACGAAGGAGCACGTCCGGCTGATCCCGGCGTTCTTATCTGCCGCAGGTGGAGCGGATCCACCAGAAGAAGGCGCTGGACGAGGACATCCGCGAGATGAAGCTGTTCCAGGAGCGCTTCCTCGAGGACGGTGACCTGCACGGCAAGGGCCGCGAGAGGAAGTTCCGCTGGAGTAACGCAGGTCAGTCAGGCCGGCGATGGACGCAGTTCACTGGCCGTGTCCATCTGACCACGAGCCGTCGATGGTCGTCACTTAACGCCGGTTTGATATCTCACCATTCAGAGTATCTGGTAGGTGGTAACTTAGAGGTTTAGTCAACGTTTACGCTCCGTGGTGATTTCTTCTTGTTCGGCTGTTGTCGTCCCTGACCGTTATTCACCGTGTTACGTAGCTACTCGTTTCACCCTACTACCCTACCACTGACGCTGCGTCGCCTGCCGCTGTGCGGAGCTCTACCCGTCGAGTCCCCGTCCCTCACCGTCTCCCCTCCCTTCCTTAGACGACACCGGTGACGACTCGAACGAGCGCCGCCAGTCGGACGACGAGGCCGACCCCGGTGAGGAGGAGCGGGACGAAAAGTGGCGAATGGAGCGGCACGAGCGAGAAAAGTGGCTCCAGGAGCACGGACAGAAGGTGGGAACAGACGGAACAGAGGTTTGTGGGGCACGGTGAAGGGACATCGTTCTGACCATTTAGTTACCAACCTACTTCGTCTTCCTTACTGGAAACGTTTTATGTCGAAGGGGGAGCGTTAGTAGGCTCATCGCTCTATGTCCCGCCACAGTTGCTTATATTTCCACTGGTCGGTGACTTTTGCCCCCTCTCCCCGTTTCCGCCCAGGGTCCTGAAGAGGACGAGGAGCCCCAGAGTGGCGGATTCACGTTCATCAAGCCGGGCCAGCGGGTGGTGCGGCGACTACAGAAGCCGGCTGAGTCCGCTCCGGCCGCCCCCGCCCCCGCCGCTGCCGCCCGCCCGGCCGGCCAGCCGCCTCCGCTTCCCTCCAGCCCGCGGGCCGTCAAGGTGGGTAAGGTGACGGATACACTTGCAGTCTTGTTGCCATTCTTTGTACTTTTCCGACCCGATTTGCGTAACAGTACCGGACGATCGAATACCGAGACGCTTATTGATGCCAAAACCGACGCCGGCCTTCTTGGCTGTTCTCTGCTAGCTGTATGGTTGACGGTGGTGGTCAGGTAGGTGACTGGCTTGGTACGTTAGCTGACGGTCCGTCCGCCTGCCCTCAGTTGGTGTCTCGCGGCTCGTTCCTGTCTCCCCGCCGTGTCCCTGGTATTTCCCGGGTGTCTGGCTGTATTGGTGCGTTAGCTAACGGTCCGTCCGCCTGCCCTCAGTTGGTGTCTCGCGGCTCGTTCCTGTCTCCCCGCCGTGTCCCTGGTATTTCCCGGGTGTCTGGCTGTATTGGTGCGTTAGCTGACGGTTTGTCCGCCTGCCCTCAGTTGGTGTCCCGGGGCTCGTTCCTGCGCCGGGGGAAGGAGGCGCTGGCCCGCCTGGTGACCACGGCGCGCTCCCTGAGCCTGCCGGCCGGCAGCTCCTCCAAAAACTCCTCCAACCGCACCTTCTCGATGGGGAAGCGGCAGCAGTCCGAGTCGGAGCCCGACCCGGAGGTCGAGGAGCAGTTCCAGCAGACCGTCGAGGAGAAGGTACGGTGGGTGCGGCGGTGGCTGGGGCAGCGGCCGGACCCGCGCACAGTGACTATTACTTTCGTGTACTCCGGGGCTCTGGGGGATATTAATAATCTCTTATCTTATCGATGCAATATTAACGTTCATTGCATTTCCGTCACAGTTGCGTACTTTTCTCCAGTTTCACCTCTCTTTTCCGGCGTCCCATCCCATCGCGTGCCCCCGATCCGCCCTGTTTTCCCTGACTCCTTAACTATAGTAATCACTGATCAGCCATTCGGCTCGCTCTCCGCAGACGACCAAGCGGAAGACGCCCAGCACTCCCGCCACGGACCCGAAGCGCGCCAAGTTGTCTCGCAGCTTCTCCTCGCTGGCGGAAGACAGCCAGTCCAGCAGCCTGTTTAGCATCATCTTGTAGCGTCCGCCGGCCGCGGCGGCAGGGGCGCCGCGCAGAGGTCCGAAGGGTGTCCGTCTGACGTGTGTGCGTGTCTTCGGGTGAACGGGCATTGGCCGCTCAATATGCACTATGTGCGATCGTGGGTGTTTATAGTACGAGTGGGTGCGAACTGTGCTGTTTATAGTATGAGTGGGGTGATTGTGTTGTACGCTTGTATGTGAGAGTGATCTGGAACCTGTATTTAGCTCGGATGAAAGTTAGTTGGTTTTATTTGTGTGGTTTTCGTGTGGAATAGAAACTTTTACCGAGTATTAGTGGCTAGTTTTAGGTGACTACGGGCGATTTTTTAGTTGTAAGAGCCTGCGATTTTTATGTTGCATCTGCCATCTGGTGAACTTTTTCGAGAGTTCAATTTAAACGTAGTGGCATTTCACCAAACAGTACAGTGAATGATACCAAATGTGTACAGCTTGTTTTGCATCACCGGTTAGCTGATAAATACATAAGAAACATGTCAAGTCTGTCTCTACTGAAGATGAACGAAATCCTCCCGTCCTCTGCAAGATAAATGCATCATCTCCTTTCAAGAGAGCATCCTGTATTAGACTGTCAAGCCGATGCTGCATTCCATGGGACCTAAACCGCAGGTAGTTCGTGCTGAGCGTTCTCCCGCGGAAGGCGCGATGCCGCCGTGCTGCTGGTAACATATATCCTTTATCCACGATGACCGTGACTACCGAGAGACTTGGGTGAGGGTCGGGACGAGTTTGCAGTCGACATCTCAATGTCAATGTCTTGTCATCAATCAAAAACGATAACCACTTGGCGGCTTTCTTCGTATGCAAGACTTCGTTGGGTAATATTTTTAGATGAGCGCGAATTGCTACGAATTGCTACGAATTGCTAGTAAATCTACTAGGACGAGACTGGTTTCTGGATATATTGTCGTGTAACAAGAAAGTTAAATCATGTAGATATTTCTTGGCACCTTAGATTGATAGGAAATGTCTTTGCATTACAAACATAGCAAAATAAAGTAATGGCGTGCGAGGTTTTGGCCTAAATGATCAAACGAATCAAACATACCATTATTTGACAAGCAAACAAAAATATAGCAGTCAGCAGGAAAATGATAGTACGACACTAATGGCGCTATACTTTCAAAACAACTGCGCAGGTGATGACGCGTCCCATTCGTGTGTTGTTTGGGTGGCTTGTCAGGATATAATCGAATTTATGATGATTTTTAGATCTGTAATTGATTCCTGTCTATCGAGACAGCTCATTTAATTAAAAGGCAAACATGCTGGACGCCCATGAATGATTTGTAGTTGCTGATAACCGCAGGTTGTTTGAAAAGACAAACACTATTCGTTAGAATTGTGTTTTTCTATTGAAAAACAACCGGAGCGGTCGTTCTCCGGGCTATGTTTTGCATGTCTGGCCGCGAATTGGGGCAACTTGGGTCAGGCCTAAACTTGTGGCTCGATTTTCTTAAAAATTTCAGTGTATGGGCTCCCGCAGGCGATCTACCTGTTGGCACCGGTCGCTACTCGCTTAAAACCTCGTGGCACGTGGCACGTGCGATTCCATTTTCCCCATGTTAAGTCAACGGGGTTTTGGACACTTTTTGCGCGATCGGGAATAGCGGAAAAACGAGCCAAGGAAGAGGTGGTTTTCTTCCCAGCATTTTATGGCAAACACGTTTGGGTACACGCTGGTGTGCGCCGTATACCCCTCAGAACTTCGTAACGTGACTTTGCACGAGGTCAAAGTTGAACTTTTTTCGCTCCCCATGTTAAGTCAATGGGCATTTTTGCAGAGACTTTTTCATTCGCTCATTGTACAAAATTATATGATACGATTTTGTTTAAACTTCCAGGACTTGTTGAGAAAAGACCATAGAACATGTTGTTATGCTTCTTTAAGCTGTGCAAATTCGTTTGTTCTTTTTAGGCTCGTTTAAAAATGAAAAATTTTAACATGGAAAGTCAATGGGAGCGTCTTTGCTGCTTAATAACTTTTTACAGTTGAGATATATTTATGTGAAAAGTTGATAGGTTATACAACTTTTGATGCTCTTTCCAATGATATATACAACTTTATTGCACGTGGTGCCGTTTTTGAGAAATATAGTAAAAAAGCACGACATTACCGAGATTTGAGCTCAGACCTATATCGTTACGGTGTCAGGCGGACACGAGGACAGGTGGCGCCGCCGCCGCCCGCATAGCGGCGGGAATGTGAACTAACCTGTTTACCATCTATGGTATGGTACCATCGGGGGACCGGCCGCCGTCGGCACCATTTCGGGACTTTGCATCGCAATAAAAGGCTTATTTACAATTGAAAATGGACTAGCGAGAGTCGTTATGGAATCAGAATTTGATGCTCTACAAAACTAGGCTATTTTCATTGTGATGGCATCACAGACTACACCGCTAAACCCAATAAAGCAGATTTATGTCGCGTCATCGATGATTACATATAATGTATCATTCTTTGATATATATGTAGTCGGGTCTTTCAGCTGCGTCCCTCCCCTCCCTCGCCGCGCCGGCGGGTCGGCCATCCGTGGCTTGCCGCCCGCCGGCTGCTGGCCGGTCAGCTGGCCGGTCAGCTGGTCGCCCGCGGCTGTCGGTGCAGTGCGGGATGCCTACTTGCGGGGGGGGGGGGGCCGTCGTGGCGGCGGCCCGGGTGGACTGGGCGAGCAGTGAGTTGGGGAGCGCTGCGCTGTCGGTGCTCTAGTTTGTATTGCGTTCGCATGATACGGCTTGAGCCAATACAGAGTGAACTGATTGAGCTGAGCAAGTCTTTACATACATTGAAAAGTAAAGCACTTTTTACTGCATCTACGGTGAGATGCTAGATAAAATTTATGGTCTACCTAATGGTACCCATTACTTAACAATTAAGTGAATCATTTCGTCGCTAAACTCTCGTAAATTCGTATGTCCGCCTCACTATGGAGTTTGGACCGTAACGTATGGCCTTTGCTCAGACAGTATACGAACAGGTGACGGGGATACCTCTAATAGAAGGATGCGACACGATTTTACTGCTAAATAGCGGCCGGCCGCCGTGGGGACGTTTTTGTACGACTTATATCTCGGCAACCACTGGGCTGATACACGTGCGGTTTTTTTTGTGTGGGGTAGCTTTTTCCCTTCTTTCACATAGTGTGCTACTCTCGATGCATATGGGTGACCCCTAACGCACGTTCCACGTGCAAAGCCAAGAGGTGCCTGTTTTGTAATAAGCGTAGTCTTGGAGCAATTTGAATTGCAGAGACCTTGCAGGAAGTTGACGTGGTCGTGGTGCATAATTCCAAGCTTAGGACTTGATTCGTTTTTCAATCATGTCCTGGCTGGGGGACAGCTTCAGTAGCCTCAAAGGCCAAATATCAAATATTGCTAAGGAAGTACTCGCAGAAGGGGCAGATGAAGTTGATGGTAAGTTTCTACCTTTTTTCCATTACAGCATGAGCTTGGAACCTTTCACTTGTAAATTGAAATGAAAAAAGTAAGCATTTTAAAGCTTACAATGTACTGATTAATCAGGTTAAATTAATTGTAAATGAAAAGTTATGTATGTTAAAGTCAATGGTGGCATGTTCAGCATCCTATTGTCTTTCCGCTTACATCAATAAATTTGCAATAGTTCAAGCTTACTTTAGCAAATACAGAAGGCTTTATGACAATTAAGACTTCATGGAGTCTGTTATGCTCTTTTTTCTTTATTTCCTCTATACCATGGAATGTCTATTGTGTTTTACCTCATGTATTTATTGTCTTATGTAAATCTTGATTACTTTTCAATACATTTTGCTCCTCATTCCCATTGAACAGTTGGGTATATTGATAATGAAACAGGATATTGATTACACCTCTTGGTCTGTTGATATGCACTGTCTGAAAAAGCTGGCACTTTTGAGCACCGTGATATAATGCAGTCAGATGCTATAAAATAACATGTTATTCTTTTTAAGTTCCCGTAATCCACTGTGTTATTCTGTTTTAATTTCCCATATTCTTCCCCGCTTTGTGTTATAACTTGTAGGACTTTTGGTGTTACAGATGATATTGATATAAATGATGGATGACCTCACTGTATCATTTTCCATCCTAAGATATGTTTATCACCACTTTAGCTGGGTGAATAGCTGGGTACTAAAGCAAATACAGTAAACATGCTACTGTCAAAAACATAGTTGATAGCCATGGTTCTTTAGTCAGTTTGATTTGTGTTGTGGCCTGTGGGGTGGATTCCAAGCAAACACATGTGATGGGACACCTGCTGTCCACCTTTCTGAGATGTACTAGGTGGCTGCCCTGCAATAACATGTTATCACAATTTTAGCATTGTTTAGATGGTTTCCCAGCTCCACTCACTTGGTGAATGCATTTGGCCCAGCCTGCCCAGCTCTTTGCTGAAAACTGGTGCAAATTTATTGCCACCGCCGATCGGACCCGCTCTAGGTCGAGTGCGGACGGATTGCGAGTCCGCGAGCGTCTGACGGTTTTAAGTGCGGTCGCGACAAGTACAGGCAACAATTGACCGTCTGGTCTACCTATGACAGTGTCCACATTTCAACTTATGCCTCTCCTTGTAAAATTTCCAATACCAGGCAATGTAGATTTGTTGTAGCATTCATTGCTCGGTGGATAACTGAACTGACCTCGTCCGACCTCTGAGGTGCCGTGTCGGACCGTGGGAGTACGGGCACTCTCAGACACACGGTCAGAGGGCAGCACTCAGCGACCTCTGGGTGCTGTGCCAGACGGTGGGAGTTGTAAGGTGGGCACTCCCAGACACTCGGTCAGAGGGCAACACTCAGCGACCTCTGGGTGCCGTGCCAGACGGTGGGAGTCGAAAGTTGGTCACTCTCAGACACGCAGTCAGAGGGCAGCACTCGCCGAGCTCTGAGAGGCACGGAGCTCGATACCCGGTAGTTCCAAGGTTCAGACCCCGTGAGGAGCCCCCTCTTTGTTTGTTTGTTTGTTTTGTTGGGTTAGGCCCTTTCGGTCCAATGAGACCATTTCAGAGCCGGGAGGATGATAGGATATAGGGGGAGACATTGGTCTGGGCAGGCACCCTAGTGAGTCGCCGGGGCTGAGCCCGTCCAAGGACAGGCCACTCAGCCCCAAGGCACTCACTGCACCCGGCTACGGGGTGCGCTCCCTCAGGAGCATTGGTGCCGCTCCAAGGGAGCAGCCCGCATGAGATAAAGTTGCCTATCCAGCCCGGAGGGGGTTGTGGCGTGGAGGAGAAGGATTTCTGTATCCTGAGGATAGAAGCAGGGAACGGAGATGAGCCCCCTCTCCACAGGCTCGTGTGCCACGGCTGTTGTCGATGGTCACGCAGTCCGCCACTCTCCATCCGCGCAGCGGATAGGAGACGTTTCACTTCTAATGAGTTGACGGGTAGCTTTTGGCAATATGTATTATTTAGGGACCATTCGTGGGTAGAAGCGTTGGAAGCGTTGGTTGAGCACCGAAAATGTTTCAGTTCGTATGTCGGATATCGGATTCAGGCACAGAACTAGCATATATAGATAATCTACTGCGGCGAATACCGCTAATTGTTTCTGCATTCGCACGACCTTTCGAGTGTCGCCCAGTGTTTTCGCTATATCGTGAACCAGGGCTCGGGAGTGAGGGTGTTACAAACCCAATGGCTCATCACTCCGACGAGTGTGCGAGATCGCACTTACGAATTCGGATTGCGTACAGCGCCATCTAAGGGCGCACACTTTGTGAATCCTCCACCAGATGTCAGTTGGGGCATGAAATTGTTGATGTGGCTACACACCTTACCGAATACCAAACGAGGTCCGTTCGGGACTATCGGCCTCAGGAAGGCTTTCCTTCAGGACAGCAGATGACATGGCCTAGTAAACCGATTGTCTTGTTGAATGAATATTACTTCGATGGTTAAAACAAAAATCAACAGGGTGGAAATGGGAGTGAAAAACGGAAAAGCCGATTACCTACCATGTCCCGGAATGCTCCTTGCCATTTTCTCCCGCCATTTGTCCCCGTCACCCGTTAAGTCTTTTGATAACATGCAGCCAACTGATCATATTTTTGTCGTTTTACAGATCAGGAGATGCAACTGAAGATAGCTAACGACAAGATAAAGGCACTCGAGGCGTCCAATGCTTCCCATGTGGCTGAGGTGAGTTATGACTCGATCGTGTTGTACACCTACTCTCGCCTTTTGTGCCTGTACCTAATGCGACCCTGCACAGCGCACTGGCAGTTCAGGTGGATTTTTTGCGCCTATGCTTATATATAGGGACCGGTGGAACCCCCAGGATTCTCCTCGCTCCCAGTTCTTCTTCATCAGTTCACTGAATGAATAGGTATCTTAACCCTCGCATGTGTGCGGCGTTTTACAGCTTCTAATGTGTAGGGGGGGGGGGGTCGGTTGGACCCCCCCCTTGCCGTTTGGCCCCTGATCGAGCTAGAGCTTCGCGGAAAAAACGAGCGTGTTGCCCGTGACGAGAGGAAGCCGATGATACCCAATTTTAAGGTCCTAGGTCATTGGTTGACCTTCCAGGTCAGGTCAATGACCCAAAGTCGGGAAAATCGGGACCTATTAGAAAGTCGTAAAGTGTGGCTGCTAAGGGGTTTTTCGGGGTGCTGATCACGAATATCGTGTTAGTTTTGATCACAGATGATGTCTTTAAGCATTTAGACCAGGTCGGGTCAGGTCAGGTCAGGTCAACCAGTAGGCGTCGTGACGGGTATTCGTAGTACGTGTCAACCGCCTCTGACAGCTTCGTAACATGTTACGAAGGCACCAAAACTACTTCGTAAATGTTCAAATGGTTGCTAAATTCGAATTCAGCTCCAAAAACTAGCCTAGAAACATGTAAAACTCGAAAAAGTGAACCGAGGTCACCCGAGGTCACCAAAGGTCAATGACCTGACCTGACCTTCAGGTGACATTGACACCCACCCTAATGCATGGAAGCAACATCAAATCACATGTTTGAACGTTTGAAACCACGAAAAGCTTGCAAACGCGCGGCTAATGCGAGCCGACGTACGCCGAATCGCGATTCCGGCCAAACATGGTCTCGGAAAAGAGGTCACAGGTCAAAGGTCATTTGGGTCAGGGTCATGAAATTTTCAGGGTAGGTGTCAAATTGATCAATGCGAGGGTACTGAAAGTTTCGTCGCGATCGGCCGCTTTTTACGCGAGTTATTCGCGAAAAACCATGGGGGGGGGGGTCCATCCGACCCCCCCCCCCTACACATGCGAGGGTTAAAGGACAATGCCGAGACATCGAAGACTAACCTCTAAGCTGATACAGCCTATGCCGTGTACGTGCGGCGGGGATTAACCCCATTAGTGGCAGGCTCCTGGCTACCCCTATTAGTGGCAGGGGGGGGGGGGCTGTTTACGACCCCCCCCCTGATATCTCGAGATCTAACGGGCCGATTTTCAAAATTCAAACGGCATTCGATTTCGCTCGACGTGATCTACATTTCTAAAAAAAAAAAATTAAAAAATGTAAATAGGGGGTAGAGGGGGGTAAAAACGGGCAAATTGCAGATACATTTCAGACTGTTTATCACGGCCAGGTTTCTGAACCAATGTTAACGCAACCCTTGCCGATCGATGGAGAATGAACCAGGAATTCACATGGATCCTAAAAATATGCATTTTTAAAAATCATAGGCGGATACAGATCATTGAGATTGGGGCTACACAAAAAGTATAGTAAATAAGGTTTTTGTTGGTACTGTTTCTAAAAAGGGTGGCAATGGTCTTGTTATGTTACAATTTTCTTATGAGAGAACGACTACAATTGTATTGGTCATGCATAGGCGGTGTCAGGGCACCTATGTTGGGAGGTAAAACATAACCCCCCTTTTTGGACGCCTGGATCCGCCTATTATAGCAAAAACGTGTCAAAAGAGGATGCACAATAACTTTGTATATGTTATCACATGATACCTTTCATTCTTTGTTCGTAAAACTGGTGCATACAGTTATAATACATCAGCATCGTGATCTTCGCCCAAATGACTCGCTTCACGAATAGGACCCCCCAATTCCCAGTGCTCTGGAGCCGCCCCTGGTAAAGTTATGAACTTGAAATTTTCAGGGAATGTGACCAATTTAGTTTTAGGAAAAGTCAGAAAATTTCAGCATCGTAGCTTCAGCGGTTTCGGAGATATTCCCGAAAAACCTGAGGGGTGGATGAAAACAACCCCCCCTGCCACTAATAGGGTTAACCTCACAGTCTCTCAGATGGTTCTATAGAGTCACTGCCATACGGTGTCATTTTGACTTGTGAAGACAAGACTGAATTTGTCGTTTCCCTAACGCGGGAAGAATTTCTGAGCATGTCCTTGGCATTCATCTCGCTTATCAGTCACGTATACGACTAGAACAATGGCTCAAACTTTCACGCAATACTTTGCAGCTGCACCTATTTCGCCTCAGGCCCTTTTTGTGTGATAAAGAAATCCAGCGGTGAATTTGTCTGTAAGTGCATTAGCTGTTCACCTTTTTAGTACACATACCCCTAGCTTCATTTTGACCGGTTTATATTGTCAGAATCTGACTGCGCCTCTGCTGCCGTTGACGATCGGACGGTACCAAAAGTGGCGCCGGTACCGGGGAGTGGGAGGGGAGGGGGCCGGTGGCCTGTCACGGCTGTGACGCTGACGTGTGACACGTGACAGCGGTGACCCGGATGGACGCGTCACGGGCGCCCCTTCAATCCCTCCCTCCCTCTCGACCTGTCCGCTCGCCTGTCCGGTTTCCCGGTCGGCTCCCCTCCCCCTTCCCTCCCTCCTTCCCTCCCTCCCTCCCTCCCTCACTCCCTCACTCCCTCCTTCTCTCCTTCCCTCCCTCCCTTCCTATCTCAAAAATGGCGGCGCTCTGACTCACCATTTTTGCACACCTGTTTATTTTTTTGCACGTGCTGTAAAAAAATCAGACCCAGGTCATCCAAGGTCAGATCATTAGGTCACGTCAAGTGATCTTACCTCAGAAACTGTAGAATGTTTTCCATAGCTACACCGAATGAAGGATCGCTTTGAAGCTTTCCGCGTTGATACAGGAAAAGCATGGTATAAAATTTGTCTCGGAATTTTGATTTCGGTGACCTAAGGCCAGGTCAATTTTATGCTCTCTCATCAGTCAATGGGAGAAGATGGAAAGGCTCCTCTTTTGGAGGAACGTCATTCTACACGCTCTCAAACATCGGGGTGCAAGTAAAGATGACTCACTGAATGGGAAAATTGCACCTGTGACCCCTCCTTATGTCCCTGAGGTCATCAAAGACCTGCTAGAGCAATGAAAACACCTTAGATGTATTCAGATCGACGATACGGATCGACTGATGTGCAGCAGGACTTTTTCAGGTCAGGCCTGAGGTCAAATTTTCAAAATGACCTTTTAAGGTCAAGTTATAGTTCATTCGATGCATCTCGACGAGAGGAGCACGATGCTGGCGAAATAAATATTGTGTTTTTCTTGAGTCAAAAATTATTACAGAAAAAAAACTTTCTCATATAAACAGCTGTTTTTAGTTTTTGCTCTCTGGAGGCTTAACTACTTTTTCAGAAAAAGCGCTAAGAGGGCTATGAAATTCGCTTTTGCGCGGCGTTGTAGCTCTATTGGTTCCCGGGCTATGCGCCGGTTTCTCGAGAAAAAATGTTTAAATAGGCAAAATTGTATCTTTGATGACCACTGGTTAACAGTATGTATAAAACGCATGTCTCGGATTTTTGATATCTGTAGCCTAAGGCAGGTCGATTTTGCGACCTCTCCGTTATTAGTCAATGGGAGAAAATTAAAATGCGCCTCTTTTGGACGAATGTCATTATAAACCCTCTCAAACATCGGTTCATAGGTAAACATGACACATTGAATCGAAAAATTGCACCTATGGGCTGTAACCCCTCTATGTGATTCTGAGGTCTTCTCAGGTCATGAAAGGTAACCAGCAGT
Source organism: Amphibalanus amphitrite (assembly GCF_019059575.1). Taxonomy (NCBI): domain Eukaryota; kingdom Metazoa; phylum Arthropoda; class Thecostraca; order Balanomorpha; family Balanidae; genus Amphibalanus; species Amphibalanus amphitrite. Next base: position 395,486 of record NW_024881637.1, read on the forward strand.
TTTTTTTTCTACTACCAGTAAAACGCCTTTGGGCGAAGAGCGAGCGAGCGAGATAGTGAGCCCTGCACGTGCGGAAGGGCGAGAGGGTGCTTCGGGCTTGCGCAAAGCACCCTTCTAACTGGTCGCTAGCGGTGTGCCAAATTTGAATGCAATCGGCCCAGCCGTTCCTGAGATCTGGAAGCGGCAGTCTGCACGTGCGCACGTGCAAACGGGGTCCAAAATGACTTTTGCACGGCACCCTACTAACTGGTCCCCAACCGTGTACCAAATTTGAGCGCAATCGGCCCAGCCGTTCTCGAGATCTGGAAACGCCCCCTGCACGTGCACACGTGCAGTAGCACCCTAACCGCAACACATGGGAATGCATTGCCTGGTGGGTGCCTACCTGTGTGCCAAGTTTCAGCGAAATCGCCCCAGTAATTACCGAGTTACTGAAATGGGAACAAATTTGGCACCTCTTATTGTTGTATTTTGCACGTGCACTGGGGGTGACCCACATGCATCGAGAGTATCCTATTTTGGGTAGAAGGGATGCTGCTACCCTTCAAAAATTACCGCAAGTCAATCGCCCAAGCGGCTGCTGAGATATGAGCCTCTCAAAATCACTACTTTTGCAAAACAGCTTGAACACCCTTGACTTTTCACGTGGCACGTGCCACGACGGTCACTGAGATGTATCAAAAGTAGTAAATTACGGGGTAGAAGAGATGGGGCTACCCAACAAAAAAGACCGCAGGCCAATCGGTCCAGCGGTTGCTGAGATATAAGCATCTCAAAAGCGTTACAGGCCGGGCCGGGCCGGGCCGGGCCGCTCATACTGAGATTTTTCCGTTATATTGAAAAGACTCACTTCGCTCGTTGCGCTCGCTCGCTCGTAATAACTTTTGATAGAGACGTGCTGGAGCGGTGAAAACACGTCAGATGTGTTCAGCTCAACGATACGGATCGACTGATATCCAACATGACCCTTTCCGGTCAGGTCATGACCTTCCAAATGACCTGTAAGGTCACCGTATAGCTCATTCGACGCGTCTCGACGAGAGAAACGCGATGCTGGCAAAATTGATATCGTGGCTCTTCTGAGTCAAAAGCCATTACTGAAAAACATTTGTTGTGAAAACGGCTATTTTTAGAGTTTTTGCCCTCTGGAGGCTAAATCGTTGACCTTTGACAGCACTGCTCAGAAAGGTCCGTAAAAAGGCTATCGAAAGCGCTTTTATGTGGCGCTGTAGCTCTCTCTGGTTCCAATTTAGTCGCTGGCAGTTTCCAAAATTGTTGAAGTGGACTAAATTTGACCTTTGATAATCTCTGGCGACCTGACCTTTGACCTGACCTAAAAAATGACGAAAGTGTTTCTGACATTATTTTTGACGCTCTTTCGATTGCCGCTTACTGCGTGTCGCTACTTGGCCCAGGAGCCGAGTTAGACCGGGTGGGGGGGGGGGGGGGGGGCGTGAAAACTGAAAACGCCCCCCTTCCCACGGCGCGGGTTAAAGACAAAAGTATCTTCGCGTAATAACTTTCCAGCCTGTAAATGCTATGCAACGCAAGGAAGAGTTTGAGTATGATAGCTCTAGTTTGCAACGAGTTGTAATTTTTACATCCTTCGACTTATTTGTTGCCCCCTTGTTACCTGAGTTTGAAAGCACAGGCACAAAGAAGATAAATTGTAGGCATATGTTGTTTCGTCCCAATGATGAAGGGACCATGATGAAGGGACCATGTCTATAATAGCCTGGTGGTGTTTTGACACGTTTTTAGGTGGCACTCGTTAATTGCTGCCAGGTGCTTCCGACCATCTGCATTTTGGTAATTAATCAAACGTGTGGCATTTAACGGTAGCACGCTGGAATGTTCACATTGAAGCGATATTATAAAATGTTTTTTTTTTCTGTTAGAGTATGATTATGCCATTCACGAATGAAGCTATAAGCAGCTTATATGTTTATATTTACGAGTGAGTGCATGTTTTCGCTTAAGGAGCGTCGTGTGCCGGCGTCATCCCTATAGGTATGCCTCCAGGACTACTCGTAAAAAGCCCCAGGTCCAGAATGCTTGTTCCTAGGAGGAATGATGGACGCAGGATTCTTCTAAAGACCTAACATGGAATGCTTGTTAGCATTAGAGGGGTCATTGGCCGTGGATTAAAAAAAAACACACACACACACACATTTCAACTGAGTGCCCAGCTGCGTAATATCCAGCTGGAAATAGGTCCTTTTTTGGGAACCGCTGCTCTATGTAGATTATCGTTAAAGAATAGCTGTGGTAACATGGTACAGCTGCCATAATTGATCTGTTTCCATTTTCCCTTCATTTACGGGCTGCGTACCGCCTCAGGCAGTGACAGACAGATGGGTCTGTGATAACATACCTCTGATACCATGGCGCACATGTGGGGCCCGAATGGCGGAGCGAAGGGCGCATGGACACGGAGTTGCTGATGGCTCGGTGTGGGTGTGACGGGTAGAAAAGCTTCGACGCTAAAAATTGTGCACGTAAACAGCTGCGCACGTTGACAACCATGCCCTTTAAATGCGTTAGTCCCAAATAGGACGATTCGGCTGAAGGTGCAACGAAGCCTTTTGCGCTAAGTCGAGCTTGTCTTTGAATACAATAAACATTAAGTTGAATACGGTCAAACCGTGATGGACCTGTCCTGTGAACAGCGGGAATGGAGGTACCGCGTCGCTGACCGATGAACAGATAGTGTTTGTGCTGTTCGTATGACCTGGTCAGTGGCCCAACCTTTATGTGTCGCCAGTCATAGTTTTTGACATTTCAGAACGAAGCGCGAGCTGAATCACACAGCTGAATAATGGTCTGATGCAATGTCGAGAAATGTGGCATAATGATGTGTTTTTGGCTTACCTCAATAGCTCCAATTTTCTTAACTAACTACCGCTCAACTTAGTTCTCCAAACGGTCGACTGCACTCTGCTAAATGTTTCTCGAGTTGTTCTTTTGTGCTAAAATCGTTTCATGCATGAATATGATTCCTCCATGTATGTCAGCCAGGGAAGAGGGCCGTGCCGGACAGAGGGAGGGAGTGAGAGGGAGGGCGCTCCGAGGGGAGGTGTACAGGTCTTGCGGGTTTTAGCGGTAGGTTTTGCACCTAGAAAATTTAGTGTACTTAAGGCTATATCTTCGTCGTCTTAAGCTTTTAAGTGTTGAGATGCGATCGACTTGTTGGTTCACAAGCCGGCCATGATCGTGTAAAATGGCTTAATCGTAGATCGATTAGTTTCTGAGATATAACCGGAAATGTAAAAGTGCAAAACCTACCGCCTAATCTCGCGAGAGCCGTACCTACCACCGCGCCGGGGCGCACCGGGTGCCACGTGGCTCTGTGGCAGCGGTCGAGCGTCGGTCGGTCGCGTTGGCTGACATTTCCTGACAGTGTGTCGGAACATTACCTATATTATCACGATGAACATGCAATATTGCCCGGTCTAATTATTCAATGTGACCTTTTTTAAGTCCAAAATGTTTTACAGCATGTAGGGGAAGGTGGTGGTGTAAGACGGACCAGCTACGGTTTGAGGCCGCACATCTTGCTACACTGCTCTCGTAACTCATATTGTTTATAGTCTCATGAATGCTCAATCCTTCCTGTTTTGATATGTGCAAAGACGGAATTTCAAATTAAATCTAGGTGGGTGATGCTCTTAAAGGGGGACATGTTAAAAACTCTCACAAGAAAAAACGCGGGGTAAGACGGACCACCTAGTAGTGCCTGCTATCCATTCATGTTTGGTACACTTTTAACCTTTACTCTTGTAGGTAAGTAGGAGTAACCAGAGTGGTAAAATAAAATGAGCATTCATTCCATAATAATATATGATGGAAGTGCAACTAAAGGCTAGGAACCTGTGTTGATTGTAGTTTGGCATGAATACATGTCAGTTGAGCACATGCATGCATGGCTCACATGCAACATGGCAACATGACACATGACTCCTTCCTGAAAAAATTAGCTTACTTAAACTTATGTCAATGTTTTGGAGAAATAACTTTTCATATGCAGGGTACAATGGACAACCACAGGGTAAGATGGACCACAGTGGTCCGTCTTGCCCCAAATATTGAATTTGTAATTACCATGACGTATATGTATAGCCCAACATTGCGAAACTTTGCCTGTCCTTAAGTATGACTATAACATTGTTCTTCATAGTAAAGTGCAAATAAAAACTTATCATGCAAGAAAGGCACCGAAATTAAATCGCCCTCTAATATTAGATCCTCTTATATTAGATATTAATCTATATGTATAATATTAATTAATTAATCTATATATATATATATATATATATATATATATATATATATATATATATATATATATATATATATATATATATATATATATATATATATATATATATATATATATATATATATATATATATATATATATATATATATATATATATATATATATATATATATATATATATATATATATATATATATATATATATATATTTGGGAAGCAGGTTCTCTCTGATACATATGTCATTAAACACGACAGCATGTTTGGTGTTATTCAGCTTTTTTGTTTCATTTTCGAGACGTCGGACGGTACTTCTTTCTTCATCGTTCAACGAGAAAAGTAACTCACCAAAAGAAGCAATGGCTGCGATCGAGATTAAAGTTGTCGTAAATCGGTTACTCATTAGGATGTAAATTAAAGTTCGTTCATAATTCGTTCGCTGTTATATTTATCTTAGCTTTCGATCAACATTGATCATCATCAGAGAAATGAATATACACAAATGATGCCGCGCAATATATGTCACAGATGAATAAAATATTAACATTTCTTCAAACATCGTCCTATTTGTATCATGGCACCACTCTTTCGAACACAAATCTACATCCAGCTAAATACACAGGTCTTAACATCGTTACCGTGAATATTTACATTGGGTCGCGCATAACAACAACAAACCATCATAATTCACAGATGACACATCGTTTAAACTTTCACACATTACATCATTTGTCTGTCGAACAGTGGAATGTTTGTCAGAGTTTTCATGTGTGTGTTGATGATGGGTGATGTGTCGCGGATGATGATGGTTTCGGTGATGGCCAGTCGTCGTTTGTCGTTTTGTCGCGCTATTATTGTGGTGTTGTTTGTCAGTAAGTCTCTCGTGAGTCGGGTTCCGTGCTGGTCATGAAGATGTGCCTTGGGTCCTCCGTCTTGTAAGTGCATAGTCAGTCGGCGGCTCAGTGATGTAGTTGTGTGACCAATGTAGTATACGTTGCGGGTTGCACAGTCCCCGGTAGAACACTTAAAACGGTATACTACATTGGTTTCTTGTAGTGGTGTAGTGGTCTGTTGATTGTTACGCATTATGAGTGAGGAGGTCCGTGGTGACTTGTAGTAAATTTTGAAGCGTACGCGGTGCTCAGGATTGACTGGAGTGACGTTTTTTGTGATGATGTCACGCATGGCTTTTTCATCTTTTTTTCCAGGATGGTGTGAGGGTGTTCACAGATGACACAGTTTAAACGATGTGTCATCTGTGAATTATGATGGTTTGTTGTTGTTATGCGCGACCCAATGTAAATATTCACGGTAACGATGTTAAGACCTGTGTATTTAGCTGGATGTAGATTTGTGTTCGAAAGAGTGGTGCCATGATACAAATAGGACGATGTTTGAAGAAATGTTAATATTTTATTCATCTGTGACATATATTGCGCGGCATCATTTGTGTATATTCATTTCTCTGATGATGATCAATGTTGATCGAAAGCTAAGATAAATATAACAGCGAACGAATTATGAACGAACTTTAATTTACATCCTAATGAGTAACCGATTTACGACAACTTTAATCTCGATCGCAGCCATTGCTTCTTTTGGTGAGTTACTTTTCTCGTTGAACGATGAAGAAAGAAGTACCGTCCGACGTCTCGAAAATGAAACAAAAAAGCTGAATAACACCAAACATGCTGTCGTGTTTAATGACATATATATATATATATATATATATATATATATATATATAATATTAATATATCTATATCCTCTAATATTAGATCGGTTCGACAATAAACAACATTTTTCTCAATAGCTCAAAATCCATACGACCTGGCCCCATGAGCCCAAGGTGGCCATTATCGCCGAGGAAAGCAGCAGATAACAGCAGCCATTCAGCCGGGAAGGCTGGTGGTCCGTCTTGCCCCGCTGGGCCGTCTTACCCCACCTTCCTCTACAGAACACATTTAGTTTTTGTAAGAAAAAGAAACTGGTTTAAGATGTATTTTAACCGCTTACTGAGCAGCAGCCAGCACGATTTTATCCAGAATTGGAGGATCAAAAGCATGCGATAGCATGCTTTTGCATCCGGAAATTCCCATTGGTGGGTCGCTGAAAAAAAGTTCGGCTGAACCTGTTTGTCAGTGAGTATGTGAGTGAGTTTGTCCAAGATTTTTTGGACCTGGAGTCTTGCCTGGAGTCAAAATGGGTGGACCGATCGGGACGAAAGTGGGACCGTTTAATTCGTCTCCGGCGAGGTAAACTTTTAGTGCTGGCCTCGGTTCGCTCGGTGCTTCGTGGCACATGCTATTCCGCTTCAAAGTTTCGGTGACACGAATTTTTTTGTCAAGGCTACAGGTCAACCCGAGGTCCGCGGGACACATCGGTAACACCTTGAACCAGTTTCCAGGGGGGTCACCGTCTGCGAGGGGTGCAGGCTGCACGTGCTGGGGTCGGAAAACCGTTTTGACGTGAGGTCCTCTGGCTCAAAGAAATTTTAAGCTATCAACCTCAAAATCGGTTCAATAGTAGTCCCAGGCAAGGCCTCCAAAATAATGCACATTTCATTGGGCTATGGATCCTCCAATTCTGGCCCAAGGCAACGCACGAGCGCTGCCGGCATCTAGTTGATAAATGAACTTGTATCTTGATCTATGACGTGATATAAGGTCAATGTATCGGGAAACGTTATTAGTCCCTGCGATTTCAGACCAGCATGACGTATGGAAAACCTGTGTGTCTCTATTTATGACCTGCTTTTTTGGGAATGCAATCCGATTGGTGTTTGCTCGAATGCAATCACAAATTCTGGAGCTATCGTTGTTTTTTCGTGTGTGTTTTGAGGCTTATAATTGACAATATGCTGACCGATTTCAAACAACATACAAACTGCTGTGACTGAGCGCTGACTATGTGTGGCAATGTTTGCGTTTTAATTTCACACTGGTATGCTTTGCTACGTGGGGTGCTGAATGGTTCCGTCTTTCTGCTCTTCTACAATAAGCCCTCTTTGCTCTGTCGATCGCCTACAAACATTGCACAAACTTCTGGCGAATTTCGAGTCAGTTATGTTTTCTTGCGTTGAATTGTATCGTTTTTCACTCGGTTTGAAGTGTCGCACAATTTCACGGGTCCCCTCCGACCCGTCCATCACCCCAGCAGCGATGTCGGCGACTCGTTCTGTGGGCAAACAGTGTACGGGTGGGCAGCTGGCGGCGGGCCGGGGGCGGCGCCACCTCCCCGGGTTGCGCCGTCAGGCCACACCTGCAGCCGCCAGCGCTGCAGCGTCAGGGGGCGGCCGTCCCTCCGGCGGCGGCATTTCGGCCTGACGTCCGCCGGCGGCGCCGCGTCACCCGCTCAGGGGGAGGGGAGGGGCGACCCGCGGAGGGCGCCCGAGGGGTGTCAGAGGGCGCGGCGACCCGGCCGGCCTGACGGCACATGTCACCCCACACGGGGCGACGTGTTGATTTTATTCGCCCGGTGTCAATCTGCCGGCTGTGTATTGATTGGCTGTTGGCTGCCTACGTGTCGGCCGGCGGCCATGCTTGTTGCGCGGCGCATGCGCGCTGGCGTCGGCGGCTGGAGGCGGAGGGCGCCCTGCCGGTGGAGGCTCCACTCGCCAGCGGGGAGCCGGCAGAGCGCCCCACCGCCGCCGCGCACTCCCCGCCGCCGACAACACCCGACTGCCTGAGGTGAGTCACCGTCCCTCAGCCGAGCTCCGGCTCCAGACCTTCCAGTTCTCCTCCACGGCCCTCAGCATCGGCCCCTGCGGCTCTTCAGGGTATCCCTCGCCCCCAAGCAGGCTGGACGGGGAGCTGACGGGGTCTCTGTCTCTGGTTTCAGATCGCCCGCCTTGAGCGCCACAGCGGCGAGCTCGAAGAGCGCCTGAACACCGCGGACCTCCGGCTGAGCGGCCTGTCCAAGGAGCATCGCCAGGAGCTCGTCACTCGAGAGGTGGGTCTTCGGCGCCCTCTGCCGAAGGATGGGTCTTTGGGCTCACTTTGCCGAGGGAAGGGTTTCGGACGTACCCAACCGAGGGTCAGGTCTTCGGCGCACTCTCCCCGGGGGTGGGTCTGTGGCTTTACCCTACCTAGGGGGTGAGTGTTAGGCGACCCTCCCAAGGGAAAGGTCGATGTGTGGGCCTTGTCCACGCCCTATTGCAATGGTTGATGCGGGCGCCACAGCGTAGGACTCAGATCCTCTCGCTGGTAAGCGCTGCTCTCGTCCCGACAGGTAGTCATCAGCTACCCGTCTCCCATTTCCCTTCTCACCTAGTCCATGAAACACTCATGCCTTGTGTTGCGTCTTTGCTGAATAATCGTCGCTTGCTCGAGGTCAGTCGTCATGTTCGTCTTTGTTCGCTCGAGTATAAAGTCACTCGCTGTTTGTTCCTGATAATGGCGCAGCCATTGTGTGCCGCGTTTTGAACGTTTCACGCTACCTTCCTAGGCGTTACAATTGGGAACGTCGGGCTCCGTGTTGCTGATATTTCTGGGCGGGACTTTACTTTGGTGATCATTGAATATATCCGCCACATGTCCATGTGGAGGAGTAACCTGACCGCCCTGAGGGTATGCAATTGTTGAGATCAAATTAACTCATTGGGTAACTAATTTTGAATATGTCTGTGTGGTGCTTGGTGAGAAACACAACCTCAAAAGTTTGACACTTCACTTTTTCTCGGCGGCCATATGGACTGTCGTTCTGCGATAGTTTATCAACGAAGCCTTCAGATACCTGTCGGGCCGGGTTTTTAGGACAGCTCGTCCCTATCTGGCCGCGGTATCTGATGTTTCTCGGCAGTTTTTGTCCGTCTGCCTTGTCCGCAGTTAATGAACGGTGTATTCTGAATTGGCTTCTGGGGCTCTGCTGCTGTTCTTTCGTAGCATTGACGCTACCGTTGGCGTTTTTATGCTTGCATGTCTGCGCTGATATACTTTAAGATTTTATCCTCTCTTTATCGTTTCTAGCGCTATCCGTTTCTCCATGTTTTGCACAGTTATAGACCGTGCCGTGGTGCTCAGCATCTCGCGTTTTTAATTGAAATCAGACGGTCCTTTCACGGCCGTCTTGTTGTGAGCGGCGCTCACCGTCACGCGGGGAGGTCACTGCGTGCAGTTTCCCTGGATACAAAACAGCACCGACTCGGCCCGCACGGCACGCACACCCACGGATAAGATCCAAGGCTCCCCGGCCGCGAGGCAGCGTCCGTGACGGGAGAGCGGTCTGACACATCGGGAAATACCAGCCACTCAAATCACAGCTGCATCTCCCAGCTCATGCTGAGCATTTCCCGAGTCAATCGCGATATGAGCTCATCCTAAATCAGGCGTCTTTTCTTCGCCGTCGCCCAGCCTCGATCTTTGAGCAGACCGTATCAGAGTCTAAAGTCTAATGAGTTAAAGCCTCAGAGGCTAATAATCTCGAAACTAATCTGTTGCTCACTGCTCCTATACTTCCGGCTACTTTTGACCCTTTGGGAGTTAAATTAATTACTGTCGTGACGTGTGGGCGTCACCTTTCCTGCAGTTTTACGCGCAGTTTTATGTTGTTTATTTCGCGATTTTCCGTTTTCCTAAAGACCAGGTGCCATTTTCAGGTCACTGTCTGTATTGCAGGGCGGCCGATATCACATAGCTGGTGGCATTACTCACGCCGATCCTATCAATGTATTGAGTCGTAAATCATGGCTGCATTACGAGTATGTGTTTTTTTTTTGTCCCCAGGAAATCCATGTTAACCTTAGTCTGTCATGACATTGCATTTTCAGTATCAGAATAAGTTGATTAATTCTTAGAATGTGTTAAAAACAATACTAACTAAGCACTAAATCAGGTTTCCATTTTTACTCGCCGACTCGTGCGTAAAGGCAATAGTCATGCAAGGAAAGGGATACTGGCTTTAGGTGATGGCGTCGCTAAAATTCAAACTACCTACTTCCTTCCGTGTGTTATCAGCCTTCCGAGTGTTTTGTACCCAACACCACGAAGACTTGTGGCGATAAACGTGCACTAAAGCTAAGCCAATACAGGGGCATGGTATAGCATCAAACAGCGTTTGCTGCGGCGAGTCGCAACCACTAAATTATATGAGTATGTCGGCAATGCCAAATTTTCATAGCCACAAACTCTTTTTGTTGGCTCTAGCTACATTGTTCTCATTTCGATTCGATATTGATTTTATTAGCTTGTTGCCATGTTTGGGTTATTGGATTTGCCATTCATGAATTCAACATTGTACATTTTGTCAGAATTTGGTGCCGAGCGGCGAGCGCCATTTTAGATTCAGTTACATCGGATTCAATTAGATCGAATCGTTTTTTCAGTTCTCAATGTTTATTTTGCGAACTATTTAGTGTTCACGTCCCTGGTCACTAAGCTTAAGATATAAATTTGGATATCTGGTTTCCAAATTTTCTTTATTGAGAAAGTTCTATCCGTCAAACTGCGGGTATGTTCGCGGGTACTTTTTCCGGCGCTGTGTCATCAGCCTCACATCTGGTGGGCTGTTTGCCGCGTTTGCGGTGGAGGGGCGGCTGTTTTTGCAGTGAGTGGGGACACAGGTGTGTGACAAACAGCCCGGCGAGCCTCGTGTCACAGCGAGTCGCAGACGTTAGGCGCCGCGTGTCACTCACGTGTCAGTCAGACGGTGTCAGCGAGTGTCAGTCAGACGGTGTCGAACGGTGTCAGAGTCGGTTAGACTCAGCGGTTATTTCGCCAGAGTCTCCCCGAGTTGGGCATCATTAAGTTGCAGTATTTAGCGTTGCTTTGCGTCCAAGCTGCTCTGTCCTGCTTGGTTTTACCTTGCCTTATTGGATGATCATAAGACTTCTTGGCCGCTAAGCATGGAAGTCATTTGTTTGAAAACGGGTCCCATTTGAAATTCGAGATATCTCGAGTTTTTGGTATCACACTGCTCGAGTAATTGTGGCTTGCGCTGTGTGCTATGAGTTCGTCATAAAACTGGTAGATGGATATTTTTAAAAGCAGCTGTAATTTCGGCGCTGTTGTATTTATCCATTACATCAACTCCAGCCCAGTTTCTCTTTGTGTTTTCCTCCACACCGGTTCGCGCTCGGTGTTTGACCGCCGCGCCCCGGTCCGTACAGAGCCGACCCGTACTGACGGGCCGGACCGGCCCGGACCGGACCCGTACCGCCGGGCGGGACCGGGGGCGGAAGTCGGCCCCCACCTGCTAATGGCGGCGGCCGGTGCGCCGCGTTCCGGCCCAAATGCACCTCCTATCTTGGCGATCTGGGCCGATTGTGCAATTGGCGGGGCAGATGTCACGCTCTCGTGGTAGGGCACAATGCCGAGCGGGACGGCGGAGGGCGGACGGCGGCGGTGGGGCTGTGCACTGCCGCTGCACGGCGCGCCGGCGCGGCGCGACGGACATGGCGCGGTACTGGTACAGATATGGTGCGGTACCTTTTGTTGGGACTTTGCTGGATTTCAGCTCCTCCATGAAAATCCGCAGCGGAATGTTGTCAATTTTCATCTCATTGATTGCAGGGAATTCGCCCCGCCTGCTCTCTGGTGCGCTTTTATATCAGTTCAGAGTCCATATTGACGTTGAAGGCAGTTAAATGTATTCTGGAGGGAATTTTCGTGACTCAGAGATAACCTACCAGGACCGGCTCAAGCGTTGCATAAGAAGCTGAATGGGAAACTCCGATCGCAATTGCATAAGACGAACGGTTTTTATTAGATTTGTTGTGCTCCGTGCTCTATCCGTCGGGCGTCGGTTTCGCGTTATAGCTTTTGAAAATTTATTAACAGTCGATGTGTTTAACCCTCGCCCGCACATGCCATTTTCCCATCCTAGAACGCACATGGGGGGGGGGGGGGGTTGCCACCCCCCCGCGCCATTTCGTTCCTGTTGGAGATAGAGCTTAGCAGTAAAGACCAAAAAGATTCTTTGGGAAGAGACGAATCCAATGATACCCAGTTTAACCTTCTCAGGTCAGTCATTGACCTTCCAGGTCAGGTCAAACTAAAAAATGTTGCTGTTTTGGGTCACCGTTGGATATCAAGTGCGCTGCTTATCAAATACCGATGACGATGCTGTTTTCTGGTGCCAAGCCAGCTAGAACCTCTTTGTCACACTATCCGACCAGAATTTTGCTGCTGAGGTCATTTCAGGTCAAGTTAGGTCAAGGTCAATTATATGTGTTTGTATGTCTGTGTGTGTCTGTGTGTATACTGATGTGCACACCGATTGTTTTTGGGTCCATATCACATGAAATCATGATCTGAGAAGCTTTTACCAAAAATGCAGTCAAAAAACTTCACAAAAAGTAAATTCAGCTTGCCTAAAACGCAATTATCTTAGATGACCTAGGTTGACCTTGACCCTGACCTTGACCCCTGTACATCGTCGAACAACATGTTCTATGATAGGTGGGAGGTAATACTGGCAAAAAAGGCCGAAATCAGGGTGTCAAAAGCTCACAAGGCCCATGGCAAACGCAAGATGCTGAGAATTGGCCATTTGGGTCATGACATGACCTGAAAAACAAGGTCATATCTCCGAAACCAAAAATCACAGAAACTTGAAATTTTCAGTGGACGTCAAGAAAGGATAGACGAGCAGCTATACGAAAAATCAGCCTTCTAGCTAAAAAAATGTTGAGTGCAGAGCAGAAAGACTGCCTGGGGGGGGGGGGTGGCAACCACCCCCCCCCCCCTCATGTGCGGGCGAGGGTTAACACATATCTTTTCATGTATCCATTGAATTCTACCGTAATGAAATGCATCGCTTGTGTTATTAGTCGATGAGTTCACAGAACGCCCTGAAGGCGCGAACACCAAAAGGTGCGAACTTTGACGCCCTTAAACCAACTACTCTTCTCAGTCGTGGGAAACTGGAACCTGACGCTCGGAACATTCCTAGTCTGCTTACCTGAGATGTTTGAAGAGTGAATTCAGATAGGGTAAATATTCTTTCGATATTTTTGTTTGACATCACAAACTGGCAGCAGCTCCGGTCCGACGTTCCGATGTAACATAACCGGTCGGGGTACACCCAGCACCTCCCGTCGCCGGTCAGCGCTGGGTGGGGCTCAGCTCTGCTCAGCGGGCTCAGCTGGGGTACCGGCTAGGCTGGGCCGAAATATACGAGTAGACCCGGGTACGGACCGGGCCGGTCCGGGAATCGCCCTGGTATGGCCCGGAGTACGCCAGGGTACGGGCCGGAATACGCCCGGGTACGGGCTGGAGTACGTCCGGGTACGGGCCGGAATACGCCCGGGTACGGGCCGTAATACGCCCGGGTACGGGCCGGAATACGCCCGGGTACGGGCCCGAGTACGCCCGGGTACGGGCCGGAATACGCCCGGTTACGGGCCTGAATACGCCCGGGTATGTATGTACGGGCCGGAAAACGCCCGGTTACGGGCCGGAATACGCCCGGGTATGTACGAGCCGGAATACGCCCGGGTACGGGCCGGGCCGGGCGGTGTCTGTGAGCCGGGCTCTGCGCGGCCCGCTCGGATTAGAGCAGAACTCGTTTGCGGGATTTGGTCAGCGCTCTGTAACTCAGCACGGACCGCGCCGCGCCGCGCCACGCCGCACGGCGGCCATTCTGGAGGAAAGGCGGCGTGTGTGACGTCTGCGGGCCGCGCCCTGCCGGGGTTCAGCAGCGGTCGGCGGGTGGCAGTTCTTTGTCGGAGCCCGGTGTACGGCTCCCTGGTGCGTACTGCAGGGAAGCCGGTATAGCGGGGTGAATGTCCGAGCTGCGCGGGCCGACCTAGGAATTGAATCCGTTCTCCAAAATGATGCGTTTTTTCTATGTGCGGATAATCGTGGATAGGCATTAGGTATAGCTAATTACTAGAAGCCGTATTGGTGCTCTGCAGTAAGGGAAGTACGAGTCTACAGAACTGAAGTCGCCACGCTTGAAAGCTTCGTAATACAATGATTCACTCCGATGGTAAAAATGTACCTGTCACATAAGACGTAGCAAGCGATTATCTTTGTCAACTACGTGATATCATTCTTCAAGGGAACACGAGCACATGCGAAGTTTTTCCTGCATTATGAAACAAATGGTAGCTGTTTGAGTGTGCAGTGTGCAGCGTCTCTAAGCATTGCCGTCCCGACTGGGAGCGACTGTAAGATGATGGAGCCCTGCCGCCCCCCGTTTGGGAGGCTATTGAGCCTTGTGCGCCCCGCCGGCCGGCTCCGTTCCCGACTCCGTCACCTCACCTACCGCACCTGCGCCGTTCCGCCGCCGCTGCCGCCGCCCCGCGGCCAGATAACGCTATCTTGTATGCCTTGGCCTGAGTCAATAGAGAGTATTTGCCATTCGCATGAGCCAATATTTAGGGTGGGCGAAAGCCGCGGCGGGCCGGTGCGGCGCCGGCCGGCCCGTGTACTGTGGCGAAACACAGGATGTGCCGCCCTCGACCGGCCGTGGACCGGCCCTCCGGTGTACCCGGGGCCTGATTTTCCGGTGTACCCGGAGTACCCGTACTCCAGGGTATCCCGGTTACCGTCTCTCGGTGTACTCGGAGTACCCGTTCTGCGGTGTACCCTGGTACCGACCCATGGTGTACTCCATACGGGAGCTGGCTCTCCGGTGTACAGGTTACAGAGACCGCAGTTTCACATTTAGTCGTTGACGTGATCCTCGCCGGCACTCGCTACATGCCAGACGGGCTCTGCAAATATCATGCATCCCATCAGCGTCCGTTGAGACTTGATGCTTATCATCTTAGCACATAGTGTGCAGTCTAAGACATTTACAGTCCGCCAAAGCCCTGCCTTGATACGCCGAGTCTCGCAGGAACAACCTGCCGTTATCCAACATCGCGTTCAAAATGAACACCGAACAATGGAGAACGCCTCAGGAAACCGTTCCAGTGACTGCTCTCTCTGTTCTCAGCCGGTATGGTTATCTTCTGGATGGTGTAGGATTGTGTAATCGCCCTCAGCCTCTCCGGTACAAGTCGGTTAGCGTTTGTCGAGAGGACTGCCGCCATTCCCGCGCGACGGCACCGCCTCCGGCCGCAGATTTTCCGACCCGAGTGCCCCGCCTTGCCGCCTGAATAACCGGCCTGTCGGACTAAATGTTCGACAACAGCTGCGTTGCAGACTTTGTTTCAGTCCTGCTTTACGTCTGCTTGTTCCGAAGTTTGCGATTTAGCCAGATATTTATCCAACCGTGAGATGTGGGCGACAGTAGCTAGTTTGTGGCATTAAACAGGCGTACTTCTATTCCATTTTATCTCAGCTTGCGTAGCATGACATCATTATCCGCCTTGATTCCATTCAGCATTGAATAATCAGTAGGTGGATGCAGTCTGCCACACACACACTGAAGTCTGAACTCTTACGTCATGGTTGAGCTCGCAACACAGCTCTCCGCCGCGTCTGAGCGTCCTATTCCCTTCGATTGCAGAAGGAGCTCCTGAGCCTCAGGAACCAGCTGCGCGATGCCCAGGATCGGCTGGAGTCGGGCAGCGGCGGCCATGACGAGACGGAGACGGAGACGGAGACGGAGACGACCTCCGGCTCCGACCTAGACGACCTGCTGGCCGCACAGAGACGCATCAACCAGCTGACGGCGCGCTGCGACCAGCTGAGCAGAGAACGCAGCCAGCTGGTCAAACAGGTGAGTCCAACGCAGCCAACTAATCATAGTGATCTAACGCAGCCAGCTGATCAAACTGGGGGGTCCAACGCAGGCAGCTGATCAAACTGGGGGGCCAACGCAGCCAACTGATCAAACTGGTGGGTCCAACGCAGTTAAGTGCTCAAGAGGTGGGTCCAACGCAGTCTTTGTTGTCCAGGAAGGGGACCGGCTGACGTTGGTTGGGTTGCCGGATCACCTGGAGCGCTGCTTTCGATCTTGGCTGTAAGACAGGCCCGGTGTGCCCGGTGGGGTCGGCCGGCGGCCCCATAGGGGCGCCCGCTGCCCTGGGAGGCTGCGGGGCACTGACCCCGGGGGGGGGGGGGGCACCTGCTACTGCAGTCGCTACTGGTGCGGGCGAACCGCCGAAACGACCGGGCCCGCAGCCGCCTCCCTCCCAAACAGGAAAAGGTGGTACCTAATGCAACCCGTTCCTAAATTGCGTCCAGCCGCGGCGGCGTTTTCTAATCACCTGTCAGGCCGCTCACGCTTGCGCTGGGCAAAGTAAGCGGTTGTTAGGAAATATCCTCAAAGGTTTCCTTTTTTGCATGCTTCCTGCGTTCCAGCTGGAAATGCATGCCTGTTGGGCCTTTGTGTTCATTTGTGTGCGGGTCGCTGATCTGGGTAAGTAGTTGCTGCTGTTGGCTGTGCAGTATCCGCCGTCCGCGGTCGGTGCTCTGCCGTTCGCCGTTTGCTGTTCGCCGCTCCCTGCCCAGTGCCCACTGTCTGCCGGCGCTGTAAGGACGGGCTAGCGTCGGCACTGTGGCCGCTGCCGGGTCCGCTGTCTGGCGGGGCCAGTTTTTGGCCGGTCGCACCGACAGACGGACGGAGGAGCCCGGTTTTTGGACGCGCACGGCGCACGGACAGCGGTCGTTAGCCGGCCAGGGCGCTGCCCTTCCGGCAGATAGAGACTGGTCACCGGTCACCGGCTACTAGTCACCGGAACTGGTCAATGGTCAGCGGTCACTGCGAACTGTCTTGCCCCTTCAGCGTGCACGGTTCCATCGCACCACCGAGGAGGCTGAGGGTCAGGACTCAGGAGGTCCCGCCGGGACACAGACTCAGACATGTTCGGCAGTGTCCGCGACAGCTCGCCGACAGCCGCGCCTGTCGCCGCCGCCGCCGTCGGCCGGTCAGCGCAGTAAAAACCCGCTGGCCTTCCGTTTGGAACGGCTGCATCCTGGGACGCCAGTACGACGGGCGGCGTGGAATCGCCGCGGTCCGGTCGGCCAGTCGGAATTCCTGGCCCCTCCCCGAGGAACCTGATCTTGGACCGCAACTGATCGCTCTCCGCTCCCTCGACCCCGACTGAGCTCAGCCACGGTACTGGCCGCCGCGCCAGTCTTTCGGTCCCGGTCCTCTGCCGGGCCGATATACCTACTCCACCCCAGCTGTGGGGCGCAGCACTGTGGGGTACTGGACGCCTCCCCTCCCAGCGGTGGCCCCAGTTGACCCCGGCTGACCTGAACTCGGTCCGTGTCGGCTGGACAGAACTGTAACAAAAACACGGCCACATAATACCGACCAGTCGCTGCCGCCGCCACCGACTCCCAAAGGCCACTCACTCGGCGCAAACCTTCACGCCTCGCGCTGTGGTGCGGAGCTATTTTTACATCAATCAATGGTCAGTTATGACGCCGAACTTGAGCTGGGCACTTTTGTTTTGTTCGGTTCCTGCTTTGAGAGTCCTGAGAGGCTAATTCGCTCAGCACGAACGCCATTTCTTCCCAGCGATAATCACCTCGCGCTCTGTACTGGTCGGCGGATTAGAAGTTAGAGGAATATCCCGGCTGGCCTGGACGGTGGTGGGGTGCCGATCTGGGGACTGGTGCGCGACCGGCCTCCCTCTGGACATGGGAGGGTGGCTATTCGCCCTGACTGGGCTGTGCTGCCCTCCAAAACACTCGGGCACTCGGTCTGTCCCGCCCTCCAGGGATGACACGGTCACTCCTCCGGGGGTGACCGGTCAGCTCCGTCGCTACCCCGGGCCACCCTGCCCGCCGTCCGCCGGTCCACATATGCAGGGTCATGCCGCCCGTGTGCCGTGCATGTATTGTATGACGGCAAGGAGGGAGGGAGGGAGAGGACTGACGGCCGCCCTGGCGCCCCTCGCGCCGCCCTCGGTAAATAATGCCGCCGCACACCTGGCTCCGAGACCGGGCGGTGGCGGTGGCGAGTCTGACCGCACGGACCGAGAGCGAGAGGCGCCGCCGCCGCCGCGGTCAGGACAGTGGGCGAATCGTCCTGCTGTATCGCTGTTCCGCCGCAACAGGAGCGGCCGCGGCGGCGCGCCGATGAGGTGACCCGTCCGGCCGCTGCGCGGTCACTGTATTTGTTCCGAGTCGGGGTCCACTGACCGCAGCGGGGCCGAACGGGAAACCCCCGAGTCAACCCCGACCACCTCGTTAGAGTGTGGTGCGCTACTGTAGACGCCCTGCGTGATAATGCATTCGGTCATTGCCTTAGTTATCCCTAACTGTGAATGGCGATGATTCGTTCTCTGGCGACCTGCGACCGAGGCCATCCTGAGCGGTCACTGTGTGTCATTTGACTGGTCAATATTCATTAAATGACCTGTATCGTAACTGCTCCTCTCTCAACTTTTAAGCTCTGATCGACGAGCGTTTGACATAACGGACAAGTTGCTATATAAATCAAAACTATCAGTAGTAATTCAAGTATGTTACCAAATGGTGACGGCTGTAGGCATTTTATGTGTCATCACTCTCCGAAGAAAAGCAGCTCTAGACGTCTACCTGCGTCTGTTTGGGGCCGCCCCGACCGTATAGGGTAAACGGTAATGACTGGCGCCCCTTTGTTAAAATCTGCTGTGATATATTTGGGGCTTGATTTATAAATATAGGTAAAAAATATACGTATAGCACTAGGCTGTCTCACCAGTCTATATTTCAAACATTTCTGCACTCGCTGCAGTGCTGCCTCAAACACACACCGCGGGACTGGCGTCTGACGATTTGACGGATGTGACGCATGGACAGAGTATGACGGGGAGGTCTGACTTCAGTCCGTGACGACGTGGCCGGGACGTGACGTTACTCTCTGACAGTGACGTGACGTCGGCCTGACAGCCATACCAGTACGTGGCGGCCTGTGACGGCCAGGCCAGGACGTGACGCCGTTCCGTCACAGGACGTGACGTGCTCCTCGGGCCGTTTCGACACCGTCGCGGTGGCGTGTTTTCGGCAAACATTTGCCGTCGCCGGCCGCCGGACGCCGTTGGGACCGGGACGGCGGGCGGCGGACGGTGCTGTGCACACCTGGGGCCGCCGGCAGCCAGGGGCGGGAGGCGGGCGGGCCGCCGTCGCCACAGCGCCGATAGGGCACGCCCGGTGCCGGCGCCGGTCCGCCGAGCCGGGACCTCAGGCGGGGCGTGGGTGGCAGACTATCGGACTGGCTGCGAACCGGGCGGCGCCGGCAGGCAGTGGGCTCGGTCAGACCAGAGTGGGTCGGACCTCTGCTGTATCTGGCGACGACTGGGTGAGTGGCCAAACCGTTACGGTTGCACTTGTAGGACGGCTTTTACTGCACAATGCACTGTATCTTGCCATAACATATGTTTTGTATTTCTCAAGTGTCGTAGTACGGCGTATTACTTTTCAGTAACCCTCGACCTTTCTATCTGCCTCAAGTGCCTGCTCAACAAGTCTATTGATCGATTCTCAAGTGGGACTGAGAAATTGATAGGCCATTCTTACATAATGGCATATCATCAGGGCATCGCTGGCATTCCGTGACTTGATCCGATTCATAGATGGACCGCCGGCCGGCTGGCTGGCTCTCCGCCTCTGACGCCACCAATGTGGAATGTTCAGTCCGGCGTGGTGCCCCGGCAGTCGGTCGGTGACGCAGTATCCCACCCCTGTGTCTCTGCGCCGCTGCACGTTCTGTGGTGCCGTGCACCGGCCGCGGCCGGCAGGGGCGTGCTGCCGGCGCGCCCTGTTTTCCCGTGTCGGTCTCAGTTTCCGCGGCCGGCGGACGCCGGGTGGGGTCGAACGCTGCTCAGAGTATCCTTATAGGGCACACAGCACATAACTCCATCCAGCACGGTGAAACGGGGTGGAATTTACCCTGCAATTGTGAAGCCATAGACCTCAGTATACCGTGGCACACCGCGATCCGTGGTAGAGCCGATCGCTTTCGATTCAAACCTGTACGCGGTGAACCCGCACCACGGCGCGGCTGCAGACTGTTCCACACTGTAATAGCCGCTATGGCTGGTTTTTGCCGGCTCTATGGCGCTCCCGTTTGCTGGTCCCTGTGACCCGTTGGCGGAGTGCCTGCAGTCTGGAGTCCAGAGGCCGGAGTCCGGAGTCCGGAGCCCGGACTCCGTGGGAGCAGTCCGAGTCCGGGCGAACAATGGCGCGGCGCCGTATTTCGCGTCACGTCTGATCGGCCGGTGCGCGGCTCACGTCACGTCTGATTGGCTGGTTGGCGGCGTACGTGACGGCCGAACGGTCGTCATTATCCCGTCACGGCGCTGCCACAGACGGAAAGGAAAAACGCCGCCACCGCCGCACCGCAGCGGCACGCGCTTCCTGGGGGACTCGGAACGGTGCGACCTCAGGGCGGTGCAGCTCAGAGTCTCTGGGCCTGAAACATGTAAGGACCTTTTAAACGAAAATCAAATTGCTAAACCCTAAATTAAAGGGACTATCCCACCTTTAACATGGGGTTTGAGTTGAGATAGCCAAGTTTGCGGCGAGGTTCAGAAACCACTATCTATCTAGGTTGCAACCCCCGCGGCCTCTTGGTGTTGAAGAAATTCGTTCCCTTCATTTGAAAATGGGCCTTGTGCAAGGCCCTATCTTCAACATGGAGCGACCGTTAGTTGACGTCACCTCGTTTAGTCATTCTGATTTAAATGGGTTTGTTCGTTGAAAAATCGCTTAAAACTTGGTCTGAACTTTGTTGTGGTGCCTACAGAGTAAAAAGAATCAGCTTTATGACAGTAATGTGGCCTGTGGAAGGAGGTAATTTTCGGCTGTGACGTCACATATTTGAAAGTTTGTGTTTGGAATATGGGAAGCCTAAGATGTTTAATGAAAAATAAATGCCAGAACCGTGTTCCTGGTTATCCAATTTATAAAGTCGGGCACAATTTAACTGGTTTTAACAACATTTTAGAAGGTGGGATAGTCCCTTTAACCAACTTCCTGCAAGGTTTTTTTTGAAATTGGAATCGTTCATTGGCAGTCAAACAACTAAAAGCTGCTGATTTGCTTATGTGACCATTGACCAGGTGCTGCGAGCGTTTTTGAAGACCATGTCCGTCACTGACCTGCCCCAGACCGCTGGCCGGTCTGTTCCCCCGCGGCCCGCAGTAAAGCCGGACGGTAGGTATATACGGTGAGGGTGCCGACTGCCGACCGGTCTGCCGGCTCGGGTGTCCCGCCCGTCCGGTGTCGGTGTCAGGGGCGGGGTACGGGGGACGGGGTACGGGGCGGGCTGTGTCGGCTGCGGTAACTGCACCTTGTGGAGTGCGGAGTGCCTCCGCCGCGGACTGTGCAGGAGCCGGCCTCCGCTGCGGAATTATCCGCCGAGTGCAGCGCTGACCGCCGCGGCAGGTATGCGGCCCTGACCCGTCCGGTGCTGTGTGTGACCGGGCCGCCGCTGCACCGCTCTCTGTGTGTACTGCACACGGCGCTCCCCGGCTCCCCGACAATCCGCTGACAGCCGCGCCCCTCGCCCTCTGTTGCAGCTGGAGCCGGACGAGCGGCATGGTACCGCCGAGCACACCCGGTCGCTGGAGGAACGGATACAGGTCAGTTTCGGGTGAGGGCAGGGACGGGGACGGGTCAGTGTGACGAGGGTAGGGATGGGGTCGGGTCAGCGGTGGTGATAACAGTTGACTGGTTTGCCGACAAATATATGCTTACTACTTAGGCCTTAGAAGGCGGCATGTGCTCACACTGGCATTTGCGCAACGTTTCTGGTGACACATCAAATCTGTTTGTGCATTTGCTAACACTTGTTTCGTGTGTTAGCAAGCTTCTCTGCCGTTTTGCGGTTTCAGGCTAAGCTGCATTTTTACGTTTGGTATATCCGTGGGATAGGTATGTTCTTACAACATTAACCTGTCTTATCTAAGTTCAGTAATTTGAATCCGTCTCAAGCGCTGCTCGCTGCGCTGAGTGCGAGTTTTTTTTTTCGTATAGCGCCGCTTGGGTCGTGAGAACTGAGTCCGCAGCAGAATGCACTATCAGTTTTACAATCCTGTGAGCCTGCGTCGGAGGCTGGGTCGGTGGACGGCCGCCGTACTTTGGACGGCGCGCCGCCGCAGCGGCCGACTGACCGGCCGGGAGGGGCGGGATGGCGGAGTCTGGTCAGACGGGGTGCTGAACTGTTGACTGGTTACAGAAGTGCTGGGGCGTTGAGGGGCGGGACAGGTGTCGAGATGATGACTGGCCAAGTGGGTGCCGTGGGCGCCAGGTCGAGTGGCTGTCTTCCCATGTCCCAGGATCCCCTGTTCACGTTCAAACCACCAGACAGCAACCCATTGGTCTGCCACCCGTGTCAGGGCTCGTCACAAGGGGCGCTGCCGTCCGTCTCCGGCCAGTGTCGGACCTGTCCATCTCTCCGAGCTGAGTCACCCTGTGGTTCCACCTCGCGTCGTCTGGTAGTCGCACCCAGCCCCACTCCGTCCGCCGGTCCCACCCAGCCCTGCTCGGTCGGCCCGGGCCGGTGGCGGCGCCCCGGTCACGGCTCGGTCACGCCCCGACCGGGCCGGCTGCCGGCTACATCACGTCTCTATGCGGGGGCACGGCCGGCGCACGGCCACGGCGCACGGCCGGCCGCCGGGGCGTGCTCGGCTGCGCCATGGACTCGTTCACCGCCCTCCGAGCTACGTGACCAGTCAACAGGTTCCTGCGCGACGGAAATGGAAGGGCAGCGGCGGCCGTGCAGAATGTAAATCGTATGGAGATGCGCTCCTTGGGACATTCGTAACGGGCCGTGGGCGTACTCGAACGTTCAGTGAACCTGCTTACGCACGGTTCTCGTGAGTGGGGCCCGGGAGGGAGGCCGCCACGACTCCAGGTGACGGCCGCCGCTGTGCAGACGGAGGCTGGCCGTTTGGGCTGTCTGGACTCGGCCTGCCGTCGGGCCGCGGTGACTGGCCGCTGCCGGCCGGGCGGGCGGCTCCGACGGCAGACCGGTCTGGCCGGTCAGCAGCGGCGTCCGAGAGCCGCAGGATCCCCGCGCCAAAGATAGCGCCACTCCAAATAACGGGGGGCGGCCGCCGGCGTCCGGGGAAATTCCGGCTCGGTCTCGGCGCGCGGTACGGACCCGGCGCCGTTCGGACGCCGCTCACCGCGTACCGATAATCCGTCCCGAACGGAGAACTGAGGAGGCCCTAGCTTCTGGTGAAGATGCTGAGCCTCTTCCTTTCCAAGTGCCGTGGCGTTCTTTGGTTAATTCCGAACCCGTGTTCTCCATCAGCCCCCATTACCGGGATATTCCATTCCCAATGCACCGAAGTACGTTTTTCTCCCCTGACGCAGCTCACGGTAGGGGCGTGTGTTTCCGACCCCCGTTTCTCGGAGTGGCTGGGCAGGCGGTCCGGCCGCTGCCACCGCCAGTCACGCGATGCCAGCCAAGATCCGTCCCAGGCTGGTTCGGCCTGACGCCGGCCTTATCCCATGCAACGTCTAGCACGGAGTCGCCTCGGCGTCGCTCGCCAGCGGACCCGGGTACGGAGGCGGTCCTGGCCGGCGTCCTCGGGCGCGCGCCAGCTCAGTCCGGCGTCTGTGTGGGGCGTCCTGCGCGGCGCCGCTCCGCCGGCCGGCCACCTCCGGCGTGCTGGCCGGCCACCTCCGGCGTGCTGGCCGGGCGCGCCGCGGCACCACACGCCCGGCCGGCGCGCCAACTGGCGCTTTTGGCCGGCCAACCAGACCGACCGGTTTGCTGCAAAAATCGCCAGAAATTGCGGTGAATTGAAGGTCTCGCCGCTCGCGACTGGACGCCGCCGCCGACTGGCTTTTTCCTCGTAGAACAGAGGGCAAAGCACGCCGGCCACAGCGGCGGCGGCGCGGAGGCAGGGGCAGAATCGGCGATCGGTGGCGCGCCGATAGGTGCTGCTGCTGGAACACCGTAAGGTGCAGGGTACCGGCCAGGCAGGATCAGGTGCCGTTCTGGGGTGGACGCGGCGACACGCTGTTCGCTGGGGGACGCTATTGGACCGTCGGGCCGCCGCTGTCGCTCCTGCCGCCGCATCGAGCGGGGCTTTCCGTGTGCACGCGGCCCGGGCGCCGCCATGTGACTGGGGTCGGTACTTGGCACTGGACGGCCGAACAACGACTCTGCAAGGCACTAGGGAGACATATCAATACAAAATTTGCAAAATAATATAGGTACTTTTTTCAATGTAGCCTTGCTATGCCACTAAGAGGATCATGTTCCACTGGAGAGGACTTCCACCGGGCCGAGGGATCGCCTGATGTCGCCGTTCTCGACTTTGTCCGCTGCTCGACTGGTGAAGGCTAGGGTGGCCCCCGCGGGCTGGCCGGACGGACCACGGACCGGGACATGCATGGATGCGGCGGTGCCGAGGGTCGCCTGACGTCCGCCACCTGTACCGGCGGCCGCTGAACGGGTCCTCGCTGCGGCGGGGGGGGGACAATGCCACGTGTCAGCGGCCGGGTGCCACGTGTCACGTGAGGGCGGGACCGGCCGCGTGGGGCCGCCGCCCGCCGACACAGCCGGCGTGACGATGCAGACAGACAAAATGGCCGGCATTGTTTTATTGTGCCATTATCAGGAGCCAGGAATGGCACGATCCTAGTTCATAACCAGTTCAATGTTTTGTCGAGCGCTCGATTTGGAACCCTGTTACTCTACGCCCGCTCGCAGTCCTGTCGCCCGCTCGCAGCCTACCCCGAAGCGAGCCTGCTATGTCCGTGTGCCGTCCCGCAGCGGTGCCCGCCCCGCCGCGCCGGTTGCGTGCGTTGCCAATCGGCGCCTTGTGTCCGTGCGGCGGCGCCGTGTTCTCGGAGCTGGCGTCGGCCGCGGCGCCGGGCGGCGCTCTCAGCCGCCGCGGCTGTCCTTGGTGCAGAGATTACTCTCACCAGGGTTTAGCCGACAGAACGGCTGGAATCTGCAGCCATATCCCCGCTCCGTGCGAGAGTTGCTCGGTCATGCAGCCTTTTCATTTGTCTTGAGCCAGCAATTTGGGGTAACCATCTTGTTTCTCAGTTATTTCTTTGTAGCGATACAATGAAAATGTCCATGAGTTGAAGGGAGTGATCATGGGCGCCACGCTGTTTTCACCTCTGAACCAAGGCTGCCGCACGGATATCATGTAATCTGTATGGCATTTCGCTGTAGGGGAGGGTAGGAAGGCGACAGAACAGGAAAACGTGTGTGTCTGTACGTACTGCAGCACGCCGTATGTACGGTACGGCCGGGTACCGCCGGTGAGTGCAGCGGCAGCAGCAGCCGAGTATAGGTAGTCACAGGGTCTGCCCTCCACCAGCGCTCACGGTGACCGCTCTGTTTCCTCAGGAGCTGGAGGAGCAGCTGCAGCGGACGGTGGACGCGCACCAGGAGCAGCTGGCGGCGCTGCAGGACAGCCACCAGCAGCAGCTGCAGCAGCTGCGCCGGCCGCCGGCCGCGGTGAGTGTCGGTGATGTGTTTCTGTGCCGTGTTGCAGTCCCTGAGCGGGGCGGGGACCGGGTGGAGCTGGGTGCGGCCCGCGGCTGTCGGCTGGGTGTGGGCCGGGGGGACGTCCAGCGGACGCTGACCGGACGCGGGGAGCTTGGTACCGCGGCTCGGCGCTGGGACCGCGGCTGCCGCGCCGCCCGGCGGATAAGATAGGCGGCGGCGGCGGCCAGCTGTCGGTTCCCGGCGCTGTCTGCGGGCCGCCTATCGACCGCGCCGGCACACCTGTGCACCTCCACGGTCCGCCCGCATGTCGCCGCGGCCCGCGACAGGCCGTGGGGAGCTGCGCGGCGTCGCGCGGGTCGGCCGGCGCACCGCCGACACACCGCCGCAGCTGCGCGGAACGGGACGGCGGTGGCCCCCACCCGACCCCACCCGACCCCAGTCCCGCAGTCCCGCAGTAATCCGCCACTAATGGGATGTTGACGGCTTATCATACGGGCGGTGAGGGCAGATTAATTAAACGGCGACGGCTCAGGTGTTGGCCGTAATAGGGGTGGGATGCAGAGCGATGACGCCCCGTTTTTATCCGTTTATATCAAATGGCGGGGACCGTTTAGCTGTCTGCATTTTTATCCACGGCAGAGGTCTTTTAGCTGTACTAATGAGGCAGTAAATAGTAAAAGCCTCATTTGTAAATGCTTCGGTGCGGCACAATACACGATAACTGCCTCACAATTGCTCTGCCTGCCCTTGCTCGCTCCTGCCCCAGTTTGCCTTTTAATACATCGGTCCGGGCTGGAGTCTCACCTGTCCCGTGCCGTGTCCCGGCAGGAGGAGAATGGCTCGGACGCTGCGGCTGGCGGCGCGCCGGTGGAGGAGCCGGCCGCCTCCCCGGCGGCCGCGGAGGAGCCCTCGGCGGAGGAGGCGGACCTGCGCCGGCGGCAGCAGCGGCTGCGGACCACGCTCCAGCAGCTCACTGCTGAGCGGGACCGGCTGGCCGCCCGGCTGGAGGAGACTGGCGCGGAGCGGGACCGGCTGACTGCGGACCTCAGCCGGCTGACTGCCGAGAGGGACGCGCTGAGCGCCGAGCAACAGCAGACCCAGACGGAGCGGGAGGAGCTGCGGGCGCAGCTGCAGCAGGCCGCGGAGGAGCTGAACACGCTGAGGGCCGGTCTGACGGAGACCACCGAGGAGAAGGAGGCACTGGTGGCCAGCCTGGAAGAGCTCGACCTACAGAACCAGGCCGCTAACGGTGAGTAGGCGATGGAAATCGATGGATTCCTACAAAGTTATACGTTTCCTCGCGTTAGATTCGGTGCCAGGTTAGTAGGTCCCAGGCCCTGTAGACCCCGATTCCATTTCATACAGACCGCACCATGCAGTGGAAGGGCTCGGTTTATCCCGTGGCATTTCTCGTGAGTCACTCCTAGATGAGCAGCTCCCTCGCTCGCTCGACTGGTGGTTTCCGGTATTGCGTGTTACTGGTTGCCTCGTTCGCGTGCTGTGAGCTGCCCCACACTGCGCTATGAGCCGGTACACCCAGTCTGGCGCCCCGGTGTCGGTTTTCCGCGGAGCGGGGGCGCTCGGCGGCGCTGTGCCGCTCCGCGCCGGCCGTGTATCGCAGCCGATATTGAGCCTGGCTCGGCGCCGGCGGCCGCCGCTGTTTGGACACACCGATACACTATCTGGGCCGCAATAACGGATAACACGGAGCCAGCCGACGCCGCCCCGGATCCAGCGGCTGGCGGCCGGACCTAGCGGGGCTCAGCGGCCGGACTTTGCGGGGCTCAGCGGAGCGCTTTGCTAAACTGATGGCACCTTTCAATATGGGCAAAGTAATGAAATCGGGGAAGATTGGATTCACTAACGGGTCTGTCTTATAAATATGAGAGGATTATAAATTACACACTCTCTTTCCTCCCACCCACGCAGATATAGAAGCCTCTACGCCCCTCTGGTGTAAAAGCTCAATGATCTAAGCATGAATTACGACCCGGCTATTCGTCATTTCGTTTCCTGAGCGGTGTTTGACATTAGCGGGTTTCGTATTTGGCGTTATATTCACATAACCTGTCGGCCGGTCGGGCGGTGCCGCGCTGTGCAGACCGGGGTGTGCGGTGTTCGGTGCCGCGCTGTGCAGAGCTGAGTGGTGCGGTGGTCGGTGGCGCCCCGTGCAGAGTGCGGCGGTGGCTCTGCCGCCGTCCCGGCTGCGCCACGTCACCACCCGCTGACGGCCGGCACCTGTGCCGCCTCCGCCGCCCTGACGGCAGCGCACCTGGTCACACGGCTGACTCACCTTCCTCGCTCCCTCCCTCCCCCTCTCTGCGGTTACAGAGCAGCTGCAGCGGGGCCGCGAAGAGTCCGCCGCCCTCCGGGAGCGGCTGCTGGCTGCTGAGGACGAGGCCCGTCTGCTGACCACGGCCCGGGACGAGCTGCTGGACCGGCTGAAGGCGGGCGCTGATCAGACGGCGGAGCTGACAGCGGACAGAGACCGGCTGCAGAGCTCACTGTCAGAGGCGGAACAGCGGGCGGCGGCGCTGACTGCGGAGAGGGATGAACTACAGACGCGACTGCAGGAGAGCGGCCAGCCACGGGAGGAGGAGAGGAGAGAGGAGGAGGAGAGGAGGGAACGGGAGGAGGAGGAGAGGAGGGCGCGGGAGGTGGCCGAGCTGACGGCCAGCAGGGACCAGCTGCTCGAGAAGCTGCAGAGCCAGCAGCAGCAGGCCGAGACGGCGGAGACGGAGAGGGAGGGGCTGCTGGCGAGACTGCGGGAAAAGGAGCAGGAACTCAGCGTCCTTGACAAGGAACGGGAATCATTACTGGAGAGACTACAAATTCAGGAACAAAACCAGGCCTCCTCAGAGGCGGAAAGAGGCGAAATTTCCGAAAAGTTACGAAATCAAACGGCAGAGCTCTCCGCCCTTAGTTCTGAAAGAGACCAACTGATCGAGAAATTAAGAGAAGCTAAAGAGGAAGTTGATGCTTTGAATGAGAAAATTCAGAAGAAAACTGAAGAGTTTGATGCTTTGATAGCCAGCAGAGACGAACTCTCGGAAAAGCTGCTTCAGAAGGAGGAGGAGACCGCGGCGCTGACGACGGCCCGGGACTCCCTGACGGCCCAGCTGAGTCAGAAGGAGCATGAGACGGCGCTCCTGACGGCGGCCAGGGACGAGCTGACGGAGGATCTCGCTCAGAGGGAGCGGGAGGCGGCCGAGGTATCGGTCTCCGCGGACCAGCTCACCCAGGAGCGGCGGCTGAGGGAGGCCGCTGAGCAGCAGCTGGAGCTGAAACTCCGCGAGCTGGACGGCACGGCGTCAGAGAAGGCGGCGCTGGCCGGCCGGCTGGAGCAGCTGGAGCTGCAGCTGCGCGATGCTGAACAGAGTCTGAGCGCGGCCACCGAACAGCTGCAGGCAGAGAAGGCGCAGGCGGAGGCGCTGCTCAACGAGCAACCGTCCAACCACCAACCAGTCGAAGACGTAACTGTCGTCAAGGCGCACGTCAATTCGGTAGAGGGCGCAATAAAACCCGCACACCAGCCAGACCTGAGTGCCGTTCAGACTCTCGATCAGGCCGAGGATGAAGAGGAACCGACATCACTTGACCACAGTAGTCTGTTGGAGCGTCTCACCAAGCTGATGTCTGACGGTGAGGAGCTGCGAGTCTCCGTCTCCCAGGTCCTCGCCTCTGTCGGTCCCTGCACCCCGCCGCTCGCCTCTGATCTGTCCTCAGACGGCCCCTCCGCCCCAGTCCCCGCGCTGGTCTCCCTCGTCGAGCGGCTGCAGTCTCAGCAGCAGCGGCAGGCGCGGCTGAGCGCGCTGGCCGTGCGCCGCTGCCGGGAGCTCGAGGAGCTCAGTGACACGCTGCAGAGCTCGGTCAGTGAGCTGACGGAGCAGCTGGACGCGCTCGAGTCGGGCGGCGCGCTGCCTCCCTCCCTGACTGAGGAGCACCGGCAGACCGGGCTGCGGCTGCTCGAGCTGGCCACGCTCTTCAACTCGGAGGACATTTTCGCGTCCAACTCGTGCACGGCCTCGCTGCTGGACTGGCTGGAGGCGGCCATCAAGGAGGTGCAGTGGCGCGCACAGGAGGCCGGCCGGCAGCTGGAGCAGGAGCGCGCCGAGCGGCTGGCGGCGCAGGAGCGGCTCCAGGAGCTGGAGCAGGAGCGGCTGCTCGGCTCCACCGAGAAGCTGGAGACCATCTCGGAGGACGCCGAGCGGGTGGCCGAGCTGGAGGCGGAGGTGGCGCGACTGCGGCAGCTGGCGCACCTGGAGGAGGCAGAGGACTGCGACCGGCTGGAGAGCGGACAGCTGGAGAGAGGACTGGAGGCCGTCCAGCTGGCGAGAGGAGGGGAGGGCGGGCCGGTGCAGAGCGGACTGGAGGAGCAGATGGCGCGGCTGGCGGCGGAGCGACAGCGGGACGAGGCACTGAGCAGCCTCCAGCAGCTGCAGCAGCTACTGGACGCCAGGGAGGAGGGCCGAGAGCGGGAGGAGCAGCTGCGCTACGAGCAGGCCGAGCTGGCGGCGCGCTGTCAGACCCAGGACACGGAGCTGGCGGAGCTGAGAGCTGAGCTGGCCGCCCAGCGCGCCGCGGCCAGCCAGCTGACCGACGAGGCAGTGGAGCTCTCCAGGATGATACAGGAGGTAGAGGCGCTGAAACTGGACAACCAGGGTCTGCTTGAGAAACTGACTGCGGCAGAGGAGGAAAAGAACACCATTCAACAGCAGCGTGACACCGTCCAGTCTGAAAATGACCGGCTAAACACCATGCTGAAAGAGCTAGACGAGGTGAAACTGGCAAATGAAAATCTGCTTACAACGGTAAGCAATATCGAAGCTGAAAAGAAAGAAATCAAAGAGGAGCACAACATCGTTTTATCGGAGAAAGACAAACTGAATTTGGCCATCCAGGAGGCGGACAGGGAAAAGGAAAAACTTAGAACAGAACTAGCGGAAGAAAGAGAGAAACTTAGCTTGGCCATCGAAAAATCTGACGGAGAAGCGGAGAGTCTTCGAACGCAGCTCGCGCAGGAAAACGATCGTCTTAATTTGTTGGTTCAAAAGTTCACTGAGGACCAGGAAAAGCTAAGCGTGCAGTTAGCTGAAGAAAAGGGGACTGTGACCTCACTGATTCAGCAGTTTGACGAGGAACGGAGGAAGCTGCAGGCCCAGCTGCGGGAGGAGTCGGAGCGGCTGGGCGCGCTGGTGCACAGCTCCGGCGAGGAGCGGGACCTGCTGCGGGCGCAGCTGGCAGAAAAGTCGGGCAGCTCCGGGGAGCTGGTGCGCGCGCTGGAGCGCTGCCAGCGGCTCGAGGTGGAGCTGGACCCCTGGCGGCGGCTCTCCTCCATCATAGAGTCCTCGGCAGGGAGTGCCGCGCAGAGTGGCGGCCACTCCGAGTCGACGGAGGAGCGGTCCGGAGAGCCGGCCGACGGACCGGCCGAGTCCCAGTCCCAGCCGTCCGACCCGGCCTCCGCCCCGTCAGAGTCGCCCTCGCAGCCCGCGGACCCGGCGGCGGCCATCGAGGCGGCCGCGGCGGCGCTCAGCCGTCTGACGGAGCTGGCAGAGCTGGGCCGCCGGCTGTCCGCCGAGCGGGACGTCTGGGCCGGCGAGCGCCAACAGCTGATCGCCGCGCTCAACCAGAAACACTCTGAGAGCGTGCAGTACCACGCCGAGATCCAGCGGCTGTCGGCGGCCGGCGGCCAGCAGGCCGAGCAGCTGCAGCTGACGGCTGCGCAGCTGGCGCAGACGCGGCGCGCCCGGGACGAGGCGCTGGCGCAGTGCTCTCAGCTGCGCGCCAGCCAGGACCAGCTGCTGGTGACGCTCCAGGAGCGCAACCAGACCGTGCACGACCTGCAGAACAAGGTGAGGACCGGTGGGGGCTGCTGGTGAAATATCCATTTCCTCTCCTGGTCGCCAGTCTTCACTCCCTGGTGAAATGAAATGTCAGATTGACGAATCACCAAGAAAGTTTGGCTATTATCGTTTGGTGCCTTCCTTCACTGTTATGCTGTTAAGTCAATATTCTGGCATTCAATCAGTTCCTCTGTACTGACTAGTGCTGGCTATACAGGTTACTGTATGCTCAACTGAGCCGCTACACGCGGCAGTGCTGGTGTCGCTGTCAGTGACCGTACCGTGTATAACCCCCGCCGTCTGTACCCTGTAGCACGCGGCAGTGTGAGTGTCGCTGTCAGTGACTGTACCGTGTCTAACCCCCGCCATCTGTACCCTCAGTCCGACCAGCTGGAGGAGGCTGAGCGGCGGCTGCAGACCGAACTCCGCCGGCTCCGCGAGCATCTAGTCACCATCGAGGACAACTACACACAGGAGGCGGTGCACGCCGAACAGCGCGAGGCGGCGCTGCGGGAACGGATCACCTCCGAGCAGCACCTCACAGCAGAGAGGTGGGGACCTTTGTGAATATCTACTCATAACTTATGTAGTTTTCCACACAGCCATCGTCATTCTCTTTATAGCATTTCCGAGTATGAGTAGTGTCAACAAATCGCTGATAATTATGCCGCCTTCCCTCTCCGCAGTGAGGCGGCCTCTCAGACCATCGAGTCCCTCCAGGAGCAGCTGATGACCGTCTCACAGCAGCGCGATGACGTCACACTGCAGCTGGATGACGTCACCCAGTCGCTGAACAACCTGCAGCGCGTGCTCGAACAGTTCCAGCGAGAGAAACGGCGAGAGGTGGAGCTGGCCACCAGCGCCGCCAAGCGGCAGACCAAAGAACTAGAGGAGCAGGTTGCAACTCTCAAGGTAGGTATATATATTTAAGTGTGTGTAACTTTTTTAAATTATAAATTTTTATAATTATATTTTTTTAATTTAACATTTATCAATGAGAAGAATAGATGGATGATTGCGACAAATGATTTCCTAGGCATCGCACTACGCGTTATTTTCTCCCGGCTCGTTCTCACTGGTCCAATATATGCCCGTTTCGGACTTGCGCTCGTATTCCCCCTGTGTTCACGGCCCTCCGTCTCCCTCTCCCCTGTAGACCCAGCTGTCGGAGGCCAGTGCCGGTCTGAAGGCGGCCAACCGGCTCAACGAGCAGCTGGACCGCAAGGAGCAGCTGATCCTGGCGCTCAAGTCGGACGGTAGGTACCGGTCTCAGGTCCTCGGTGGGACTCTGGCCCCAGCCTGCGGGCCTGCGGATCTCGGACTGACCCCTGTGACGGGGACTCAGTGGGGTCGTGTGAGTGCGTGTGGTGGTTTTCGCTTGCGGTCCGAGCTCGCCGGGACTACTTCGGGACGTCTCCGCCAGAGGCGCTGCTGCTGCTGCCGCCGGCTGGGCGCGCACAAATATCAGCAGGTAATTCTGGGCTGCGTTCACTGTGCCCAGGAGCCTGACTGGTATGTGTGTGACCTGAGCCGGGTG
Organism: Amphibalanus amphitrite; assembly: GCF_019059575.1. Taxonomy (NCBI): domain Eukaryota; kingdom Metazoa; phylum Arthropoda; class Thecostraca; order Balanomorpha; family Balanidae; genus Amphibalanus; species Amphibalanus amphitrite. Next base: position 428,391 of record NW_024881637.1, read on the forward strand.
CCGGCATGGCCTGCTCCGCCGCCGCCGCCGCCGCCCCCGGAGCCCGCCCGTCTGCCTGCCTGCCTGCTGGACCCTCTGCTGGCGGACCGGACCCGCCGCGCTCTGTCCCCGGCTGGCTGACGCGGGGGTCACTCGGGGCTGCGCCAACCAACCGACAGGGCGGGACGCTTGGTTGCGCACGACGGGTACATCTCTTTACTTTTGATTACAGCATTTGGTTGAGTTGAACGTGGCGCCTTTGGCTGTCCGGTCCTGCTTTTTCCTCCTTGTTCCTCGCTTATTTCCCGAACGGCTTGTAATCCAAACGCTATGCTTCCTGCCGTGTTTGGCACGTTTCGGGAAGTTCCTGGCGCCGGTTTTTCTCCTTGGCCCCGGGTGTGTGGCTGTGTGTTGTCCCCCCCCCCTCCCGCTAGGCTTCGGTGCATGTCTGCATGTTTTGACGCGACCTGGCATGTCCGGTATTCTGTGGCTTTGCATGTTGCCTGCATTGTGCGATGTTGGACTCTGAAGGTCAGTTGGGGCGAGCAAAATCATCTCCGGCGCGAAACATGCCGAGCAGCATTCTTTAGTTGTTTCTTTCGTGATCGTATTAGTTACAACGCTTTCTAGAAAACTAAAGTTAACTCAAAGCTCAAACGATTTGTAAGCTTTCTTTAACTCTTCTTACGAACAAAATTACAGTACTGGATACTTTGCCGATATTGATGCCCAATAATATTCAATGTTGTTTATCCAATGCATGTTCCTGAAGTCAGGATTCAGGCGGCTCTGCCCGTGTACTATATGACGTCCAGCACGCCGCCAGCTGTGTCTGTTGTGCCGTGTTCACGGCCCGGAGTCCTGTACAGTATGTGTCCGTGTCTGCCGGCCGCCGCCTCTGCACCGCGTCTCCGTCCGCCGGCGCTCGGTGCGCTCGGTCCGCCTGTACCGTCAGCGCAGCGCGGTGCCGGCGCGGTGCTAATCTCACATGGTAACGCTGAGTGAGGCTCGCTCTCGGCGTGCTCTGTGAGGTGAGCCCGCGCCGGCCGCTCTCACCCCAGCGCGCACCCGCCCGCCGCTCTCACCCGCCCTGCTCACCCGTCTCTGTCTGTCTGTCTGTCTGTCTGTCCGTCCCGCCTCCGCCCGTCCGCCCGCACCGCTCACCCGTCTGTGTAGCTCGGCCCGTCTGTCTGTAAATAACAGCCCGCCGGTGACTGAGGCGGGGCTCCATCCGCCGCGCACCGCCCGCCGCCGGTCCAGTAGCACGGCCGTCCCTCCGCTATCAGTCGCTTCGTTCGTGTCTACCCGGCTCGGCTGGTTGGGGCTCGCTGTAGAAACCTCTGTGGAAATGTTGTTGGTCAGGGGCGTGGTTTTGATCCACTAAGGATGAGGAATAGACATCTGCTAATGTATTTCACCCTTAAATGAAGGCGATTATGCCGCTAGGGCACTGGGTATTTTAGCACACCCAAAGCTGTGAAAGAATGCACTAAGCTTTGAAAGAATGCACACCGGCATTTCCGCCTGAGTCAACGCTGTTATGACGCAGAATGGTGTATCTGTAATGCACGAACGTAGTTAAAAGCATTTGATCCCTGCAACCGGTATTGTTTTGTTTACTGCTGATTGTGTTTTGTTTCCGTTCTCCGTCATATAGCATTGTTAAACACGGTTATAGTGCACATGCGTCTTTGGAAATCGTCATTGTTTCGCACATTTTATGTTGTTGTTTATGCGGATTATGCCTCAGTTGCAATTAATATCGCAAATCTTGTGTATTCTGTGCTCATTTACCAGCGCTGCATGGTGCAAAGTTTTCCGTCTGTACTTGGAATGACCATATATAGTTTTGTTTTCTTAGTTTGAACGTCATTACTGATGTCAACAGTAGCCCTTTCGTTTTCATTTATTTCGTCTGGCAGTGACTGCGCAGAGGTAGCGATGAGGCGCACCTAGGCCTGCCGCATGTCCCCCAACCGCCTCGAATGTGGTGCACCTCCCCATGTAGGGGAGGGTGGCCAGACTGACCTCCAGATGCAGTCCACCGCGCATGCGCGCCCCGCCGAGCCGCCCCGGGCAGATCTGAGTATTACTTCAGGTACTGGATGGTTGGATCTCAGTGTCGAAGCAATGCTCGGACTCTGTCTGGGGCCCCGCACCAGCCGCCGCATGCCACGAGACTCTGCTGAGCGCCCCACGGCGGCACCTTCACAGCGGGACACCGTCCGCGCCGCGCCCGCTGCGTTAGCGCGCATGGTATCGAATTTTATTTCAGTCATCTGCTATTTTGTATTGGTTTGATGAGTTGTTACCAGTAATATTGCATGACTATACGCGTTGCTGAAGTTACGGAGTTGCTAGCAGCGTTGACGTCACCTGCTACTTATTTCTGATTAGTTTGTGCATTATTTATTATGATTATATGCATTGTGACTTGTTTTACCCGTTGATGTTGCCTCTTTCGCCCGTTAATGTTGCTTGTTTAACCGCGAGTGATGTCAATGCTGAATCGCATGCATAAATTTCGCTCTGGCTGAAGATACAATGTAACATTTTTGGCCCGCTCCATTGGCTTTTACGGAGTAGGTATTGGTACTGAATGGCTGCCTGCGAAACCGCTTTGATGAGTTTGTCATTACATTAAGTTGTCAGTCAGTTTGTATAAACTGAACATTTTTCGTCTTGTACTGCTGGTTAAAATGCCAGCCTCCTCGACTAAGCAGTATGGCCCTAACTGAATCTGATCGAGCCGCTGACTATGACCTGTACCGGGACGTGTATCTACTGCCCGCTGGCCGCCCCAGACCCACTGACAGTCCCCGCCGCCGTCCGGTGGCCGTGCCCCTCCGTCTACAGTCGAGGCCAAGGTGGACGCCAACATCCGACTGCAGACCGAGCTGGACGAGCTCAAAGGCAACACCTCCGGCAAGGTGGACAAGTAAGGACCCGACCTGATTCTCACACTAACTCATCAGTCAGTCTCACACTCCGGACCTGACCTGAGCAGACTCTCACACTCATACAGTGGCGTCTGCTGGTGCAGCCGACCGGGCGGGAGACATTAGCCAGTCGGGCCGGCGGCCGTTACTCGAGAATATCTGCAGAAACAGTGACAAGGCCGTGTTGCGTGATAATCACGATATCCGCGTTCTTAACGTTCTCTGTATGATAAGACGTAACTGGATCGTATTTATCAGATGGCTCGAACCCGTTACTGATGTTAACGTTAATGACATGGTAAGACTAAATCTGCTCATATCTCACATCGGGGTTATGTAAGACCCGGGGTCGTGGGGTTTTGCCAGCGCTGACTCCGCTCGTTCCGCCCGCAGGACGCTGGTGAAGAACCTGGTGGTCGGGTACGTCTCGGCGCCGGCCGGCCACGAGCGCGAGGTGCTCAGGGTGATCGCCACCGTCCTCGACTTCTCCGGCGAGGAGCGGGCGCGCGCGCGGCTGGACCCGGCGCCGGCCGCGCCCGCACCGCCCGGCGGCTCGCTCACTCAGGCGTTCGTGCGCTTCCTGGAGGCGGAGTCGACGCCGCGCAAGCCGGCCGTGCTTCCCGCCGAGCAGATGGCGCGAGACGCGGCGCGCCGGACCGAGGCGCGCGCCCACCGGGCCGCCACACAGGTCAGCACCGCCGTTTGTTCAGAGGAGGCTCCCAGAGTGGTTCACCGGGCTTCATTTATGGTATTTGCCGATTTAAATTCATAATTTTACTGAGAAGAGCTGTGTGGAATTAAATTTTTCTTTATTGTCAATTTCGATAATGTTATTGAGGTTTGCATTTAACAGTACAAGACTGACCAGTTAACGTCAACGTTCGTCGGTGCCCAAGTATGACGCCCGGAGTCTAACTGCCTGTGCCCCTCCCCCGCCGTCCAGCCCCGCTGACTCCCCCCGTCTGCCCACAGGGCCCGCCTCTGCCGCGGAGCACGCCACCTCCGGCTCAGCCGAGCCACTCCCGGCAGAGCTCCACGTCGTCCAACTTGCTGCTGTCGTTCTCTGACCAGCCGCCGGCGGAGGTGGCCGAGCCCAGCAGCGCAGTCCTCCGCGCCATTATCGGTGACGGCGCCGACGGCGGGGACGGCGCGCCACAGACGGACGCGGCGCACAGCTGAGCGCCGCGCCGCGCCGGTATCGCCGCGCCCCCGCCGCTCGGCCGCGCGGCCCGCTTATAAAGACTGTTATCTTATTGTCTCTAGTGTGCATACGAGAAATATAGTTGTGCTGGTGCTTGATTGACATTGACGAGGCCCCGAGTGTTCGACATGGTATATGGGCTGCCCACGAGTTGTGATTGTGACAGATATCGTTCTATTTTATATGGATGTTGCGGCCAAATATAATTGGTGAATAAATGATTATATGCATTCCATCACTGGTCTGTGGATTTGAATAATCGCGAGCGACTGGGGTACGGGAGCAACATGACACAATCACACTGCGCCTGAATGTATAAAAACACCCAGGGAGGATTTGAATAGCATGGGGAGGGGGGAACGAGGAATAAAAACATGGGAAGTATGTTTATGCTCGTAAATCGGATGGAGCGGGATAGCAGATGACTTCTTTGGGATTGTGGTGACTGGTGACAGCTGCACTGCCCGACCGGTGACCGGTGACCCGTCAACAGGGGTCAGGTCAGAGGCTTACGTTGGTCAGATGGTTCTCCAGGCATTGTCGGCCCCATCGGTGAACTGTCACCGAAAGTCAGGCCAGGTCTAGTCTCTAACATTGACCTCCCAAGGCATGGTCCATGGTCCATCCGGTGACCCGCCGCCAGAGGTCGGGTCAGGGGCCTGCAGGGATCAGAGCTCTCCGGGTGTGACCTGTCCCATCCGGTGACCCATCACCCGAGGTCAGGTCAGGGCTGTGTCAGTGGAGACACCGGGCGCTGTCTGTCCCGTGGGTTACTGGGTAGCGCGGCACGGCCACAACTTCCACGGGCTGTAACGACGCTGGTGTCGCCCGCACTGATACAGCTGCCGAGCAGAGGGTGATAACGGAGGTGGGAGCCGTCACAGCTAGCACACATCACCGCTGTGCCACACGTCTCTTCGTTCAGTAACAACAGAAGATCCCGCGTCGACCAGGACACCGGTCCGTTCGCCTCGGTAACCGATTGGTTCATCAGACAGACAGTCAGTCGTACCCCGCCCGACAATAATAGCTAGAACGGCTTGCGTAAATGTTATGCAGAACGACCTCAGGCTCAAAGTTCTCTCAACTCAACTCAAAGTTTCAGAGCGGCATATGAACTTACAAACCGGCTAACTGGACCGATAACATAACAAGATATCTCGTACCCTCACTAAGTTCCCACCGTTGATAGCAAGCCTCCGGCTATTTGCTAAGCTATTCGCTAATCAGTCAGAACCGGTCTTAAGCGGTTAATGTGAGCCTACCCTCTCCAATGCGGACTCACAGGCGCCTCGCGGGAGATATTACAGCGTCATCTCAGTCACATCCGTAAACAGACACTTGTTCCTCGGTTATTTACATGATCCCTACATAAGAAAGGTCCGTGAACACGGATACGATGTACCGCCTCCGGGACAGGTCAGTCTGTGCCCCTCCCCCTCCCCTCCCCCCCAGACCTCAGTGAGTCAGCCGTGACCAGTGCCGGTACGTGTCAGCTGCCGCCGGCCTCTCAGTGACCTTTTGTGTCAGTGTCACCGGGCTGACACCACCGGGCGGTGACACGCGCAGAGAGTGACAGATCCAGTGACAGGTGAATAGGTGCTCGGAGGAACTGAATAGGTGCTGACGCCGGGTCCCTGCGAGCCGGATACACCGCCGGCAGTGACACAAAACACACGTACCGCACACAGCACACACGCGCGCGGGGTGAGATCTGGCGGCCGATCGCGGCGGAATCCGCCGTCCGCTCCGCGCGGAGGCCACGTCTAACGGACGTGCCGCAGAGCAGGTCGAACGGAAGGTCGAACGCGGGGCCGGGTAGACGTGCCGCTCAAAGGGTGTCCGTCAGTCAGACGTCAGAGGCACACAAACATCACTCACTGGGACACGGTCTCTTTCGCCTCCACCCGTCAAAATACGCACCTGTTTACATCCTGCTGCAAATGAGGAAAATATGTTGTTGCACAATTGAGTTGAATATACCGGTTTTTATTATGATACAGTACAATGACAGTTGGCCAACATTCCTACAACAAAAATAATTTAAGAGGTCTTGGTCACACAGGATGTCAACATGAGGGTTCGAGACCAGTGATTGGAATAAAATTACACCATGGGATACCACATCACTGCACCCCCCCCCCCCCCATACACACACAAACAAAATGACGGCAACACCCACAGTCCCACACACAAACCAATAAAGCACCCATCACTCACAGACGAGGCTGTAACAATATCAACAAGGAGCCACTCGGCACGCGGGGTTCATGATAACCATATACTCACACTGCGAGCCATCACCCCGGCGTGGTATTGCCCGAATCTCTGGCAATCGATGGACAATAAAATTCAGTGACCGGGCCCCGACCCCAGACAAAATCACTCGTGATAGCACACCTCCCCTCGACTATGAGGTCGACAGGTGCGAGGATCAGGACTCAGGGGTCACACAGAGTCAGAGCGCCAGCCACGGTAGATACGGCTAACTGGAGCCACTACCAGTCTGGGAACAGGTAGATCTTCCCGCCGCTGGCAGTCTCGGAGGCAGAGGTCGACGGACTGAGACTGCCCGCCGTCCTGCCGGGCAGACCGAGCCAGACTAGATCAGCTCCAACTGAGGCCGGAGTTCCACCGTCGTAAAGTTCAGCTATAATTCAGAAGTCATTGCCGCCACACGATCCGTCAGCCACCTCAGCTGAGCTCACTGCCCCACACTGCACGCTGTGACGTCCGTCAGTCTGGAGCCGAGTCGTCCCATCCCGTGTAGTTTGGAGCCAGCCTGATCCTATCTCGCTGTCCGAGTGCTACCAACTCATTATAGGCGGCTGTTGGCCGACCCCGACCGGATCTCTGTCTCTCGACTCGGGGCTTCAATCACCTAGATATCACTCGGTCCCCCGATATCACTCGTCTATGAGTCCGCCGCCACTACTCGTCTATGAGTCCGCCGCCACTACTCGTCTATGAGTCCGCCGCCACTACTCGTCTATGAGCCCGTTGTCGTCGGCCTGCTCCACCAGCCGGCAGACGATGGGCGACTCCACGCCCAGGATGTACTGGCACGGCCGCGGCTCCAGCAGGTACAGCGACACAGCGTTCGGCGACTCGGACTGCTTACACTTGAGCTTCACCTCGACCGAGCGCGGCGCCGAGATCTCGTCACACATGGACCCGCCCGAGTAGAAGTGGGAAACGTGTCGCCGTCCGGCCGCCGGCCGCGGACGTTTCTGCGGGTTGTGCGTCAGCCACTCGCGGTGCACGTCACGGCTGAAGAAGCCCAGGTGGATGACCGTTCGCGTGCCGTCTCGGTTCACGTGGTACTGGTCGACCCGTTTGCCGTGGCAGAACTCGTAGCGCCACCAGCCGGTGCCCTGAAGGACGGGAGGAGGTTAGAGGGTGGAGAGAGAGAGAGAGACAGAGAGAGAGAGAGAGAGAGAGAGAGAGAGAGAGAGAGAGAGAGAGAGAGAGAGAGAGAGAGAGAGAGAGAGACCTGTCGCTCTCCCACATTATACTGAGTCCATTCAGAAAAAAAGTTAAAACACTTCCCTCCTTAACCACACAGTGGTCTGTCGCTCTCCTACCCCCCCCCCCCCACACACACATCCTCCTCACCCCATTAATACAGTGATCCGCCCTATCTCTCCCCTCTCACTCACCCCGTTAATACAGTGATCCGCCCTATCACTCCCCTCTCACTCACGCCATTAATACAGTGATCCGCCCTATCTCTCCCCTCCCACTCACCCCGTTGAGGCAGTGCCGGCCGGCCAGGAAGTCCTCGACCAGTTTCTCGTCGTAGACGGCCAGCGGCCGGGCGGTGGTGATTGGCGGCGGCTCGGCGTCCGCCGGCGTCGTGTCCGGGTCGGGCCCGTCCTCGGCGGGGGCGGCGGCGGCGGCGGGGGCGGCGGCGGGGGCGGCGGCCGGCGCGCCGTCCACCGGCCGCAGACCGTGCCGCAGCGCCAGACTCTGCGCCTCCAGCTCCAGCAGCGAGCGCGGCCGCTTGGGCGAGTTGGACAGGGCGATACAGTGGATGAGGTGCTCCACGTCCGCCGTCACCCTGCGAGCACAAGACGACCGTGAGAGGTGTGGAAGTGGCTGGGCGGTAAAAGCAGCATGTGTCTCCCATCCGCATTTGCGGAGAAAGGTGGTCCACTAGTGACCTCTAGCGACGTGAACGGACACTACAACCGTAGCACGACTTCAGTACGAATACAGATTAAAATAGAATGAGGCATTGCACTAGCACTGCAGAGAGCACGGTAAAGCTCAAAGCTACAAATTAGGCGAGCCATCGCCTATCAGTCTTCCTTGTAGTCTCTGTGAATCTATGACTCTTTGTAACTCTGTGACTCTGTAAGACTCTCGGTATGCTCACCTGTAGTCTGGGTGGGCGCAGAGCAGCGGTGACAGCACCACGATGACGTACTGGCAGGACGAGGTCTCCTGGAAGGAGACCACCTCGTGCCGGCCGGCCGCGTGGCAGACGTACCGCACCAGCGTCTGGCGCGGGCGGCCCGTCAGGTCGCACACCGTGCCGCCGCTGTATGTTACCTGGCCGGGTCAGGGGTCACAGGTCAGGTCACAGGTCACACGGTGCCGCCGCTGTATGTCACCTGGCGGGGTAAGGTCAGAGGGCATGTCAAAGGTCAGGTCACAGGTCACACGGTGCCGCCGCTGCAGGTCACCTGGTGGGGTCAGGTCACAAGTCAGAGGTCAGTTCACACACCATGCCGTCGCTGTATGTTACTTGGTGGGGTCAGAGGTAAGGTCACAGGTCAAACCGTGCCGCCGCTGTCACCTGGTGGGGACAGCGTTCAGGTCAGGTCAGATGTCAGAGGTCAGGCCACACACGATGCCGCCGCTGCACGTCACCTGGTGGGGTCAGCGGTGACAGGTCAGGTCAGAGGTCAGGTTACATGTCACACACCGTACCGTCGCTGCACGTCAAGTCAAGGGGACGTTGACTCGTCCAGCTCACCTCCAGGTAGGGGAGGTCGATCTCCTCCAGCCTTAACGTCCTGGGTCGCCGAGAGGCCGGGTCACTCTTCAGGGCGGCGTCCCACTCCTCCACTGTCGGCGGGGCAACAAAGGAATGTCAGATACCAGTCAGATTATGGAAATGGAACGGTCAGAAGTAAACGAGACGACGAGTAACTAAGTAGCGAGTTTCACGATAGATGGACAAACGAAAAGACGGACGAACGAACGAACGAACGAACGAACGAACGAACGAACGAACGAACGAACGAATGAATAAATGAATGAATGAATGAATGAATGAATGAATGAATGAATGAATGAATGAAGAAAAGAAAAGAATGCAAAAAAAACGAACGAACTAACGAATGAACGAACGATAGACCGACCAACTGACCGACCGACTAATCAACCAAACAAACGAACGAACGAACGAACGAACGAACGAACGAACGAACGAACAAGTTCAAGACACAAGACCACATGGATTGCCTATCGAGTATTTCCATCAACCGTCGTTGGCAGGTAACTATTACGTTTGCGCGAATAAAGTGTACCTCATCGAAAGAAACGACCGGTTAATATAATTCATCCCAACACGTGAGCCCGTACAGCTAGGTGATTACCCTCTGTTTGCAGCGTCTCCTTGCTGTATCTGCCCAGGTAGTACTCGATCAGTTTGGTCTGCTTGCCCTCCTTGGTCTCGTGGTACTGGCGCACGTAGTCGCCGTGGCACACCTCGTACGTCCAGTACGACTCCAGCTGGCGGCGGATAGGGCAGGGCGGGGAGGTCAGCGTCGGGTGGGCGTCGAAACGGGGCAATAAGACGCTGGGACTGAATAAGACGGGCGTCTCTAACCTAGAAATACTTCGAGACTAAGGTCCAGCCCAACAGAACCTGCATAACATCCAGTGGACCAGTATCTCCTCGTCACAAAAATACATCGTAACCGTAACCGTACACTTACTTCCATGCCACAGTAAATCCTCCACTGTAACTGCCTTTGTCGCGGTTGGCTGGGTAAAGAAGGGCCGAGCGCCGGGTAAAATGGGGACAATGCGAGCAGCAGAACTCACCCTGTATGAGCAGGCCAGCTTGTTGAACAGAGGCTCCATCAGCTGCAGAGGGTTGGGACCGTCGTACGACGCGTCCTCCTCCTGAGGGAAACAAGAACTGAATGTAATACAGTCATCAAATCAAGGCCCTGTTGGCCACATGGTGAGATCACCAATGACATCAATGATAGATAATGGCCCACACTGGCATCAGCAGATGCAAAATACACAATGAAACTCATTTATGCACAACACAAATTAAGCTACCTTCATTTATCATGCTAGCTAGTCACAAACAGTGGCCTATGACTTATGAAACATGAGTGCATGAACACCAATGTAGCGAGACTGAGAACTAAATGTATCCGAAGGTTGGGACTTTTCAATTAAGAACAATCACTATTCTTTAGAATTGTGATTTTCTATTGAAAATCCCAACCTGAGCTACCTCTCTAGGGGGGTGTTTAGCGTTTCTGCCGCGATTTAGGACATCTTGATACCCTCGAAAACGGCTCGTTAGATTTTCTTGCCATTTTCAGCGTTTGGTCCCCTATGGGGGAGCTACCGGCTGGTACCGGTTGCTTGAAATATAATTAACCCGTTTTGGGGTAATCGGCACGTGCATTTTCCCATAGGGTTAACATGGGGAAAAATTGAAAATGCGATTTGCGCAAAATCTGTTCAGTAATATTTGTCCACATTTTTAGGGTCAGTTCTTGGGCTGGCACCTCACCTTCTGGGGGTAATTATTTAAAATATAAATGACAAAATTTCGGGTAATCGACGCCGACAGTTACCCCATGTTGAGCCTATGGCAATTTCGAAAAATTATTTTCAAATCGATTTTGCAAAAAATTTCCACGTTAGATTTTGAAAATGTTCCAATATGTTGTGCCCCGGGGTGTCGGCTACCACATGGTATGGGTCAGATATGGGGCGATTGAAAAGCACGTGCCACGTGCAAACGTGTTTGATGGGGTAACCTCGTGGAAAATCCGACATTGGCCTACTCGGGGTTCTATGGCGCGGAAACGACTTCAGCTAGCGACACCAAATCAGTGCAGCCGGTGACCGGATGAGTCCAGCTTGTCGCACTAGTGGTCACGTGGCGCACGTGCTATTGCACGTGCCGTGGCACGGGGTTAATTTTTGTGCTTAAATACACCAACATTGTGAAGTGCAAGGAATGGGGGAAATAGCCGTCAGGTTGTCAGTTTTTAGGATAGGGTCGATCTGAAAACGGGTATAGACACAGAATGAAGGGGGCTACAAAACTGCTATCTCGGATTTTTTGTAAAATGAAAAATTTAAAATTCTAGGGAAATTATATATTCGAACGGTGAAATTTCCCTAAATTTTCCCGTTTTTTAAGCTTAGCCGTCCACTGTTCAGTGACGGTGACACCGGCCGGGGTCATCTTTTACATGCTGACGGCTACGTCGATGGGTCATTACGTGGCGTAAACGGTGAAGCTGTCACAGGTCCGGCACGTGCCACGTGGCCACGTGTTTGAGTCAAGTACCTCCCAGATTATCGTGTGTTTGCCGGCATGTGGCCTTATAGCACGAAAACAGCACCAGTCAGGAAGCCTGAAATGAAACAATCGGTAAGGGGACAAGCCCTGCTTGCACCACCGGTGGTCACGTGGCACACGTGCAATTCTGGGCACCTCCGTTGCGGAGATATTTTATAGTGAAATATTCAAATGTACATAACTTTGTAAGTTTAAGTCCGATTGGGCTAGAATTTGGTGGGTGGATGAATTGTTAAGCGACATGAACGAATGCGCCATGTTTGTTGCAGTGCGCCACGTTTGTCTCAAAGCGCCATTTTTGCCGCAAAGCGCAGAATGTGCGTAACTTTGTCGAACATTGGACGATTAGGATGCGCTGTAATTAAGGAATGGCTGCTTAAACGGCAGATATGAATGCACCACATTTGCCGCAGGGCGCCATATTTGTCTTATTGCGTCAGTGTTTGCGTTTTGCCTACGGTGGGCGTTTTTTGCGGCGGTGTTTGCGTTTCTTCGGTGTTTGCGTTTGACGGCGGGCGGCCGCAGCGTTTTTGGCGGTGTTTGCGTTTAGCGGCGGGCGGCCGTTTTTTTGCGGCGTTTTGCGATTGGCGGCGGGCGTGCGGGCGTTGCGGGCGTTTTTTTGCGGCGGTGTTTGCGTTTTTTGCGGTTTTTGTGTTTGGCGGCGGGCGGGCGGGCGATGCGGGTGTTTTTGCGGTGTTTGCGTTTGGCGGCGGACGGCCGTTTTAGCGGCGGTTTGCGGTGGGCGGCCGTTTTTGCGGCGTTTTGCGTTTTGCGGCGGGCGGCCGTTTTTGCGGCGTTTTGCGGTTTGCGGCGGGCGGCCGTTTTTTGCGGCGTTTTTTTGTGGTTTGCGGCGGGCGGCCGTTTTTTGCGGGGTTTTGCGGTTGCCGGCGGCCGGGCGTTATTTGCGTTGTTGCGGTTTGCGGCGGGCGGCCGTTTTTTTTGCGGCGTTTCGCCGTTTGCGGCGGGCGATGCGGGCGTTTTCGTGGCGGCGGTGTTTGCGTTGTTTGCGTTTTGCGGCGGACGGGCGTTTTTGAGGCGTTTTTGCGTTTTTCTGCGTTTTTCGGCGGGCGGGCGATTCTTTTTTGCGAAGTTTGCGTTTGCGTTTTGGGCGTGCGTTTTGCTGTGTTCGCGTTTGAAGGCGGGCGGGCGGTTTTTCACAATTAAAGTCCCAACCTTCGGATCCGCAGAGCTGTTCGACAAGCGCTGCCCGGGTAGTATCCGAAGGTTGGGACTTTTCAATTAGAAACAATCACTATTCTTTAGAATTGTGATTTTCTATTGAAAATCCCAACCTGAGCTACCTCTCTAGGGGGACATTTGCGTTTCTGTCGGAAATTGGGTCATTTTGATCGCCGCCGAAACGGCACGGTAGAATTTGTTGCCATTTTCAGCGTTTGGTCCCGTATCGGGGAGCTACCTTCTGGCAAAGTTGCAAAAAATATAATTGACACGTTTTGGGGTAATCGGCACGTGCATTTTCCCATAGGGTTAACATGGGGGAAAATTTAAAATTCGATTTGCGCAAAAACTCCACGTTAGAAATGAATTATATTTTTAGGGTCGAATCTCGGGCCGGGACCCCACCTCATGGTGGTAATTATTTAAAATATAAATGACAAAAATTCGGGTAATCGTTAAGGACATTTACCCCATGCTGAGCCTATGGCGATTTCGAAAAATTATTTTCAAATCGATTTTGCCAAAAATTTCCACGTTAGATTTTGAAAAAGTTTCAATATGTTGTGCAGCGGGGTGTCGGCTACCACATGGTATGGGTCAGATATGGGGCAATTGAAAAGCACGTGCCACGTGCAAACGTGTTTGATGGGGTAACCTCCGGGAAAATCCGACATTGGCCAACTGGGGGTCCTATGGCGTGGAAACCACTCCACCTAGCGACACCAAATCAACGCAGCCGGTGAGCAGATGAGTCCAGCTTGTCGCACTAGTGGTCACGTGGCGCACGTGCTATTGCATGTGCCGTGGCACGGGGTCAATTTTTGTGCTTAAATACACCAACAATGTGAAATGCAAGGAATGGGGGAAATCGCCGTTAGGCCGTCAGGTTTTATGATAGGGTCGATCTGAAAACGGGTGTAGGCACAGAATGAAGGGGGCTAAAAAACTGCTATCTCGGATTTTTTGTAAAATGAAAAATTCAAAATTCTGGGGAAATTATATATTCGAAAGGTGAAATTTACCTAAATTTTCCCCTTTTTCGAGTTTAGCCGTCCACTGTTCAGTGACGGTGACACCGGCCGGGGTCATCTTTTACATGCTGACGGCTACGTCGATGGGTCATTACGTGGCGTAAACGGTGAAGCTGTCACAGGTCCAGCACGTGCCACGTGGCCACGTGTTTGAGTCAAAAACCTCCCAGATTATCGTGTGTTTGCCGACTTGTGGCCTTATAGCACAAAAACAGCACCAGTCAGGAAGCCTGAAATGAAACAATCGGTAAGGGGACAAGCCCTGCTTGCACCACCGGTGGTCACGTGGCACACGTGCAATTCTGGGCACCTCCGTTGCGGAGATATTTTATAGTGAAATATTGAAATGTACATAACTTTGTAAGTTTAAGTCCGATTGGGCTAGAATTTGGTGGGTGGATGAATTGTTAAGGGACATGAACGAATGCGTCATGTTTGTTGCAGTGCGCCACGTTTGTCTCAAAGCGCCATTTTTGCCGCAAAGCGCAAAATGTGCGTAACTTTGTCGAACATTGGACGATTAGGATGCGCTGTAATTAAGGGATGGCTGCTTAAACGGCAGATATGAATGCACCACATTTGCCGCAGGGCGCCATATTTGTCTTAATGCGTCAGTGTTTGCGTTTTGCCTAGGCGGGCGTTTTTTGCGGCGGTGTTTGCGTTTTTTCGGTGTTTGCGTTTGACGGCGGGCAGCCGTTTTTGCGTTTTTGGCGGTGTTTGCGTTTGGCGGCGGGCGGCCGTTTTTTGCGGCGTTTTGCGGTTGGCGGCGTGCGTGCGTGCGTTGCGGGCGTTTTTTGCGGCGGTGTTTGCGTTTTTTGCGGTTTTTGTGTTTGGCGGCCGGCGGGCGGGCGATGCCGGTGTTTTTGCTGTTTGCGTTTGGCGGCGGGCGGCCGTTTTAGTGGTGGTGTGCGGCGGGCGGCCGTTTTTTGCGGCGTTTTGCGGTTTGCGGCGGGCGGCCGTCTTTTGCGGCGTTTTGCGGTTTGCGGCGGGCGACCGTTTTTTGCGGCGTTTTTTTGTGGTTTGCGGCGGGCGGGCGTTTTTTGTGGCGTTTTGCGGTTGCCGGCGGCCGGGCGTTATTTGCGTTGTTGCAGTTTGCGGCGGGCGGTCGTTTTTTTGCGGCGTTTCGCCGTTGGCGGCGGGCGATGCGGGCGTTTTTTTGTGGCGGCGGTGTTTGCGTTTTTTGCGGTGTTTGCGTTTTGCGGCGTTTTTTGCGTTTTTTTCTGCGGTTTTCGGCGGGCGGGCGATGTTTTTTTGCGAAGTTTGCGTTTGCGTTTTGGGCGTGCGTTTTGCGGTGTTTGCGTTTGGCAGCGGGCGGGCGGTTTTTCACAATTAAAGTCCCAACCTTCGGATCCGCAGAGCTGTTCGACAAGCGCTGCCCGGGCCTAGATATAGGCAGGTGAGTAACTGTGGACCAAAGGAGCAGTGGACCAGTTTAGCCACCCACCTCATTAGGCTTTTTCACACTCTCCACTTGGCAGTTGTACTGCTCATTGTCTTTAGTCAGCATCAGAATCGACTCCATGTCAGGGGCATTCTGAAAAAGAACATATCAAGGTGCATGAGAAACATGTTCATTGCCAGTGCAAGTCAATTCACTATTCATTCAATATCATTTTTATAGTACATGCAAGTTGTATGAGAGCAACAGATGACATTTTACCAGCTACCTGTGAAGATCCACACCAGAAAATAGTTCCTAGTAATAAGTTCATCCATACTTATGCAATATAAACTGAGACCTCAAAGGACTGATACCATAACTGTTGTAAATAAGCTCTCACCAGCAGATCAACATCAGAGCTTCCATGCCAGACAATCTTCCAGCTGGAATCCTCCACAGTAAAACCTGAGAGCGGGGCATGATCTCCTTCCTTTTCCACATTTCCACTAGCTTCATCTGCATGACCAGCTTGCTGATCATCCTGAACAGCCTCTTGCTCTTGGCCAGAACATGTTGATAAGCAAAGAGCACAACCAAGAAGTAATATAACAATCTTCATCTTCTCTGAACAAAAAATCACTTGGAAATATGAGATATTGAGTTTAAATCAATCACAAGTCTTGTGATTAAAGTTCTGAAAAAGGAAACATAACCCATCAAATCAAATCATAATCCACCAGTATATACTGCCTTCAATCCACCTTATCAAATGGCATCCACCAATCCACAAATTTTTCACCAACTTCCTACCACAATTCATGAATTACTAGCTGCATTTAAGTCTGTGGCATAGTTGGAGTAACCATGCACAAAATAAAGTGTTGCCTTGGTTTGTCATATTTTGGCAAAAAAAGACGCTGTCAGGAATCAGCTCATTACAAATACAGCAGCTGAATCTCATTCACTCCAAATCCAGCTCCACTGTGAACTGTCTGATTACTCCAAAGTGTGAGGTCAGTGTTGCAATGTGAGGTCAGTGTTGCAGCTCTGCACTTACAAAACTAAGACCAATACCTGAATTCAAGAAAATTAAGGCCAGGTTGATTTAATTTGAAACAATTATGTTGTAAAACACATGGAAATGGATAAAAACAGGTCAGCCATAAGCACTACTCGTCATGGAAACTCTGGCCCCAAATCCATTCTTTCAGGCACAAGCAAAAGCGTCATGCAGTTCTCTTTTACTCAACACAACCCTTAGCTCTCGGGCTGCATGAAAGGAAGGTTAACTTTCTCCTATTTCAATTAACACATTAAAAATATAGCAAATCTTCACAGCAGCCCACAGCTTCCAGCTTTGGACCTGCAACACCATTTGTTCGACGATTCAGCAAAATAGTGGTTCTATTGATAATAGCCGCAAGTTACCTAGCAACCTCCTAACTTTCATTACGAGTTGCCCGGCAACCAGCTAGTTTCTGCTACTAGCACGTGTCTGTCTTATGCAAATTATGTTTTCGAACAGTGCTTTCTATTATGCTATGAGCTCTGTGGTATGGAAGTTGGGTCCTCTTTGGAGCCAAGCATTTCTGTTTTTTAGTATTTTCCGGTAGAAAGTGCGGAAGTTCTCACTCAAATTTGGCTCAAATTAAGATTGTTCTTTCCTGTTAGACACCTTTTGGATCATTCCTGGCTCAGGAATGGTGGCACTTGGCAAAACCTCTCGGCTCTCACCTGTCAACTTCAAGTGCGATTTTCAGCTTTTTTCAATTGAAGCTACTTCAGAGGATATTGACTAGAGATGAGGCATCAACTCCTCCTACTTACCTCTAATGTTTATGCTAATTTTAGTTTTGTAGTGGCCTTATATTTCGCCAGCCTCGTGAGGAGGAGGCTATACAGCTCGTAAAGTGAGACTGGTTGGTACTTGGTAGCCACTTTTAAAGCAGGATTTAGTCCTAGCTTCTCGTGGGCTGGACAGACTCCTTTCCTTTGTGTCAGCAACATGGAATGAATTATTGGGTAGATTTCCCAAGGATTCTTCAGTCCGGAATCATGGTGATGGAATTACCCTGTAATGGTATTGACTGGTATCGGTACACTTAAGTGGGTGTATGGTCATTATAATGGTATTACAACATATTTCAGATCAAAGAAATCTGTCATATTTGACTATGATACCTTCCTGTAGTGATGTGTCTGTGAGTGGCCTGTGGCATTGTGATGCTGAGTTGCAAAGCCTCAACTTGTGAACACAGGCCTGACAAATTGTGACTTTCTGCATTTCACAGTACACCAAACATGAATTTCTTGATGTTGGTCTGATGGAGTACTTGCCATTGTTTGGAAGCCTTGTTGGAATAGCTGTATTTGGAGCATACTTCTACAGAAGGTAGGTAATTTGATGCCCACCCACCTATAGACTATGAACAGTGGCCACTGGCCACACATGCATCAAATTTCTTTGTTTTACTTTCTCCAATAGAGCTAAGTTTTTATTGTTCACATTTTATTTGGCTCATTTGTTTTCCCTTGAATTATCTGGTACAAACTCCAAGGACAAATCTAGCTGCATGACAGCATGGCCATGGCCAGTGGTCATTTATGATATCTCACAGTCACCCATGACATGTGTTTGCATTTCATGCCATATCTAGAAAACAAATAAACTTTTTGGTTTCCTTGGATTAGGGGTGCTAAAGTAGATGCCACACTAGTCATCTTCTTTGATTAGTTTGAAGGGGGCAGATACCTAATAGGCTGTTAAAGAGACATTTATCCTATCCATTAGTCATTACCACTTGAGTAGGGACAAATTGGGTCTGATGGGGCCCTGCACCTTTCCTGGGGTCTTACTGGACCCTGTCTGTATAGCAAGGGCTTGATTGCAGGCCGTCTGTGTAGTAAGGGTCTGGTCTGACTCTGCAGCCCTGGCCCTGTCTATATAGCCGGGGTCTGACCGGCCGCTGTCGGTAGAGCGCGCGTGGCCGGCACGGCGTGTGACTGCGCGGACCGTATAGACGGCCGCGTGGTGCTCATCACTGGCGCCAACTCTGGCATCGGACTGCAGGTGGCCCGCGAGCTGGCGCTCAGAGGTAACGCGGCACCCACGGAGCACCCGCATGCACGCAGGGGGCACTGCTGCACCGAGCCCGCATGTGACGCGGCTGTGGGTGGCCCAGGATGGTCGTGATTCACCGCCTCAGCCTGGCTAACACACCGGGACGCGGGACGACACAGCAGCTTTTTGCCGGAGGACTAACATCACGCTTTGGTTTGGATTAGAATAGCAGCACACAGGCCTCAAACACTGCATGGACGCACTTACGCTGATTGGTTTTTCACCCTTACGATGTGAAGGCTATCGGTAAATGGCTGATGGGCGCCGCTTTGACAAGCTTCCTACTAGCTGGATCACTGGACTGATTCTAACACCCGCCTCGCTGGCTACATTCGCCCTCACCTCACCAGCTGCACTTGTCTTACCTCTCCGTGGCTTGGACCGGCGCCGGTGGTCGCCGGGTTGATCTGCACTAATGTTCAATGTTCGCTGTCAGATTAGGTGGTGTCTGGCGAGTATGCATTGTCGTCGAACTGTGCTGGATGTGCTTTTGGGCCACCACGGCTCTGCTGTCGTCGGACCATCTCCGTCCTGATTCTGATTCGGTCCGCTTTTTTCGTAAAACCACGATTGTATTATAAATTATTAGTCAGCAGCAACATCGCCGATGTTTGATGACGGGTGTAATGTCATTGGGATGGTTTAACGTGTTTAACTTCTCTGAGCGCCCTCGGCTTGCAGCGTTAATGCATTACTCATGCAATATGTCGGGTGCTTCTTCCGGTCCCTATCCCCATTGCCCGCCCACTATGACAGCTCCGTGCCACTGTAACGGCAGCCGGCGGGGTGCACCTGGACTGAGGCAGCCCCGTGCCACTCTGCTCACAGGAGGTCGGGTGTACCTGGCCTGCCGCTCGCTGGAGGAGGCGCGTCACACCGCCTTCAGCATCATCAACGAGACGAGTAACACGTCGGTGCGTCCGCTGCAGCTGGACCTCAACAGCCTGGCCTCGGTGCGCCGGCTGGTCAGCGAGCTCCGACAGGGTGAGTGAGGAGATCGGCCGGTGCCGTGCTGATTGAGTATCACGAGCATTGGTTTTTGGGGACGGAGATATGCGGGGAGTTGCGTGATGCAATCCAGAGTAGGTATGCTTGAAAGATCGTGGTATAAGTGTTGAGTAAGTGCTGAAGGAGGTCGATGTTCATGGATTGTCCCCGTTTCCACTTACCTTCGAAGCCCTGCAGTGGCTTTCGGAGCTGCTCAGAGGAGGTGACTGCTTGATCTTTCCCCCCCCCCCCCCCCCCCCCCCCAGTGAAATATTGGCTGTCGATAAGGACTCAGGGTTGACCGTTTTGTCTGTGTTTACCCAGTGAAGCTGACCGTTCGGTTTTATGTTCTCAGCTGAGACTCGTCTGGATATTCTGGTGAATAACGCCGGCTGTTTCTACTGCCCGCCGTCCCTGACCGAGGACGGATTCACCGTCACCTTCCAGACCAACTATCTAGGTGAGGGAGAGGCACATAGTTACAGAAAATAGAATAGTTATATCAGCTATCTGAGGATGGGAGAGAACAATCCACCCGTCCCGTCTAGACACATCGAACTCCGTTCGTCAGGCTGTGCCGTCCCTCTCCCGGCCTTCAGCCACTAGCTTATCGAGATACACTCCCGCTTTCTCCACGCAGGTCACCCCACCCCGCTGATCCTGTAC
This sequence comes from Amphibalanus amphitrite, assembly GCF_019059575.1. NCBI lineage: Eukaryota > Metazoa > Arthropoda > Thecostraca > Balanomorpha > Balanidae > Amphibalanus > Amphibalanus amphitrite. The sequence continues at coordinate 448,445 of NW_024881637.1, forward strand.
CCCACCCCGCAGGTCATTTCCCGCTGACCCTGTGTCTCCCTCGGCAGGTCATTTCCTGCTGACGCGCCTGCTGGCGCCGCTGCTGGTGCAGGCGGCCGCCGGCGCTCGGGTGGTATTCGTCTCCAGCGCCGCGCACCTGACCGTCTCCCGGCTGGAGTTCGACTGCGCCGGCCGCGCCGCGCAGCCCGCCGGCGCGCCGCCACTACCTCCCGCCGGGGTGCCCGCCGAGCCGCCGGCCCGGCTCCAGTACCACGTGGCCGCCTACGGACAGGCCAAACTGGCACTGGCCGTGTTCGCAGCCGAGCTGGCCCGCAGATTGAGGGGTGAGGAGTGGGCTGGAGAGGATGACGGAGGGGGCTGTTCCTTAGGCTTAGGTTTGAGAGCTGGGGTATGCAGGAGTTTAGGGACAGGATAATACTTGAGAACTCTGGAAGGGCGCAGTCGATGGGACACAACCTGCATTATCTAATATTCTCATTTTCCCGCTAATATTCTCGCTTGCATTCTGCTAATATTTTCGTCGTTTTCAGGGAAGGACATTTGTGTGAATAGCGTGGACCCCGGTAATGTCAACACCGACATCTACCGGCACTACCGCGAACTAAACACCTTCCACGTCCGGCTGCTCCGGTAAGTGGCCGCCGCAGTGCGTGGGACGCTGCTGGAGCGTGGACAGCCAGCCGTGTGTGTTTCATGACTGTTCATAGCGTTCAGCACTAGCAGGCATCTGCTGCACTTACCTCTGTGTATACGCCTCTGTAACATCCCTACGATTGGGTTACTTCACCTGACCTGACCTGGCCTGACTCGACTCTCCGTGCGCCGTCAGGTGTTTTCTGATGCGCACGCCCTCGGAGGGCGCTCAGACGGTGATCCACTGCGCGTGCAGCTCCAAAATCGACGGCGTCACCGGACAGTACTTCAAGTAAGTCCACAGGAGGCGTGCTGACGTGTCTTCTCGGAGAAGTCAACGTTGAATACCTCGTCATTTATCACTTACACATTGTGTTCATGGTTGCTAAAATTCTGCATCTCTCAAACGCTTTTATTTGCGCACTTCGAGCCTTTCTTTTCGGCTGACTGTGTCGCTCCATCGTCGTTTCAGGGACTGCACGATAGCCGACGCGAACCCTCTGGTACGGGACCGTGAGGTGGGTGAAGAACTGTGGCGGCTGAGCGACCGGTGGACGGGACTCAGCTCACTCTGAGCTATCTGAGGGATCTAGGAGACCGGTGAGCTCTCTCTGAACTGTGGACTCTCTACCACTGCAATCGTGGGCGGATCTCTACCTGCTGTGAGCTTAGTGGCGTGTGAGCGGAGCAGTCGTCGCTACAGTGACAAACTTTTGGTATAGTGTGATCTCTGGTAGTTGTGATAGCAGACTCCCTGAATCTCAGTGCTGTATCGGCGTCTGATATAGCCGCACAGTAGCTCGCCAGACCGGCGATAACCGCGGCTCCCCGTGAGTCCCTGCGCCGCTCATCATGTCGCCGATCCACTGGCGCTCGTCGGACGGTGCCGTGGAGCGGACCCTGCTGCCGACCGAGGCGGACCGCTCCGCCGGCGGGGACGGTCCGCCTGAGCCGGCCGGCCTCTGCCAGCCCGGCGCCCGCTGTCGACTGCTGCTGGAGACGGAGCCCGACTGCCCGCCGCCGGCCGGTCTGGACCTCAGCGACCCCTCGGTGACCGCCTGGCTGCCGGCCGGCGCCGCTACTATCGGAGAGGCCGACACGGAGCTGGACCGGCTGCTGGAGCGGTGTCTGCGCTCCCTGCGGCCCGCCGACCGCTGCCGGGTGGTGCTGCGCCCGCGGACAGACCGGCTGCCCGCCGCCGCGCGCGCCGCAGGGGAGGAGGCGGTGCTGACCCTGCGACTGACAGTACTGGAGGTGGAGGGCGGACGGCCGGACGCGCGGCTCTCACAGTCGGAGCGGCTGGCTGTCGCCGAGGCGTCCCGTCTCAGAGGGAACGAGCTGTTCGCGGCCGGCCGGGACGTGGACGCGCTGTACCGGTACCGACGCGCGCTGGCGCTGCTGGTCTATATACTCCCCGAGGGACTGAGTGAGGCGGAACGGGCGGCGGTCGCCAGCGCGCGGCTCGCCTGCCGCGCCAACCTGTCAGCCGTACTGCTGCGGCGCGGCCGTCACGAGGCAGCGCGCGCGGCGGCCTCCCGAGTGCTCATTGAGCAGCCGAACCACGTGCGGTGTCTGTACCGGCGCGGCGCGGCGAACCTGGCGCTACAGGACCACGAGGACGCCGAGCGGGACCTGCGCCGGGTGCTGGAGCTGGACCCCGGCAACGCGGCCGCCACCCGGCAGATGGCGCTGCTCGATAAACGGAAACGCGACGTGGATCAGCACACGGCCAACTTCATGACAAAGTACTTCCAGCAGTAAGCCGCGCCGCCGCTGGTGTATGGATGGACCCTTTCACCGGCGTAAGTGGCCAGGGCTTTATGGCCATACGTATGCACCATTCGGGTGGTGGTGATAGGGAGTGAACGCTCTCAGCAGAGCCATGACAGACGACATTGTAAGCTGCGCCGTCTCCCTGTTACGCTTAGTCGCCTATTATGCTGCCGTTAGGTCAGCGGTTGCGATGGGATCAGCGATTTTGGGCTTCAACCGACCTGCTCGCATGCATATGACATTTCAGAAAAGGCGCCGGGCTTACAGCAGATTAATTAGCACCGTGTCGGTGCCATTGTGGCCGGACTGGCTACCCGCAGTTTCTGATGATGTGCGGTGAGCTGGGCATTGTTATGGTCTGGAACGAACTGTTACGTCTGTACCTCACAGGACCGGCTAATTCCTCCACCTCAGCCTGTGGTGAGTGCGGTGTTTGATGCTGCCAGCGCTCTTCCAATACGCGTTGTTATACACATATGGGGCATTGCTTTGTGATATAATAAAGCAGTTTTGTGATAATGGCTTTTGCTTGAATAATGATTGTTGTGCGCAACACTCGTCTTGATGTGTGTCACGCGATCTACTCATTTTCCCCTCATTTTTTTCAGTTACCGCGGGCACAAAGATCATTTAGTTTTATCTTTCGCGTTTATTTGATCTCTTACATCCACAACAACAACAACAATAATAAATAACAGTTCGTGCATTCAATGTGAGCCAGCGACCCTCGCCATCTGAGTTCGTACAGCGCAGATCTGGCTCCAAACACACGGAGATGCCACGTAATAGCCCTTTCAGTCTTTGCACGATACAAAGAACAGGTCACGCCCTGGAATAGTGTGACAACAATCTCACCGAGCAAAATACGCACCCATACAGACTGCACGTTCAAAAACATCCAGACCATGCCTCACAGTTGTACATCGTTACACTTGTAGCACAATTCAGCCCAGTGACATTGTTTCACCAGTCGGTGTGGCCCTTTTACATGAATAGTGTTTAGCAGGGCAATCTAATGCGTGCTTTACCATAATACCTGTTTTTTAACAAACCAAAATAGCCTGGTTCATCAGCATCCGTTCTGTATCTTTCAGACTATCGATATAAGCTAATTTGCTGTCGTTACTGAAGTACAAAGTTCTGATTGCTGACTGAAACATGTGGACGTCTCTAGTTGTCCGCGCCGCCGCTCTCCGCTCGCTGCCACGCTGGCCGCTCGGCGGGCGCCGCCTCCTTTGCTCCAGGCCGTTCTGAGGACCCTCCGAACATGGCCGTCAGGATGGGGTCGCTCTGCACGGGCGGGAGCTGCTCCTCCGCCGGGGAGGGTGCAGGCGTGGACGGCCTCCGGAACAGGCCGGCTAGGAGGCCTCCGCTGCCGCCCCCGGAGGACTGGGAGGAGGAGGAGGAGGCGGAGGAGGAACCTCCGAACAGACCGGAGAGCAGGCCGGACATCCAGCCGCTGCCGGGCCGGGCGGGCCGCGGCCGCGCCGGCGGACCGCTGGGACTCTGCGGCAGCTCCGGCCGCTCCTGCGGGGGCGGAGGACGCCGCGGCGGCGGCGGGCGGAACGGCCGCTCCGGGAGGAAGCCGGGGGCGCTCTGAGTCACCTCAGGCCGAATCACACCCTCCTCAGCTGTGTTTGACTGAGCGCTCGGACCGTACTCCCCGGTCGGAACAAACGGCCCGCCGGCATGGAACTCCACATCATCGTATTGAGGGATGTCACCCATCTCCTCCCCGTAATCTTGTCCAGGATGATACAGGTCGGCCGGGTCTGCGTCCACATACTCTTCCTCGGCGTATGGCCGGCTCTCAGGCTCTGCTGTCACCTGGCTGACCTCCTGGGCCACCTCGGTCGCCTCCTGGATCACCTGGGTGGCTTCCTGGGTTCCCTGCTCGGCCGGAACCACAGTCTGCCTTACCGGAACCCGCACCACGCCGGAGACCACGGGCGCCCAGACGGAGCCCTCCGACTGCAGGTCCGAGGGGTCGCCGATGTAGTACTCGAGCTGCTGGTAACCGGACGCCTCGGTGGTGTCTGCCGCCTGCTCAGGCTGCTCGTAGTACTGCTCGGGGTCCTGGTATTGCCTTGCATCATCGTAGTATCCCTCGGAACCCTCGTACTGCTGCTCCGGGTCTTCATAGTACGGCTCGGCTGATTGAGGCTCCACAAACTGGTTGTTGTGCTCCTCAGAACTGATGTGTCGTTCGGGCTGGTCGATGGTCGTTTCAGCATGCTGTTCGTCCTGTTTCTGCGGCGGGTGGTTGACGATCGGAGTCCAGGCCTCGATCTCGGAGAGGATACGGTCGGTGACGGCGGCGGCCTCCTGGTCCTTGGAGGCCTCCAGGACGGCCGGGTCGGCGCCGATGTCGTTCTGGACGGCCGGGGTGGGCGACGCCGGCCGCTCGGGGCTCCACGGCTGCGGCCGGGTCGTCTCCCACTGGGAGCCGACCGCAGTCGCCCGGTTAGACTCGGTGGTCTGCTCAGTGTACGGCTCGGTGGTTGGCGGCGGCTGGTAGGTCTCCGTCGTCACCTGCTCGGGTGCAGTCTCATCGACAGCGACCGTCTGTACCTCAGTCGGTGTGCCGATCTCCAGAGCCGCAGTCGGCTCCGTCTGGTCGTCAGCGCGCGACAGCTTCTGCACCTTGGCCGGCTCCGAGGAGAACCCGATGGCGTTCGACACCGGCTTCCGCTTCTCCGCGTACGTGGGCTTCTTGGCGTGCTTCTTGCCGGCGTTGATGCCGAACATCTTGATGCTGGAGTAGCCTCCGGTGTGCGTGTACGGCGACTCGGCCACCAGATTCTGCGCCACCGTCACCGGACGGATGCCGAAGCTGAACGGCGGACGCTGCGTGGCCAGGGTCAGGATCGACACCCGCTCGCCGCTCTCTGGTTTGGCCTGGGCGGGTCGGGGTGCCGGTGCGGCGGGTCTCTGCGGCGGGGCAGAGTCCTGAGGGCGAGCCACCGATGGTGTGATGGCCGGCTCCGGTCGACTCAGAGAGGGGCGAGAGAACAGGCCCGGGCTCTTCACTGGCGGCCTGGAGAACGGCTGAGGACGGCTCGCCGGCAGAGACTCGGGACGGGTCACTGAGAACGGCTCAGGACGGCTGACTGGGAGGGACTCGGGGCGGCTCACGGAGAACGGCTCAGGACGATCCACTGGGAACGGCTGGGGTCGTGCGACGGAAGGACGGATGAGCTGCGGCGGCCGCGGCCGGCGCGTCGGAAGGGGAGCTTCTGTGGTCTCCGGAGCAGCCTCTTCTGTGACCTCCTCGGGAGCGGGCCGCTGAGGCAGTGTCAGTGTCGGCCGTCGGATGGGGCTCTCCACCGGCCTCTCGGGCACGGTCAGGAGAGGCTCCTCGACTGGAGTCTCGCTCTGGACCTCCTGCTCCTGCTCCTCAGGCTCGGGCCGACGCTGCAGCAGCGGGGACGGCCGCCGGGTCGGCCTGCTCGCCGACAGCCGGTCGAACACGGACGGTCGCGCCGGCCGGCCGCCAGGGGTCACCACAGGCCGTCCTCCGGGACCGGGCCGGCGGCGGCTCGGCGGCGGCCGGCGCCGACGGTTGGACTGCAGCTCCGACTGGATCAGACGGTCGATCAGGGCCTGACGGTCGGGCGACACGGAGTCGGACTCAGAGTCAGTCTCCGGGCGGGACTCCGAGAAGCCCGGCTGTTTGAACACGGACGGGCGGGGTCGGAAGACGCTGGGCCTCTCAGGGAAGCTCGGACTGCTCTCAGTGGAGGTGGTGGCTCTCTCGGTGGTGGTGGTTGTTGTCGTGGGCTCCTCTGTCGTAGTGGTGCTGGTGGTAGTGGTGGGGGCTAACGTAGAAGGCTTCTCCGGCCGCGGGACGCTCGGTCTCGCTCCGGGCCGCGGTCTCGGTCGGAGTCGGTTCAGGTCGGGCCGCCTCTGGAGGAAGCTGGACAGCGGCCGCCGCCGGCGGACTCCGCTCGGCGAGCTGTCATCATCGTCATCATCGTTCGAGCCGGGCGCGGGCCGGCGGCGGAACGGCGGCCGCGGGCGGGCCGGCTGGGACGCCGGTGTCGGCGGCACGCGCCGGGTGGTCGTCTCGGTCACCCGCTCTGTAGTCGTCGTCCGCTCGGTGGTGGGACGGGCGGTGGTCGTGGTTGTGGTCGTCGTCGTCGTCGTTGCTTCAGTCGTGATCCGCTCAGTCGTCTGAGCTTCCGTCGAAGTAGGCTCCACTGGCTTTGTGAATCTCACTGGCTCGGGCTCTTCTTTTTTCTCCACCTCTTCAGGTCGCTGGAAGTCCTCGATCTCCTCCTCAGGACTGACGGTGTTGAGCTCGTCCCGGTCGGCCGTCTCCTCGGTCGCCTCGGTGCGCTGAGTCACCGGCTCGACCTCAGGAACCTCCGGCGCCGCGGGACGCTCAATCTCGTTCTCCTGGAAGAAGCTCGGCCTCTCGAGCCGCACGGGTGGCCTCGGGCGGGGTCGCACCGGTCGCCGAGGCCTAAACGGACGTACGGGACGGATGGTCTGCAGTGGTGGCGGGCGCTCCTCGACTGGGCGCTGTACCGGGCGCTCGACCGGGCGCTCCACGGGCCGCTCAAACGGCCGCGCTACAGGCCTCTGTACAGGTCGCTCCACCGGACGTTCCACTGGACGCTCCACGGGCCTCTCCACCGGACGCTCTACAGGCCTCTCTGGCCTCTCCTCTGGCTCCTCCGTCTGACCCTCGGTCTCCTGGCCCTCCTCCCTGATGGGGGTGAAGGCGTCCGCCGGCAGCAGGTCCACGGGTGGCTGGAACGCCGGCGCGCCCGTCTCGGTCGGCGGCGGGGGCGCGTTCACCACAGGCACCCTCGGAGGAGCCGGGACCGGCACCGACGGGGCGGGCTCCGAGTCGAGGACCGGCTCGTCATCGCCCTCCAGCTCAGCAGGGGGCTCGGGAGCACCGAAAGCGCCGGCCGGGGTCCAGCCGTCGGCGTCAGACTCGCTGAACGAGAACCGGTCGTCGGTGGGGGGCAACTGAGGCGGACGGAACCCGCCGGGTGGCGGGCGCTGCGGCCGGCGCTGGGGCGGCTGCGGGAACTGAGGACCCGCCAGCTGCTGCGGTGGGCGCTCGGAGAACTGCGGCGGGCGCTCGGAGAACTGCGGCGGACGCTCGGCGAACTGCGGTGGGCGCTGGTTCTGCTCGGAGAACTGAGGAGCGGGGTTCTGCTGCGGCCGCTGCTGAGGCGCCCCGTTCGGCGGGGGTCGGCGCCGGATGGGCTCCTGCTGTGGGGGAGGTCGGGGCGGCAGGCGCTGCGGCGGCTGGCCGGGCCACGGCTGCTGGCCGGCGACCGGTCGGCGGCGCGGCGGCAGGGGCCGGTTTAGCTGCGCCTGCTGGCCCTGCGGGGGCGGCCGGGGCCGGCGGCGGCGCGGCGGGCCCGGCTGCCCCTGCGGCAGCGGCCCGTCCACCCGGCGACGGATGGGCGGCCTCAGAGGGCCACCGTCCACCACGGGCGGCGCGTACTGCAGCGTCGGGCCGTTGGGCACGGGTCCGATCGGTCCCAGGGGGCGCCACTCGTCCGAGCCGCTCGCCGAGGAACGGTGCAGCAGTACCGCCGGCTTGCCTCCTGGCGGACAGAGACGGAACCAGGGGTCAATCGTATGCGCCGACCGTCCCTGCCTACATGATAGTCCTGCCGCGACCCGTGTCGGGGAGGTATGCGACTCCTACACACAGGCGTCTGATGTGACGCTATTGGCGCTCGATGTTCGACGGAACACGTCGGAATGTTCCGCTAAGCGGGGCACATCCTGTTACCTTTTGTTGACCGCTGTCGGTTTCGCGACATTTCTTTATCAGACTTTGTAAAAATGATTGGACAATGGGGCTGTAAATTCGTCACAAGCGTCATGCATTTCCTCACACGCTCGAGCAGCGAGAACTGTTGTGGATACCGCCTTAATTATTTTCTTCAGTACGGAGTACCCTAGCGATTTCCTAAACCTGGTACGCTCGACAGTCGACGCTGTCTGAACTCTGGCCTCTGTGTGTCGTTCTCTCACCTTGCCTGGGTCCCTGCCAGAGCTGCTGGCCCTGCTGAGGTCGCTGGGCAGCCGCTGTGGCCGCCAGCAGGGCGACCAGCAGCTGCCGCAGCCCGAGAGCCGACATCGTCACCTGCAGGGGTTAGAGGGGGACAGTCAGTCACGAGCTATCTGCTACCACAGGGCCGACATCGTTACCTGAGGGAAACAAGAGGACAGTTCGTGACATATGAACCGGCGACCTGTGGTTAGAGGTGACATCGTGTTAAGTTCATACTTTCGACGTTTGGGCCCATCATTTATCTTTTCCTCTTTGACAGCTTTCTATTGGCTGCATATGCCAAGATTTACTTCACTCTACTGATGGCGTGTGAACAGCTCATTTACCAGACCGGCAACGAAGCGTCAACGTATGACTAACCGAGCTGTCTCTCATCATCCTCAGTCTGCGATACGCCCGTGCGTCAGCGCTCGTCAATCGGGTTAATGCGGCGAAATTCGACAGAAAGTACACATATCGTGCCACTCCGCCTCCAGACCAGTTTTACGTATGCGAGTGCTTATTTCTGGTGGCGGTTAGAGAGCTCAATACGTGCGCAGCGGAGGGGTTTGCGCCGGAGACGGAGCTGACTGGAGGCACGTGCGCTAATTTCGGTCTCAGTGGGTTAATCCTCCGACTCGTTCCCGCCTTCTGACCCATATCGCTGCGGGTCGGTGCGGATCTCGAGTCGGACCGGCCACTCCGCTATCGGCAGCGCCGGTCCGCCGCTCGCCATTGTTGGGACGCGCCGGGTTTCTGGGTGCAATGGCGTGCTATTCAGACCGCTGAGATAGAAGGAACGGGAGGTGAAACCCGAAACATTTTAGTGCATTGATGAAGATTTTTTCGTTCTATACCTAAGGAATGCCATACCCGTGACAGGTTACGGCACCTGTTACGGCACAAAGGGAATCATTTGATCACGCGCTACGCATTTTTATTTGTTTGTTTTATCATCATTGCTGATATTGAAGGGTTGCCTATTTCTGAACGGATTTCTCCCCCATGCTGGGAGTCACGGGTCAGCTCCGCGCCCACCCGGAACCGCCTGACCCGGCGCCGTCTCCAGCGCTGAAGTAGGTCCCGGGACCGTCACGAAGTCACAGCTGATGACGCCTGTGCCGTCACGACCGTCACGACGCCGGCGACCTTGCTGAAAGGCCCGCGCGGCGGTCATCTGAAGGTCGTGTGTGCGGGTCAGCGCCCCGGCCGGCGCACCGGTGACCCAGTGGCCGGCCGGCCGGGCCCGACTGGTTTGCGCAATGCATGGGTAACGGACGGATGAGCGGCCGGTGCGACCGGTGCGACGGCGGGTCAGCGGCCGCGCCGGCCGGCCGGCCGACCCGTGCCAGCCAGCCACGCACCGGTCGGAGCGGCAGCCCGACCGACCCGGGACCCGGGGTCCGCACCCAGCCGGCCGATCGGAGCGGGCTAACCGACCCGGGACCCGGGGTCCGCGCCGGTCGGCCGGCTGCCCGCGGACCCTGCCGGACCTACCGGCGGACCCCGCCCGGCCGGACGCGGCATACTGTCCCCACAACCGGCCGGCAGCCCGCAGCGGCACCTGCGGTTAGATTCGCTGCCGGCGCGCGCGCCGCGGTGGTGTCACTGGTTTCCATGGGAAAGTGGCTGTCCACCCACTGGGTCACTGGGCTGAGCACACGGAGTTGGAGGTGCACCAGTCGCCGAACGAGCCGGCCCCAGCTGGTTCGGCCGGAACCGGCTGCGCATGGCTGCGGTCGCGTTTTAACGGATCCTCCGCGGATTTGCACAGCATTGACTTTCACATTTCTCTGGGGAACTGAGTAAATAGGTCGGCACAGCATGTCGTGACGAATTAGGCGACTTCAGTCACGAAACCTTGACAGGTTTGTGTGCTCTTCCGCCGCTTTGTTTGCGTTATCTCGATCGGACTGCTTATAAGCCCCGTTCTTACATGCTCGGGTAGACACGATAATTGCAGGTCATCATCGTGCGTGTTGCGTGACTGTAAACGTAAGGGCCACTTACGCACACCTTGAATGATCTATCGCGTCAGATGTCAGCAGAAAGCCCGGAAGACGTGCCACCTTTCACGGCATGATGTTGAGCTTTACCCACCTGTATTTATTTTTATTGTGCTCCAAAAAAAACTTCTTTGATTTATTAGTTGTCCCTACCCTTACGCATTAGGTACTGAAATGTATCCACAACGTTTTTGTGAAATGCTTTACAATGGTTGAAAAGTTAAAATAAATCAAAATCATCCTGTAGGGACGAAAAAATGCTTGTTGGACAAACAATCTCGCAAAACATTCCAAACAGTCAGAAAACGATATTCGAGTTTTGAGTTAGATTTGGGGACACGCCTAAAAAATAATCTAATGAGTCGAATATTTTAAAGACGGTTACTTTTTGGATTATGTTACATTATCGATTATGTACATATTCTTACATTATCGACGGTACATACATTGACATACCCATCTAAGTGATTTCGTGAAAACACGTCATAGGCCTTTTTCAAAAACAAACGTGATATATAAGCGCATTCATATAGACGTCCGTGATTAACAACGGAAACATAATTTTCCATTCATAAATTATTATGTGAAAAAATGTTAAAGAGTTTTTCAGCCTCAGTGAACTGAAAAATTTGAAGGTCAGTGATGAATGACAATTTAATCTATAGCCGAAATGCCTATAACTAATATTTATAATAAGAATGTTTTTAAAAAATCGACAAGTTATGTGGATTAAGTACCTACAATAAATGATTTCGGACGATCTGCCTAAGCCCATCACGCACACCCCTATCGGGTGACCCACCGTGTAGCTGTGTAGACGCCCGCTATCAGTCCGTCTCCGCTGGTCGGCTGTGCTGTCCCCGTCTCCGCTGTTCCCGCTGTGTGACCGCCCGTCAGGTCCGGTGAGGGCGGTGTCCGGGCGCGGAGCGGGGCTGGTGCGGCCGGTACCGACGGCCCAGCGCGGCCAACTGACCACCGGCGGCCGCTCCTCCGACGGCGACGGGCCTCCGTGACCCGGCGACGCGCCGCGACCCCGATCGGAGCGGCGGGCGCGGCGCGGCGGCGACGGCCCCGCTGCAACGCGCCGCCACGGGCCGCGGCAGTCGTCCGGGAGCGTGTGTGACCTCTGCCACCCCCCCCCCCGGACCGGCCGGTGTCCGGCTCCGCTCTACCTACACCGGAGCGGTCGTGACCTACGGGACACCTCTGCTGGACAAAGCACGACCCAGAGAAGAAAGCAAAAGGGTGAAAGTCACTGTGGGAAAACGCAAACTTTGCACTCTGACCTGCGAATGAGAGGGTGTGTGTGAAACATACCAGGGTGAAGGTCATATGTTCTTAGATACGGTACAGTTCATGGATACATCCTCTTCTGAAAAAGATGAAATGAATGTTTGTTTTAAAGTTTGCAGATGGGTTGGGCTCTGCAAACATTTTCTTGCAATGCTTTGCTAAGAATACATAGACAGATGCCGCTTGAAAGTGCAGTTATTATTCTTTTCTACGCAACATAAAGCATCTAAACATTAGGATCATAGCATTAGCTATCTCTAGACTAATGGTTTTGACTTGTAAAGCGATGTTCTTACCACCGGCTCTTTTATAAAGGTACGAAAATTATTGCTTCCGTCAGAGCTGCGTGGTCGCAGTCGGAGTCGGAGTCGGTCAGATTGGACAATACTGACCGAACTGCTAGAGACGGAGTCGGAGTCCATTTTGGAAACCGGAGCCGGATTCGAAGTCGGAGTCACTGAAAATCCATCGACACCGCAGACCTGGCAGGGCTGCGGACTCGGACTCAGAGTCGGTCAGAGTGTACATTTCTACCTGAGTCGGAATCGGAGTCGTAGTTGGTTTTTTTAAAGTCGGATTCGGAGTCGGAGTCACGGAAAATCCATCGATTCCGCAGCCCTGGCTTCAGCAACTGAGCACATTTATGCTGCTGGTGTTATCTACTAATGCTTCATCGAAGTCTCCCGATAGTTTCTTGTGTTACGTTGCAGTCTCCCAGTGCGAGTCTTCGAGACGTCCGCTATCATTCTTTTTCCTCCCTTCGGAGCCTACACCGGACAATCACACCTCAATCTTCCATAGTTCTCTACTAATTTATTGTCAATGCCGTGGACCCGAGAGAACGTGGTGCTATCTTCTTGTGGCATGTTGATGTCTCTGTGTGTCGGCTACCTACCTATGCTTCGATGCAGTCTCCCGTGGATTTTTGGTTGCTGCGTGCAGCACGTTGAAAGTCTGCCTTACGAGTACGTCCCTAGCTAGCTACTTAGATGCACTTTACCGCTGTTTTCGACTTCGTTAACGGAATTTGACAATCCGTAGGTATCCTAATGCATCGCATTCGCATCTAACACTAGCTTGACATTGTGGAAGGATGAGCAGTGCTTTTCATCTTGTGAGAACATTGGTGGTTTGTTTTGCATCACAGCTTACGCATCTAAAATTGTGTTCTGTTGTGGACATTGCATAGAAGGACACCCCGTGCATTTATTTGAATTGCGTCAATCGTTTTACGACGTTAGTTACTGTTCGTAAGTGCGTAGTGAGCAGTCGTACGTGCGCAGGCCACGCGGTAATCCGACGTCTCATTCGCTGATCCGGTCGCCGGATTTGGGATCTGGTGGGACCCAGTTACACAACTGCCGTCTTCCGCCGGTGACCCGACCCGGACGGAGGGCAATCCGGATCTCCGCTGACCCCAATGACGTCAGGACATCTGCTTCCGGCCGAGCGGGGCGCTGGAACGGGCGGGCGCTCACTCCCATGTGATAAAAGACGGTCAGCAGTCGGCACCCTTTCCCTTGAAGACACACACACGGTAGTGGTTGTAAGGTTGATGTCGATACTCACATCCGTAAGTGAATTCATGATGAAGTGTCATTTTTAGGCAGTTTTATGCCCTACTCACGGATCAGACCATGAAATAGTGTACCCACGGACGACAAAAGCCATTCGTCCAATGACCACTGATGACACACACCGGGGTGAAAGTTATCGATGACTGACGAGTACCGAGTGCCGAGTCAGGCCGGGCCGTGTGACTCAGACGCGCGCACTCACGAAGGCGAGAGTTAACCACTGCCTGTGTGCGGCCGGTGGTCGGCGGCGCATGGAGCCTGACACCGATCAGGAGCGCCGCCGGTGGGTGGGTGGTTATTAGGGACCGCGCCCAGGAAATGGGGGCTCATTGTCGTGACACACTGAGTGGGGTGGTCAGACTGCCGGCTGAAACTGTCACCAGAGTGACTGACCGGCTATTTACTGATTTGTGTCTCAAAATAAGTGCGGATAAATAGCTGGTGTCTCTTCTGTGTTCTGCTTGTCGTAAATGAGAAATCATACTAACATTACCCTGCTGATGAATGACGAGATGCAAATTCATTCCGATGCAAATACGATACCTATGCCTGCAATATGCAAGCAGGGTATTTGTGGTTTAGTTACGTCATTAAAATACACATTTTATTCTGCTAATGACGTTTATGTGTTATGAGGTTATCGGTGGAGCCAACAAATAACTAAATGCACGTATTTGTTGGCTCCACCGATAGCCTCATAACACAAATATGTCCCTAAATGACGTTTAGCTTCGATTGTAAAGCGTTGGACTGGACAGCTGGGTCGGACCGCACAGCTGGCTGACCGCCGCTGTGAGCCGGTACCATCGGCGCTCGTCACGGCCTCAGTTGGCGCGTATGCAGCCGGGTCGCCGAGTGGTAGGTATGCAGGAATGCAGGGCTGCCCGGCGGCGCCGGAGCGGCTAACTGTCCCACCGAGCCGGCAGGCCGGCTGGAACAATGATGAGGCGGCTGACACCTCTGAGTGGCACTCAGGAAATCTTATACTGGGTCAGAATGTCTGCTCCCCATGCAGGACTAAGTCTCAGCATACGGATCATGGCTGGTATCACACATCTCAGGGTCTATAAAAAAGATGAATGAAATAAATAAAAAAAATAAAACAGGCGTCTGCTCTGGATGGGCGGGCCGACCGGATGGTCGACTGGAGCTGTCTGAGACTATATGATGAGACGGCTACCTTCCCCACCCGAGCTCTGTCACTCATCAGCAGTGAGAGGAGTGGAGAGGAGAGAGGAGGGGTGGGGAGAGGCGGGTGAAATGGGCGGAGGGTGCCCGGGCAGCCTCCTAAGGCATGTGAGTAACGGAGCGGCGCGGTGGTTTCCGCAGAGACGGGTGGAATGTGGGTCACGTGAGAGACGCCCGCTCCCGGACTGTGACTCCGCGGGGCGCCTGACGTCCGCTCGCGCCGACAGTGACGAATGAATGACGTGAATGGAATGAATAAACTTCGTTCACGGGTGTTCAAAAGAATGTGCCACTTCAAATATGTTCTTAGTGTAGCTATGCTGAACTTCCGGTACTGTATGAAGCACGGCTGCGGAGTCGATGGATTTTAAGGTGACTCCGACTCCGACTCCGGCTTCAAAAATTGACTTCGACTCCGACTCCGGGCAGTTTTATTAAAATCCATATCATGATACTGAAGTTCATAATGGAGATGTTTTTATCCTGTCTGAAACGATCCCTTGTGCTTTCCAAGGCACTGCGTTGCAAATATGCATTTAAAAAACGTGCAGAATTAAAAAGCAGTTTTTGGGGAATTCACCGTTTTATGCTTCTTTCGCTGAAAACGTTCGTCCAAAACAGCAAAGTGGCCTTTTTTCGACAAAATCTAATTTCCAGCGCAGTACCTATTGTCAATCAAACAGGTGCAGTGCATGACGTTGAGCCATGCAGCGTTAACTCCTACTCCGGAGTCGGAGTCGGTAAGATTTTGGCGACTCCAACTCCGACTCCGGGCAGAACTGTTGACTCCGGCCGACTCCAACTCCGACTCCGACTCCGAATCCGCAGCCCTGGCATGAAGTGTGGTCAACTGCAGTGGAAAACGTACCAAGCTATCTATACCTGCAAATAAATTAAATTTTTCTAAGGCAGACTTTTACCTTTTATTTTAATGTCGGCGTTAATTCATATTAATTATCGCTGCGGATGTTTTCGATGAACATTTATAAAACGTTTTAATAACTGCTAACCGCTTCCTACTACGATACTGTGCAATTAAAGCTACGACACACTACTCGAATGACAATTCGCAAATCATCGCTTGATCAATAAAAAAGTCGATTAGCAGCCCGGAGCGCCGTGGTCGATTATCGGCTGCCTCCCGTCCACAACAAATAAATCTACCTGTCCCGCCCGCCTTCCTCTCACCCTAGCATCAGTCTAATGCACAGTAAGACCCATCCACACGTGTAATGAGCGCCCCGCGGTTGCAGTGTTATCGACCGACCCTGCTCCCGAGCACACGTGACCCAATTGAGATTCGGCTCCCCTGTAGGCGGGACGTTGACTCTGCGCACGGCGGGGTCCTCCGCCTATCGGCCCTCCGATCTGCCGATGAATATTTCATTCAGCAGGCGGGCTGCTGCTCAGCGTGCAGTTCACGTTCAGCTGTAGCCTGCACTCAGCCCCCTGCTGACGAGGGCCGGTATCTCAGCTCGGGAGCGGGACCCTCTGCCGACCTGCCGCGACACCTACCGTGGGTCAGCGACAGCCCAGCCACGACTGGCGCCACTACTGACACCTGGCGGTCAGTGGGTGTAACTACACTTGTAGTACGCCCTCTGGCCGGTAGATGTCGGGCGCTGAGGGTGTCCGGCAGGCCGGGTGCGGTCCGGGAGCGCGGCGGCGTCATCCCAGGTGGTTCGCCGCCGGCGGCGGCGGCAGTGACGCGCCGGTAGCCGCTGGGACCGCGAGGTGTCTGTGAGGGCAGTGTGTGCGGCGCGGCTCTGCACAATGGCGCGGGCCCAGGCGCCGCTCCTCTGGGTGGTGGTGGCGGGGGCAGTGACGGTCGCCGGCGGACAGAGCACTGAGTCGGCCTGCGGCACCGGCCCCTCGGTGGCAGCCACCGTGTTTGCCGTGCTGCTGCTGCTGGCTCTGGCCGCGCTCGGCGTCGTCATGTACCAGTACATCTGGAAACCGCGCCACTGTGAGTTCAGCCGTCCGGGTACATACCATCACCCGCGTCTGCACTTAGTAGTTACAACCGCCCTTCTACCGTCAGGGTTCACTGCGGCCTTTCTCTTCTGTTTTTTTCCTATGAAGCATATTTTCCGTCAGTTCAGTACCTATGCCCAGAAGTAGATATCAATGAGCTTTCACCGCTCAGTCTGTGTACCGTTTCCACCTCAGAGTGAGTTATCAGCATTCAGCAGCCTCGTAAGGCTCACAACAAAGAACGGGCTCCTCAGTGGAGGCGGACGCTGCGCGGCTCCTGAGCCCTTATTTGGCCGTCTGCGGCAGCCTGTTCCGCCCCGGCGCTCTATTACCATCTAAAGAACACGCCACTCGCCCACCCGACTATCGCTGGCCTGCCCGTCCCCACTGGTCCCCCCGCCCCTCGCATACCCACCTGTCTCCCTTCAACCCGTCCCTAACCATCCCTTCCAGTCTCTGCCAGTCCCCGCCGGTCCTAACCCGTCACCCATTCCCCTCTGTCCTCTCGTCCCCAGTGGTTTTCCGTCCAACCGTCTCCACTTGGTCCCAACGCGCTGTCTTCGCTAATTGGCTCCTGAATAATAGTCTGCTGGGCCGGTCGTTCGCCGATCCCTTCTGGCCCCGACCCATCCCCAACCGTTCCCAACCCATCCCATCCCATCCCATCCCATTCCATCCAGTTCCCATCCCATCCCAACCCGTCCCATCCCGCCTCCACCGGTCTTCGCCCGTACCAATCGGTCGGCACCGGCCGCCCCGACTCGACCGGCCCGGTAAAAAGCCAGCCCAAGGTCAGCTGTGCCGGTCCGCGGGCGGCCTCAGCTCGCCGGCGGAGGCGGGCTGCTGCAGCTCGGCAGCTGCGGCGGCGGCGCGCTTACTTAAAGGGACCCTCCCACCTTAACATTAGATTTGAGTTGAGATAGCCAAAATGGGGTCCCTGGCTCACAATTACCGGTTTCGGCACTCACAACATCGAGAAATGCCTTAAATCGGAAATATTGAATTTCAAAATTGCAGCATTTTGATTCAGAGGGGCTAATGCTTAAGAATACCCCTCTGAATGTGTGACGTCAGCGCTAATATCTAACAATTTTTAAATGTTTGACTAAAACGTTTTGTAGCACGCGGTGGTATATGCTATTTGCGCGCAACATCTGCCGCAAACGCCGCACTTCTAAAATAAAGTCGCTAGAAACAGCGGAGATCCCAAAAAAGTAAACAAAAGTAAAAGTCTAATATCTTGAAAACCGGTGAATATTTTTCGGTGAAATTTGGTAGATATTTGTTTTCGCTCTTTCTGAACCGAGCGACATCACTTTCATGCCAATTCATAAACTTTTTTGAAGGTGGGAGGGTCCCTTTAACCCGGGCGTAAACATCGGGGTCGGTGGAACGCCCCGCGCGCGACCGTGGAACGCCTCGTGCGCGAGGGTGGAACGTCTAACGTGCCGCCGAGCGCTTAACGCAGAGATGTGTGCTAAAAGCGTAGTATGCTGGGGTATCTGCTGGGAGGGCGGTACACTGGGTGATGACTGCAGAGCGCGGTACACTGGGTAGCTATGGTCGGTACGTGGGTATTTTTTATGGTTCGCTGGGTGCCGATGGTCTGACTCGATACACTGGGTGCTGTGCTGATCTCTGGGAGCGCTGCCCGCTATAGGTACAGGTCTCGCGGGTTTGAGCGGTAGGTAGGTTTTGCACCTAGAAAATTTAGTGTACTTCAGGCTATATCTTCGTCGTCTTTAGCTTTTAAGTGTTGAAGATGAGATCGACTTGTTGGGTAACAAGCCGGCCATGATCGTGTAAAATGGCTTCATCGTAGATCGATTAGTTTCTGAGATATAACCGGAAATGTAAAAGTGCAAAACCTACCGCTTAATCTCGCGAGAGCCGTATATCTAAGCTAAGGCCTGAGAGCGCTCTACGTTGGGTGTCTGAGCTGAGGCCTGGGAGCGCTGGCCGCTGGTGTCTGAGCTGGGAGCCGAGTTGCGTGCTAGCAGCTACCGACAGGGCACGGTTCAACGCTCTCACATCACTTCCTGCAGCAGGAATTCCGAACCACCGTAACTCACCGCGAAACAATTCAAGGAAAGCGTGCATCAGCCATTTTGGCACTTGAATGACACTTACACGGGCAAGATATGTTTGTCTTTACGTAGAGTGGCGTAAAGCATCATTTATAGGTATGCGCCATCATAATATTTGCTTATATAAATACATATAATTGTGATGTGATGTTAATTTCTCATAAACGTTCCGTTCCAGTAATACGATCATGCTGGAAATATCCCTTCAGCAAGTTAGACGTAACACCTATCTCACAAACCACAAGCCATTCGTCAGCATCTGACATGTAAAACCCGCAACAACGCGAGACCGCATCAAAACTCTCACATGTGTTCTGCGTCCGTGGTCTCTAATTCAGTCACGGTGACTTTCCAATCACTTTCTCGGAATGTTCCATGAGCTCTGCACTGCCATCAGTCACCGTTTACCTCAGACCGTCCAGCGTGCCTCTGTCCTGCTATAAGGGAGATTGGAACAGACCGGGGGCCCCTGTACACTGTACAGCTCATTTGTCACCTGGAAAGGAAGAGGAAGGTCGGCCCCGTCACATGGCTGCGCGCTGACTCACGGAGCTGTCAGCGCGCGGACAATGGTCGGACAGACTAACGGCGCCGCGCAGTTTCCGTGACCGACCACTGGGCACTGAACACTGACCACTGACCACTGAACACTGTGAACACTTTGACCAGCCGTACCGGCCAGATGGACAGACGCTGGCATGCAAGGCTGACCAAAGACTCGACCGGCCGCCGTCACTCCCATATCGGCCGCGGGTGAACCGCGGGGGCTTCCACTCGGGTAACCGCAACGCGTGATCTGGCGAGTCCTTCATCAGCAATGGCGGATTTCATTTCTTCATAATCGCGAACACCTTGTGCCTTCAAAGAAGACAGATTCGCTCTTTATTGCAGACGGACGACGATTTGAATGGACATTTCCTCAATGTGGGTGAATCCGGCTCGTGGAATTCGCCCTCAGCGATAGGTATATGTAGATGTTATGATTATGTTATGACCGTGAGTGCAGTAGTGGTACTGAGGTCAAAGGTTACCTTTGTTGGGTTTTCTTGCCGCAGACCATCTGGTTTGCTGAAGGTTGTGATGGAAGGGCCTTAGCAGCCTGACTGTCAAGACGCTCAGGGCTCTACTAAACGGAAATGTTTTCTAAGGAATTGACGACAATACCAAGACGTTACAATGTCTTTTGATCGATGCCCAAGATGATTCCCAAGATGAAAAAGATGCCCAAGCGCTTCCATAATGTTCTATTCACTTCACCCTCCACGCCAACGACACATGCAGAGGGAAGTTTCATGCGAATTTAAATGCGCCACGCTGGGTAACAATATGTTTCACCACGGATAAATGAGTTTCACTGCGAGGCATTGGGTGTCACTGTGGTCGAGTCGGTTCACTTCACCATCGGCCTTGGCAGTGCACGGATCTTGCACCGTTTACACTCGACAGAAGGTCGGTTCCGGGTAATCGTGTGGCTGCATGGCAGTGAGGCAGGGTCATTGTGGTTTCTCTCAGCGGCCTGGCTGAACTCTCACGACGCACTGAATGCTGCAGCACATAGTGCAAATTGCAGAGTGGATGGTATACTGAGGGTATACATGTAGGTATGCCTCGAATAGGATCAGGGTACTGCTACCCCTTGAATAGAAATAAAAATATTGTAATTCCATGGACACAGACGAGGCAACTGGCGTATCCTATTCTGACACGAAACGGGCGGATGTTATCTATCTATAAGCCAATCAAGCATAGCGCTCATGAACCAGATCGTTTACCAAAATTGCTCAGCGTCGAACTTGGTCCTTGCAGACGGCTTTCTAGAGAACTACGACGATCGCCCAAAGACGGTCACGTCGATTGCTCTTTGGATTGGCTGATTGCTTTAAATGTTCACGTTCAGTCTGACCACGTCTGACATTCAACATATCTTAGTTGGTACATAATAGTAGCTCGAAGCTCGAAAGAGGTCTACTACGTCCAGGGTTGAATCACGAATGTCCTTCCATTTACTTAGTTATCTTGCCGTTGTTTTGAGGTTAGGGAGCAGTTTCCCTACCTGAATACTCTCTAGCCCACATTCGAATCCCACGGCTGTCAGCCCTGAGCCCCGTTCTATTCATCATCACGGACTGGAGCTGAGCGCCAAGGCTGCCACCGCCACTGGCCGTGACATGTGCAGCCGGCGGCATCTCTCTGTGGTTGTATGTAACTACCGTCCTTCTAACTCCAGCGGGCAGACACACGGGTACTACGGCCGTGACAAGTGTGTAGACGGTGGCGGTTTTCTGCGGTCGTACCGTCCTTCTGAGGCCTGCGGGCAGACAGGTGTGCCCAAACAAACACGGGGATGTTCGCAGTTTGTACAGCTGTGGCGGTGTCCCACAGCCTCATGGTCCGCTGCAGACATGGGATGCAGACGGGGACGTGCCGCCGGCCTCAGGTGTGCTATTGTACATACATACGTGACGGCGGAAGTTGAACGGACACTGGACAGCGGACAGGATGTCGGTCCGGTCTGGATCTTATTCCTAATGCCAGGGTCGCCGGTGAAATACAATGCTAAAAATTATACCTTTTTTGTGATACAACAATAGACGCATATCATTAATTTCAGTTAAATCGGGCATAAAGCTACTAATGCTTTTTGTTTATATACAATACATGAGTAGTTTTTTAAGTCCGAGTGTAATTGCATAACGGATATATGTAATGATACGTTTTAATTCATTCATCAAAACTGCATTTGATATAAAATCGAAAAAAAATCTTTTGTTAATCCCTTTATTCAAATAGACAAGCACGCAACGGCACATGTCGGCAACTGTTAACATCGACCCGTTACGAGTCCTGTTTGAGTCGACTAATTTTCCTTGTCACCTGTCTCCCTTCCAGAACCGACGTTCCTTTGCAATATGTATCGCTGTGTTCTATTGCGGTCTGCTGTGCGCGGACCTGTTATTTCTGACCAGAGTGTCTTACCTGTCATCTTTACTGACCGTCCTACCTCTCCCGATACCTCCATCGAGTGTGGCCCGTGGACTGACGGTCCCTCCTCCCTCTCCCGCAGGCTCCAGTTTGGAGAAAGTGGTGCTGGCAGAAAACGGCCAGCCCGAGGGACGGTTCGCCTTCGACAACCCCTACATGATCGAGGACGATGACATCGGCAGCAAAAGTGAGTCACAAAGTGCTCCCAATCTGTATCTGATGCCCAGATGTGCGGCGCATCAATGCTTATTCTCAAAGAGAACATCGTCTAACTGAATTATCGTCTTCAGTTACTGTTATTGAAATAAAGTGATAACATGTGACCATTAATGTGCGAATGTATTAGACGAGCAGACAAATAACAAATAGACAAGCAAGTAAGCAAAGAAAAACATAAGATTTAAGCAACTTAGGCAAGACAGCTTGGACTTCATTTCATTCATCAAATTTCATAAAAAATGCAATAATGAAAAAGCAGAATTTCCCAAGCAAGTTTTCTGTGTTATCTGTCTTCGCCAGTCATGGCCAGCATATGAGCAACAAAATGAGGAAAGCTCGCTATGTTCTTCAAGATCCAACTATAAAATTGTCAACCGTGCCAAGTCAAAAAGCGCATGGCTATATATGTAGTTCCTCGCCCGCAGCAGGCAGTTACGAGTCCCATTTCTTTGTCTCTGCGGCCTGCGGTGCACTGTCGATAGAGTACATACCGGGTGGATTATGACGCCGGCCACAGCCGCGCTGACTGCGGCCGGCCGTAATTTCCTTGCTGAATGACACAGTTGTTATTCCTCGCCGGCGTCTGCGCTGACCTTGCAGGTAACGACCGGGCCACCCCACCCCGGCACCCTCCCTGCCGCCGCCTCTGCAACGCTGCTGCGCCGCCGATCAGTTGGTTTGGTTTGAAGGTGGAATACAACCGCCTCTGCTCCCCTTCGCAAAGGCGAGGCATTGCAAAAATAATGCCTCTAAAACTCGATAAGGAAACAGTCGTATGTTGAAGACACCCGATGCTGAAAAAGATCAACTGGAGCTCAATCGGTGATTGCCTGTTCCCGATATTTTCACGCCGGTATGCAGGCTGCCAGTTTTGTATAACCGTGCAGCCGCTGGGGTGAGTTTTTCACCTCTGCCGCTGCGGTCGGCGCTGTGGGAGGGGGCGCCGGAGACCGGTTTGACCGCCCCGCGCCGGCCGGCCGGGTATGGTGGAGATGGCTCCTGCACGGCGGCGCGGTCCGGGACCCTGCAGCTGGCTGCATCCCTTCTCCCCGTGCAGAGGGGAGGGGAGGAGAGGCAGAGGAGCGCAGGAGAAAGGACTCTAATGACGGTCACGGCTCGTCCAAGGCTTATTTGGCTACGTCGGTGACTTGTACTTTTATACGTTTGGTCGGACTGGGTGTTTGGTCTGTAAAGATGTGACCTGCATACGGACGTAGCTGCAGGTGCAATAGGCGGGCGTTTGCTCTGGACTGCACCTGAGGTCGTCTGTCGGTCGGGGAAACGGCTCGGCAGTTCTCCGAATAGCTAACAAAAGCGAGCCAGAGCATGACAGCCGAATCGCACGAGACGAGATTTAGGCATATTTTCCTGATATCTTTCACGCATTACTACGATATATTTTGAATTGGATGTGCATTGCTCACATCAGATTGTAGGGAAAACATAACATTTTGTAATGAGCGTTATGCTTGTTTTTTTACCAAATTAGACTGACCCTGAGGTATTTTTAGTTTTGTGTCGACCATTTTTCATTATCATTATATTGACGTGATGATGTAGCTAATCAGCACATGCATTATGCTGTCAAAGATAATGCCGTATGACTGTTAATGCAGGAGCGTACATTACTTTCTGTTATGAAGAAATAGTATGCAGTGCTCTAGCGAGGAACATCTTGATATATGTAGTTAGGATTTTAAATGACCTTTTCCTCGAAAATTAATTGGAAATCCATTAAAAAGTAAATATCATATTGTTTGGCAAATTTTCGAACAACAGTTCATTCTCAAGCCACATGAAACAATTGACAAGCAATTGTTGACAATTGTTTCATGTGGCTTGAGAATGAACTGTTGTTCGAAAATTTGCCAAACAATATAATATTTACTTTTTATTGAATTTCCAATTAATTATCGAGGAAAAGGTCATTTAAAATCCTAACTACATATGACTTTCTGTTATGATTAACAATTTGTTTTTCCAAAAAGTATGGTTTTCTGGTTTGAGTCCTCGTGAGTGCCGCGTGTATAACTGTACAATCCATTTCGATCTTTAGGAAAGCTCTGACAAGCGACACTTAACACCAGCTAAGCTGTGCTCAGCCACCGGCGACCCTCTCATTCAGTCAGTATCGCTAAGAGTGCCCTCACGCCTAAGCCTCCTCGTGTCCCCACTCCAGCACGACTGACGATATTTCCGTACAGAACGGCGATCGTATCACAGCCACTACGGATCAACTGCCTTATGATTTATCGACTTACGTCGTTGTTGCTATTTTTCAGGTACCCTGCCGTGCCACGACATACTCGCAATAAACGAAAAGGTCAGTTTCACTTCATGTGCTTGCTTCATCATATCAGTATCACTAACCTTTGTTTCGAGCGTCCAGAGTATTGATAAACTTTAGTGTGATATTGGCTGTCCAAAATTTCAGATGAATAATTTGTGCCATTACTTTTAAGATTTGATTTCACTTCACCCTCCCAAAATTTAATGTACGCATTAATTCGTTCAGTGTCGTGAAATATGTAAAAACCGCGTGAAGTACCAACGTCGTACCTAATCGTCCGGCAGACGGGAACGTCTCGCAGCGGCGACTTCAAGACTCCGAAGAAGCACGGGTTCTGTGTCATCACTCCGACCTCGAGCAGTCAGCCCAAGGGGCAGTCGCCCAGCGACGACCTCACAGCTAACGTAGGTCACACCCGATCCCGTAACCCTAGTAATATGACAGGTCATCTCGACCTCGAGTTAGCTCTAGGGTCGCCGGTCGAGTTAGCCCCAATACGTTTGGCGCGAGATCATTGAAAAATTGATATTCCCCCCCACTGAATTATGTAATCACGTACTCGCAATGTATCCGTGTAACTTTCGCCTATGGGCGCCTTGCTGACCACGTCCTGATTTTGTTCACAGGAAGGTGACCAGGTGACCGTTCCGCTGAAAGGTCACGACTTCACCGGGTTGGGCTTCACCGTGCAGGGTGGCATGCGGGACGGCATCTTCGTCCACACGGTCTCCCAGCACGGGCCGGCGCTGGAGTCGGGCAGGGTACAGCCAGGTCAGTTCTGAGCACATGCTGCCAGAGAAGAGTGCTATCACAGGAGTAGTAGTTTCATAGACGGAATAGTAAATTGGTCCAGTCATGCGAGCCAAGGGTTCGGAAGTCTGACCCTTCCTGCTTGGAGTCTAAATCCTCGGAGAGAAGGCTGGTACAGGTAACCGGTAGGAATGCTGTTAACGGTAAATTAATCTCAGTTTGACCTGCAGTTGGCAGGAGCAAAGACCTCATAACCTCGAAGACCTGATAATAAGAGCAAAGGGCTAAGCCATCACGAAACCACTTATACGAAACGGGATCCTAAAAAGCCGTTTAGATATGTAAACGGAAAGGAGTAGACATTTATATTGCTTTCCACAAGACAAAACATAGAGTTGTCTCAGAGCAACCGACGAAATGGAAGAGCCAGTAAGGATGTGCGCTCTGCGCCTTATTCTGCCTGCTGCGCCGGTCCCTGATGATGTGGGCGTGGGAGCGGCGGCCAGTTTTCCCACAATTCACCGGCCGCCGCTCTCCAAGGCTGCCGGTGACCGGATGGTGACGTCACACGGACGTCATCACCGTGTGATCACCAGAGCCTGCTCCGGAGACGGAGGGTCTGGGATGACGTCAGACTCACCGAGTGACGTCACCACCGTGTGATTGCCGGAACATTACTCCGGCGGCTGACCGGCGGTGTGACGTCTTTTGATTGGTGGTTCAGAAGCAATGACATCACCGGAAGGCATGAGGTCCGGCTATGGAGAGGTGATATATAGTTTGGTCAGTAATCGGATGTATAGTGAAAGGAAAATGTTCATATGTGTAATTCATCAATGGATTGTTTTGAGGAATTCTGACTTAGCAAGGAAAACTTTAATTAAAATGGAAAACGTTGCCTAGGTCGACCTTGACGGTCGATTCAGAACCAGAAGCAGGCTTTCCAGGAAGCTAGTTTTTTAAAAGCTGCGTGTGACAAGTCCTGTAGTTGACTAAAACCGATATTAAAGGATTTTCCTATAGTCAAGGTTAATTTCGGTGAGGCGGGTGTTTCGGAATGGCAGGCAACTAACTAACTACAGTGCACATCAAGCTATCAAAAAGATGCCATTTTTTCTGAACCGTCGCCGAGTCCATTACGTCCCCGCGGCTGTGGGCAAATGGATCGATAGCTCAACAATGGATTAATGGATCATTGATCAACGATGGTTTTGTGCATCAAAAATCCCCTTCCGAACTCCCATCCTTGGCATCATGCAGCGCATCATACTCGAGCGTCAAGTTACCGCTGTAGCCGTCTCCAAGCCATGTGTGGTTAGTGGTGCCCGCTGCACCTCCGCAATAGCCGTTTTTTCCTTCTCTCTTCACCTCTAGTGTATCAAACGTCGTCGTAAATAAATACCAGACTCCAGTCACTGGCGCCGCTGCACGCTGACGCGCTTGCCGTGACCATTCCATTTCTCCCCTTTTCTCTCACTCCCTCTCCCTCTCCCTCTCTCTCTTCCTCCTTCTCTCTCTCCCTCCCTCTCTCTCTCTCTCTCTCTCTCTCTCTCTCTCTCTCTCTCTCTCTCTCTCTCTCTCTCTCTCTCTCTCTCACCTGATGCGCACACACCGCCGCCGGCAGCCGGCAGGGCCAGGACTCCTTTGCCTCAGGTACCTCACTCAGGTGCCTCACTCAGGTGCCTCAGGTGCCTCAGGTGCCTCACTCAGGTGCCTCACTCAGGTGCCTCAGGTGTCTCACTCAGGTGCCTCAGGTGCCTCACTCAGGTGCCTCACTCAGGTGCCTCACTCAGGTGCCTCAGGTGCCTCACTCAGGTGCCTCAGGTGTCTCACTCAGGTGCCTCAGGTGCCTCACTCAGGTGCCTCACTCAGGTGCCTCACTCAGGTGCCTCAGGTGCCTCACTCAGGTGCCTCACTCAGGTGCCTCAGGTGCCTCAGGTGCCTCAGGTGCCTCACTCAGGTGCCTCACTCAGGTGCCTCACTCAGGTTCCTCAGGTGCCTCACTCAGGTGCCTCAGGTGCCTCACTCAGCTGCCTCACTCAGGTGTCTCAGGTGCCTCAGGTGCACGGCGCTGACTCAGCAGCCGAGCAGCCCGCCGTCCGCCGGCCCGTGACGTCACCGGTCGGCACGTCTGGCCTTGGATGGCCGCGGTGCCGGCCAGGCAGCCGCTGTATGCTCTGGGTAGCCGCCGGCGAAACTGCCCGGCACGGCACGAGCAGAGTCGGCCCATGGCAGAGCCGGCAGGGACGTCCCAGGGTAGTGGTGAGGAAGACAAGTCCCATGGCAGAGCCGTCCCGAAGTACATAGATGTGTCTCGTGGCAGAGATGTCCTTGCAGACCGTCCCAAGTTAGGGATGTCCCGTGCTGAGCATCCCATGACAGAGCAATGTCCATGACAGGGCCTTCCGAAAGCAGAGCTGTGTCATGGCAGAACGTCCTAAGGAAGAGCCCAAGTGGGACCATCCCTCGCAGAGCTGTGTAAAGAGTTGTACCCTATGTAGAGCCGTGCAAAGGGAGGACCGTCCCGCCTTGGCAGAGACGAAAGCAGCCCCAGACAGTGGTCAGAGGGGAAAGTCGGCGGTGAGACGGTTAGTCCAGAGTGCCTACCTCAAGGTCAAACGTTGAGCTCAAATGTGTACATTTGAATAAACCAGACTCAGCAATCTGCACACTGCTTTCCTTGTATCGCATATCACAGGAAAATAAAAGACAAAGCGTTTGCCCCACAGGCACTTCCCTTCTATTTCTGCCCGTGTGCCGGAGTCGATCCAATGGCCTTCGGCCGTTCGACCGTCCGACCACGTTAGTGTGAGCGCTGCGGGGCGTGAACGGCGTTACTGGAGCGTCTCGCCTCGGAAACTGGCTGCCCCGGCGGTCTGGCAGCCTTCACAGTCGGGTGCGCGCACCTCTGCCCGTCCCGGCACGATTGGAAATACCGCCGTCACCGTACATATATCGACGGCACGGCCGGACAACAGCTGGCAGACGGGGAAGGGACCGGCCATTCGCAGCGATCTGACACTGACCAGGAGACTGTGCGGGGAAAATAGAGTCTGCATGAGGTCGTAGCACCTTGGTATTTGACGCTGCGGTGAAGGGATAACCTTCAGATAACATTATTCAAGTTCGGTTTGAAAGCACTCCCGACAGACAGGCAGCAGTCCCCGTCACGACCAGAGCGATGCTTTTACGAGTATCAATCTCAGATATGCAGGAATGCTCAACTAATATCTTTGCAGTGACGGGGAACTTTTGCGCTGCTAGAGTACGTCCTTCACATTTCTCAGATAATTGAGGAAGTAACGAACGTTAACAATGTTAAATGGTCGTTACGCTCATAGGCTGCAGCAGCGAGTAACCGCTGTATCACTAAAATATAGGAGTTATGCACCTCCAGTCAAAACCTTGGCAACGATTCAGCTAAGCCGCTTAGATAGATTATTGGAAAACAGCCTTGACTGCGACATTTATTGTGGCAGTGAGATTGTCACGATAGACATTCCACCTTTATCCTAAAGACGTCTCTGAGACTTTTTTACGGTCGTCTGTGCTGCAAGTTACGTAAATGACGGTAATAAATACCTGTGTCTATCTACTACCAAAATTAGACAAGGTGACCTGTGACCTGTCCCTGGTGACCACAGGCGACCACCAAATTCCATCCACAGAAAACAGACGGGTGACCTGTGACGAGTCTCTAGGGGGCCACAGGTGACCTCTGATGATCGGTTGACATGTGACCTTTTCCCAGGTGACCTCTGATGACCTCTCCCCGGCTGACCTCTGACCCCTCTCCCCAGGTGACCGGGTGACGGCGGTGACGGTCTCGTTCGCGCACATCACCCTCGATGACGCCACAGCCATCCTCAGTCAGTCGTCTCCGTATGACGTGCAGCTGCACCTGCAGAAGGCGCCCGGTGGACAGAGGAAGGCGGCGACCCCGACCGGCACCGCCGACCGCCGCCAGCAGAGCGGAACCGACCTACCAGAGGTGCGCGGGTGGGCACGACTCGACGAACGGCGTGTGTTTTTTAACATATGTAAATTATGCTGAGCGGTGCCCTGGTGTATGACAATAAGTCCTCGGACGTCGGATGAGACAAATGCTCTTTTAACTTGTCAATGTGCGTGAGAATGTGTAGCTATTTTCTTTGATCTTAATATAGGGTCGATAGTTTTTAGACAGAATGAGGGCAAAACCTTTTACAAAGTTTTCCACCAGCTGCAATGTTCATGCTGGCTCCTTATGATGAACGTTCACTCTCTCAGGGAAAGTCGCACCGCGGCGGCCGGTCGGACAGGTCACCCACCACCAGCAGTCCGTCCAGCGCCAGCAGCTCGGGCCAGCCGGAGAGGAAAACGGTCGCCGCACCGAAGGCCGGGAACGAGCCCCGAAAGGAAACGGTCCAGCATGTGCAGCGCGACGCCTCGGCTGCTGGCTCCACCTCGGAGGGCTTCCGGGAAATGGCAGTCGATGTTCCCGAGGACATCAGTAGCTCACATGAAAAGAAAGACGTAAGAAGCTAGGGACACCAATTAGCTTTATATCCCTAGGGCGATTTTCGGATCAACGAGAGGTGCCGTCACACCTCACCCATCATCTATTAAGAAAATAAATCGCTTTTCATTATAATGTCAAACCCAATTTTATTGATGACGTCTTTTCTTTAACCGAGTGCTACGCGACATTGGAAGTCAAGGTGAACGACGTTAACGCTGACACTCCCCTGACTCACTGCCCGTCTGTTTCAGACGGAGGCCTCCTCCTCGGCGAAGGCCCGCCACCTGGGTGTCCAGGTGCTGCCCCCTCTGATGCCCTCTGGATCCGCTGGCTCCGGATCCACCGGGTCCGGAACGCCCGGCTCCGAGTCGGGCCGGCGCAGTGTGGCGCTCGGTGTGCCCTCCCTGCGTCTAGCCTCGCGGGACCCGGCCGAGCCGAGCCTCGACGCCTGTCTCACCCGTCTGGCCAACGACCAGCCGTGCGGCCGGGACCTGGACGACGAGACCGGCGAGCCGAGCACCCCCAGTGCCGAGGAGGGCGACCACCGGCGCGTCCGCATGGGCACGTCCAGCTTCAACACACAGGAGCGGCTGGCCAGGAGGGAGGTGGAGGACCAGCCTGACCGACCCGAGCCGGCCAAGCGGCAGAGGAACGCCGGCGACAACACCCTCGAGAGGGAAGGAAAGGAGGAGAAACCCCGACACCAATCCGAGTCGTCCGATCAGAGCGATGCCAACATAGGCTCGAACAATGAAGGGGAGCTACAAGCATCGCGAGATGCCTCATCGCCAGAGAAACAAACGAGAGAGAAGGAAAGTCACGATGACGTGGAGTTTGGGAAGCTGAGCAGCGAGTTTAACACCCTTATCCAGGACGAAAAGCCACAGACTGATGATTCTGGTACCAAAGGAATTCACAACGACAGTGCTGTGGAAAAGAAAGACACGAGAAGCCGTAGCTCAAGCTGCAGTTCAAAGACAAGCTCTGGTCCCTCGAGCCCCGTCCAGGAGCGGCCGAAGCAGATGTCCTTTGAGCTGCCCGACGAAATGCTGTTGGCTGCGGGGGTGGCTCAGGACAGGAGGAGCCGGGTGGACCGGCCGGCGCGCAGTGCCCTGTTCAGCAGTACCGAGGTCCTCACGGACCAGCTGACGACTCCAACCGAGGAGCAGCCAGCGTCAGACAGTACAGAGGTGCTGGAGGACAAGCGGGAAACTCCTGAAAACGAGCGAACGCCCCCAGTCGCGATGCCACGAACGGTGACCCCAGACAGTCCTCAGTCGGAGGGCGGAAAGGAGGCCTCCGAGGTCGAGCATGTAGACGTGTCCGATAGAAAAGACGAGCTAGAGAATGACAAGGAGACTGGGAAGTCTCCCGTGGATCAGGCTAAAGACGAGGTCAAAGTAGTGGAAGAGGAAGAACTCACGAAGACTGTTCGATCTGTCACTGCTTATCAGGATGAGACATCATCACCGAAAATGAAGATTGACAAGCTAGATGCGTTTAAAGAAGTGCTTTCACTCACACCCTCAAAGTCTCCAAAAGACAAACGGATAAAGCCGGATGAAGATGTCGACGTTGTCGGTGAGACGGTGGAGAGGAACCACGTGGACCGATGTCCGTGTGAGGGTCCGACGTCCACCAGCACCGCTCCCCGAATCACCGGAGAGGTGACCGGTCTGATCGAGGTCGGGGAGAAGAGGTCGCCGAGGACCGAACCGGTCATCGTGGCAGCGACTGAGAGCCGGCGGCTGCAGGCGAGCTCGGAGGAGAGGATCGCCCCTCCGTCTGCCGCCGCTGTCAGTCGCGCCCGCTCAGAGGCGGCCGCGCTGCCGGAGGCGCTCAGAGCCGTGCGCGCCGTGCGGCGGCGAGACAGCGGCGGCCCGGTGGCGGAGGTGCTCGCCCGGGACGCGGCGGCCACCAGCGGCCGGCTGTGCGCCTCCACCGGCGACCTGACCCGCTCAGAGCCGCCCAGGGCCGACTCGCCGCTGGGCCGCACAGTCTCCATGCAGATCGGGGTCGGGGACCAGCCGGACGGCGGCTCGCGCGTCTCGGCGGCGGCCTGCGCGCGGGATCAGATGGATCTGACCCGGCTGGGTCAGCAGGAGGGGTACGCAGCGGCCCAAAACCGTCACATCATGTCCGTTACCTCGTCCAACGAGTCGCTGGACACGGGGTCCATTCAGGAGGAACCGGAGAACGAGGCGGACCAACTCCCTCCGCCTGTAACCACTAACGGCATCAACCACCACGGGCCGGAGGACGAGGAGGAGATGCCAGCGCCGCCTGCTGTTCCAATAGATGACACACCACGGAAAGAGTTGGATGTGCCTGTGAATGGACTGGATACCCATGAAGAGCGATCTAGGCACAGCTCAGAAGAAACTGAAGACGCTAAGGCGGAGGAGAGGACTCCGCCAGCATTCCCGCGCATCGTGCGATCTGAGCTAAAGCGAAACTCAGACTCCGATAGCTCCGATGGGAGAGAGGAATCGACCGTCGAGAGCTCATCCACTCGCACATTCTCTGTCGACTCGATCACAGCGCCCTCTGTGGTGTCCGTGGTTCTACCAGTTATTCATGAGCCCGCCGCTGAGCCCAAAACTGAGTCAAACTCATCGCCCAGCTCATCAGCCGAATCCGCCGAACTGTCTTCCACCGCCGCCCCTGGGGCAGCAGATCTCTCTGCAGCGCCCTCCGAGTCGGGTGCGGCTCCGGAGTCAGAGTCACCTGAGTCGGAGTCTGCGCCGGCCCGCTCCCGTCGAGGACCCCCTCCGAACCCTCCGCCGCGCTCCCCGGCCAGTCGACAGGCCCGGGAGCCCGACCAGTTTGAGATCAGCGCGACCGAGCTGGACTCTGTGATGATCTCACATGAGGAGTTCCTGAGACAGGAGGCCGAGCGGCGCGCCCACGTCTGCCGTCTGGCGGCCAACTTCAGAACCAGTCGAGAGCCCAGCCCGGCGCCGGAGTAGCGAGCTGACAACGAAGGTCGTGTGGTGAGGGCGCAGAGCGCTCATACTTTGTAGTCCGTCTGGTAGGGACGAAGAGACAGTGAGATATGACAGTGGCAAAGCTGACATTGGAGAGTGGTGATAGACTCAGTGTCCCGTATACGTCGGGTGGGTTTAGTGATCCACGTTTACCTGGTTGTGACAACACAACCTTATCAGTGACATTAATTAGAATGAGAAATGACGAGCAGAGAGTGCTGCTCTCTATTGTGATGCGTGTTTTGCACTAGATTCCATTGACGCTAGCCATGTGAAACGATTCGTTCTCTTGACTTTGTAAGCCTGCGCTTTTGATAGGAAATTACGGTACTATTCTTCTTTGACTCGTCTATTTTTAGACTTTTTATAACTATATTTCCTTACTTGTAGTAGCTAGAGACTCATCAAATGTGACGTATGGGTGTTGATGCTGAGAGCAAGTGAGGTGACGCTCCATGGAACCGTCCAAGAGCTGGAAACAGATCTGAGCTCCCAAGGCTACCGAGTGGCCTGACAGTGGTTCGTCCAGGGCCGGTCCTGTGGGGAACGGACCGAGACTCTCGATAACTGTGACTGTGACTGTGTGTCTGTGGGATGTCCTGTGGAGACCCGCAGTCCTCGTGATAATATTCCGTCCAACTGATACACCACTCCGGCCAAGCCATTCAGAAAGACTTTTAAAGGTAGGAACTAGTTTTGTATGATTGATAGACGGTACTTTTTATCGGACTACATAAGTGAACATCGTCATGCCGTTCGTAACTATGGATAGTGACTGAAGAGCTGCTGACTGTACTCCAATATACAGACTGGAGTAATTCAAATGTTAGTTGTCTACTTTTTCCAAAGTGTAAAAGCGATGAATAACTCAAGATTCGAGCATTAGCGCGCAATTGTGATCTCTGCGAGACACTCGGTGATAATCAGAGACCAGACGCTTGTGATTTGCTTTTCTGAGAACGGGGTAACGGTTAAATGTGACTGCGCCTGTGAGACTGGCTGGCATTTGTAAATAAGGCGTCGTTATGAAGTTGTGGGAACGTGAGCCAATGGTAGCTTGTAAACTTAGGAACTCGAATAAAGTTCTACATCAAAAATCTACTTCTTTTCGTGTGTGTGTTTTTTGCGACCTTATCTATCATATCTGTCGTAAAATATAATATTAACATTTGCACAACCACGGCTACCTTAGAATTAATGCTGTTAGTGACAGCTTTTGGTAAAAAGTTGGCGTGTATTACAGAAATTAACACATTTCACAATTGCACTGATATCAAATGTAAATTTACACTCACATTTCACAGCTCCGAAATACACTTTGCAATTGAGAACATCGCATAGACTCATTTTAACTCGTTTTCTAACAAGCTGTTGAAATTGATTAAAATGATCTAGTCACCCCTATCCTGTTGATAGAGGTCAAATAGTTAAATAAGTATAAGACATAAGTGCAATATTTAGTTGTGATCCAGTATTGACAAAAGAGCCGTGTTTGGAGGCTTAAAAAGTCAATCAACATGTTTTTAAAGCGTAACAAGAAATGGCTTCGTGAATAAGAAGTTACCTCGTCAATAGCAAACACTATAGTGATGTTATAAACTCTATGGCACACACAGAAAGAGAAGTTCCCACCAATCAGCGCGGCCTGGGGTCGGATTTGGTTGTTATTTGGGGGAGTTACGGCGCTGCAGGCACGCTCGGCCGCGTCTCCTGTAGTTGCAGCTCAGTCCGTCTTGTCTTCCTGCCGTTTACAGTCCCGGGGGAGCGGACCTCTTCTGTAAACAGAGAGACGGATATGTGGTGTTATGGAGGTGGCGAACAAATTTACAGGTTTAGCAAATAAAAAACTGAGCACGTCAATTTCAAACGTTCAGTGTTCACTCTCATCGCGGATTGTGGCGTAGCAGGGCCAGGCACCGCATACCGTGGTGTCAATTTTGCGTAAATTTATAAATTGAAAGCGCTACATCTGCTTTGTATTACTCTGCGACAGTCGGATCGATCCATGCTGAACCGTCTGATGTTACCTCGAACATGTTATCGTCCCAGCTGGGGAAGAGCGCCTTGAAGGAGGGCGGCTCGCGGGCCTCCGGGACGCGAATCACCGTGGTGTCCTCGCGGATCGTCATGTCCGACTTGACGTATTTCTGAAACATTAAACAGCGATCAGCGAGGTGGTTTACAGCACACTCGCTTTGGCACACATACGTCAAGACATGCCCTTGTCA
Organism: Amphibalanus amphitrite; assembly: GCF_019059575.1. Lineage (NCBI taxonomy): Eukaryota > Metazoa > Arthropoda > Thecostraca > Balanomorpha > Balanidae > Amphibalanus > Amphibalanus amphitrite. The sequence goes on from NW_024881637.1 coordinate 482,958, forward strand.
GAAATGAGTCGAGGGGTCTTCAATAACGTATTTCGTGCAAACAGCAGGTAGCTGAAAGTTTATCATTTAAACGGCTACTTCTAACATTATTCACTATTAGTAAGGTTACTGTCATGTTTCGCCAAGGACCAGAGCCGGATATCACTTACCGTGGCATACTGGAAGGTCTTTTCCTTCTCCTGTCTGCTGGCATCTTTCCCGATCCAGCAGTAGACCTCGTCGCCAGTATCGACAATCATCACATCGTCCTCATTCAAATCCTGCAGAAAATGCCGAAAAGATTGGTAAGTTAATACATAATCGCTGTATGTACATTGTACATACGTCATATGCGGTTCTTGAATAAAGGTCGTGAAGGCATTTGGACATTTGGTTTAGCGGGTGTGGGGGGGGGGGAGCCATACGTTTTTTAGCATTTTCAATGCTGATGACAAGCAAGATGTCAGATTTCTCGCAGAAAAAAACGATATCGTGACTATTCGAATCATCCATGGCATGCGGCACAGTATGGTTTCAGGCGCTTACTACCAGCGCCATCTATGAATAGAATGGTAAGCAGGCGCTCAGTGGACCTGTTGCTGGACGAGCAGTTACATTTTCAAGGGCACAGTAACTGCCTCCTTCAATTCCATCAGTTTGAGTAGGGGAATACAACACAATCACATTCCTTTGTTTTAGCTAAATTTCATTTATATTTCATTCAAGAAATTTAATCCGTTTTATTGAGTACCGAGCTAAGAACCGTCCGAACCTGTATTAAAAAAAAAAATCTCCCAGAAGTGCGACAAATGCCTACCTGTGCCAACACATCACTGTCCTCCCAAGTCCCACATCACTCACGTCCTGCTCGAAGCCCTCCACCTCCTCCACGATGAACTCGCCGGCCACGTTCTCGAAGCAGTGGATGAGTTTCTTCTCGAGGGGTGGCGCTGTGGGCTCGGTGACCTGCTGCACCTCACTGGGGTCACCGGCCAGCGCGGACCAGAACTCCGCCGGCTCGCCACCCTGCACCACGGACCGGTAAACGGGGTCAGAACGGGGTCACGGATGACGATCACACCGCACAGCATAGACCGAGGTGAGGCAGGCGTGAGGTGATGCCTCGGATAATATGTATAACGTCGGCAGGTCATGATATTTTGCACTTCGCAGTGTGGTCATCAGAGTTCTCACCTGGTTGATTTTGACCGGAGACCGTCCGGGAGATACCAGAGAGGCCACGTTGTCTGCCATCGCCCTCTCCTCGTCACAACATTCCTGAAGTAAGAACACTCAATGTCAAATGTGTTTCATTTATAGCAACAATCACGGTAAACATTTGAATGAACTGAATCACCTTTCATACGAGGAAACGGTAAACGACTCGTATGTCACAATTTCCTATTTCGCCCTGCACCGCGCGCCACGTTACTGACCTTGCCGTACCAGATGAAGGTCTGTTTGGGCGTCTCCAGCACAAACACGTCGTCGTCGTTGAGGCTCTTGGTCTCCTCGGGCACCTGGACGGCACGTGTGTCCACCTCGCTCGTGCCGCACACGTGGAAGAGCCGCGTGCCGTCCACGTCGTACGTGTCGTGGTCGTGGATGTTCTTGAAGCCGCTGGCGTGGCCGCCCATAAACACGATCATTTTACCTGGGAATCGTAGCGCGGCAAGGGGGCGTGAAAGAGACTGAAAAGAGATATCCCCTGACGGCATGAAGACATATCTGACAGAAATGAAAAGGTTTTAGACGGTACAGACAAAAATGAAAAAATGCTGTAATTTATTGTACAAGTTATAAAAAAAACTGTCGAACGTGAACGTTTTCCACCGTCCAGTGACATAGGCTCTGATTGTAGTGAGAGCGCCGTCGTCTCACTCACCCTTGAACAGCGTGAGGAAGTGCCGCGGCTCCCTTCCCTGGACCACGCGGACCTGCACGGCGCGGCCGCACAGACCGTCGTCCATTTTCACGGCGTGCAGCGCCGCGGCCGCCCGCTCGTCCTGGCTGCTTTGGTTGCCCTGGATGGACAGATACAGGAATCAGAGACAGGTCACATTTGTTTCAGTTGCAGCTGTGGTAAAACGTCGATTTCCTGTCAGAGGGAAAGTTCATACAAGTATGCTTACAAATACATTCAAATTAAAATGCATATTTTCAACAGGCTAACTTTTACAGGCTCCCAGATGAAACTGACCTCCAAACGTTTTACGATGAATGCATGCATGAAACGATTTTTGAAGTTATTACTGACCTGCCAGAAGTAGATAACATAGTGATCCCTGTTGAATTTCTGGTAGGTGTATTTCAGCAGGTACGAGTCGCCGCCGAAGAACATGCCGTATGTCTCCTTCGGCACCAGCACAGGCTCAAAGTTCTCAATCCTATCAAACACGGATGACTCATTATTATACGACTATGGGAAACTATGTATTTACGTCTCTTTCTGCATTTTGATCCAATCACGTGACTGCCAAAACATAATTGTTTCAATTTGTCCCCAATAACGTCGAAGGTAACTGCAAATACCTAAAGATCTCCACCTGGCCCGAACCGTCGTCCGGCATGAACCCGAGAGCGCAGCCGAACGACTTTTGCACCAGGTGACGCCGCTGTTTGGGCGGACGAGACTCGAGGTGCACAGAGACCGGCACGCTCTCTGGGAAAAACGGACACATCACAGCCGTTAGACTGGTTCGTCATCCACTCAGTCAGGCAGGAGACTAACAAGCTCAAGGTAAAAAGTGAGAAACAGAATCGATAGGCAAACTTGTAAAGCAAACTGAATGTCAGTAACATTTACGAGCTTTAGATTTTTCACTAATATTGGTTTCAATATCATTATTATAGAATAGACAGTTTGGGGAGATCACACATGCGCTTACTGAGTAACGGTGTTTCCATCATCAGTACGAACCTGCGATCTGTTCCCGGGAGTAGATGCGGCCCAGTCCGACCTGAGCATCGTCGTCCACCCAGCGGCTAAAGTACTGTTTGAATACGGCCGGCTCCGCGTCCTCCACTACACGCTCCACCTGAGGTCACGGTAGGTCAATGGAGGTCATGGAAAGTCACATCAGTATCCTCCACGACACATTCCACTTGAGGTCACCAGAGGTCAGTGGAGGTCAGGGAAGATTGGAGTAGGTCAAATGAGAGTCCTCCACGACACGCTCCACCTGAGGTCACCAGAGGTCAGAACAATCAGAAGTCACATCATTGTTCTTCATCGCACGCTCCACCTGAGGTCACCAGAGGTCAGCAGCGGTCAGGGAAGGTCAGGATAGGTAACATTAGCGTCCTCCAGCACCCGCTCTTCCTGAATGCTCCCCCCTAATAGTTCCAAAATACGAGTACATCAGTTGTGCATGACGGAGACCCCCGAACACGTCCAGCCACTTCTTACCCTGGTCCAGGCGGGCAGTCCCTTCTGCGCCATGAACTTGTTGGCGCGATCCATAGCGGCTGCCTTCTCTGCCTTGGTGCTGCCGCGTCCGATCCACACGAAGAACCCGGCCGCGCCCGTGTCCAGAATGAAACAGTCCTGAAAGTGGCGGGAACAGAGCTGTCAGAATACCGTGTCGAGGAGAAGGGATGGGCATGCCACGAATGTGCTGAAGCAATTGAGAGGCAGCTAGCCAGCTTTCTTTAGATAAAATTGTCGTAGGCATACGAATACCGTATAAATTGTTGGAGTGACTTCATGCGGAAAACTAAAAATTTAAATGACATATGTAGTACCTAGGTATGCGTTCTCATACCTCGGTTTTCAGCATTTCCTGCATCAGAGGCTTCTTGGCGATCTCCTCGATGTGAACGGTGCCGTTCTTCTCGTCACTGACCTTGTACAAGGTCACCGATCGCTGTGAGATGAAACCATTCGTGAAGTGAGAATACTGAAAGAACATTGCATTTCAAATGACTTCGAACAGAAATACGATGAGTGGATTGGTGGTCCTTTTTGTGAACACAGTCAGTACGACAAAATACTAGGATTTTTCATAGTTGAGCTCGATGCTCTTGTTGCCTGTTTGTGTATGTATGTACCTTCTGCTGCCTCTCGTGGTCGACGTCGTCGTCTGAGGTCGACTCTGGCGGGACGTCCTCGTTACTGCCGCCTCCCAGCTGTTTGAAGAAGGCCGCGTACAGACCGCCGTCGGCGTACTCGTCTGAAAAACGTCAGAGAACAAACACTGTAAAAAAAATTCACTAGCTAATTTTGAAATTAGGCATTTTTTACGAGTGCCTCCCTTGCTCCTCGTTACAACATATATGGACATTAGTAGTCAGAGCCATGCACGTTAACAATGCCGCTTGTGGAACAAATGCCTACGAGCGAGAACATGTTCAGGAACCTAATTTTGCGCAGTGTTAATGAACTACGCACAGCCTCACAGTGTTACCCGCCGTTGGTTTGTTCTCGGCCAGTTTTTAGCGTGTCCCTCAATTAGGTCATTTCGCTATTAGCTCAGCTGACGAGGCCCCGGCTGGCACCTACTAAACGGATAACCTTGCGTGCAACCCCGCTTGTTGTCACGAACGCCTGCAGCTGGTAAACGTGCTGGCAAGCTTGCGTGGTAAGCGGCTTCGGATGGCTATGAGGATGTGCCTCATAGCTATCCTCGTCGCATGTTACAACCTAGGAGTCTGTGGCTGCTTTCAGAAGGAGTCCCCCCCCCCCCCGCTTCCGGGAGCCGGCGTCCATTTTGTGTTGCGTCGCCATTACTGTGTGTGTCTGCCCAACTGCTCTTTGGCTTGATTGAAGGTGAGGCATCTTGTATCATTTGCTGTGTGCTCAACAAAAAGGTTGTCCATTTGTAAACAAAAGTTATTATGTTGTTGAGCTTCTTAGAAGATGTATAGTCGCATAATGTTGCCCGTCGTTGGCAGAAGTGCGCCGGTATCGTCTATCCAAGTCAGAATAGCTATATGTTTGGGACTTAAGCTAGCTTGTGGCAGGAATCTATCACATTATTCAACTTTAATTTAATCATTTTCCAGGTTGGTATGCCTTATGATAATAATAATGTTAATATTCGTTTTTTTCACCCATTACAGACTTCTCTGGTGAAGAATGGGGCCATGTATGTCCTGGCCTATACCTGCACCCCGCGACTGCCGCCGGTGCAGAGCTAATGAAAAAAAAAAAACACAAATGTTTGATAGTGGTTATTTAAGAAACCTTATTGAAAATTATTCAGTTAGTTGTTGTTGTTGTTGTTGTTAAAGTTATAGTTATTGTCCTGGCGTTGTTATTGTTCTCGTTCTCGTTCTCGTGCCCGAATAAATGTGCTGCAGCGCTACTCAGTCTGTTTACTTGCGGGTGGCGGTCGAGAGTCGGGGGCACTGGTCGACGGAATTCCGTCGACGGAATTCCGTCGACCGTGCCTCGACCCCGAAGGCCAGTAGTGGTACTAGTTAACTAGTGCCACTACTGGCCTTGAGCTAGTACCATTACTAGCCTTGGGGGCTAGTACCATTACTGGGTATGGATTAGTAGGCAGTGGCTAGTTACCTTACCAGGCAGGGGCTGTTATGACACCTAGTAGACGCACTACCCACGCTATTTACGTGCGTGTTGTCAAACTAGGTGGAGCACGGTGGTCGTATGCATACGAGGCACAGCCTTGTCGAACAAGCTTGTTACTCGGCAACTAGCCTAAAATTAGCCAAATTTACACGCTCCTGCAATGTTATTTTTGCGCTGAGAATTCCTCTACACTGTAAAAAAAACTTACAAGCCCCTCGTAGAGGAATTCTCAGCGCAAAAATAACATTGCAGGAGCGTGTAAATTTGGCTAATTTTAGGCTAGTTGCCGAGTAACAAGCTTGTTCGACAAGGCTGTGCCTCGTATGCATACGACCACCGTGCTCCACCTAGTTTGACAACACGCACGTAAATAGCGTGGGTAGTGCGTCTACTAGGTGTCATAACAGCCCCTGCCTGGTAAAGTAACTAGCCACTGCCTACTAATCCATACCCAGTAATGGTACTAGCCCCAAAGGCTAGTAATGGTACTAGCTCAAGGCCAGTAGTGGCACTAGTTAACTAGTACCACTACTGGCCTTCGGGGTCGAGGCACGGTCGACGGAATTCCGTCGACCAGTGCCCCCGACTCTCGACCGCCACCCGCAAGTAAACAGACTGAGTAGCGCTGCAGCACATTTATTCGGGCACGAGAACGAGAACGAGAACAATAACAACGCCAGGACAATAACTATAACTTTAACAACAACAACAACAACAACAACAACAACAACAACAACAACTAACTGAATAATTTTCAATAAGGTTTCTTAAATAACCACCATCAAACATTTGTGATTTTTTCATTAGCTCTGCACCGGCGGCAGTCGCGGGGTGCAGGTAGGCCAGGACATACATGGCCCCATTCTTCACCAGAGAAGTCTGTACCTAATGGGTGAAAAAAACGAATATTAACATTATTATTATCATAAGGCATACCAATCTGGAAAACGATTAAATTAAAGTTGAATAAAGTGATAGATTTCTGCCACAAGCTAGCTTAAGTCCCAAAGATATAGCTATTCTGACTTGGATAGACGATACTGGCGCACTTCTGCCAACGACGGGCAACATTATGCGATACTATACATCTTCTAAGAAGCTCAACAACATAATAACTTTTGTTTACAAATGGACAACCTTTTTGTTGAGCACACAGCAAATGATACAAGATGTCTCACCTTCAATCAAGCCAAAGAGCAGTTGGGCAGACACACACAGTAATGGCGACGCAACACAAAATGGACGCCGGCTCCCGGAAGCGGGGGGGGGGGGACTCCTTCTGAAAGCAGCCACAGACTCCTAGGCTGTAACATGCGACGAGGATAGCTATGAGGCACATCCTCATAGCCATCCGAAGCCGCTTACCACGCAAGCTTGCCAGCACGTTTACCAGCTGCAGGCGTTCGTGACAACAAGCGGGGTTGCACGCAAGGTTATCCGTTTAGTAGGTGCCAGCCGGGGCCTCGTCAGCTGAGCTAATAGCGAAATGACCTAATTGAGGGACACACTAAAAACTGGCCGAGAACAAGCCAACGGCGGGTAACACTGTGAGGCTGTGCGTAGTTCATTAACACTGCGCAAAATTAGGTTCCTGAACATGTTCTCGCTCGTAGGCATTTGTTCCACAAGCGGCATTGTTAACGTGCATGGCTCTGACTACTAATGTTCATATATGTTGTAACGAGGAGCAAGGGAGGCACTCGTAAAAAATGCCTAATTTCAAAATTAGCTAGTGAATTTTTTTTACAGTGTACGAGGGGCTTGTAAGTTTTTTTTTACAGTGAACGCTCCAATCAACGCCATGATCACATTGAAGTCTGGTGGGATATTGGAATGGTTAATAGCAAAATTACTGTCAGGGGCAAGCTTGCAATCATACGGTATTACAGTGGAATTAGGTTCCACATTGGGTTGTCCAGCGTGTTTGCATCTTCCATGGCTATTGTCTGCGTTTGTCACCACGACTATTGTCCGCGCCTGTCGCCGTCATTGCCTGATCTGGCGCGCTGCCAGCGGTGTCTCATGTCTCGTACCCCCCCCCCCCCCCGCGGAGCTATGTTCGGTGCCAGCTCCTACCGGAACTACCCCGGGGATGTCGGCGCCAAACCCGTGTCACCGGGCGCGGGGATTAGCCTACAAGCTGTACTCGGCGTGGGGTGGGAGCCCACACCCAGCTGGGTGACCTGAGAGGCGGCTGTTGGCGGCAGGACTGAGAGACGGCTGTTGGCGGCAGGACGGGGTGGTAACCGGCCCAGGGTGCGCGCCTGCCCCTGGCTGGCAGAGCGTGTGAGATGTTCTGCCAAACTGCCGACTAAATAAATATCACAGATGTTTTGGGGCGCATCTTTAAAAGCTAAGCGGTGTTTATGCGCAACACTATCGGAAATATATGTTGATTAGAAAGTGACCGAAGACCGGACTGCAGCGGGAACATCTGTCGCCTGTAACCAGCACCCTTCGGGCAGAGTGTCTCGCCTTGATGTGGCCATGTCGTCTCACCGAGTATGTGGATGGTGGCCTTCCCGCCGTGGTCGCTGTCGCGGATCTGCGCGGCCGCCTGGGTCGCCTTGAGTCTCTCGGTGCGCCGGCTTTTGGGTCCCGCCCACACGTAGATGGTGTCGTGTGTGTCCAGGATGAAACAGTCGCCGCGGTTCATCGACGAGACCTTCATTTCCACCTGGGCAGGAGAGAGGATGGTCACATAGTCGACAAGTTTCAAGGGTGTACACTGTAAGTACTTGACATGTGCCTGTTTGAAAGCGAGTTTTCAAGTATTCCACTTAACAACACGAACATTTTACAACCTCAAACAACAACAAAAAGTGTAGGGTTTGCATAATTTGAAACGCCTAATGTTAATGAATCGAGAGGCTCCGAGCCATTTTCTATGATTTACACTCGTTATCATATTACACCCTGCAGTGCACGCTAGTAAACCGTCGTCCCTTGAAGGCTACGGCCGGTAAGAAAATAGCGCCTTGTTTGTAAACGCCTGTCTGTCTGCTGTATAAGACGGTAAGTTTATTATTTCTAAGCAAAGCTAACGGCAGAGCATGACACAGCAGCACGACCAGCATCCATGGGGACACGGCTTCATTCACTGGACCCATCGCATGTGCGATATTCATTGTGCATAGACACAGGAAGGACAGGTAGGTAAATGTAATGAAAAATATCCGGCTACATTCCGCAAAAGACAGAAAGAATGCATCTAAGCATTAAAAAGTGGTTTATGGGTGATCATGCCACCCATGATCTCTCGTCTAGAATGGTAGTAAGAGTTTACAAGATGTACTAGCCCATGGCATGCCAATCACAATGGGCGTTATATACAGAGCAGAAGACGGGATACTGTACCGCAAGGCACTCGTGTACTGCGGGCCTGCCTAACCCCCTGCACCTCCTTGTCATCTATACGGCTGTGTGCTGCGGCGCCTGGACAAATGTTTCATTTGGTACGTTATGCACGCAAATATTACGTTACATTCCATTAGACAAAAGTATGTTTACTTTGCTCCTCCAGGATGTTTGCGTTATCGGGAACATGCAGATTGCGTCAGCGCCTACTAACAATAGCATAGCAGCTGCCGCACACTGTCCATCTGTCCGTTATCTAGCTATAGCGCAGATATTGTTGATCAGCCTACGGCCATATTGCAGTGACCTTCCACCCGGCGCGACCGTTCTGTTCGGTGCACTAACCTGGGTGACCCGCACGTTCCGGCGGCCTTTGACCTGGAACAGGGCCGGCTCGTAGTCGTCATCGCTGACGTGGCGGAATCCGCTGGCTACGCCGCCCTTCAGGTACTGAATTCCTGTGGCAAAAGTACACAGAACAGTTAGAGAACCACCCAGTGGTCGGCCTGGGTCAGTGCAGGTCAGACGTTACACCACCCGCCAGGTGGCTGCCAAGACATGCCGTCACCGGTTGAGTTCACCCCCATACCATGCCGACTTCTGGCATGGGCTAGCATTCCTCCACCGCTGACCACTCACCACTGCCCTCTGCCCACTGACCACCGGGTGCTCATCACCGAACTACTGATTGGTAACTGCTGATCAACATTCGGGAGTCGTTATTCAGCCAGATCAATCCGTCACGAACTTCTCGTATACCGGCGTTAACATATGTTCTTACGTCTTCGATGTCCCAATCGAAGTTCGTCTCATGTCTTACTTCATCAGTCTGAATCTGTGCCTCATACCCAGCCCAGCTCAGTGTATCTCACCTTTCTTGTAGTAGGAGAGGAAGAGCTTGGACTCGTGGCCCTGCACCTCCCGGTGCTGGACGGGCTGTCCTCCCAGTGAGTCGTCCAGCTCCACCGCCTTGATGGCCGCGGTACCCCATTCGTCCTGATGGCACGGGGCGGATGGGGTAGGCGTAGACGACATCAGAGCCATAGCTGGGATAATGTGCACGCTGACAAAGATAATAATCATTACTTTCGAATGTAGTTAATATTTTACCCTTCGCTGCGCATTCTTATTTCGTCGTTATGGATGCATTATTTTCTACTTGGCTCGTTAGTTTCTTTACTTCAGCTGTAAAGACTAAATATCCACAGATGCTTGCCAAGTCACCATGAAATCATCCGAAACTGCCCCTCGGCCACGCCCAAAGCACGTGGCGCCAGCAGTTCAGCAGCTCCGTCCCTCCTACATCTGGACCGGCCGTGGCGTGTTTTTCTCCTCTCCCTCTCCCTCTCCCTCTCCCAGGTTCGCCCTTATACCCCAGCTGTGTCGGAGACAGGCGCTGGCGCCGTGCCCAGCTTCACTCTCCAGCTCAGCCGGTAAAAACAACACAACACCGGGAGGAGACTGTCCCGGGGTGAATAATTTGGGATGGAAGATGTTCGCGTTTAAACGTTGTGCCTTTATTGCATTAAGAACCATTAATCATATGAATTTCACATAATTCTGGCAGCTCTTAGACACATTTTCAATTAACGGTACCAAACAACACCTATCTGGACACTTGTTTGCCGTGTGCACTTGACATTCTTGGAAATGGGACACGCACTTATAATTACAAATCACATTTTCTTATCTTTATGGAAACAACACGGTAGGGCAATATTATGTTTTCGGCGCTACTTTGTTTACCATTAGCTGGTGGGTCGGCCTCGGCCCATTAGTTGGTGCGAGTCAACATTTGGCTGTCTAAACTGGGAGCTCTGCGGCAGGAAACCACACTGACTCACAGACCGTGCTGATACAGACCGTATACAGACAGACATACAAACAGAGAGAGGGAGAGAGAGAGAGAAGGGAGAGAGAGAGAGAAAGAGGGAGAAAGAGAAAGAGAGAGACAGAGAGAGAGGGAGAGAGAGAGAGACAGAGAGAGAGAGAGAGAGCGAGAGAGAGAGAGAGAGAGAGAGAGAGAGAGAGAGAGAGAGAGAGAGAGAGAGAGAGAGAGGAGAGAGAGAGAGAGAGAGAGAGAGAGAGTAAGAGACGCCGGGAGTGTCGGTACACAAAGCCGAGCGCGGGGGCGGACTCGTCACGCGCTGTTGGCAGGCTGAAACCGCTCAGCTGCTTCTCCGCTGGCAAACGTTCAGCTGTGTTTGTAAACTGTGACGTCAACGTTGATCTTCAGAGCTGGCCAATTGACGAACTAAATTTTCTCACCTTCCGAAATTACGAAATCATGCCTAACTTTTAGCAGAACGCAAGTCAACTTATTTTCTCCTGACTCGTGACTTACCTGAGAAGATTCAGAGCCGAGCCAGAAGTGAATGTCGTGAACCAGGAGGTCTCCGTCTAGCTTGGTCTGAAAAAGGAAAAAGAGTTCTCAGTAGCTGGCGCCCTGCACCCGTCATAAGCTGGGTCCCTGTTTCACCAGCTAATCTGGCCTTACCGCAGTTACCACTGCAGGCACTGCACCCGACATTTCAGACAGACCGAGCTGAACGTGCAATGGAGAAATACGATCCTAAGAAAACATTTACATTAGCTCGGTGTTGGCGGACACTGTCGTTATCTACTTGGCTTGGTGGTGATGCTTAGAGCATGTGTTCAGTCACTTCTAAGTTCTAGTGTGCTTGAAAAATAATGTAATTTTTTTTTAAACACTGCAATACAAAAGTATGACAGCCATGGTATTGGACGACTTGATATTAGCAAATCACATCAATATTGTCCGTCGGATAAAATTATTGATGCTGCTTACCTTCAGAACAATGTAGCAGTCTCCAGTGTAAAACTTTCCGTACTGAGAGGGGTCGATAGGCTTCACCTCAAATTTCTGCAATAGAAAGGAATGATGTCACACAGGCGCTCTTCATAATCAGCTTTATAAAAAACGAGAGCTAGAGCGAGAACGAGTTGAACAATGAATAGCTATTGCTAATACATGTGGTGAGCGTTTTATATTGACGTTTACTTCACCGTCACCTATAAAGTGTTGTTGATAAAACAAGCATCTTCCCGTTTATCTACCAAAAGGCTATTTGCCGTGGCGCCCTTCCATCTATCTCAGGCGTGCATATTAGCGCTCCAGCGCCACTGGAAGGTGGGTGGTTAGACGAAACGCTGGCTGGGTGCCACCGCCCGAAATACCCCGAGTTGAGCCCCTCCCCTTGCTCCGTGTCGCCGGCTCGAACCGGCCGTGTCTGCCCTCCACCAACAAAGGGCCGTGGGGGCCACGCCCACGGACATCCCACGGGGAGAGGCGTCATCGCTTCAGTGCATGTTTGTGAGAGCAGCACACCTGGGACGGGCGGGAAAGGTTTCAGCGTCCGTCATATGGAGCCAAGAGGGTGACGTTCGCTGCAGCTCCGGAGAAGTCATAAACAGGTTCGCCCTCTGAGGGGGCTGTGTTTCGGCAGCGGCGCGGCAGAGCACATAAACAGACGCTGATGGGATTGGTCCTCGTTTTACGGCTGCCAGGTGTGGTTTGGCTCGCGGATAGGCGTCCGTCGGCGCCCCCAGGGCATCAAGGTGTCGGCGGGAAATACTGCTAACAGGCGCACTCTGTTCTGGCCAGCTTTGATCCCGTAAAGCTAATTAAGGGTTTCATTGCGATGTGAAATGCATTTGGATGAAGAAAGCTGAGTAATTATATCCTTAGTAATTACGGGTTTGTGATGAGAGCACACAAAGACAAATTGGCAAAAACATAGCAATTCGATTCAATTTCAACCAATTAAAGATGTAAGTCGGCGAGCGACAAATCCATCTTCCGTCAGCATGTCCGTCAGCGAGGTAATCAAACAGCTTCACATTTTCTCGTTCACTTAGTTTTACAGATTGAAACCACAAGTCTTGTTAAGTGTCCCCGTTTTCTATCTACGTGCGGTTGCAATGTGCGCGCAGCAGTACATATTATTCGCATCACGTACGAATGCCTGGTAATGATTTACGAAAAGTTCACGTCTTTAAACCACTTCCTGTCTTATCACTGCGCAAAAGAAGCTTATCTGTCGGAGAGGAGGCGTTTCCGGGATTTGACGTTTCCGATTTCCGGCGACACACCGCGCGCATCCTTCACGAACGTTCTACCTTCCGAGTGTAGAGCAGCAGTCCTAATGAAGTGACAATTTTTCATCACACACGGCTTGCTGATTTCGTTTTGTGAGTAACGTTTAAACTTATATTGATGCCAAATTCCGTAGCCTATAGCAGCCAAATTCCGTACTTATCACATGCTTATTAGATTCTCTAGATTCAATGGAGTGCATATGAAGGAGCAACAGCTCTGGCAATGCTGAAAAAATATGCAGCGATAAACTACATAAGTGCATGTATTTGCTTATCATATACTTTATATTTGACGAGGCCAGCTCGTATTTGAACCTACTATTGAATTAACTCACCTCGATTCGCCAGATCCATGTCCGGGGCTCCTGTCCGACGCCCTTGAAGGCGGGGTCCATGGCCGATAGCTGTGGGGACGAGAGACCCGACGGCTCCGACGGCTGGGCGGTCTGTTGCTGCCTCCTCCGTCGGCCGAGCGGAGCCGACCCGGCCAGTCAGTAGTTCCGCCACCGGCCGCCAGAGGCGCTGAGATAGCGCTCTCTGGCAGCTCACATCTGGCAGCTCACATCTGGCAACTCACATCTCGTACTGTGAAATTCCTGCTGGTGACTAGTAAAGACATCATGGCGCCTTCTGACACCAACAATTAGCAAGACATTGCCGTTTCCATCGACAATATTTTTCTTATCGGTTACGTTCGCGCAATGTTAATTCCACGAGAAAAAAATAATGAGTGAAGCAGACACCCTGCACGCAGCCTAAAAGGAACCAACCATTTCCCTGCCCATCATCCGGTTGATCAGACGCTGACTAACTCTTATCCTGCGCATCCATGTGAAACGATTGTTCTTCTTCAGCATGCCTACTCTTCAAAAGAAAAAAAAAACTTCAAATTAGTTGAGTAGCGGTGGCGGCGACTAGGGACATGCGGCAATGTCCGCCTCTCCCCACCTCTCTGCCTGAAACCACATCTTATTAAGTTAGCTGTTAAAGCCTGCTTTAAACCTTTGGGAACCCACAAACTTGGCCATCCGTTTATCTCCTGTCTCCCAGTCCCAATGGATTTGCCACTCGCCAGTGACAATGAACAGCTTCAAAAACAGCTTCGAAAAACAGTCTGACTTACAAAATGCTGTGTATTCAGTAGACAATATCGTTCATAGATGTTTGCTAAAAACTGACAACAATGAATAGCAATGTGCGTACCATACCAGTAAAACCTATAACAAACTACACAAACTACATGCGTAGTAATTGAGCTTAGTATAGAGGCCTACTACTCAAACAAGCAACGAACAAGCGTAGGTACAGATATTATATGGTGGGGGGGGGGGGGGGCGATGCAACCGGATAGTTCATAACAGACAGCGAACGCTCCTTACGGCTTCGGTCTCGCCAAATGCCGCCACGGGATGTTAGACTGTACCGCATGGCCCCGTGTAGTGCGGCACAGTCTCACCGTGGATTCCGGCTCTCGCTCGCCGATCAGTAAAGTCGCACGGTTAAATATTTTTTTTTTTTTAGTTGAAATCAAACGACTAAGAAGACATGTTCTGTCACATAACACGAGTGTCAAGCAGCCGTCAGAGCACTCTTAGCCTCATCACAACATACCTCATAATCACTATTTTCAATAGAAGCAGAGCATCCAGTGGACGAAACGATTGTCCTCGGAATCATTCGCATTCAGGTGTTTCGTATCGTTCACATTCAGCCTGAGCCACTCCACATTCTTCCGTCATGACACGTCACGTCCTCACATCACATCACGTCACGTCACATCCTCAGAGCATCACTTCCATCAGCTCCCGGTGTTTCTTTTCCTTCATATTGACCTCGATGACGTGTCCCTTCTTGTCTGCCACGGTGGTGACCAGCACGTGGCCCTTGGCCCAGCTGACTGACTCGATGTGCGCGTCTTCGGGCACCTCCAGGCTGTAGTGCCACTCCACGGCTACGGAGGTGGTCCAGCGGTGCAGGGCCACCGTGCTGAGAACAGAGACAGACGGGACATAAGGCTCAGTGACCTGGTGTAATAAAAACGCTACTAGAATGTATAAAAGGTGAAACAATGTGAGCATTACTAACGGGAATGACAATTTAATGACGCCCTCTTTCTTCAAATGTTTCATAAGCATTTAAACAGCCATTACAGTCATTGTATATGCTTAGTTTCTAGTGCTGTCCAAATCTGATACAGTTCGGCGTTTGTCTCACTTTTGCACAGTCCTGACGGCGGTGAGCAGCGCCGAGCCGCTCCTGTTGACGCTGACAGAGGTGACGGGTCCGTGCTGAGTGACCTCGACCACCTGCGACATGATGGGTCCCTTCCAGACCAGCAGCCGGCCGTCGCTGGTTCCCGTGTACGACACGTGATCCTAAAGGCGTGAAACAAGAGTGCATGTTAGCAGAATACACGGGGACATGTGTCAGCGAAAATCGGAGACGGCATGTCAATATGCGTTAACATGTCAGTGGAGACAGGCAGGAGATGTGGAGGAAAGGCGAATTACCTATAAGTAAGCTTCTTTGAAAGGGAACAAGAGGTACATATGTAGCTAGATCTTTTATGACTTCACTAAAGCAGACTCGTTTTTTGTACGAGGGTTGAAATATGCTATCGATAAATAGATGAATTTACGAAGCCCTATAATATATGGTGCCAGGCCCGCCACTTACCGGTCCGCAGGCCACACAGAGGAACCTCCGGTCAGAGCCCTTCTTCTTCCGCGGGATGTAGCCCTTCTGCAGCTGAATGGCCACGCCCACTATCTTACCAAACAGGACCTGTTCAACGACAAATACAGCCGTTAATATAAGCTAATGCAATGTCACATTTACAATTCAATAGACATATGCTGCGCACCAGCGCACGAAATAATGCCGCACAGCAATGAGCACTGAGAACACATGACAGGAACTTGGAAATTGAACTGTTGACGCTTCAGATTGATGATGAACGGGCGTACCTGTTTGGAGCAGAGGACCGTTAGCTTGAGATCGTCCGAGGGTGAAAAGTCGGCGTCCAGGAGAGTTCCGCTCACTTGTGTCTGAGCCACCTGCATCGCTGGAAGCCGTGCGACGGCGTTAATAAAACAAGTACCTAAAAGCCGCGTACACAATTTATAAAATGTGCTTTAGCATTTACCGACAGCAAGGTACCGCATTTTAATTCAGTGATTGCAAAAACGTATCTAATCCAGATATGTTTGTGCTGAGGTAGAATAAACAAGACTTACCTTTCTTCCAGTTCCAGACTCTGAGAAGGTAATGTCCATTTTTGTGGATGCAGCAGACAAGGAACCGACCACTGTCGGAGAACCGCATCCGGAATATGTCCTCCGCCTGGGAGTTGGACGCCTGAAAACAGCGCATAACTAAATTAAATTGAGCGTAATAAACAAGAAATAAAAATGCACAAAACATTACGTGAAGGTAAGTCCTCCGCGTGGCATAGAAGAGCCCACCTTTTGGCTCAGGTGTGCAGAGGTCAAAAAAACTTATTTTGTGTCAACTACAAAATTTTTCCACCCCCTTTGTGTCCCCTGCCCCCGGAGGCCAGATAAGTGTTGCAATAGGGTGGTAAAATTGGAAAAATTCTAGGATTCATCAGGCCAATGTGTTAGTGTCACCAATAATAGTGTGGCCCTAAACCTGGATAATGTATTACAGTGTCCCAAAATTTGTTGATTTGGGTGGGAAATACTGAGATTCATTTGCCACTCTCACCACCAATTTCTAAGAGCAATTAACCACTCTCAGCCAAGAACACCTTGTTACCTCAAAAGGCAGTTCAGGTGTGGTGGACTTGGACAAGTGGACAGGTGTGGTGGACTGAGTTGTGTGGATACTTGGAGTTGGTTTATGATCATAGATACTCATGGATAAAAATAAATGCCATTGATCTTTTCTCACTATTTTTGTATCTATTCTAACCAGCAGTTTCCACCCTCTACCCCTTTTTGGTGGATAATATCCCCCTCTGACACCCCAGCCAAAACTCAACTTTGGGACACTGAATGCATGTGTAACTAATCTTGTGCAGATGCATTTAAGAATTGCTGACATTCTATTTTACATTTTTCCATAACATCTACATTTGTGTTCTATATGGTGGGATTTCACACCTGTTATGACATAACAAATAATAGGTGCCTATGTATAATACAATATACCTACCTATGCAACATGTTGCAAAAGGTTCCTGTTCCACATCAAGGCCACTAATATTGTTAAACCAAAATTCTAATCATTAGATTTTTGGTACTAGTATACAATAAGTCAAAATAAAATAGGTGTAGGTGCTAGGTAGGTGGGTTGTATGCTTCGGAGCTTGTCGGTTGGCAGGTTTAAGGAAGGAAGTTGTAACTTGTAGGTACAGGTATAAGGTAGAAGGTAGATAAGCTGTAGGCTGGTAGGTAATAGGTGGTAGGGTAGAAAGTAAGATTAGGTTAGGTAATGATGTTTTTCTTTCATTCAGACTTCTTTAACACTTACGCAAGAGTAAAAGAGTAGAAGTCGGAATGAAGGAAAAACAATTAAGCCTGAACCAAACTCACATAACTACTAACCTACAACCTACCTACAACATACCAACACAAAGCAGAAAACCTACCAGCCTACAACCTCCCAGCTTACAACCTACATACCAACCCACAACATTTGTTCGGAGTCCTTGGACTGGTATACCTACTTTTACCAGCTCATGAAAATTGAAATTTGTGCTCTTCTAGGGCTCAACAAATTAAAATCAAAATGAAAGTTGTGTCAATATTTACAGTAAAAACATCTATTCATTGACAACTTTGGCAAGTGTTTCAAAATCAGGCAACAAATCCACACAGCCTTGCTTTTGATGCCCACCGGGCTAGCGTTGTTATATCCAACTTACAAGTATACCTAAATCAGCAAAGTTAGACAACCCAAGATTCCTTACTTCCAGTGTTATGTCCTGCCTTGCAACAGAAAAAATCATAACCACAATACAACAACTCAGCTTTCATCACGGCGCCAGTCCCTTTCTTGAAAGCATTCAAACTTGTTTGAAAATTGGACAAGCACTGAGCGCTACTCGCGAGCAGGGATGCGGAGCCGTGGAAATTTCAGACGGCTCCGGCTCCGGCTCCGGCTCCGGAGAAAAAATCGGCTCCGGCTCCGGCTCCGGCTCCGGGTGAATATCATGGCGGCTCCGGCTCCGACTCCGAGTAAAATGATCCGGCTCCGGCGGCTCCGGCTCCGGCTTCTACTCAGTACATCCACAATGCGATCAATTAACCTTCGCCCCAGTGGGGGGGGGCATATGTTACTACCCTGTCGCGTTTTTTGCGTGTGAATAAAAAACCGCGGCGCGTAGCGCCGCGCCGCTTGGGGTAGCTTTTGGTACATCAATTTTGGACAATGTGTGAAATTTTTGACCCCAGGTCATGTCAGGTCAGGTCACCAGGTCAAGTTAACTGACCAAGCCTAAAAAAAAAGTTTGCAATCATGTCCAGCCTGCAATGTTTGTCAGAAAGGTTTTAAACTTGGTGGATTGCATGCTGTTATGGGCACCTACAATTTGTATATCTCGGATTTTTTATATCCGTGACCTAAGGTCAGGTCAGTGGCGTGACCTTTCCATTACAAGTCAATGGAGAAAAATGAAAATGCCTCTAGATCCGTGTGTACGCATAGGAACAGTCCAAATATTTCAGAATCACAATGATTTAGTCCACTCGTGACGACCAAGAGGTCATTTTTGCTGATAGCCTCTAGAAAGGTCATTCGAGGTCATTTGAGGCTACATACAGTTTTTTGCCAATAACTCGCGATTGGAAAGAGATAGAACGCTGGGGATGGTTTCATTGTGTTAGTCTTGTTGAGACGCATCGACTGATATGCAACATGACCTTTTCCGGTCAGGTCATGACCTTGACCTGAGGTCAAATTTTCAAGTTGACCTTTCAAGGTCAAATTATAGTTCATTCGACGCGTCTCGGCGAGGGGAACACGATTCTGGCAATAGAAATGTCGTGGCTTTTTGTAGTCGAAAGTTATTGTCGAAAAACACTTTTCGTAAAAACGGCTATTTTTGGAGTTTTTGCCCTCTGGAGGCTAAACCGTTGACCTGAGGTCAATATTGATAATGACCTTTTCAAAAGAAGAGTTCAAAAGCTACCGATTGCTGTTCCATGCGTTTTCCTAGCTATCATAGTTCCTGAGATAGCGGCATGTTTTCTGAAAAATATCATGACAATTGGCAAATTTTGACCTTTGATGACCTCTGGTGACCCCAATATTGCTCTAAGGTGAAAAATGACCGAAATACTTTCAAACGTACGCATTGAGAGCTATCGACTACTTTTTACCGCGTCTTTCTAGCCCTCTTAGTTTTTGAGTTAAAGGTGGGTGGTAACATATGCCCCCCCTCACTAGGGCGAAGTTGGCTGAGACCGCCACTGGGGCGCGGGTTAAATACGGGTGGAAGAAAAAAAGGCGATGGGATTGGTACACGTTGCTTCTGTATTTGTATAACAAGGCTATTTTGAATACCACATTGTTTTACGCCTTGTACTGTCAAACCGAACTAGGTAAATAATTGTTTCCTCGTAAGAAAAGGAGCCGGAGTCGCCCCCTTTTTTGACGGCTCCGGCTCCGGCTCCGGCTCCGGGTTATATTGTTTCACGGCTCCGGCTCCGGCTCCGGCTCCGGGCAAAATATGCCGGCTCCGGCGGCTCCGGCTCCGGCTCCGGCTCCGGCTCCGCATCCCTGCTCGCGAGAGTCCACTTCTGTTTTGCTACGTGTTCATGATCACGGTATACCTCTCATAGACGTTCGCCGAAAAGGCCCGCTCAAAATCTTTGATGCGTTGGCTCCTGGGGCCTACAAAATCCACAGTGAAGGCTCCCTTGCGGCTGGGGCGTTAGCTCAGCGTTGTCCCCTCGTGTCACCAGCATCCGATTGGTTCGCTCAGGGTTATTCTCGCCGCGGATTGGCTGGTTAGTCTGTTCGCTAGCAGTGTGCGAAAACGCCGTCAACAAATGCGATGCAGTGCGTTCACCATTTTCGTGACTTTGTCACCAAATGTCTCTGGTGCCTGTCAGCTTCTGTCGCCTACAATGTAAGCGAGTAGGAAGTTTTTTTGACCTCTGCAGGTGTGGACGACTGGGACTGGAGAAGTTGATTTATTTGGCTCGTAGAGCTGTACCTGTTTAGTGAGACAACAGACTTCTGCGGATCACATTGAGCCATTATGTTGGAATATTCTGAGCTCTTGTCTTATCTATTCTACTCGTATTTAACACCCACACCAGACATGCCCCCATCCGGTGTGATGTGGCCGTCCCCCCCCCCCCCCCCCCCCGAGCCCTGCCGCGTTCCCGTTACCCGGAGCATGCCGATGGTGTCGCCGTCGCGGCTCAGGTCCAGCACTGTCACAGAGGAGCAGTCGTCCCGCTCAGAGACGGCCAGCAGGTGCGACTCGTTAGCAGAGACGGCCGCACTGCCCAGCACCGGCGCCTCGTGCTGAATACCCAGCACCTGATTACCTGCGAGAGTGCAAAGAGGGGCATATACTGCTCAGCACCGTCGCTTCGTGCTGGATACCTAGCAGCTGACTGCCTGGACAGGTACAAAAGGAAAAAACAGATGCTGTTTAGTATTGGAGTGACGTGAGGGATACCCATCATCTTTGCTTTGTTTTGACGCAGCGTTGAGCCTAATACGTTAAATTCGTTGCATCTGATATCAAAACACAGGCTGCAACCTTCCTCCCGATAGGCGTCTCTGCATCACAGGGCCGGGAGGGATCAGCTCTCCCTGCTCGGTGTAATGCTCACCCTTTTCGATGTTGTATCCGACGACACTGGTGCGGGTGACGACCGCATACACCTCTCCCGACTGGAGGTAGAGTCCCGTCAGCCGGTCCCCCGTGAGGTGGCGGGGCAGGGCGGACACGGGCCGGCGCGACTCGCCGCCGGCCAGAGCGCCGTGAGACGCAGTTAGCTCTGAGAAAGTTCAGAAGTTAGAGATGAGGACGGTGGGCTAGGGTTTTTGGAGTCGCTTAGACATCAAGAAAAATACTGCAGATAATTGGAGCGATTATATGACATGACCAATGAATTTCCGATAAAATACAGAATTAAGAAGCAATTACGAATCGAAAAAAAAATGAGGAGTGATCGTTTACAATCACTTAGCTTTTAAAGGGTCATGAGACTTTTGTGTCCTCCCTGTTCTCCAATCCCCTTCGAACTTCCCTCGTCCTTCAATTCCTCTACATTCCTCCAGCGTTCTCATTTATCTTCCCCTGCTCTGCCCTCCTCCCACGCTCTCACCGAGGTCGTGCACGGCCAGGTCGTCGCCAGAGTCGGGGTCCAGCGGGTTGGTGTAGCCGGGCGCCACTTCTGTGCTCTGCACGCGGCTCCAGACGAACACACCGCAGTCGGCGCCGCCCACCGACATCAGGTACTTGCCGTCGTACGACCAGCGCACGTTGGTCACGTGACTGCTGTGGCCGGAGTACTTCCGGAATCGGCAGAACTTCTCCTGGTGAGGGGTACACGAGGATGAGTTAGTGCGAGCATAAGGTGTGGGTTGAAACGGACGCGAAACGTGCAGTGTAACACATGCAACTTAGTTATCGTGTTTTGTTTGTCTTTTATTCTAGGGAAATGCCCGTCCTAAGGCCTCACAGGTGTAAGTTTTGTTCCCGTTTTGTGGTATGGCATAGGCTTCTCTATGGACGAGGCTTTCTTTCCCATTCGTTCGTATCGGCCCCGCCCGCGTTCATGTGATTAGGTAGGCTGTACCGCAATACCCAGTGTGCTGCGGCGCAGTCTACCTCCCCGTTTCGTCGGCGCTCGTTACAGGCTCAGCCGACTGTTGCTGATACTGACCCTGGCCGGGTATCTGAACAGTTTGATGAGCCCTCCGTCGTCGCAGGCGGTGGCCACCAGTGTCCGGTCGGGGCTGCGATCCGCCGCGTTTATATCGGTGTAGTCATCCTCCGGCGCCCAGATGCCGGCCAGACTCGGACTGAGGACGCAGGTTTCTGTGTGCCAGTCCAGTAGCGGCTCCACGGAGTTCGGCACCAGCTGCCGGCGGCCGGCGGGGCAGTCGTGGTACAGGAGCTCACCGGCTCCTGGTGGGAGGTGAGAGAGGGGGAGCATCAATCAGACTCTGAAGTAACGTTCGACAAGCATGTGTAGAATGCGATTGCCTACGACCGCCTAATGGCGTCAGCCAATGTAGGTCTGTTCGCGAGTGAAACATGGCGATGGTTCTGCATCATTTTTGACCTTATGGGTTCTAAATGTTCATCGCAGTTGAGCTTATTTTATGTGACAAGACGAGTGTAAATCCGTCCCTCCCTTGCATGTATACATGCAAGGGAGATGCGGTGATATATCACCACATCTGCCACTGACCATACTTCATCAGACCCAGAGTCAACCCTCCGCTCTCTGTGACTCGTACCTGAGTTGCTGCGGATGAGCCGTCCGTCCTCCAGCCAGTCCACCTGTGATATGTAGCTGGAGGCGTCCTTACAGACGGCCACGCGGCGCAGCTGGCCCGCCTCCGACCAGTGGTACAGATCGACCACGTCGTCATGAGAGGCGGCAGCCAGGAACCCCCGGCCGCGGACGGCCCGCGGCGACCAGCGGACGGCAGAGATCTGAGAGTCGCGGTGGTGGACGGTGGCAGCGCGCAGCAGACTGTCCGACGAGAACAGACTCACACTGCCTGCGGAGCGGAGATAGGGAGAAAACCTAGTGATCATATTTCCGCGAATCAACAGACCGGTAATAATCTGTAGAGAAAAGGAACAAGTGGAAAAGGGAACACATATATAACGGAAAAGTCAGTGGTCGTATTGTCTGAACTATAGCAGAAATTATTTGTTGAATGTCAATTCAAACGCAATGTGCGAACAATCCTATGTGAACTTTCATCAAAAATCCTATCAACCAAAAAAGGTGAACGCCAACTCATACACAACACCATTCAAGATGCTCTCCGTACCGTCCAGAAATCCGACGGCCAGGCAGGAGCCGTCCGAGTTGTAGGCCACGCTGCGCGCCGGCCGGCGCAGGTCGGTCATGTGCGCGCCGCTGAACCGGTTCCAGACTCGCAGCCAGTGGTCGTCACTGACGGTGACAAACTCCAGCGTGGTCGGGTGGGTGTCCAGACCCCAGACCTCGCCGCGGCCGTGACCCTGACCGGAGGGGGAGGGGTGGGGGTCAGGGAATCAGTGGGGGAAGAGGGAGGAACTCAGACAGGATCGGGCTAAATCCCATATGGCAAGTCTCGAGTAAACACGAAAGGGAAGCTGCGACAAGCTCCGCTCCCCCAATGAATTCATCTGGTAGAACAAGAGCAGCCATCGAGAGTCGAAATCAATACCGTGACTCCTCCCTCCCTCTCTCTCTCTCTCTCTCTCTCTCTCTCTCTCTCTCTCTCTCTCTCTCTCTCTCTCTCTCTCTCTCTCTCTCTCTCCCTCTCCCTCTCTCCCTCTCTCTCTCTCTCTCTCTCTCTCTCTCTCTCTCTCTCTCTCTCTCTCTCTCTCTCTCTCTCTCTCTCCTCACCGCCATGGTGACGCAGATATTGCCGTCTTCATAGACCTCTACGATCTCTCCGCGCTGGGTCCCGGCCACGATTCTCCCCATGCCCATGGCGCAGGCGCGGATAGACGGATGATCGGTCGTTAGTGTCATGTGACCCGCAGTGACGTAAGCGTTACTGATCGGGAAGATCTTGAGACAGCGGGAGAACTCGTTGTCCCAGAGGCAGACGTAACCGTCCTGGCCGCCGGTCAGGTACCCCTGGAGGACAAAGAAAGTGGTGAGTTGTGTTTGCAGTCTCTGGGAAGCCGAAGATGTGAGAGACACCAAAAAGACAACGAGCCAAAAACACACATTTTCCTATATTCCTTCCTCTCTTTTCCCTTCCTTTTCCTCTTCCTCTCCCTCTTTCTCCTTCTCCCTCACTCTCCCTAGCGGTAAACGTTCGAGCCCTACCTCCTGCGGTGTGGCGATGCAGTAGACGGGTCCGCGGTGCGCCTTCACGGAGGTGGCCACTCGGCCGTTGGACCAGCTGTAGACGGTGCCGGACGCGCCGCCGCTGAAACTGGACCCGTCCCCGGACATGGCGCAGCACAGCATCGTGTCCTGGTTATCTGACAGAGGGACGAGATGGGTCAGATACAGATTTCTGGGCAGGAAGTTTTGACAACTTAGCCGAACGGTGCCTGTCATGCTTTGTAATATGAACGGAGGAGAGTTGTGTTGGAAAATGGAAATGAAATGCCCTGTATCAGCTACTTACCGAGTTTCCCGAGCACAGCCCGTTTCCAAGTCAGCCCGCCTCCGGAACGGGTCCAGAAGCGAATGTGGCGCACACCGACTGTCATCAGCTTGTGCGGGTTGGTCGGATCAAACGCCAGGTCAAACACCTTCTCTGAGTGACCCCTGTGAGCGGCAGAGGTCAGCGGGAGCGGTCAGCGGGCAGGACCAATCAAGGAAAGAGCCTGATTTCATCTGATGACATCAACATACGGCATCAACTGATGAGAGGAACGCAATAAATCCAATATCAGATTGACCGAGAATAACTGGAAGGTAACATAGTTAGATGTTGTGAACTCATCTCTTCAATGACAGAGAGACCTTAGCCGAATATGTTTTCAGGGGCGTAGGCAGGGGGGGGGCCACTGGGCCATGGCCCCCCCCCTTGGGCGCCGAAGGCGCCCTTTGCGATTGGAGGGCGCCGAAGGCGCCCTCCAATCGCAAATGCAATTGTGATATAATCGAATCGAAAAACAATCGCGACTGGAGGGCGCCCTCCAATCGCGAATGTGTTTACAGGGAAAATACGGATGGAGGGCGCCCTCGGAGGACGCCCATTCCAAATACGCCCTCCAAATACGGTTGGAGGGCTCCCTCGGGCGCCCTCCAACCACATTTGTAGGCTGTAGCTCTCTAAGCGTAACGGTGGTCGCCTATGTAAGCCGCTGTCCTGTAAATAAACGCCCTCTCACCCGAAGGCGCCCTCCTGTAGGTCGCCACCCTGCTACACATTGCCGCCCTTCTGCTGATCGGCGTCCTCATAATTATTGGCGCTCTCCTACCTATTGAGCCCTCATGTGAAATTTTGAACGCCGCCTTTCTCCCTTTTGGCACCCTCTTGTTCAGTGCCGCCCTCCTACCTATTGGTTCCCTAGTCCTTCCTGTTGAATGTTAATCGGGGCCCTTCTCCTATTGGGGCCCTCGTGTAGATCGCCGCCCTCCTAACCACTGGCACCCTCCTGTTGATCACCGCCCTCCTATCCACTGGCACCTTCCTGTTGACCAGCGCCCTCCGCACAGACGCCCTCCTGTTCGTGTCATCCTCTTGAGCAAAGGCGCCCTCCTCACCATTGCCACCCCCATTTTAATCGTCACCCTTCCGCTCATTGGCGACTTCCAGTTGATGACCGCCCTCCCACCTATTGGCGACCTCTTGTTGATCGCCACCCTCCTATTGGTGCTCTCCTGTTCCTCGCCACCCTCTTACCTGGTGGCGCCCTCCTGTTGATTGTTGATCGGCGCCCTCCTACCTATTGGTGCCCTCCTGTTGATCGCTGCCCTTCTATCCATTGGCGCCCTCCTGCTGCTCGCCAACTTCCTACCTATCGGTGCCCTACTGTCGAAACTCGGGATGTTGATCGGGGCTCTTCTACCTATTAGTGCCCTCCTGTGGATCGCAGCCCTTCTACCTATTGGCAACATCCGTTGATCGCTGCCCTCCTATCATTTATTTACTCCTTTGGCATGTTTTTCAACTTAGTCGTTCTATTGCACATAGTTGATGTCTTGCCTGTGAAAACTGCCACAAATGAACGTGCATTCAGCACAATGAATGAAGTATCTATACCTACCAAAACTATCTACGCTCTACGATGCATAAAACACGTCTTTGGTCTTAACGGATTGATCCTACTTTACGTGCATCATGGCATCTATATGGATTACGATTAAGTATTGTCAACAGGTTCGGGCGCAACAGCAGGCATCTGAAGTTTCGGTGATTGAAACTGGTTATGTGGGTACACTGTGTGTATGCATCTGTGAGAAGGCTATGAAGGCTGGTCTGAGGTAATTTGGATGATGTTTACGCATCTCGCGCTCCGGTATCAATCCGATACGGTGATCTGGTGCGTAGATATGCCACCGCCAATAAACTTTTATACATCGACACCCATGAGCCAAGCTTTCTGTACAGTTTGTGTGGCAGCGGCCCGACCAAACCTTAGGTATTTTTTACACCTTCAAATTTGGTAAAAGAGCGAGAGGAGCTTTGAACAGTGATCGTATAAAAGGCGTGCCTAAAAAGCGGAGGAAAAGGTTGTTTTCAAAAATTTCGCGCGCCTTCGGCGCAGCATTTCAAGAACACTTGACCTTTTGTGACCTGGAGTATAATGAATACACACGATGCAAAATCAATGCAGCACGACCTATACGAGGTTACGCAAAAAAAAAACTGGTGGCATGGTAAAAAACGCCTCCCAACCCCCCAACCCCCATTGAGCGATTTTTTTATCTCGCGACCGTATGGCGCCCTCCTTGGGTGAGGTGGCGCCCTCCAAACCCTTGGCCCCCCCCCTTCGCGATTTTCTAAATACGCCGCTGTATGTTTTGACCTGCAGAACGCATGACCGAACCAGACGAGGGCAGGCCCCTTTGCCCCACAGCGTGTGACTGACCTGGCCGAGGCCAGTTTCTGGCCGGTCTGCCAGTTCCAGAGTACCAGCGTGTGGTGGTCGTCGCCGCCGATACTGGCCAGCACGGAGCCCTGCTGACTGAGGGATACGCTGACGACGGCCCGCTGGTGGGCGCCGCTCAGCACGGACAGGGTGTCCAGGGTGGCCGCCGACCAGACGTGGATCGACGGGTCGGCGCCCATCTGCAGGTACGGGAGGGGTGCTAAAGCGTCGGAGAAAGTTCGGCGAAACAGGCGGTAAATGTAGGGGTGAGCAGTCCGGCTGATATACGTGAAACAACGGGAAACGCATAGGAAGAGCGGGTGAAATAGCGGAACAGGGAAGAAACAGAGATGATGGAACAGAGGGAGCTGCGGGCACCGCATAGGGCAACGGAGAACGGTTGAAATAGCGAATGAGCAGCTACAAGGCTCGTCTATAAAACATTGGCCAGATTACACGTCTACATTGTCCGCCTGTCCGGCACATACCCAGCCAGACAAAATGTATCCCCGCCTCACCTGTCCGGTGGCCACCACGTCCGTGCCGGGCTGCACGGTCAGACAGAGAATGTCGTCCGTGTGCTTGTCGTAGAACTGCTGACCCAGTGTGGCCGGATCGTACACTATGCCCAGCGCGGCCAGGTGGTACACCAGGTGACCCTCCTTGCTGAAGTGCAGGTTGTTCCGCGTGTCGTGGCCGCGGTACCTGAGGGATAATCATAATTTCCTGGATAGCATTAAAGGATTCTACGTGAAATAAAATTTAATGAAGCGAAAATTACGTAGTGAATGAATGAGGCGCTGGAAGCGTTGAACGATAAAATGCAAGCCTCCATTAAAACGAGTACAATCGATTTTCATATCTTATTCACTGCAGTTTTTTTTTGGGGGGGGAGATAAGCTCGATAGGACACACTAAGTTCACATGCTCTCTTAGCTCACCCGCCGACAAACTTGAGTTTGAGTCCGGCTTCTGGCAGTTTGGTGTCGGCGTTAGGGGCAGCCCTCTGCCGGGGTACGCCGCGGTGGGAGGCCGACGCCGAGCGCTTCTCGCGACGCTTCCGGCTCACCCTGGCGGCGGCGAGGAACGGCTGTAACTCATTTGTTGATTTACATATGCAAAGCTTTATTACGATAGATTAACAAAATATTGATAGACGCCAAAATAAATAATTGACCAAAAAAGGCATGATACCTCTGCTCTAAGCTACATACCTGGACGGTTTGAGGACGCTCTGCTCGTTCTCAACGTCTGTGTAGATCTCCGGGAAATGTTCCGTGTCCGTGTCTGGCTCGTCATCCTCCGAGACCTGCACACTCTTCCTCACCGCCACTGGGAAACAAATCATAATTACATGAAAATTAAATGATGATCAACTCTATGTAAAATATTGAATGTTTAATTATGCAGCTGGTGGTGCTATGTGCATCGATGTCGTAATTCGTATTAAATATATACAAATTATTTGACGATTTTAGGCATGAATTTATGACGTAACCAGTGGTGCTGCACTTAATCCTCGACTTTCGAACACCTATTACTTTCGTGCCCATTCTTTAAAAAAGTTAAATTGCACCGCTGACGTACCGACGTGTTCACCGGTGTCCGGTGACCCGGTCTGGTACTTCCAGAGGAACACGGATCGGTCCCCGCCACCGATAGACACTACGTGGGTCCTCTCCGAGGTGAACCGTACACCGGTCACGTGCTCCGAATGACCCACGAACGAACGGTACTTGCTGCCTGCAGTGAGAGACGGAGCACGGGATTGTTCAGAAGATGGCACCATCATCTCTAATCAAAAACAGAGTTTGACCTTTATTTTCACTAATGACAAGACGCAACGTTAATTTTAATGAGCGGAAGGGTAACAGACGTGTACAGTTTTTTGTTTACACCAGTTCGACAATCAACAACGCCAAAGGGAGCAGCAGTCTCACCCTTTTTCCTGCAGGGGAACCGGAACAGTTTGACGAGTCCGAAGTCGTCGCCGGTGACGACGACGCCCCCGTCGGTGTCGACATCAGCGCTGTTGATGTCGGTGAGGTCCGAGTAGCGCGGCCAGATACCGCTCAGCTCGGCGCCCAGAACTCCGGTCCGGGAGGCCCAGCGCAGGGAGTCGAGCACGTCCGAGTCTACCTCCTGCTCACCATCTGAGGGGAGGGAGGGAGTCACAGCGAGTCGAGAACGTCAGAGTCCACCTCTTGTTCACCATCTGAGAGTAGGAGGGGGAGAGTCACAGCGAGTCGAGCACGTCAGAGTCCACCTCCTGCTCACCATCTGAGGGGGAGGAGAGGTTAAGGGTCACATGGTTCGCTTTGAGGGTTGATCAAAGAGCGCTGCACTGCAGTATGCAGCCATTGTGTTTTTATATAAATATGATTGCGCTAATTATTTTGTTCTTGGATGAAAATAGTAATACAGCTTCATACCGAACCACGTCCTAGAACTAGTCCCAGAACCGAACCTGCACCCAGTCGCAGCAATAAACACACAGTCCCATGGTCCCAGTCCCAGACCCCACCTGCGGCTCGGTAGGTGAGTCTCTCCCCGGCGCCCGTGTTGATCTCGATATAGCGTCCGTCGGTGCTCCAGTCCAGATGGGTGATATAGCTGGAGGCGCCCTGCATCACGGCCGTCCGCACGTACTCGTCCGTGCGGTACACGTCCACAATACTGTCATGAGAGCCGACCGCCAGCAGGGAGCCGTCCGGGGAGAACTTCAGCTCCGATATGTCCTCCCGACGGTCGGCGAAACGCACCTCCTCACTCATGTCTCTGTGGCGATGAAGAAATGGGCCACAGATCATGATTGGTGATTCGAGATAGAGGGCACTCCAAAACAGCACATTGTTTTCGAGAGAGAGAGAGAGAGAGAGAGAGAGAGAGAGAGAGAGAGAGAGAGAGAGAGAGAGAGAGAGAGAGAGAGGGAGAGCGTGAACAAAGATCGTTAAAAATCTGGCCGGATACTTCACTCACTTGGCGTTGAGTATGACGACGGTGCCGAATTTGAGTCCGACGGCGACTTGGGTCGAGTCTGGTGAGACGGCACAGGACATGGCGGCCAGGTCGAGCCGCGTGGTCTCCAGCAGCTCCCGCTTCTCCACATCCCAGATCCTACGGCAGAGAAAGAACGGTCGAGGGCATACAAGGTCAGTGGAGATAACGGAGGGTTAACGAGGACACGAAGAGGACACATAAAAAATAGACAGGTTGAAACAGACATGTACATAGTTATTATATTTAGTAATTGATTCCGAATGAATAAAAACATAAGTTGTTTGCAATTTAGTCAAACTTACATACAACTAAACCTACTAAACCTCCTGCCACCCACCTAACGGTGTGGTCCTCTCCGGCGGTGGCGAATTTGTAGTTTTCCGGGAACGGGGCCAGGCCCCAGAGCTCCCCCTTGCCGTGACCCTGCATGTAACACTCGTTCACCCCGTCGTGGTGGATGAATATCTCACTCAGCTTTGTGCCGAATAGAAACTGAAAAAAACGTGTCATGTTGAGGGATAGCGTCAGATTTATGCCGATTTCCCGACTTCAAAAAGTAAATTGCAAACAGGTAGAAGGCATTATCCATAACACTTCTTAAAGGAAAAGGGTCACCTTTAACATGGGGTTTGAAACTGAGATGGCCATCTTGTAGCCCGTGTCCGAAAACC
Organism: Amphibalanus amphitrite; assembly: GCF_019059575.1. Lineage (NCBI taxonomy): Eukaryota > Metazoa > Arthropoda > Thecostraca > Balanomorpha > Balanidae > Amphibalanus > Amphibalanus amphitrite. Next base: position 513,334 of record NW_024881637.1, read on the forward strand.
CCGAGAGTGTCCCACCTTACGGCCGATTTCGGCCTCCATTTGTAGGTATCGGCAATTTTAAAAGAAAATATGCCAGGAATGCGTCCTTATCCCAGGAATGCGTTCTTATCCTGTAATACAGCCACCCGCGGCGAGGCTTTGGTTTTTAACCAATCAGTTCCAATCAGCTCAGCTTTAACCAATCAGCTAATCTGACACAAGCCGACGAGACTGTCTTCTGAAGGCTGATTGGCTTGAGTGTGATGTCATCGCTATGACATCATACAGAAGGTGCGGTAGAGAGTACAAACATAGTACCAATATGTTAAATAGTTTGACATACTTTTTTGCGAATTGTGCACTTCTGGCACCAGATTTAAAAAGAACATGAAAAATAATAATGTCAAAATGAAAAGCAACGATATCTTCATATTTCACGAAGGTGGCACTTTTCCTTTAAACACCAAATTATTAGATCGACTACTCCGCTTGGCTTGGCGGGCTTTCGCTCCGAACCTTTCCGTGGTCCCAGGAGACAGATGTTACAGCTCCATTACTGTGAAGTGACGGACTGCGAGCTGAAAAAGACGCCACAAATGATGTTGCATTTAGAAGCGTACGACTGAAACTATAATGGATACAAAGAACTAGCAAAGATGTAAAGGTGAATGACTGAATTTAAGCATAGAAATATACAGATAATATCTAAACAAAAGATGTCTAATGAAGCCTAATTTGTTTTATGCGATTGACACCGCAGTCCATTTGCGCATCCGCCTGACTGACCTACGACCGTTTTGCTGACGTCAAAGTGGGCCGTCCACATCTTCACGTGACCGTCTTCCCCTCCGGTGACCAAACCTTCCCGAGCCAGCGCCATACAGAACACCGGACCCTGAAACAAACAGTCATCCGCTCAGCTCAGGACACGGGGGCTATTAATTAACCGTCAGACTATCTCATCTCCACTCCTATAGAAGTGGAGATGAGATAGTTGTTATTGTTATAACCATTGTTATAACAATGACGCCTGCCGTCTTATCGAGGCTGACCACGGCGTGCGATGCGTTACCTCGTGCGCCTCCTCGATGATTTCGTGCAGCTGTTTGTCCCTCCAGATGTACAGCTGCCCTTTCTCGGTGCCGGTCACCAGCGTCTTCTCGGAGATGTAGAGAACGCCGGTCAGTGTAAGTGCGCGACTCGAGTCCCCGAACACTGCCCCGTGGGACCTGGAACCAGTGCGGACCGGCGTCAGTGCGCGACTCGAGTCCCCGAACACTGTCCCGTGAGACCTGGAACCAGTGCGGACCGGCGTCAGTGCGCGGCTCGAGTCCCCGTGGGACCTGGAACCAGTGCGGACCGGCGTCAGTGCGCGGCATAGAGTCCCCGAACACTGCCCCGTGGGACCTGGAACCAGTGCGGACCGGCGTCAGTGCGCGGCTCGAGTCCCCGAACACTGTCCCGTGAGACCTGGAACCAGTGCGGACCGGCGTCAGTGCGCGGCTCGAGTCCCCGTGGGACCTGGAACCAGTGCGGACCGGCGTCAGTGCGCGGCATAGAGTCCCCGAACACTGCCCCGTGGGACCTGGAACCAGTGCGGACCGGCGTCAGTGCGCGGCTCGAGTCCCCGAACACTGCCCCGTGGGACCTGGAACCAGTGCGGACCGGCGTCAGTGCACGGCTCGAGTCCCCGAACACTGCCCCGTCAGACCTGAGAACCAGTGCGGACCGGCGTCAGTGCGCGGCTCGAGTCCCCGTGGGACCTGGAACCAGTGCGGACCGGCGTCAGTGCGCGGCTCGAGTCCCCGAACACTGCCCCGTGGGACCTGGAACCAGTGCGGACCGGCGTCAGTGCGCGACTCGAGTCCCCGAACACTGTCCCGTGAGACCTGGAACCAGTGCGGACCGGCGTCAGTGCGCGGCTCGAGTCCCCGTGGGACCTGGAACCAGTGCGGACCGGCGTCAGTGCGCGGCATAGAGTCCCCGAACACTGCCCCGTGGGACCTGGAACCAGTGCGGACCGGCGTCAGTGCGCGACTCGAGTCCCCGAACACTGTCCCGTGAGACCTGGAACCAGTGCGGACCGGCGTCAGTGCGCGGCTCGAGTCCCCGTGGGACCTGGAACCAGTGCGGACCGGCGTCAGTGCGCGGCATAGAGTCCCCGAACACTGCCCCGTGGGACCTGGAACCAGTGCGGACCGGCGTCAGTGCGCGGCTCGAGTCCCCGAACACTGCCCCGTGGGACCTGGAACCAGTGCGGACCGGCGTCAGTGCACGGCTCGAGTCCCCGAACACTGCCCCGTCAGACCTGAGAACCAGTGCGGACCGGCGTCAGTGCGCGGCTCGAGTCCCCGTGGGACCTGGAACCAGTGCGGACCGGCGTCAGTGCGCGGCTCGAGTCCCCGAACACTGCCCCGTGGGACCTGGAACCAGTGCGGACCGGCGTCAGTGCGCGGCTCGAGTCCCCGAACACTGCCCCGTGGGACCTGGAACCAGTGCGGACCGGCGTCAGTGCGCGGCTCGAGTCCCCGAACACTGCCCCGTGGGACCTGAGAACCAGTGCGGACCGGCGTCAGTGCGCGGCTAGAGTCCCCGAACACTGCCCCGTGGGACCTGGAACCAGTGCGGACCGGCGTCAGTGCGCGGCTCGAGTCCCCGAACACTGCCCCGTGGGACCTGGAACCAGTGCGGACCGGCGTCAGTGCGCGGCTCGAGTCCCCGAACACTGCCCCGTGGGACCTGGAACCAGTGTGGACCGGCGTCAGTGCGCGGCTCGAGTCCCCGAACACTGCCCCGTGGGACCTGGAACCAGTGCGGACCGGCGTCAGTGCGCGGCTCGAGTCCCCGTGGGACCTGGAACCAGTGCGGACCGGCGTCAGTGCGCGGCTCGAGTCCCCGAACACTGCCCCGTGGGACCTGAGAACCAGTGCAGACCGGCGTCAGTGCGCGGCTAGAGTCCCCGAACACTGCCCCGTGGGACCTGGAACCAGTGCGGACCGGCGTCAGTGCGCGGCTCGAGTCCCCGAACACTGCCCCGTGGGACCTGGAACCAGTGCGGACCGGCGTCAGTGCGCGGCTCGAGTCCCCGAACACTGCCCCGTGGGACCTGGAACCAGTGCGGACCGGCGTCAGTGCGCGGCTCGAGTCCCCGAACACTGCCCCGTCAGACCTGGGAAAACAGCGCGGAACGGCGTCAGGGCTGCTGGGGTGCTGAGTGGAAAGGATCCAGCTGCTAGGATGATGATGTTGTGTTGTGGTGTAACGTGAATCGTCACCGGCCGAATAGTGTCTGTCTGTTTTCAACTACGCTTACTTGAAGCTGTTTCCGAGCTGTTGCCAGATGCGGAGGTGGTGCTCGCCGCAGGTGGCCAGTTCGTTCTCTCTGTAGGGGCTCCAGCAGAGGTCGACGACGCGCGCTGAGTGGGCCGTGGTAGAGGCTACGCTGACGCCGCTCTGCCAGCTCCAGACCACCAGGGTGCTCGGATCGTCCATACCCAGCGACGCCAGCAGCTGCAGGGGGTACATACGGAGGGGCATCGGTCAGGTACTTTTCGAAAAGTCATTTAAAAATTATGATCGGTCATGTAACAGAGTTAATTATTCCGTCACTTTGTGCTGCAGATATTGATGGATTATGGCGATCGAGTGTCTTGAGTAGTGATGCGACAACACGAAATCGCCAAAGTTATTTTATGCCATTTTGTTGAAACTTGGTTGAATGTTATGAACTGGTTGCCATTAAATTAATTAGCAATGGTAAACCGTATATCCGGCATTTACGTCGCATGATGAAACATGCAAACAGAGGCGTCATTAGCTGGCTACATATTCCTGGGTCTTACGTAACAGAGGACAGTCCATTTTGCAACAATGTTAGCACTCATTGTCCACATTACACGATATCTTGGAAATAACGTGCATAATTGAGTTTCGTGTTGCAATGCAAGCATTAACAAATCCTTATACATGTTCGTGTATGAAGGTGACCTTATTTTTCCATCGACCCACTCCAACTCACGACGGGCGGAAACTAAATATAGTTTTGCTCGTTTGCAACAAGGCGATGATTCTGTGCAGCCCATAACCAGTAAGTTGGCCTCTTGCGCTGCATCTAATACGCAGCAGAATACAGCAGATGTCACGAATACAGCACGATTGCATGATATTTCCTCGTAACTCATTGCAAAATGCTGATTTAGCGTCAGCGAAGAGCTAAGCCGTTTGAGCTCGACATCAAACGTCGTTCGGTAAACTGGGAATGTTTTAGACCGTCCAGCGGCACGATATTTGACGCAGGGGAATGACCTTGTCGCACCTCCATCGTGACCTCTTCGCGACCTCGCTGTGACCTCTGACCTTTCCGTCGCTGTTGAACTGGACGCGTCGGATGCCGTTCATGTGTCCGTCTTTGAGCACGGAGAGGGTCTCCATGGTGTGCGGGTGCCACACACAGACGTAGGGGTCGTCACCGATCTGTCCGGTGGCCACCTTGGACTTGTCACCGCTCACAGCCAGACTGGGGGGACAGGAGAAGAGTAAAACGGAGTAGCACATGCTTCTGTCTAAAAGTAAATCTAGACGGTGATGATATTGCCTAGGGCCGAAGAACATGAAGCCACACGATATATATCCAATATAATTCGCAAATTGATATTAATTTAGCTCCGAGATGAAATATTGAGACATGATAATACATATTAGGAAGTTACATATTTTGTTCAAATTTTAAGATGATTCCAATATGTTTATTCGATTTTCTCACCATGTGATGTCGTCGTTGTGTCCGTGGAAGTACTTTTGCTCTCGCTCCTTGAGCCTGTAGACCACGCCGACGCCGGCAGTGAAGTAGACGATGACGTCCTCAGAGAGGAACTGGACGTTCCGCTTGGCCACGCCGTTGTAGCCAAAGATCCACTGGAGCCTGAGACTGGCGTCCGGGGGAGCGCGGCCAGTCATCTTGGACTCGTTGTTGGTGCTCAGAGGTCACAGGTCAGAGGTGTTAGGAGAGGTCAGGTAAGAGGAGGCCACTGAACGTAGCTGAGTTTAAACTGACGGTATGATCACCCGTCACTTATATAAGAGTGAGGGCTGATCCTAGACGAGTTTGAATGCCAATTGGCATACAAGACTGTCGCCGGCGAATAGGATGTCAGGCATGTTCCTTGATCCTCGTGTTATCAAGAAGAAGATTCAGTTATGAAAACGTCTTCAATCACTTACTTGACTGGATGCTCACTCAGTTCTAGCGACGCTGCCGACATTCAGTGGCACCACAGACGTTTCCAGCCAGCCTACGGTCAGTCCACCGCACACTGGACTCGGCCACACCGAGTGGGCGCTGTCACGGCACTGCACGGCCGGCCGGCCCCGTCCCGTCGGTCAGCCCGGCTCGATCGGCCCGCTCGGCAGGACCTGTGGTGGCCGGCCCGGCACGCAGCCCTGTGTACCGGTTGCCAGGGCCTCCTCACCAATCAATATACCAGCTAACCCCCCCGACAGCCGCGCCGGTGACAACATTGGAACCAATGGCCGGTCACCACGGAACCGTGCCGCGGGGCGCCAAAGTGGCACGGGTCGTTACAGTAGAGGAATTCAATGGTTGCAGCTATCGGTATGAATAAATAAGTATATTTCGGCGCGGGGTTTTGCAAAATGGAGCAGCACAGTTATGGTTGCGAAACAACCATGAGTTAAAGTTACACTTCCGTGACCGAGCTTGGATGTTAAACGACGAATGTGCTGATAGCATGATTTAACAAGACAAGTTTTTTTTTTTTACTTACGATCGATAATACGCATTCCATATGCTAATATTATTCAAAAATAGCTATTTTTCGGTGCAACTGCACCTTGAACGATGACATTAAATGACACCGTCCTGTTTCTGACGTGCTTCGGCGAGGTTCTGTAAAATGAAGCACACGAGCAAGTAAAGAAGCGAGGGGCAACAAAGTAAACGAGCCAGTGCTTTCTTTCGCTGGCGCAGTAATGGCAATAAAGACGCTTCTTGTTACGCATTGATAATCGCCATATTTGCTGAATATAGAGCATGAAATACCATTCAACTCCTCTGATTAGATTCGATTCCATTATTTATACAATGGTGCGTATATAATCACCGAACATGGTTCAGAAGAAGGCGCCGCACAACCACAGTCCGCTGGAGGCTCCGTCGGCCCGCTCCTCGGCCTCTCGGCTCTCCTCCCTGGAGAACCGCAAGAAAGGGGGTCTGGAGGGCAGTCTGGACGCCACTGGAGCCACCGGAGACATGCTTAACCAGCACATCTCTCAGCAGCTGTTTGTGGGAGACATCGGGCCAGAGCGGAAAACGTCCAACCTCCGACGACTCAGGTGGGTGCGGGACTTCCTGGACGTAATGACGGCTCTAGGGAAACGTACGAATGAACTTCAGAGGATATCACGCATCGTCGTACTCAAAGACTTGATCATTGGCAGATCAAGTTGCCAATGATCAAGGCAACTTGATCATTGGCATCATCAAGTTGCCAATGATCAAGTTGGCAACTTGATGATGCCAATGATCAATCTGGCAAGAAGATTTTGGCAGAACCTTCTTGCCAAAATCGTCACAACCTGCTTATTTTGTCTTACAATATGCCTACCTACAATTTTATTAGCCTTTTCGTATAAGGAAAACCATAGCCTTATTTGTGTAGTTAGGTGTATCGGCTTTCCACCGATGGCTGCCGGAAACATACTGAAGTTGTGTTGGTTCTGATTTCCCTGCTCAGCTTCTTCGTCCCTAACCCAGTATCTGCTTGCTGGATGTAATATCGTGCCCTCTGATTTTGACGCCGGCGTCTCGTCCCTCTGACAGGTCAGTGATCCCGGGCGGGGAGGCGGCCGCGGCCAAGCGGGCCCAGCAGCTGGCCACCCACACGCCAGACGTACTGATCGCCGACCAGGATACGCAGATGCCGCACAGAAAGGACACCAACGCCATCACCTTCTTTGTCGACGTCTCCGGTATGAGGGCTAGGTGGGAATCATGGGAATGAGAGAAGTCGATCACAGACATCCGGTCAATAGAGTTTTTCAGGGTTTACGAAGAGAAGGCAAAATTATAATTTGGGTTAACTGGACGGTGGTCGAAATATGCTAAACATAAAAGATATTTGTGGAGGAATTGATGGGTACCCAACGTTCCTTGTATAGCTACCTTTCTCTGTTACGGCATCATTCAATGTGTGTTAACTAGATGTAACTATTCTGGAGCAGCTGGTTTGTTTGTTACCCTGCTGATGTCTCCCCCTGACTGTCAGGTTTTACCGCTCTGACGGAGAAATACACTCTGAGCGGGCGCGGCGGCACCGACAAACTCACCGAGACGCTCAACAGCTACATCGGAGCCCTGGTAGAGTGTATCCTGCGCCGGGACGGTGATGTGCTGCAGTTCGCAGGTCAGCTCCCAGCTTTACGGTCCGAGTGTTCAGTAAACGCTATGATAATTTATCTATCAATTTTCAATAATTTACCATACAGCTAAGTGATCGAAGATTGATTTGCGTCCACATAATACCCAATAGATCGACAGTACTCAATATATCCCAAGCTTGCATTCAGCAGCACAAGTTATAAATTCGCGCTCCCCTCATCTGTCTGTCCGTCCGTCCCGAACGCGCACCGTCCTGACCCGGCCGCGGTCACCAAGCGCCCCAGGCGCAGCGACCTCGCGACAGCCAATCAGGGGCCGCGCGGCGACCTCGCGACAACCAATCAGGGGCCGCGCGGCGACCAGCCCTGGCGAGCGAGCAGAGCCGCGGCGCCGAGTTGGACGGCTGCCAGCTCATTGCCTTCATTATTTAACACAAAACCCGGCTAATACCGGAAATATTAAAACTGTACTTGGCTTGTAGTTCCCCGTGCATTGCACATTTATTTTGCTAATGTATCTTCGGGAGCTACTAACCCGTCCGTTTTCTGCAACAGGTGACGCCATTCTGGCCATGTGGGCGTGTAATTCGGAGGCCGAGATGCCTGCAAAACTGGAGGAGGCCACCGCCTGCGCGGTCCATATCCAGGAACACTACGGAATCCGGACCACAGACGTCGGCGTCCGGCTCAAAGGTCGGTGGGATGTGGCAGCGGTACTGGTGAGCGGTGACAGTCCTCAGACTGAGCGAAGTTTTATAGGGTGGGCTAATACCTTATACATCAACATGTGCATTGTGCATGGGTGCGTAACTGCATATCGCATTAGGAACGACTGATATTTGACGGATTATCGCCCAACATGTGCGTCCATGCAAATTTCCCCAATGCATTACAGTACACATTTCCAGTTGGCTGACGTACCCACCTACCTTGCCTTGCAGTGAAGGTCGGTATCGCCTGCGGTGAGGTCACCATGTTTTTCATCGGCCTGCGCAGCTGCAGTCAGTTTGTCATTGTCGGCTCGGCCGTGGACGACGTCAACGCCAGCGAGAACCAGTGCGAGTCAGGAGACGTGGTCGTCTCGCCGATGGCCTGGGCCATGATGAAGGCATCCACCTGCTACGACGCCGATCCGCGAGGGAACACTGGGTTCATGAAGGTAGGAGTTTTACCCGGGCGGCATATGACAGGATCCGGGAGCATATTGCAGGACGGCGCTTCAGATAGCGCTGTAGTAGAGAGTGATACAGCTGATGTATTTCTAATGAAATTTAACGTATGTGATCGACAATGACGGTGTTCTGTGTGCCTGCCATCAAGCATTCACAAGTCACCATCACAGCATGATGAACGCACATGATGACGGTGCTCTCATTCGCCCCGTTCCTCAGGTGAGACACGCAGTTCGAGACGACAGTGACCGAGACAGCAAGGAGGCCATCGACCTGGCCTCGGTTCGACAGTCCATCGCCGTTCCTAGCTCCATGGAGGCCAAACTGACGCCATACGTCATCCCGCCCGTGCTGAAAAAGGTGCAAGGAACACGCTGCTCAGCTAGAGTCACATATTATCGTAGTTTGTTAGGTGAATCTTGCTATCAGCGAATGTTATTCATGCATTGTGGATGCTTGTTAGGTGAATCGTGCTGTCAGTGGATGTTATATGATGCATCGTGGATACTTATTTTCATTTCCTTCACTTATTGGTCAATCAGCGCTCAGTTTCAGCCGTTCAATTATGACGGCGGACGACGTACCGTGCCGGCGGAGAGATGTGCCTTGCGGCACAGCATGCAGCAGGCGCTGAATAGCAGTGACATCTAGCGACTATAAGACGAACTACTGCGCATTGCGGCGCAGTATCTAGCAGCCCGCCCGAAGTCGGGCCGCAGCAGCGTGACGAGGGGCGGTGATCATCACTGATCACAGTGGTCTGTCATAAGCGTTGCTTTTTATCTGAAGATAACTCGCAGCCTTTTGCGTTCACTCAGCTATTCGCTTGACGTGCCCGCCATCTTCCCGGTATCTCTGTCTCTATTCTGTCGTTCATGCCCGTCGTATCCCGTGCGTTTCCCACAGCTAGCGGACGACCAGCCGCTCGAATACCTCTCCGAGATGCGCCAGGTCTCTATCGTATTCTGCCAGCTCGCCACGGACGGGGTGTCGTCCGAACTGCCCTCCATCCTGCAGGATGCCTTCGTGGTCATGCACAAGTCAGTCAGACAGTGAAGGCCGTTTATAAGTGACAGCTAAATTAGCAAAGCCTTAGAGTCCCCGTTGCGCCCGAGACTCAACATATCTTTAATCAGACAATCATGGTCTTCTGGCTTTGTGTTTGCTAACTTTTTAAAATGAAATGTTCAAGTGACGTATTTGGCAAACGTGATCATGATCAATGCTCTCAAATTGTCCCGAACATTGACAGACTATTTTAACTCTCCGACAGAAAGATAACGGCGGTAAGCGGCTGCCTGAACAAGGTGTTTGCCTTCGACAAAGGCATCACGTTCTTGGTCATATTCGGCCTGCCCGGCTTCAAGCACAAGAACGAGGTGGCGCACGCGCTGCAGTGCGCGGACGCTATCTCCCAGGAGCTGCTGAAGGAGGTCACCGGCATCAACCGCGTCTCCATCGGCGTCACCACAGGTCAGGTGCTAGGTTCTGATTATTTTTCGGGGAATGCAAGTGCTTGCTGCACGTATGTACTTTGTTATCTCATGGCCTGCTGCTCTCCCCTTGTCTTCAAAGATGGGTGGAGCCAGTCCCCGTCTCTCGTCGCTGATTGGTTGTCTGTGTGTGTCAGGGCCGACGTTCTGCGGTGTGATTGGTCACCCGGCTCGACACGAGTACACGGTGATTGGACGAACCGTCAATAAGGCAGCTCGACTCATGACCAACTACCCGGGCGTTGTCTCCTGCGACGAGGTAGCATTCACAGCGAACGTGCCGGATATTGGGAGGGAGCAGCTAACTTTGACACTAATTCTTACAGAGTTGCGATTGTATTCGTCATATAACTGTCCTAAAATTAGTTCAAAATCCTGCTTGATTACCTTGGTGATGTGTTTTTTTATGTCATTGTGTCCTTGCCCGGTCAACACTACATAGCTAAGCCGATAAAAGATAACTAGTCCCGCATCTTTGGTTTGATCCCATACGAACGACTGGGATCGGACGGGTAATGATGCGGGCCTGACGGTCCAGTAAGGTGGCGGGCCCGTTCATCGCCCAAGTATTGGCACTCCGCGGCAGTCGACGGCGGCCGAAAAAAGGGTTGCACTCCTGGCTTTCACTACTGGTCAGACTAGAAGCTGCATGGTTGAGCTAGCGTCTTCCATAGAAAGGATACTGAAGAATGTTCACCAAATGCTCACTGACACTGACGTGCGTGTGTTACAGGACAGCTACTACCACTCCCACCTGCCGATACAGCAGTTCAAGAAGCTGGAACCGAAGCCGCTGAAGGGAATACCGAACCCGGGAAACATCTACCACTTTGTTCCATCTGACGGGTCAGTGGGCCGAATAGTGAATACTGCGGAATAGAGAGGAACGGGGACAAATGTGTTTTGCTGAACTTACTGTTCCCTGAACACGCTTTCTTCTTAAATATTCATGGGTCTCGGAATCAATCTACGCCTTGGGTTGACAAAGGCATATTTTTTTTCCAGATTGCGCACTAACTCTTTTTCCTTTGCAACTTTCTTAAACATTGCTCTTTATGCTCGGTCATATTCCTTATCTTCAAAACTATATTTGTTGTACTTGTGGCTCGTCGAGTTTCACTGACTGGCCACCGTCCGTTGTTTCAGAGAGTTGGGACAAAGGCTACCCCAATACAAGTACCCGCTATTGGGCAGAAAAGAAGAGATCAAAGACTTCACCGAAAAAGTCAAAAACATCAAGGTAAGCTGACTAATGCTCATTACCATTGCTGTCCTCCTGTCCGCCTTTTCAATCACTTGTACTCAAGCAGTAAAGCCTTTTGTATAACATCTAGGAATCCTGTATTCTCAGGAGACGGACGTCCGTATAATCGTGTTTGAGGGAGAGTCGGGGATTGGCAAAAGTCGACTGCTGGACGCCCTCGTATCGCTGGCCAAGAAAAACGGCTGTATGGTGAGATGATATTTTGTTATGTACGGAGCAGCGCAACGACATTTTCGAGCCTTACTCAGGCCTCGATTCGTTTCATTTATTTTAATGCTTCTTTAATAAAACCGGTGTCGGTAAATTTCACTTGCCACTCGTGTTTGTTTGCATGCTCAGGGAGCGCAGATGACGATCGCCTTATGTTTCCTGTTTGTCAGCGTTTTTTGTTGGTCTGTTCAGGTGGCGCAGGTGACGATGACTCTCCAGCTGAGCGGTATCCGCGGGTACGCGCTGAACGGCCTCTTCACCCAGCTGCTTGGCCTGCACCAGTACCGCACCGCCAAGGAGAAGGAGGTGCACGTCATGGACCACTTCAAGGTGAAACAATACGTCTGCTTCCCACTCTGAACTCTGAGTAATGTAAAACGTTATCATTGTCCTATCTAATTTCACGCTGTTCTACTCACGATGCATTAAACCGATGACATCCCAGCAGTAAGAACTGACAGCCTTGTCTTTTTTTGTTGCACACGTCAGGACAAGCGTCTGGGCGAGGATTTGTGTCTGCTAAACGACCTGCTGCAGCTGAAGCTCCCAGTCAGCCCAAAGATAGCCCAGTCTGACGGGCCGACTCGAAAGAAGATGACGACTGAGCTTCTCTGGTGCATCCTCAAAGAGGTAGGGGAAGTTGGGGCAATGCCGGAGTTGGGGCAAAGCCGAAATTCGAGATATTTCGAAAACCGTAAGACATGGATGCCACCTGTCAGTGATGCTCTGAAGCTTAAGTGACTACAATTATCGCATGTTTGTTACGAGTCGTCATTCGGAATACTTCGACTGTGAGGGCGCCAAGAGCGTTTTCAAGGTACGTTTCCCTTGTACTACATGCGCCTTTGAAGCTGCATTTTTTACTCATTATGCTACCGTTTGTCTGGCCAATTCGGTCAAGTAATCTTTAGCATGTCTTTGCATAAAGGTCGTTCTCCACGGTACATGTTTTGCGCGTTTTTAATGACGTTTTAACGCTTTTTTGATGTTTTGCGAGTTTTTCATGATCCGGCGTTGATCTGTACCATTAAATTACACGGTGCCATCTCCACGGCGGATGATTTGTCAAAAATCGAAAAACGCGTGGCTTCATAAAATTAAAAAACTGCAAAACTCGTAAAACGCGTCAGTTGTGTCATGCAAAACTCGTAAAACTTTTAAAAAGCGCAAAACTCGCATTTGTAAAAACGCGCGATTTTATCCAAACATTTGGATCGAATGAAAGTTTTCCGGTTTTTGAGAAGGCTAAAGAGGTAATCATTCTGCTATTAATACCATTTTACGGTGAAATAGATGCAATGGAAAGTGTGGAAAGCGATGAAACGCAATTTGATTAAGCCAATGATCATGGCAAGTACTCAGACAACCATACCAATAACTTCTATTGCTATTCCAACGATGTGGATGTCAAATAATTACATAGTGAGTCTATGGATAACAGATATTACGATATCAGATCATTTCAGATAATTGATAATTAACTGATGTCATAGCGGTGATAACAATAGGGTAACGTGATGATACCCCTATAACTATCTTTACAGCGAAAATCGAGGGGTTAATAGAAGCCGTGCGCCAGATACCTGCCCTGTGGGACAAGAGGGCCACGGCATACAGCACACGAAGGGCGGAGATAGATGTTCTCACTCTGAAATTGAAATTGTTCTGAAATTGTAATTGTTCTGAAAGACTGACAAACTAAAACCGTGTCCGTAAAAAGCGAAAAACTCGCAAAACTCGCAAAAGCGTCTGTAAAAAAGCGAAAAAAGCGAAAAACTCTCGTTTGCTAAAACGCGTAAAAACCGAAAATGTTTACACGTGGAGACAGTACTTAAGTGTGCTGCCTATTTGAAATTTATACAGCACGTTGAAAAGTTATGGGCCTGCAAATGAAAGTATGGCTGGCTGGGGTAATGCCGAAAACGTGCGATTACGCACGTGTTAAAAGCACGCTACGTGGACTTTACTGCTGTAGAATAGCAACGCGTATTTTTAGTCACACAAATTACACTTTCAACCGACACAACGGCCTGTTACCTATAAGGAATGATTTACCTGGCATTTTCTTATTATATCACACAATTATAACTTCCAGTGTGCACCGCGTCCTCAAGCTCTTGAAACGTGTGTCAGCTTTGATGAATTCTGGATAAAGTTTGAGATAAAATGGCAAAACATCAATGTCGGCATTCCCCGTAGATCATTTCTCCCATTTTCGGCTTTCCCCGCAGTCCGGGGCAACGCCGAAAAAGTCACTTCTTTGACATTTTTAGTTTGTGCGCTTAACGGTATGCGAATTCATCAAATGCGCCTGGTATGTTTGAAAGGCAAAAGACTGGCCTCTCGAATGACGCCAACAAGAATAGAGTATGTTGTCTATCTTGCGTGCTACGGGCGTCAGAAAAAAAGTCTTCGGCGTTCCCCCAACTTCCCCTATCACAAGCGTGCGGTCGCAGTGAATAGTATTCCTCTACAGGCAAGGATGAATGGTGCTCCCCTACAGGTGTGGATAAATAATGCTCACCTACTGGCGAGGATGCATGGTATTCTCCTACAGGCGAGAGAGGCAGTTGTTCCTCTACAGATGTTCCCTACAGGCGATAAAACCGATGTGATTTTCTTGTTCATTGTGTTCCAGTTCATTTCATGCGCTATTTTAAGCTAAATCGGATTTCGTCGCTGAAAAAGTCGCTGGCGTCGACACCATTTTCAAGGGCTTTCACGGATTTCACGGATTTTCATGGACGGACTGCAAGCTGCAAACACAAAGATGGTGAATTAATACAGCACAGTAACTCCAACTCGTCTACCTTGTTCACTGTGCAGCACACGGAGATGTCTGCGGGCGTGGTGTTTGGCATCGACAACGCGCACTTTATGGACGACACGACGTGGTCCTTCCTGGAGACCATCTCGTCGACGGCCGACGCGGTGCTCTGCGTGCTGTCCATGATGCCGCCGTCGCCGCTGCACCCGCTGCCCGACATGGCCACACAGACTCTGAAGGTGGGGAGGGAGGGGGGATAGTGTCCGATATAGCCACACAGACTCTAAAGGTGGGCGAGGGGGAGGGGGATAGTGTCCGACATGGCCACATAGACTCTGAAGGTGGGGAGGGAAAAGGGGAGATACTGCCCGACATGGCCACACAGACTCTGAAGGTGGAAAGGGGATAGGGAGGGAGAGATACTGCCTGACATAGCTACACAGATTGTGAGGGTGGGGAGGGGGAGATACTGCCCGACATGGCCACACAGACTCTGAAGGTGGGGAGGGAGGGGGGATAGTGTCCGATATAGCCACACAGACTCTGAAGGTGGGAGGGGAAGGGTTCGGATGGATGGACGGAGGAAGAGACGCAAAATGCTTCTTTCAATTCGTTTGAACTCAGGCAAAGTTATCCCCGATAATCCTATTTCTGTTGCGCATTAATGGACAATATCGATATGATTAAAGCAATGTCTGCTCTGATTTCAGTCGAAAGGCTTGACGCACGTCAGGATGAAGGGCCTTGAGAACGAGTACCTGACCGCCCTCGCCTGTCAGATCCTGGAGGTCAAGGGCGTCCCACACGAAGTGGTCAAGTATGTTGTGTTTCAACTTTCACAACATTTTACTGCATGACGTTCATTCGTTGCCTAATTTTTACGCGTTTTCAGATACTATTTATTATATGGAACACTCTGAATGACACTACTTGCATAATATAGCATAATTTTTACGGGTTTGTATCGTACTGATTTGCACATTCTTTTCAGTACCTACTCCACGTTCCCAAAAATATCTGTCATAACATTCACATAGCACAATGGCACAATGAACCGAGCTCAATTACACCCTAAGCTCAGTGTGCTGACTGATGTCGCATTGTCAGGCTGCTGCAGGAGAAGTCGCACGGCATCCCCGGCTGGTGCGAGCAGCTGCTCGGCGACATGTTCCAGAACCAGTTCCTCCGGGTGCTGCCCATCACCAGCAACGCCTCGCAGGACAAACACAAGCGGATTGTGTTCGCCAACCCCACGCTCGTCACCAAACGCTCCAGTGTGCTGGTGAGCCGCCGGGCGGCGACAAGCTGCTAGTGGGATGGGGAAACCAGTAAAGACATTACAATACGTTATAGCGCCACTTTTTTTTACTTGTTGAAAAAAGCACTTCGCAAGGATACTACATATATTTTTTTTCTGAGGAGCGGATAAAAATTTATTTCCGTTTGGTGGAACACACAAATATTTCTGGTGTTGCAGATAATGTTACTATTGTGTATCATATAAAAGCTCCCATGTGTCTCTGAACCATCGTTCCCTCCCCAGAGGACGGTGGCAGCCTCTGACAGCGTCCACGCCAGCAGCTCCGAGACCGCTGCCGCTGCCGCCGCCGCGGTCCCTGAGCAGTCGGAGAAGCCCCGGGCTCAGATGATGGCACGGCGCGAGTCCAGGGCCACCAAACCGTCCGCCGCTTCAGCCGAGGTACGGAACAACATCCATATCCATAACATGTGTAACGAACAGTAGCTACATGCCCGTAAGTACTCAAATGCGCACCATCGATGCCCTAATGACGATGAGTTCATTGGGCGCAGTAGTAAAGTGGCATTTCTTACTTTTTGTCGTTTCAGGCGGAGTCACCGGACGGTCAGAAGAAGGACAAGTACAGGAAGAGAGCCAGTGTGTTCGACAAGCTGCTCGGTAGAGACAAAGTAAGAATCGCAGGTATTCCTGCATAGTGAAATTGACGATCTAAGCCGTTAATTGGGCTGCTGACTTGATGCGGAATTTAACTGTTTTGTGATGGTCAATAATAACCTGTGGTGTTTTTTTTTTTTTTGTATGTAAATTCATTTGCGGCATAGCGTGTTTGATGCTCAGCTCACCCTCATTCTCGCGACACCACACTGAATAAAAGGCAAGTGTCTTGCGGCACAGCATGCGTCAGGCGTTCGTGTGTCTTGCGGCACAGTATGCGGCAGGCGCACACCACGCGCGACATCTATGAGCAGAGTTGTGAGCTATCGGGCCGGGCGGTACAATTGTGAATTTATAAGTGGTGTTTGGGATGGGGATAAGGATGAGGATGATTGGGAGAAGGATGAGGATGTAGAGTGGGTAAAGGATGGGTGTGAGGATGGATTCAGGCCCGCCTACTGGCTGTTGTCGTAGCTTCTGCTAATATTCCTCGTGTGTCTAGGGGTATTCTAATCTGTGTCATCTGCACAATCCTATCATCGTTGTCTAGGGGTATCGTCTTACTCTCAACAATCATTTAACCGTCTATAGTTGTATTTACTGATCGACCAAAAACTATGCGACCCACAAACCCTTTCGTGTCCGAATCTTCATATTGCCAGCGTTCTCACCGACATTTCCAGCCTCGAAAAAGAACGGAGTAAGATATACATATTAAATATGTATTGAAAATGAAAAGGCCGAAATAAATAAAAGCGAACAAATTAAACAAAAGTACAAGAAAACGAGCAATGTCACGGTAACCGTGCACTGCTAAAATAAATATTGCCAAAGTGCTGATTGCCGAAACATTCAATGGAACCCGAAACAATGATCAAGCCGAAATCATGACACCGAAATAATATTGCTAAAGGGGTGGAACTGACTCATAGCAGCCAAACGTGCCGAAATGGACTGAGTCGAGTCCCGAAACACGGTGTCTCAAAAAGACATATAGACCAATCAATCGAACCTAAAAACTGCCCACAGTACCGCGGCCATCCTGAAATGTTGTTACCTACGCCAGTGTGACTAATGTGCGTGTCTGTGCCTGAGACATATCTCCGACCGCAGCAGAGACTCAACCGAAGTCAGGCTCTAGCCCTTTCACTCCGCCGGTCGGAACCAGTGTCGTGGATAGGGCTTGGCAAGAGTCCGGTTAGAGACGTCCGACTGGGCAGGAGATAAGGCCCAAGAACTTACATGTTTGTAGACCAGACGCACAAGGCGACCACCACGGGCGGCGTCGGGACCACCACTGCCCGCGCGCGAACCAGAGAGCAAGAGCCCGAGAGAGAGAGAGAGAGAGAGAGAGAGAGAGAGAGAGAGAGAGAGAGAGAGAGAGAGAGAGAGAGAGAGAGAGAGAGAGAGAGAGAGAGAGAGAGAGAGAGAGAGAGAGAGCGAGAGAAGGTCTCGAACGCGCCTATTTATACCTTCGCACATTCACCGCACAGGGCCGCGCCCGTCTCTAGCCCGTGCCGTCTCGGGGCTGGCGCGGCCGGCGATCGGCGCCATGGTATTTCTATATAGCATTCACATATCTTACCAATTGTCATATCGCAATATTCTAATCTACCACCACCATGGTGCAATGTAGCATCATTATCCGCTCCCTATCGAGTATCGAACAATGCACAACAATCTGTACCGGTGTTCATACTACCGACAACGTTTAAACTACACATGCCGCCACCTGCAATTGCATATCTAAATACCGTCACCGCTATTGCCGCAAGCATGTCAAAATAACATGTCGCTGCGTAACATTCAGGTCAACGCACCATCACTCCAATCAGTGTGCCGTGCTTTGTGTGTCGCGTATCTGAACAGCCACGCCGTAATTATCGCTCGGACATAACCATGTACCTTCTAAATGTGTATTCCTCATCACCCTTCCTGATGTTGATAACACGAAACTCACTCGATGTCTTGTTGCTGCAAAAGTACCGATGCAATGCGCCAGCTGTCCCTATTTCCGACTGTCTATCCACTGCGCGACTGCCTATCTGGAATATTTTTGTTACACTGTTCCAATAACAGGATATCGCCATTTCACGGTTCGCATAATTAATCGTTAGACGGGGTACCTTCATCTCACATTCCCTCGATGACCGCGAAAGCAACACCTCGGTCGTTCGGTTTGTCTCTCAGTTCATACTTGTGCAGAAGTAGGTGTGCAGAAGATACGAGTTGAGTTGATAAGAAATCGGTCGCACCGAAGAGCCGGCATTGCTGCTTTGCATGTAGATCATGCACTGTCCATGGTCTGTCCGCTCCATTCCAGCCGAAGTACTGACAGCGCGCGCTCAGGGTCAGAGCTGAGCAGTGTACGACCCTCCCGCAACCGCGGGCTGCCGCTCGTTATCTGGCACCGATGTTGCAGCTGATTCTGATCGGCCATCACCTGTTGATAGCAGGATATGTGCACCGGAGCCAACAGCTGTGAGCACAAGCATAGTCACCTTTTCCCCTCCCTGAGACCTGTTGATGAAATGGGGTAGGATAGATACGAAAGTTGATCATACTTTTTCAACTGCCCTTTCTTTCAAGCTGTATATCCAAAAGCTACCTTGTGGTGTGCAGATAATACAGCGATGAAACCACACCAGGTGTACCTTTATTTCCTAAGGTTATGTAAATGCGTGGGCACGCCATCTCCTCGACGCGCT
The DNA here is from genome assembly GCF_019059575.1 of Amphibalanus amphitrite. Lineage (NCBI taxonomy): Eukaryota > Metazoa > Arthropoda > Thecostraca > Balanomorpha > Balanidae > Amphibalanus > Amphibalanus amphitrite. The sequence goes on from NW_024881637.1 coordinate 532,237, forward strand.
GAAACGCACAATGACCTCGCAGCGTCCGCGCTGGTCCGCGCCGCTCGCTTCTTGAGGCCATGGGTCATGGAACTCTGGAAATGCGTAATTATGGAGATGCCCCTGGGGAGAGGCAATGCTCTTCTGCTAGGAACACTGTCAGACCGGGGAGGTGCCGAGAGAGAGAGAGAGAGAGAGAGAGAGAGAGAGAGAGAGAGAGAGAGAGAGAGAGAGAGAGAGAGAGAGAGAAAGAAAGAAAGAGAGAGGGAGAGGGAGTGGGAGAGAGAGAGAGAGAGAGAGAGAGAGAGAGAGAGAGAGAGAGAGAGAGAGAGAGAGAGAGAGAGAGAGAGAGAGAGAGAGAGAGAGAGAGAGAGAGAGAGAAGGAGAGAGCAAGCGTTCGTCTGTCATTCCGTCAGCGTCGTTTGTTTCTCTCCCCCGTGAGGTGTGCTTTGCGTTATGCCCTTATTGTACTCGCGATTATCTGCAGCCAGGAACCAATTTTCTCACACAATGTGCAGTGTTCACTGCGCTAGCGTTCCAGCTGTCCGTTTGCTGACCGAGAATACATAATAAGAGAGGAAGACACGACTTATTCCTGAACAAACTGAGCAACGTGCTAGGTGTCACGGCGAATAAAAAGGCAAAGCAGATACCACATGCTCGTCGGCGGTCGAAGTTGATGTCTTCCCAGTCTTTCCATCGAGTCTGACGTTGGCGCTGTTTTTGGACCTGCCGCAGCCGTTGCCGGACGTGGTGATGCCCGAGATCGCCAGCGTGCCGGAGGAGGAAGAGGAGGAGGCGCCGGCCGAGCACCCGCTCGTCAGGGCCTCCGGCTCCAACATGATCTGCGACCTGGCGCCCGGCATAGTGTTCGCCAACATACCCATACCGGACACCATGAGAGGTCGGTCAGACCGACTGGGAGAGGAAAAGGAGGAGAGGGGGCAGCTCATTGAGCTTGTAAAGGGCACGAAGGCACTGCAGGAGAAAAGGTTATGGCACTGTAACGGATTTATTACGATATGTTATGTGAATGTTGTTTGCCATATGACTTGACATTTATTAATTCGATTTTTGTGCTTCGCGTTCCTCAGGTATGATGATGGCCACGTTCGACAAGTTGAAGCCGTTCGAGCAAATGTTTCTGAAATGTGGCGCCATTTTAGGGAACACATTTGAGCGGCAGCTACTAGAGGCAATCATCCCAAACTTCCAGGTAAAATGCAAATTGACTCTACATAAACATAATTGTATTGAAAAGTAGAATATATGTGTTAACGATACGATATGTTATCTCGATATGACAGCTATACGATGTGATGTCGATATTCTATCTCCAGAATGTGATAATGTCTGAACTATATGAAGTAGTAAAATAATCAATCAAATAGTTAAGTAACTAAAATAGCCAAATTCACGTAAAAGTGAGCTGCGTCATCGCTCTGTTCTGCAGGCCCGGAAGGTGCGCTCGGCGATGCGGCGGCTGTTCGAGCTGCGTATTATCATGTGCGCCACTGCGCCTCCAAACCAGGAGGGGCACCACAACCATCCCACCGCGCAGGTCACCTCAAAGAGCATCGAGTGCCACTGTGACGTGCCGCCAATCATAGGTCAGAGGGGGGAGAGAGAGAGAGAAAGAGAGAGAGAGAGAGAGAGAGAGAGAGAGAGAGAGAGAGAGAGAGAGAGAGAGAGAGAGAGAGAGAGAGAGAGAGAGAGAGAGAGAGAGAGAGAGAGGGTCGACTGTTGAACTGAATGCGCGCGCCGTCATCGAATGCATTGCGGCAATGATGCAAGAAGCCAGTTCACATCGGTGAGAAATTCCTTAGATCGACCTCCCTTTCCTTTTTCAGCTGCGCTGAAGAGTTCCGAGCCGCAGTACGTTCACTGTCAGCTGATGAGGTTTGTCTCCGCCATCATGGAGGTAAGTCAGCGCTGACTCCAATATTCAGCGGATGATACGTCTACTATGGACGTCAAACCCCTTGAGACCCCACTTTTTTCGATAATTTTTAAATGCGTCAATTCTCGTTGACAATATTCTGACAATGTGTGTTTCAGAACCTGCCGAAACTTTTATTACTAAGGTATTTTCACGCCAAACGATTATGAAAGGTAGTTCTCATTCACTCGTAATGTTAAATTTCACGGAACGAATCTGCTGTTTGGGTAGAGGCTACGCGCTCATGGGGCGGAGCCACGTAATGACGTCAGCGTTAAGCTCCGCCCTACCCCTCCGGCGCTCCTTGCCCGGCAACCGGTCACTCGCGTCTATCGCTCCATTCAGGCTTGATGGTGGGCGGTAGCTGGTAGCGGTAGCGGGCGCTGGTAGATGACATTAAGAGCAGATGGCGCTGGTGGCGGGGCTCGAGTGTGGCCGAGCGCAAGCCTCTGCCCGGGCCTGGGCCCTGTTTCACCGGTGATAGCAGCACGCCACTATCAAATTGCGCGAGCTGACGTAATGTGATGACGTCATACTGCTGACGTAAGGGATAATTCTGGCGCACGATTGCCGCAATATTGTTTTACGTCATCAACTAAATGTTCGAAGTTTACGTCCAAATTTTCCTTAAAACCAACTTGTTTTAAATACATCATATTAAAAAAATATATAGTAAAAATAAATATACTATCATGACTGCATAAACTCTTACTTTTAAAGGCTCATACGTCACTTAATGCCGCGGCCAAGGTCGCGGCAATCGTGCGCCGGAACTGCCCATCACGTCAACAGTATGGCGTCATGACATGACGTCAGCTCGCGAAACGTGATAGCAGCGTGCTGCTATCACCGGTGAAACAGGGCCCTGAATTGACCTTAGCATTACGAGTGAATGAGAAGTACCTTTCATAATCGTTTGGCGTCAAAATACCTTAGTAATAAAAGTTTCGGCAGGTTCTGAAACACACATTGCCAGAATATTGTCAACGAGAGTTGACGCATTCAAAAATTATCGCAAAAAGTGGGGTCTCAAGAGGTTTGACGTCCATAGTAAATAGTTGTAACGGGCTTATTGAATACGGAACGATATTACCTAAAAATGATTCGGCTGAAATAAATTGAAACTTAAATGTGTCTTTTATTAAGGGCGTAATTCACATCATTATCATCCAAACAATCGATTTAAGTCACGACTCTATGCGAGTATATCGATCGCTACTGTACGTCTCACTTACCCTCCCATCGTCAGGAGCTGGCCTACGAGACGCTGATGGAGAAGCAGCGCCAGCACCTGCACCGGAACGCGGCGCTGCAGCTCGAGGGGCGCGCACACCGGTGTCGCAGCTGCGGCGGCGGCGGCTTCGAGCACGGCGGAACCACCCACTCGGTGCGTCAAAACACGGGATTTATGAATCTCACACATCACTTAAAAGTCTGGATTCACCAGATAAGATTGTCAGCAGCTAGACATTTTAATGAGGCATCATCAGTGGCCAATGTGAGACAGCAAACATTCTTCATGTGAATTCCTTACTCTCTACCCTCTAACAACCTCCTCTCGTTTCGCGGCCGACAGGAGGCGTTCAAGGTGTCGATGCGCTCATCGTCGATGCTTCCCGTGCCTCAGAACCAGGAGCAGTCGACGCGCCGGTCGCGTCTCTACCAGAATACCAAGGTGCAGCCCAAGGGCCGGGAGAGGAGCCAGGTGAGAGGACGGTGGGGGCACCGGACACTGGCGGGTCCAGGGGGCGTCAGGGGAAGTGCTTCTCCCGAGGCGTCCGTAATGAGTGAAAAATGTCGTCCCTTTTAAGAAACTTGAGTTTTTTTTTGTTTTGTGAGTTGAGAACGAAAAATGTTTTCACCCGATACCAAGGAAAGAGCACCAGTACTTTGTCGCTGAGTTACGTGCCCCGCACGCATCCCACTCATTTTATATTGTCCGATCGTTGCCCGGCGCGTACAAATAACACATGAAACCGCCCCGCGATTGGACCCCGTCCTCTGACCACAGGATATCTCCATGCTGCCGGGAGGGTCGATGCAGCGCTCCAATCAGTCATTTTCTAAGGTGAGTGCTGTAAATTAACAAATTACCCGTAACATGTACACGTACGTAAGAGAAACGTAATTCGAAAACAGTTTTACAATAAACATACGCAAATATATTTTACTCTTGTCCATGCATCCTCCATATAACTCCAAATCGTCTATATCTGTACGTTTGTGACGGCGCGGCTGACGCCGCGTCATTCTGTCCCTGGCGTTGTTGTCGTCAGCAGCGGCGCCGCTCCCGTTCGTCGTCGATGGCGCCCTCTGAGAGCGGTGACGAAGAGGAGAGCAGTAAACTGGACCGGCGCGCCTGCAAATGCACCGAGATCCTGGCCACCGTCTACCCGCAGCTCATCCGACACTGGAAAAACGCCAGTCAGTCCGGGCAGCGCGGACGTCACTCGGCACCCGGCAGTCGATAAATCACGTCAACCACTTTATCAATATGACTCAGCCCAGAGTCCTGGACTGGACTTGATAGGACAAATTATTTATGGCCAACGTGATGTGTGGTTTTGACATTATTTTACCGGACTGCTGAGTTATGGTATGATATAAATTGTCTTTTGTGGTTAACATTTTTTTAAAGTTTGACAGTCGCTCGCTTACCTATCGTTTTACATGATGCAGTTCCTACTTGGTTTGCCTATGTTTACGATTCGCGGATGTCCTCCGCCCGCAGACATGGTGGGTAAGACGGTATACTTCCTGAGCGCGGCCGGGGAGGCGGCCATCACCCTGCAGGACAACAGCCAGGCACTCACCTACCTCCGAGAGGCGCAGATCCTCGTCGACGAAATGAAAACAGGCGAGTCACGGGCGGAGGCGATTAGGTCATAGAAGACTTGTCTATCATTCAGTTCAGCCTTCCCCCGTTGCTGCTTATTCAATTTAAGAACTGTTTTGAGTCGCTTATAGCGAAATATAATTGATCCTAATTCACATTTTTGGGCGTTCCGTTTACTTGACAAGACCCACAGCCAAGCGCTCGATAATGCTGCACCGCAATGCGCTCGTGTAATGCGGCACAGCCTACCTGCCGCGCGTCGGAACTCTCAGCGAACTCCTGCGCCTTGCCAGCACGGAACCGTGGCTCCCTCCAATTAACGTGTCCCGCTCGGCTTATCAGCTTTACAGCGTTCCCGGTTCCAAAGCTAGGTTCTCTGACACACTTAAATCTTCTCAGAGACATTACGATAGACGTCATAACAGCTGTCTAACATCTCCGAGGTTTTAGATGCATTCGATAGACGATAAGGATAACGACAAAACTAAAAACAATCCTAACTTTTTGCCATCTTCGCTCGAATGCATCTAAGAATGTTGATTTTTCGCATTCCCAATTTTTTACGATATTTCTGCTATCCCGTCAGGCGCACGTCCTCTGCCTGATCCTGACGACGGTGACGTCATCCCGGTGTGGTGGCAGGACGCCAAGGTGGAGAACCTGATGGGTCAGGCCTACCTCCGCATGGGCATGCTGGAGGACGCCCTCTCGCACCTCAGGTAACAGCGCCTCATAATATCGTATCCCTAACGTCCTCTGGGCTGATTTATCCGCCTTTCTCAGGGTAACGGAAACTTCCCGCTATGGTCTCGCGTATTTCGTTGGCTATTTATCAGCATGTTTTTGTTCCACAGGGAAGCACTGGAGATGCTGGAGATATCGTTCCCCACCCGGGTGAACATATTTCACATATGGACAGCGGAGCTCACCCAGTTCCTACACCAACTGATGCCGGCACATTATCTCGGTAAATGCATAATCGGAAAATAGCAAGTTTCTCCTCATTTATCATTCAGACATTCGGGTGGAATGTTGCAAATAGTACTTTAGTTCTTGGATAAAGCTTTATTGATTACTTAATAGATGCGTTTACATCGGCTACATGATTCTCTTTACGAAAGACGTAGGTAACATAAAGTGCCTAAGACGTGTAACAGTGAAAAGCGCATCTGTTACGCAACACGTCCATCACCACGGCCGTCATCCCTGCGCTTGTGTCAGGCTCTGTGGACCAGGAGATGGCGCCCATCAAGGTGGAGGCGGCCAACTGCCTGAAGCACCTGACGGACGTGTTCCACCTCAAACACAACGAGTCGGTCTGCTACCTGGCCGCCCTGATGCAGCTCAACATCGCCGAGGCGGCCAGCACCGACTTCGACGAGCTCATCATGGCCTACTCCAGCATCATACAGGTCGGCAGACGCGATAACGCGATGTCGCCTCATCATTAAGTTGTATGCTTGACAGTGATCCGCACTTCGCATCACTGGCGGATCCAGGGGGGGGCCACCGGGGCCATGGCCCCCCCAAAAGCCTGAAAGGGGGGGCCAACATATCTTTTGGCCCCCCCCCAAAACGCTTGAAGAAAAATTAATGTGAGATGGTTGCGTAGTAGATACCTACTAGAATCAGCAGCGTGATTCAATAGCGTAGAGAAAGTCAGGGGTGCGGGAACTACTTTCAGACTGGGGGGGAGGGGCACACCATAATATAGATCAACCTAGGGTCCCCCCAAATCTAGTTTCTCACCGGTTTTAGGCCACTTATTTTTCATCTCTTGGCTTTTTCAACAAAAAAAGAAAACATTTGCAAAAAGGGCGGTATTCCGTCTGAAAGTTGTGGTGGCACCGCCCCCCACTGGTGGATTCAGGGAGGGGGCCACCGGGGCCATGGCCCCCCAAAAGCCTGAAAGGGGGGCCAACATATCTTTTGGCCCCCCTCCCAAAACGCTTGAAGAAAAATTAATGTGAGAAGGTTGCGTAGTAGATACCCGTAGAAGTTAGAATCACCGGCGTGATTCAATAGCGTAGAGAAACTCAGGGGTGCGGGAACTACTTTCAGACTGGGGGGGGGGCACACCATAACATAGATCAACCTAGGGTCCCCCCGAATCTAGTTTTCTCACCGGTTTTGGGCCACTTATTTTTCATCCCTTGGCTTTTTTCAACAAAAAAAGAAAACATTTGCAAAAAATGGGGTATTCCGTCTGAAAGTTGTGGGGGCACCGCCCCCACGGCCCCATAGTTGGGGGGTGGGCAAGCTGTCCCCACTGCCCCGGTTCCCGCGCCTATGGAGAAACTACCTGGTTTACTAGCTTCCTTCATAAAGTGTCGTCATGTCTTGTCGTCACCCGAGAAGGTCTTATTGTATACATATCGATTGAACTGTCAAGTTAACAAACTTGCTCTGGCAGCCTGACCTGACATGACCCGGCAATTTTTCATTCACGGAATATGCGCAATAATTTTTTTAGGAACACTCACTGAGTTGGCGCTGAAAAGCTTGTTTTGTTTGGTAATTGTACAAGAAGCATATCAGGGACCTTTTTGTCCCTTCCCGTGAAACGGTAAAAGACTTATTTCGGTCAGAGCTCAGGCCAATCTCTAAGGGGTCAGTCGGGTCACTTATTTCTTAAAGGAAGACTGCCACCTTCAAAAAGTTTTCTCAGATCGGCCTATGATTTATTCCCTGGACAAAACAAAATTTTAGAATTCACCTGACAAAGTATCATCACGTGAATCGCGAAAAAAATTGTCGATTATCATACAATTATCAATCGGTTAATGTCTAGCGACAATGTTTACACATCACTAGACTTCAAGGTCATAAGATTATTACATTTTATTTGAAAAAGTAAGGTATTTTATGATTTACTAATATATGATTTCATAAGAAATTGGCCATGTTTAATTTATTTTGCATTTAAGTTTGTAAAACATTTAAAAATCATGGCTCATTTGGAATGGGTCTGGCCCATGTTAAACCCCATTTCCCACACTTTTTTGGAAAAAATGAACTACTGAATATATAAGTTTAACTTTTATTTTGACACTCCAAAATTCTTCTCTGATCTCGAAACAATCAAAGTTTTGACATATATTTACCAAAAGATAAGAAAATTCATGTTTCAAAGTTATCGATAAACAGTAGAGATGTCGGTTTTCTTGGACTAAAAAAATGGCATCAAACTGAACTTTGGTCTCCGATTTCTCGCAAACGGGTTCGAATTTCGGAAAACCGACTTCAGTCTGGGACATAGGTGGCTCAGCTCTAGTGAAAACCGTTTTGTGGAAAAAAGGTGGCAGTCTACCTTTAAAAGGGTCCTTACGGCATCCAAGGACCAATTCCGGCTTTTGAGTGCACCACATCAGCATTTGATGCTGCGACAGATGGTGAAATATGAATATATGTTACAGGCCGTATGAAAATTGTCCGTTTGCAAACGGCCTGGCCCAGTCAGGGCATATGAAACTTTTTTTTTTTTTTTTGTTAATAATTTTCTGTGTATTGCCAATGTTTTCAGTGAGATCCAAAGGCTGTTCTGGTTTTTCACAACACCTTACACGCAATATCACAAATCACAATAGGCCGCTGGCTAGAGTTGTCCGAGCAGAATGTGCGCCGGTCGGTGTGACTACACAGGGCCCGAGCGGGTGACGATCGCAGGCTCCTCTCCCGTGACTGGATGACTAGACGTGGGTCGAGCCGGAGCGGTGTTTCGAGCCGGCCAGCTCAAAGAACAGCACGTAAGCCTTTCCGCTGTTGACGTTTCTCTGGTCCATCACGTGGACCCGCGAGTCGTTGTACTCGTACCACTCTGCCGTGTACGGGTGTCGGCAGTGAGCGGTGTAATGTCCTGAGAGCAGCGTGCCAGAGTGGTTCGCCACGCCGTATAGGCTGTACCGGCAGGGCGTCTGTCCGGCCGAGTAGGGCGACAGGTCCAGGCCGTTCACCGAAAAGTCGACAGTGGTGTTCAGCTTCCCGCGGAACCTCTCCTGCGGCGAGAACCGCTTCAGGTGGACCACCAAGATACGAGGGAACTTCTGGATCGAGAGGCTCCTGGTGCACTTTTGGCGCTTCTGGCACTTTGAGCAGGTCGGTTTTTCGTCGCCATCGAGCACCTCCTCTTTGGTGAACAGGTCAAAACAGGCCTGTAGGCGCACCTGGCCACTTCGTGACGGGATTGGCAGACTCAGATCCCAGAACGGGTCGAAGGTAACCGATGCGTGGCCACATACCGTGCACCGCAGGGTAGCCTTGAGCTGGCCCACGAACAGGTCAACAAACTTGGAGTTTTCCAGGCGCAAGAAACGTTTCCAGGCCTCCATTGACTTTTGACTGGTGCTCAGTGAGTCGTCGATGTCGGTCGTGATCGGCTTTGGCCGGCTCGTCACCCGGTTCACGTCCTCGTGAAGTCCCTGCAGCAGATATCTGAGGAATTCCTGCGCGTCCTGCTGCTGAGAGCCCATGAAGCGTGGCGCGAGCCGTTGGATCATCGACTTGAGTGGTGCGGTGGTGAGCACCCGCTCCGTTTCGTCCGAGGATGTCCACATGTCGCGTATCAGGGCGCTGAATGTGTTCATGAGGGACCCCTTCGTAGCGGCGGCAGGCATGCTGGCATCTGAGGAGCGTCCATCGCGCAGGATGTAATCGTGGAGAGCGCGTGTGTTGCTCAGGCACTGGACGATGAAACAGCATATGAAACAGCCTGAAAACACCGGCCGTTTGCAAACCATGACCTGAAATATCAGACCGTTTGAAAACGGCCTAGTTAGTTTCGGCCTAGCGGATCCAGGGGGGCCACGGGGTCATGCCCCCCAAGCCTGAAAGGGGGCAACATGTATTTTGGCCCCCAAAAACTCTTAAGAAATATGAATGTGAGAAAGTAGCGTAGTAGGTAGAAACTACCGTATCATTAAAAATATGTGAGCTTGAGTGTTGGTCTCGTCTTCACCCAAGAAGTTCTTATTGCATACTTTACCTCTCGATCGACGCGTGAAGTTATCGTGTAAGTTATCATGAATCCGATCGCGACGAAACTTTAGCACCCTCATGTTGACAAAGTCTGAAAATTTCATGACCCTGACCCAAGTGACCTTTGACCTGTGGCCTATTTCTCGAGACTATCCGTGCGTTCGGAGAGCATGGAATATTCACCGTCCCCTGGAATATTCCCCGTGCCGCGTTCGGAGGCGTATCTCTCTGAACGGCCAATCTCCGGGAATGTTCCGCGCGCATGGAGTATTCCACGGATTCCACGTGGAATGTGCCTCTCCGAACGCACCATATGTTTGGCCATGTTTGAGGCCATGTTTGGCCGGAATCGCGATTCCGCGTATGTCGGCTCACATTATCCGCTCGTTTACAGTCTTTTCGTGGTTTAAAACGCTCAAACATGTGAAATGATGTTGGTCCCAACCATTGTGGTAGGTGTCAATGTCACCTTAGGGTCAAGTCAGGTCATTGACCTTTGATGACCTCGGTGCACTTTTCCGAGTTTAACATGTTTCTAGGATAGTTTCGTTTAGCTGATTTTGAATTTAGCATTTAGCAACCATTTGAACATTTACGAAGTAGTTTTGATGCCTTCGTATCATGTTACGTAGCTGCCAGTGGTAGTCGGACACCTGCTACACGGACGCCCATAAGTACTGGTTGACCTGGTTGACCTGACCTGGCCTGCCCCGACATGGCCTAAAGGCATGAAGACATCATCTATGATCCAAACTAACATGAAATTCGTGATCAGCACAAAAAAAATCTATTACAGCCTTACTTTAGGAGGTTCTGACAGGCCCTGATTTTCCCGTCTTTTGGGTCTGTGACCTGACCTGGGCGGTGTTTCACGGCACGCTGCCAGCGCTGTTGGCACTTTTGGTTTCCATGGAGACATCAACTAGCCTATACCTACAACACTACCGAAAGTTGACCTTAGCTCGCGGAATGCGCTGGCAGCGGCTGGCAGCGCGACCGTGAAACACCGCCCTGGAAGGTCAACCAATGACCAAGGACCTTAAAATCGGGTATCATCGGCTTCCTCTCGTCACTCACAGGCAACACACTCGTTTTTTCCGCGAGCTCTAGCTTGATCAGGGGCCGAACGGCAGAGAGGTTCAACCGACACCTCCTAGCCCGCGAAGTCTGCGCCAAGCACCGACCCGGAGCGGTGGTCGACAAAAGCAATTTGAAGTGTTTTCAAAGTAATATTAAGGCACGGGTTGAGTGGGCTACCATTTCTCTCTCTATTTTTTTTTTAGTTTAAAAAAATTATCGTTTCAGGGCTGTGACGAAAAATAAGTGGCCTAAATCCGATGAGAAAACAGGATTTGGGGGTACCCTAGGTTTGGCTCCTTGCACGAGTTGGCCCCCCCCCCCCCCCAAAACGCAAGTCTGGATCCGCCAGTGCTTCGCATTACATAACGCCCTAGTCACTTGATGAACTCCCGTTTATTCGGAACTACGAGTTCCGCTATGCTGCACCGCAGTACAGCTGTGTAATGCGGTACAGTCTACCTACCACCGCCGGAACGGCTGATCGGTGACTTTCTGACCGTGTTTCAGGCGTGCATGGCTCGCGGCCGACTGCGGCAGGCCTCCTATTACTCCAGCATGGCGGTGGCCAAGCTGGAGGCGCTCTTCAACATGATGCAGGAGGAGGACTTTGCCACGGCGGCCAGCCTCTACACCATCGTTCTGAGGATGAAGCTGGCCTCCGGCGAGCTATACGAGGCGCTGGACAACGGCGAGTGGCCGATACAGCTCAGACGAACCTGGCATTCCTAGCTCAGTTGTACTGAACGCTGTAGCTTGCATTGCTGAAACTTTGACAGCGTGGCATAATTACAAAGTACATCAATGGCGCTTCGAACTGTCTGGCATCGCGTAACATTGCTAAATGGTACGCAGACAGCCGTCAAGTTAACTATCATTTTCCCTGCTGACTGACTGGCAGACGCCACTCTAACCGAATTCTTCCCGCCGCAGGCTACATAGCACTGCGTATCAACCGCCGGATCCACGACGGTGAGGCGGAGCTGGCGTCTGCGCAGCTGCTCTCGCAGTGCCTGCTGCTGCAGCTGGCCGTCCAAGAGCTGGTCGACCTCTCTCGCAGGGTGATGTTCATCGCAGAGGAGGGAAGTCACGTGCTGGGGAAACACTGGTACTACCTTGGGTGTCTGGATACGCTCATCGAGGCAGGGTGAGTGTGAGTGGGAGAGGTGTAACGGGGAGGGCACGGTTCGTCGGAAGGTCATCTCAGGCTCAAAAGAAACGATATATACCATTCGAAAGCTGACGGTGAGCTGAATCCAAAAATGTAATTTTTATCAAAATCGATCGATGGCCTTTTTTGAAAATTGCGTTTTTGTAAAAACTTAATAATCTTTTATTCAACGGGCTGTCCCGGACATTCTTGAAAACATAAACATGTATTTTTGAGTTCCAGTGAAAGCTGAACGCCAAAAGAACAATATTTAGCGAAGCAATATTTCCAAACATTAATATGCGTCTCCCACAGCCGACAATAAGGCGCAATCACACAGCTCAGTGTCACGATGGACCAAAGTCAGCCACACAGAAGCGTGAAATGACCCTTATCGACTCGCAGACCCGGCGCTCTCGGCCCGCCTGACCGGCCACGGAAAGAACGTTCGGCTCTCGTTCTACTAAACAAATGTCAAATTTGTCAGTTTAACTGTCCACATCGCTGTTAAAGTTATTCAGGATACCTGTGAAGAAAATTCATTGTTCTGTCATCTTCACATCATGCATTAATTTGCATTTGCTCATGTCTACTTTGCTCAATTGAGCTTGGTATCATGCCCATATAAGGAAAATTGGCCGCACTGAAATGTCAGAGGTTGCACCGGCCTCAGCTCGGGTGGAGTGGGGGTAGCGCCCGGCGGGGCAGGGTAACCTTTGACCGGTCGCACGGCCGAGCAGCTGTCACCAGTACAGCCTCTGACAGTGAAACCCCGCTCACTTCCCCTGCGCGGGCACTGATCGCAGCTGGATGGAACAAAACATGTATAAGAAAAATGTAAATTAAAGCATGTTGTAAATCAAGCAGAACAATGAATTTTCTTCCCAGGTATCCTGAATAACTTTAATAGCGATGTGGACAGTTAAAGTGACAAATTTGACATTTGTTTAGTAGAACGAGAACCGAACGTTCTTTCCGTGGCCGGTCAGGCGGGCCGAGAGCGCCGGGTCTGCGAGTCGATAAGGGTCATTTCACGCTTCTATGTGGCTGACTTTGGTCCATCGTGACACTGAGATGTGTAATTGCGCCTTATTTTCGGCTGTGGGAGACGCATATTAATGTTAGGAAATATTGCTTCGCTAAATATTGTTCTTTTGGCGTTCAGCTTTCACTGGAACTCAATAATACATGTTTATGTTTTCAAGAATATCCCGGACAGCCCGTTAAATAAAAGGTTATTAAGTTTTTACAAAAACGCCATTTTCAAAAAAGGCCATCGATCGATTTTGATAAAAATTACATTTTTGGATTCAGCTCTCCGTCAGCTTTCGAATGGTATATACCGTTTCTTTTGAGCCTGAGATGACCTTCCGACGAACCGTGAGGGGATGATAGCGGGATTACGATCATCTGATGGATAATGCAGCCCATCGTTCAGGTAGATGAGCCACAGAAAAGCTGGAGATGGAACAAAATCTGGTAGACGACGAAATACGACAAACGTTAAACAGGGATGTTATTATTCATTATTCATAGCGGAGCAGCTCATGAGACAAAATGTATGTATATGCAGAAAAGGATCAAGTAGCTATGTCGATGACCCGCGAGCCGCATCAATAACATAGCGGTCCGGCCGTCCGTCTATTGCTCGGCAGGTTCAGTATCGAGGACATCGGCACATGTGTGTCGTTTGTGCGCGACACGTACTCTGACCCCTCCGTCCGCACCGAGCGCGAGGCGCAGTTCTACGCGGCCGCCACGCTGGCACTGTGGTACGCGCGAACCGACTCCTGGGTCGAGTGCGACCGCTGGATCGCCGTCGCCGAGGAGGTTAGTGAGGACGCTGGACAGGTGGGTGAATGAGACGACTGAATGTGAGCACTGACGACCGCAACAAATCGCAGACTGCTCCGACGGCTGGCGAATGTTGGCAACAAGCTAATACATCGTTTTTAACGTCAATAGCAGGAGGCAGCGGGAAGTAAGAACTAGCGGCTGACGATGTCGATTATCGATATTTTGCAGAGGCAGTCATCGAAGCGTCATCGGGTACCGATATTTGTGATTTGTGATTACACTGATAACTGATATAATCGGGTCTGCCGTTTTTTTTTTTTAGCTCCAGGCTTAGCCGACGAGCCCTGTCCCGTCTCTTTCCCACATAAGCTTGATGAGACATGGCACGTCCATTCACAAGGATATCCTGACGACTGACGAGGTCCCGACTTTCCTCTCCTCTGCCCTCAGGTGAAGCCGGTGAAGGCTCGCTGCGTGGTCACCGTGCACGGCCTCTGTAAGCTGCTGGAGACGCGCCTGATCCGGCTCTGTGAGACCATCGTGGAGCAGCTGTACGAGGAGACGGAGAAGGACGAGCCCGTGGTGCGCCAGTATCTCAAGGAGCTCGACAAGGCAGTCGAGTTCCACAAGGTCTTCAAACCCAGGTCAGTGCCGCGGAGACATATGCCAGCAAGGCTGGGACCTCAAACTGATCGTGGGTAGTATGCTAGGCTGATGTGTCTTATAATGAAATCCTGTCGCTACTCGCTTTCTAGTTACATTCACAACAAAATTCAAGTCACTTCTTGCTTACGAAGCTTGTGCGAGTCGTGGAATATCATTGTTACCTACAAAGGCCGGTGCCGAATTCCGCAGGTACCTGCACATGCGGGCGTACTTCTGCATGTTCACCGGTAAGACGGACAAGGCGTTCCGTCTGCTGAAGGAGGCGGTGGTGATGGCCGACCGCCTCACCAACGTGCTGGACCGAGAGTGGGCCAAACACTCGCTATACGTGAGTGCGGACAGGGTTGCGGGTTAGTGACAGTCTCAACCAATTGATAGTGTGGCTTCGGCGGTGGGGTGTGCTCCCGTTTAGAAATAAACGGGCCTGTCATTGCAGGGAAATACGAGCACAAAAGGGAATGGATTCCATCACAGTCCGCTTCCCTTCATATGTATTGTGTAATGTATTCCGGTAGTAGGTAGATGCCACCTCATACGGTTTGATCTATTAATTCTGAAATACGTCAAACTCTGACCTACTACTACCGTCCCTCTGAGACGCTGTTGACGCCCTGTTTTGCTTGCGGCAGGTTTGGTTCGAGGAGGTCTCCGAGTTCGTGATGACCTTCTGGCTGCGTCACAGCATCCAGGGCGAACTGGACTGGCACGACGCCAAGAACATCGCCCAGTCCAAGATCATGTACACGCTGCCCACGCCAGAGTACAAGTCCATGCTGACCGGCACCAGCTAGGGTCGGTAGAGACGGACTGAGCTGGGGGCTGACTGGGGAACCGGGATATACGGGGCAGTGTGCGCCAAGGCGGCGATAGCACGAAACTGAAGGATTTATGTAGACACAAGACAGCAAGGATTTTGTAAGACTGGTTATGCTCATGTTGACCTGATCGCCTTCCTCATAAGAATAGTACAGATACTCTACAGCAAGACGTAAGCCGGGAGTTACATAGTTAAGCTCAAGCGCACCATAGCCGCTATGCTGCAGTCGCAGGTCAGCCGTCGGGCTTCTCGTAAGTGTTAGATGTAAACGAATCATTATGTTAGACTGTTGTGTACGCAAAGAATTAATAAACGAGTGTAACATGATGAAGTGGCTCAGTAGCGTGAAGATATGACTAGAACTTTTCAAGTAGCCTGCCTTTGACGGCCTACTTAATTCCTTTGGGGAGCATGCAATATCTACGCGTCGAAGACGGGAAAAGTCCATAAAATTAGGTTAAAGATATGCATAAATATATTCCATCTTGCAAAGTGACACACAACAACAAAAACTGATAGGTCTCGGGGGGGGGGGGGGGTAGATTACAAGTGAAAACCGTAACTGCATATCGAACGCAAAGTGCCCACGGCGAATCGCCTACGAGAGGGTTTATCGCAACAAAAGGTAGCATTGACCGGTGTTTACCTTTTGAATGAAACTAAAGCCATTTGCCAGACGGACATAAGGTGAAGTGACCCAACACACGCGATAACATGGTAAGCCCACGACCATTTAATGATGATCATGAATTACCATCACCGATTGTTGGACAACAGAGCTGCAGTGGTCGGCACACTCTGTACAGTGCTGCAATACTCCTGTCACAGCAGAGCGGCACTGCTCCATTCAACACACCGCCAGCCGAGTCGGTACTGAGTCACTCCCTACACCTTGACCTCGAGTCATTGCGCTACCAAACACACCGGCGTCCGTGTCCCCCGTCCCCCCCCCCCCCCCCGTGGAATGCATCACTCCCCCGCCTGGACTCACGACTCGGAGACCAGGCCGCGCATCTGTCGGACGGCGGCCACCAGTCGCGGCGGCAGCGGGGGCTGGCCGGCGGCGGCGCTCACCCGGCCGTACTCGGTCGCCGGACAGCGCAGCAGCGTGCTCAGCGCGTGCAGAGACTCGGCCAGACGCAGACCCAGGTCATCCAGCACGTTACCCAGGTAGTCTGCCGGGCGGAGGGCGGAAGGGGCGGTGAGGCTGCGGTAACATAGACAGCTACCTATTTTCCGGTGGCTTGTTTTATCTGATGAAAATAAGCAATGCAAAGGAGAGCAAATAAAATTGATATACCTACCTGACGCAACAAATAACGTAAAGCAAAATAAACAAAGTATTAAACGAAAAACAAAGTTTGGTTAACAATAAGAAAAAAACATTTTGGGGACGGAAAACCAGTATATGCCTTAAGTCGGTGTGTTTTAGCCCAGTAATGTACCCAAGTGCTATCCAGCCAATGTGCCTTCTGTACCCACCGATATCTGCGACGAGCTGCCGGGTCATGCCTGCCGAGATGTGCTGTATGCGCACGATGGTGTCGGCGTACACCTGACAGGCGCCCTCGGACAGACAGCTGATGATGTAGTGCACCACGGAGGACTCGGACTCGCTCCGGCCGCCGCTCACACTGGAGCTGGGAACAGAATGGGACGGTTAGAGAGGGGAGAGAGGGGTATGGTAGAGTGAGGTGTAGCAAACATACGTGGGGAAACACACGGGTAGAAACAAGCTAGCTACATGACAACAAGAGTGACAGGCGAAAATACATCTATTAAAACACACCAATCAATTAATCATATCGATACTTTTTAACAAACTGTAAGCCATTTCTACCAAACGGAATGCAAGCATACTTAGTTATGTCGTTGACCAGACATGCGCACTTTACCTGTATGGCATGACGCCGGACTGGAGGGCTCGTCCCAGCGTGGGGTCGTGCTGGGTCATAAACGGCTCCAGGTGCTGCGGCAGCGTCATCAGGTACTGGCCCACCTGTTGGATACAGAATGGGCCGAGTTAGAGGAACGAGTTAGAGCCGTGACTGGTACACAGGGTATGACGAGCGAAGAAAGGCTATGAATCACTCGTTAGATGCTAACACTGCAAAATACAGCGACCAAAGTCAGTAGACATTTACCCTCAATCGCCAATGCATACGGCTTCAGCAGGTTTTAGAGTATTTACACACTGAAAAAAAGGATATCCGACAAGGTCCAAGCCATAAGTGTGATGAGCTCACTCCTATACCTGCACGATGTACTCCTGCGTACTCCGCACCTGAGTGATGTACTCCTGCGGGGTGTAGCTGAAGTCGGGCAGGTCGGCCGACAGGCTGGCGCCGGCGCCGCCGCGGCCCTCCCAGTCCACCGTCTCCACGGCCTTCAGCTGGGAGCGGATCGGCGCGAACATGGCCCGGAACGCCACCTTCTGCACCTCCTCGTTGGTGGAGTCCAGCAGGCGGTGGCACGGCTCCAGTAGAACTAACGAGTCACCTGGGAGGGGGGAGACGGGGGGGGGGTGAGGTATGGTAGAGTCGAGCAGACGGTGGCACGGCTCCAGCAGAACTAAAGAGCCGCCTGGGAGGGGGCGGGGGTGAGGTACAGGACCGTGGAGTCGAGCAGACGGTGGCACGGCTCCAGCAGAACTAAAGAGTCGCCTGATATACATGGCGGGGAGGTGAGATATACTATAGGTACGGAATGAAGAGAAAATGGGCCGTGTCCAAAAGGATACCCTACACTACATGCTTTCTCAATAACATTTTTTATGGGAGACAACACAGCTTTGCCTCAAGAAAAATAAGATAACTTTGCAAACCTGATGCATTGATTGATTGCATTTTCACGCAGACGCACCGTCCCAGCCCTACTCCAGTGTCCGGCGTGTGGACTCACCCTCCGCGACCCTGTCGACCAGCTGCTGGTACCGGCTCTGATCGCCGGCCGACAGCAGCCGCGCCGCGCTGAGGTGGGCCGGCACACCACCCGGCGGCTGGGAGAGCACACTCAGTACCCGCTCCTCCAGTCGGCTGGTCTGGGTCATCAGGTCACCTGGGGTCAGACACCGGGTCAGAGCACACTCAGTACCCGCTTCTCCAGACGGCTGGTCTGGGTCATCAGGTCACCTGGGGTCAGACAGACACCGGGTCAGAGCACGCTCAGTACCCGCTCCTCCAGACGGCTGGTCTGGGTCATCAGGTCACCTGGGGTCACAGAGACAGATCAGAGAGACACCGGGTCAGAGCACGCTCAGTACCCGCTCCTCCAGTCGGCTGGTCTGGGTCATCAGGTCACCTGGGGTGTCAGACAGATACCGGGTCAAGGGGAGAGGAAACACTGGTCTACGTAAACAGGTCACTTCGGGCCAGAGCAGACACCGGATAATTGCAAGAGCACACGACGTGCACTCGAGAAAAAGAGCAAAGGGTACAGCCAAACTTAATCCACTGTAACGCAAAGTAAGCTTTTAACCAAAAATACACACAAATCGAGACGCTCTCCACATCCTGTTGATACTCACCTATGGCCTGCAGGAGCCGCAGACTGGCGTGGAACACGGTCCAGTCGGAGCCCGCGCTCGGCTGGGACTCCAGCTGTTTGGCAGTGGCGTTCACATTGGCCAGCTCCGTCTCAAAGGCGCACTGAAATACGACAGGCAGTTAGCCAGACTTCTAGAGCTTCAGGGCATACCGAATGCAAAGAGGGCAATTCGCAGTAGATTGCGAAAAACTTTCGTCTTCTATATTGAAACATAGTTCGTTTTGCTTCCATTTTCCCGTCAAGTCACATATTCAAAAAGATGTCAGAAATTCGTCTTTGTAGCATTCTGCATAACCAGTGACCACGGTTCTCAAACGACGCACCGGAAGCAAATCGTTCATGCCCTATTCCAACCTACAAAACCACCCCTGCACCCTCTTTACCTGGAATGCGTCAAGCAGCTGCGGCAGGCAGTAGCCGTAGGTGAAGGACAGACACCGGTCCAGCGCCGAGTGTAGCAACGTCATCAGCTTACTGACGGAGGAGCCGACGGCGTCCACACGCTCCTGCAGGTCCGCGCTGGACGGAACTGACCGAGGGGAGGGACGGGCGGAAGTTAGTAAGGGAGCCTTCAGGTTACAAACGAATAATATATTATGCAGCATGAGGAGGCATGACGAAAAATTGGGATTGAAAGCCACTCCTGGCTCATTTTGTCTCATGACAAGTCCATTAACTATCTCCAGACACACGTTCCCCGACTCACCGAGCGCCTTGATGGTGGGCACGAGCAGCTGCTCCTGGTAGCGTCCGTAGCGCTGCAGCTGGGTCACGTACGGAGCGTAGGTCGCCTCCACCAGCGCAGACGCAGCCGGGACCGAGCCGCTCGAGCCTATAGGACGAAACGGGAAACATATGAGTTATACTACAATCCCAAACACTATACGAAAAAGAGTGTAGGTGCAGTCCCGTAACATATTAAGCAAAACGATAGCTGCTTAAAAGGTCGAAAGCATTTTTGTCCACGAAAACCGAAGCTCGATCCGTTCCAGGACTTCATCCACGAAGTCGATGTCCTCAGACGTCTGATGATTCCAAAACTGGCGAGTTGAGCCGGATCGTCGAACGCTCTATGTTACACAACTGACCTGCCGTGGCGTCGGCGACCTGCAGCAGTGTGGTGACTAGCCGGTCCGTCACCCTCTTACACTCCTCCAACAGCTGCAGCGGGTCACTGTGCTCCTTCGTGGCCGTGTCTGCGGGAAAGGGGACGGTTCACCGAGGAAATGGTGGAACCAAAAGTAACAGCCCGCCTACTTACTCGAAGTAATGAATTTGAACTGAAAAATACACACCAAAAGACTGCCCTGCGAAGTAAACAGTTTAGCCCGTAGCTACATACCATTCACGAAACGTATCGTCCTGCGTAGACGGTGTAGGTGAACAACAGTTTCATTAAGTTGGCGTTGTTCCTTGCGAATATAGCGATGACAAAACACCCTATCGTGAAATAGTAGCTCACCGAGACAGGAGGCGACGCTGGGCTGGAGGGAGGCCAGAGTATCGGCCAGGACACAGCACAAGGTGCTGGCCGGACTCAGGTGGGGCATCACCTGCTCCAGCCAACGGGTCTGTCGAAATAGACGGGACTCAGATGAACTCAGGTAGACTCATAAGGGACTGAAGTGGACTCAGGTGGGGCATCACTTGCTCCAGCCAATGGGTCTGACGGAAAAAAAACGCATCGGTACCGTAAATACTTGGTGCTCTAAATAACGACACATTTAAACGAATAGCTTTACTTCTGACAACTTAACGCTTCAATGACGACCAATTAGCGACAAAGTAAGCAGCGCACGCAGCATAACTTCAGAGGGTACGGCGATGAGGTGTACAGCCTCCGGTTGATCGTTCCATAGCTCAAACAGTGTGGTACGGTACTCAGCCCCCGTGTGCATTTCCCGAAGCTGACCTGCGTGTGCCACGTGTCGACCAGCGTCTCGGAGAATGCCGTCAGCCACTCGAGCACGCCCTCCTCCTGGCGGGCCTCGAGGTGCGCCGACCAGCGCCGCTGCAGTTCGGCGCGCTGGCAGCGCACGTAGTACTTCTCCAGCTGCGGCAGCCGGGCCATCTGCCTGAACACCTCCACCAGCACCAGACTGCGGGCTGGGGATACGACCAGGGTCAGCATGCAGTCACAGTTTTAGACTGCGGACTGGGGGAGGGACAGGGTCAGCATACAGTCACAGTTTCAGACTGCGGGCTGGGGATACGGTCAGGGTCAGCATACAGTCACAGTTTCAGACTGCGGGCTGGGGATACGGTCAGGGTCAGCATACAGTCACAGTTTCAGACTGCAGGCTGCAGCAGAGGAGGAGGGGGACAGGGTAAGACAATGGACAGAAACTAGGCATAATGCTAGCATGATTTTATAACTTTTTTTCTCAATTGCGTCAGTTTCCGTCGGAATAATTGCTGGAGACAAGCAAAAAAAAAAAACTGCTACCGATCGATTTTTTTAACACCTCCCACACCATCCCATTCCCGGTTATACCGCCGCCGACCTGTGCGTTGTTCTACGTACCCGTGTCGTTGTCGGTGATGGCGGCCACGAGGTGCGGGCTGGCCGTGGCCTCCAGTCGGTTCCTGTGCTCCTCCAGCGTCTGCCGGCGCTCCTCGTAGTCAGAGACGTGTCCCAGCACGTCCAGACTCTGCTGGAGAGCGGCCACCTTGTCGGCCATCTGCTGCAGGCTGCCACTCTCCAGAACCTGCATGGGAACAGTGGGTAACGGCGGGTTACATGAGGGCCCTGGACAGCACGGTACAGACTGCCGCTCTACTACACCTGAGGACGGCAGGTTACAGGGAGTAACGGTAACAGGCTGCCACTCACCAGAACCTGGGGACGGTGAGTTTTAAAGTTACGGGGTCTCCGAGCCACAAGATCACAGAGTTACAGGGTTACAGAGTTAGAGGGTCACCGAATCACAAGATGTGAGGGATAAAGTATGCAGACTACCGCCTTTCAAGACCTGCGAACGAGAGGAGCCGCGGGGTCACGGACCGACTCAGCAGCCGATGTGGGTGTGTCCGTATACCGCTGCCTATCAGTGCGTCTGATCTCGTTGCAGGATAAGTTCAGCTTGAGCTCCAAGAGGCTGACACTCGTTTCCGCTCATGTGGTTTAATCTTCTTTTCTCACATATTTTCCCGCCAATCTGGTAATGTCTTTCACACAAAATCACGTTGAACGCATATTTTACCTTAAGCGATTTTAGTTCCCGTAATATTCCGACCAAACACTTATATCCCTGGGTTCAGAGGGCGTCCCTCACCTCCTCAACGTCTGCGGAGAGCGTAGTCCAGTTGTCGGCCTCCTTGAGCGCCTGGCAGGTGCGCTCCATGCGCGACTTGACCGTGTCGAGTCGGGTCAGCGTGCGCATCGATTGAGCCGTCTCCTGCTCCACCTGATAACGGCGGAAGACGGTAAACATCGCGGGAAATCGAGAATAAGTAAGCGCATAATGCTGTGGGAATGATATTCATCGGCGAGAAACGCTCCTTTATTATTAATCATTCATCGGGCGGGAAACATTTCATCGTAAAAACAAGCATTCGTCGTGCATCTGATCTTCATCTGATACATACCTTCAGGGTCACAAATACGAATTCAGTTTACGTTTTACGAGTGTGTTCATCGCAAAAAAACGTCACCGAGATGCCCAGGACCTACCTTCACGATGTCGGCTTTTGCGACGCTCATCTGTTCGCGGAGCCGCGCGGCCTCTGCTCTGACCGCCTCCACGTCTCGCACCAGGCGGGGCAGGCTCTGGAGGACCTGGCAGATGACAGGAATAGCGTCACAGCTCAATGAACCAAGGTAGGCCTCCTTCACCATCTGAATGCAATTCAGCTTCAGGCTTTGCATGTAACAAAACATTTTGGCCCTTGTTGACATTGGCTGGCAGCAAAAAAGTAAAATTAGTAGGTAAAAAGGGACCCAGCAAAAGCATTGACTACTACACATGGGTGGTAAGTGCTCTTTGAAAACTGCCTATAAATAAAGTTGCATGCATTTGTGTACCTGATGACTTGTTTCATCCAGGGAGTTGTTCACTTCTTGAATAAAAAGCTGTAATTTCATTACAACTGTTGCAGCATGGCCCTGTGAATAGATGATCAGAACAGCTTCAACTAGATCACAGAAAACATTTTACAATGTTGCAAAACTTAACACACCTAATAGATACAAAGGCTTGAAGCTTCAACAAGTTACACTTGCAAACAGCATTCAAACTGAAAGCAAATGAGCCAATTGAGACATTGAGACAAAATATAAGTAGGGTTATTCAGTGCATTATTAACCAGTTAACCCTAAAATGGCTGATATAATGGAGTTATTTAAAAAGTATACCTCAGGATTTTCTTTCATCTCTGGTGCTTCAAAAACTTGGCCCACCCACTGCTTCACATCAAACTTCTCATCAGAAAAAGCAGAAAGATCCCTGCAGCAAAACAAAACAGGAAGACATCAGAGTCATGTCAGGGCACCCTATTGGTGGGAAAAACTTCCTTTGCTGTTTGAATGGCAAAGAAATGGAATGGTCACCCATCTACCTATGGTGGCTTGTACTGGTACCTACAGCATTATTGATCTGTTTGAACAGTTATAACAGTTCCCACTTACTACTGTAATGGTACAAGGCAATACAATGATACCAACATAAAACCAATGGAGCTTTAAAGTCAAAGTCAAATAAGCCAGGATTAGGACGTGGCCCCAACCGTGTGGTGTAGCCCCAACACTCACACCACACGGTCGGGGCCACGTCCTAACGCGGCGGGCCACACCGTAGCAATCGGTACAATGGTCAATGGTCAATGGACAATTAAGCCAGGAAATCCTGATCCAAAGTATCAACTTGAACTACTATTGACAATGAAGCTCAGAACTCTTTATAAAGAAGAGAAAAAACTATACTCAAAAACCTATACTGTAGCTCATAGGTAACCTATACTCCACTCACATTTTTTATTGGACAAGTTGGACCTGTCACAGCAGGTGTCAGAAAAGGCACTTCAACTTATCAGCAAACTACTGGGCACTGGCTGTTGTTACTATCACCAGGCCACATCCGGTGCAGGCAATAATGTCCTTCACAATAACTGCAATAGCAATTCACGGATGCAATAACAATATTTCCACAAACATGTATTATGATATACGCAAAACAAAACAAACATACAATTCCCTGCACATTCCCTGCCTACGTTTTAATGTCATTTATGCGCCATAGGCGTCTATATTATCTAAAACACCTGCTCGAAAGTGAGCAGTTTCTGCTTTCGCAGATCCATGCCGCTTTTGACCAATCAACTGTCTGAAATTCAATGTTACAAGTGCATTGATTGGAAAATCGTAATGAATTTCCTCAGCAACAGCACGAGCAGTATTTTAGAACAGAATTTATGAGAACAACTGACAAACACAAATCATTTTGATGACGTCAATAATTTGATTGAAGATTTTCTAATTTTTCTTACAAAGAACTCCAATTTCACTGTTTTTATTTCCGTTATTGCTTATCTTGACTCTATTATGATCAATCACTGATAAAATTTACTTTTCGTCCACCTTGTATCAAGTTTTTCTTCGATATCTGAAATACAATATTTTACTGATGACGTCATACAAAAAGATACTTTATCAAACCTTCCCTACGTCTCAAATGAGATGCAGTTTGGCTCAGGTTTGGCTCTTGAGTAATTCTCGTTGATTTTGTGTGAAAAATGTGTGGAGAGGGTTGGTGAAGGTTGATGGTTGAATATTTCGTTTATTTAACATGACGGGACTGTGCACTTTTGATGTTAATGTGCTGCTGGATTTTCATCGCGCCTGATTTGAAGGAAAGGTTTGTATTCATAATTTGAATTCATTTATTTTCTTTATATCGTTCTGGTGTTGAATGGTTAGCGGTTTCGCTGTTATCTAAATTGCTTTATTACATATGTACTATGTAGTATGGAATAAAATGTTGTCGAAATATGTTTTAGATATTTTAAGTGATTTCAGTTGATAACTTTGAGCCTTGAGGTGTCATTGTCCTAGCAAGACATGTTACTTTTTCGGAACCAATTGTAGGTAGGTAGGTACTTGGCTGCATGAATTTCATTGACTTCAAAACTGTAGCACATGCCACATACCTGTCTGGTTTACAGGGATTTGAGGTAGATTGTAAATATTCTTGAGGATTGAACTGTATTCTGTGATCGCGCGCTCTCACTCACCTCAAACCGTAGACTGGCGCTCCGCCGCTCCGTCGCCCAGGTCCCGGTCACGGCGGCAGGCGCGCGCAGAGGCGCGCCCAGGCACGCACACGCGGGGTGCCCCAACTTATACACATCACACTATCCCCACCCCACTTTAGTCTTCTTTTATGCAGTCCATTCGCACATACACACCACACTATCCCCACCCCACTTTTACCACCCTCCCCTGGTCTTCTTTTATACGGTCCATTCACCGTATCTATCTGGCGGGTGGCGTTCTCTCTCACTCCGCCGCAACTGCGTCTGTGGACGTTCTCCGATCGCTGGCTCGGCCGTGTTTTGATCCGAGCTCACGTCCTCTTCTTCCTCTTCCTCCTCTGAATCATCCGAGTCTAACACCACCTGTCCGTGCTCTCGGCCTTGCTCCTCGTCCTTCTTGCTGTCTCTTGTGACGCTGGATTTGTTTGGCGGGGATGATAACTGTCCGGTGCCCTTTCCATGCCACTCCTGAAGCCGTTCTTGTCTACGTTCCACCGGCTTTAATTCATCGTAGTGTCGCACATATCGCTGCCGAAAGTTGTCCTCCTTCTTAATCCGGTACGTGTTCCCCTGCCTGCAGCTAATGATAATAAACGGTCCCTCCCAGCGCGTCTGGAGCTTTCCCGGCATTCCTGTACGTTTTGGTACCTTCATGAAAACTCTATCCCCTTCACGATATTTCACCCCAACGTTCTTGAGCCTGCTTTTTTCAACGCGATCCTTCTTCTTGATCTCCTCTCTCATGATCACGTGTTTGTGCGCTTCTTGCAAATTGCGCTCCAGTTGTTTTACCCACTCCTGCTCTGATTTGGTAACTTTAGCACCCTCCAGCCGGGCCATCTCGGGGGTTCTCGGATGACGTCCGTATTGCAAATAAAATGGCGAATATCCTGTTGTGTGATGAGGTGCCGTCATGTACTGAAAACGAACCAACCCAATGCATGTATCCCAGCTCTCTCTATATTCCTGTGCATTTCTGCGCAACATAGAACCAATTGTCTTGTTCGCCCGCTCAACAGCTCCATTCGATTGAGGGTGGAACGCGCTCACTCTTTTTTTGTCGATGCCCATAGCATTGGTTAATGCCAGCAGATATTGATTGTCGAATTCCAGTCCTCTGTCGGTGAGAATAGAATCCGGTAACCCGTGTCTATAAATCACTTCGGTGAGGGCCCTGGCCACAGTCTCCGCCGATTTGTCAGGAATCGCCGCGATCTCAACACCCTTGGAAAACAAATCCAACACTACGATGGTGTAACGATTACCCCTCGTCGTTGGCGCACGGCCAAACGGACCCATCAGGTCCACGGCCACATGCTGCCACGGAGCCGTTGGCTGCGTGGTCATTTCCAGTGGCGCCTTGAGGCGTCGCTGAGGGTCATTGGACCGTGCACAAATCACACAGCTGCGACAGTAGTTTTTGATATCCTGGTGCATCCCCATCCATAAATATCCGCTCTCTCGCACCAAAGTAGTCGTTCTCTCGGCGCCAAAATGACCAGCTTTGTCGTGCTTTAGTTGAAGCACCCTCACAATCATTTCATCTGGAACCAAAATATACCTCTGAGCTCCCTTCTTCCCAATCAACAGACCACTCTGAACATCAATGGCCGGCTCAACACCCATGTGCAGCCATTTGCTAGATGCCCGTCCGTGCCGCCTGTGCAGAATGAGTTCGTCTCTCAGGGCCCGCATAGACTTGTTATGCTGTTGAGCCCGGAGAAACTCTTCGTTCTCGTCCTCTCTCCGGTCTGGCTGAGAGATTTCAGCCACCTGAGGCGGCATCACACCGCCACCAACGCCTTCACTCCTGCGGGAGAGTGCGTCAGCCGGACAATTATCAGCGCCTTTCCGAAAGTGAACCGTGAATTGGAATTCCTCCAGCTCCTCTATCCATCTGGCATATCGACCCCTCGGATCCTTTGTGTTCTTGAGCCACTGAAGACCGCAATGGTCCGTGAACCACTGGAACGGCTTACCAAGAAGGTAAGTACGGAACTTCCTGACAGCGAATATCAGGGCAAACATTTCCTTGTCACGAATATGCCAATTGCGTTCAGCGGCAGAAAATGTCTTGGAGGCAAAACACACCGGTCTGTCCTGCCCACTTTCCGTACGTTGCGACAGGACACATCCGAGTCCCGTATCCGAGGCATCTGTGCTTATTTCGAATTCTCTGGTCATGTCTGGAAGCTGTAGCGTAGTGGCCTGACAGAGGGCATCCTTTAGTCTCACGAATGCCTGCTCTCGGTCTACATTCCAGGAGAAACGCGCCTTACCCGAGATCTCGTGTAGTGGCGCCGCCAGCTGTTGAAGATTCGGCACGAAGTCGCTGTAATAGTTGCAGAGGCCGGTGAACTGCCGGACTTGTTTCGTTGTCTCCGGTCGGGGCCAGTTCCGGATCACCTCCACCCTCTCCGGGTCAGGTTCAAGACCTTCCGTTGAGACCACGTGACCAAGAAAACGAATGCGACGACGACAGGGAACCACCTTGGAGCTCTTCACCGTCAAACCTGCCTGTCTCAGTCTTTGTAAGACAGCCTGTAACAGTGACAAATGCTCGACTATCGTGGTGCCTCCCACAATAATATCGTCCAAGTACGCGGTCACGCCGTGTCCGAGCAGACCGCGCAACACCTCGGTCATCAGACGTGAGAAACAGCCCGGAGCTCCCTTGGCCCCAAATGGCATAACCAGAAATTCCCACTTGTTATCCTCGGTCAGAAACGCCGTCTTTTTCCGGTCTTCCGGTGCTATTGGAACTTGCCAATAGGCCGAATTCAGGTCCAATGTTGTGAAAATCCGTGAACCAGCCAAACTGTCAAGACATTCCTTCACTGATGGGAGGTACGCTACTTCATCTACTGTTTGTCGGTTCAGCTCTCGAAAATCTACCGCAAAACGATATGACCCGTCCGACTTTTTAACCATCAAAATTGGGGCAGACCATGGCGACGTCGATTTCTGGATTATTCCTCTTTCTTCCATGTTCATAATCTGCCTCCGAACTTCGGGCCTCAAATGATAGGGGGTACGGCGTGCTCGGACTGCCACCGGGGGGCGATTCCCAGTGTTGATCGAGAACTGAACAATGTTTGTTCGACCCAATTCGTCGTCTGTGTTTGCGAAAACATCTCGGTAACTGTTTAACAGCCTCCTGAGCGTTCCCCGGTCTCGATCGCCTAGTTCTGCGCCCGACAGATCAACCTGAACCGGGCCGTTTCTGTCTGGTTTCGTTCCGTCAGCCACTGCCGCCACTTGCCCCTCGCTGACTTCTCCCAAGACAGAGTTCGCATACAACCTCACTGGCTCTGCTCCAGCATTCTTCACAAGGACCGGAATCCTGTTATCGACATCCGACCGTGCTATACAGGGGCAGAGGGCGACACCAAGCCGCACCGCCTTCGATGGATCGGGGTCAAAGATGACATCACGTGCCGACGCCCCGAAATCAAACGCCATGACGTCGACCAGTCGCTCTGAGAAAGGATCCAGGGTATAATCTGATGCCAAACAGACGGAAACCGGCTGCTGCGGTGTACCTTCACGCCTCGCCTCCAACTGGATGCAATGACTACCGATATGTAGAGACCGCTTCGAAAAATCCACGCTGAATGTCTTGAACTTCCTGAGCACATCCGTGCCCAGGATTGCCGGTGCCGAGAGGTCCTTGACAACCAGAATGCGAGCGTTGCTGACCGCGGCTGGTCCGATCAGGAGGTCCGCTGAAATCTGGCCGACACTCTGCAGCGGTATCCCGTTAGCTCCGATTGGATTCTGCTCAGCTGTGGAAAGAGGAACGGAGCTGACTCCCGGTAGAGCCGCCGACACGCACGAGACCACCGCGCCCGTGTCCACCAACCACGTACACGGCAGCTTTCCAATACGACCTCTCACATGCAGAGAACAAGCCGAGGGCCCTTCAGCTGACCGCACCGGTAGAGCAGTACCAGTTCTGAGGCATTTTCCTTGAGAGCTGGTTACCGCCCGCCCCTCGGCAGTAACCCACTTCAGTTTAAATTTAACGGACAATCGTACTGAGTGTGGCCGAACTCATTGCATCTCCAACAGGTGACCGGCGCTGGACGGCCTCTACCACGACCTACCGGTGCCCTGAAACATTCCCTCTGCATGTGTCCCGGTGAACCGCAAGTCCAACATGTTCGACGTGATCCCCTCTCCTCTCCGCCGGTGGCCCCCGGCCGCTGGCCACCGGTCCGTCCACCTCGCGCGCTCCTGCACTCCCCCTGGACGTGCCCCTGCGCACCGCAGGTCCAGCACTGGACATTGGCCGAGCCGCGCGATGACGTCATGGCGCCTCGGGCTGCGCCGGCCGCCGGTCCTCCACGGGTCGGCCGAGCCCGCGGGCCGCCGGACTGGATCGCCTGTACCATACGCGATAATTCAGCGACCTCTCCCCGCAGCTGGGCTACCTCACCACCCTCCTCTGCTCCTAGCTCAGTGACCTGTTGTACCGGCGCATGTGACCCCGAGGACGCCAGAGCCTCATCTACGCGTCGAGCATGCTCCGGCAACTTATCAGCAGTGACGTCGGGAAACATCAGGCGCAACTGGGACGACACATTTGGATTGATCCCATCCAAAAAACGGCTTTTGAGCAGCGTCTTGGCTACCGGGGCGTCAGTATCAGTGCCTGGAAACGCACCACGGAACAGAGAGCATAAAACAGACAGGAACATGCCGTATGTCTCCTCGGGCTTCTTCCGCCGTTTCTCGAAACTCTCCTGGTACCACCTGGTTGAGTTGCCGAACTCCCGCCTCAGGGCTGCCTTCAGACTTGCGACGTCCTTCTTGTCATCTTCCGAAAGAGAATCCATCACACTGATTCTCGATCCAAGGCCCAGTAGGGCCTTCCCTACCGCCTTACTTTCGTCTCCAACGGTGAGACGACACGCATCCACGCGTCGGAGAAAACCGTCCAGATCTTCCCCGTCCCCCCACACCAATCGATTGTCTCGCTCCATCACTGCACTTATCCCACCGCTGCCACCAGTGTGATCGCGCGCTCTCACTCACCTCAAACCGTAGACTGGCGCTCCGCCGCTCCGTCGCCCAGGTCCCGGTCACGGCGGCAGGCGCGCGCAGAGGCGCGCCCAGGCACGCACACGCGGGGTGCCCCAACTTATACACATCACACTATCCCCACCCCACTTTAGTCTTCTTTTATGCAGTCCATTCGCACATACACACCACAATTCTATAAGTCAATTTTGAATTTTGATAAAAGTGAGGTCCTCAGGGATCAGTCATGATCAGTGTTGGGTCCAGGTCTCTACTATATTTGTCACTTAGTTTCGAAAATCTAGAACATGAAAAATTAATGTGAATCACTTCATTGACAAAGGTGCCTGCAAATACATACCAATGTGAATAAACATATCAATATCGGACATGATGCATACAAAGGCCCTTTTGCAGATGCATAAATATGGATGAGCAATATAATTTATTTGATGACACTATTATGAGTGTACCTACCACCATCTCCAACGGGGCCTTCTTCCCTCTACCTCTGCCTCTCTGTGTGTCTGGGGACTTGGTGTCTCTTCTGTGCCTTTGAGGAAGCTGCTGATTCAGATGTGCCTTTGAAGGACCTGCTAGCCTCTCTATGTGCCTTTGAAGACATGCTAACCACTCACTGTGCCCCTGATAGACCTGCTGACTCCTTCTGTACCTCTAAGGGACCTGCTGACCTCTCCCTATGTCATTTCCAGGATTGTGACCTCGAACAGTGCTACCGATGGCGTCGTCGCCACCTCCATCGTCCGGGGGAACCGGGACGGACCCGGCCTCATGCGCGGTGAGCCGGAGTCGGTCCTTCTGTACAGCAGCGGCGCCCGGCCGACGCGTCGTATCCGCCACCCTGAGCAGCGACGGTAGCTTCGAGTCGGACGTCAGGTCAGTCTCGGTCCGGCGGCGGACGAGAGGGACGCTGGCTGATCTCGGGTTACGATAGCAGAAAGGGTGGGATTAACGGACAGCCTGCATGGTTCCGTTCGCTCGTACTCACCGCGTGTGGAAGCTACTTACATGCTGTCAGGTCATGATGTCTGGTGTTGTATACGTGTGCGATGATTCTCCAGTGTATCGTTTTATGAGGGGTGTAAAAGCATCACAAGATACTCGTGTCCGGTTTCTCCGTGGAGATCGCATTTCTCTCCGGATAGCGGAGTCTCCACCTGATCCGTCAGCGTCGCACCGGCCTCAGACACGTGGTCGGTTCGGTCTGCACCCTCCCGACGGATCCCGGAGGGTCTGGCGCCGCATCCTGTTACCGCCGGGTCGGGACGGCACAGCAGGAAAGGTCAGCACGGGCCGGTGACCTATCCCGTCTCCGATATAGTCACGCCGGCTCTGAGTCAGATGACCGGACGGAAGTCGTGTTGCTGGTGGGTGACTCGGTTATGCTAAAAGAAGGATTAAATTGTGGCTAGAATATCTTTGAAGTTTGTGGTTCTGCAGATCTTGATCCACTCCGTCAATAATAGACTCACTGCAGGATAGTGCGGGACTCGGCCCCGGTCTCCGGTGAGCGACAGACTCACTGCGGGATAGTGCGGGACTCGGCCCCGGTCTCCGGTGAGTGGCAGACTCACTGCGGGATAGTGCGGGACTCGGCCCCGGTCTCCGGTGAGTGGCAGACTCAGTGCAGGATGTCCGGCCGCCCGTCGCGAAGATAACATTGTTGCACCGCAGCCGTGCATTGTCACGTCACCGGTGCAAACCCTCGTGTAGGAGCAGCAGTTGATAACAACTGGAACTGCACAACGCCGTGTTCACTTAATCTCCGTGCATAATCACGCATGTTTTTGCTGCAGCTATTAATTCCTACGCAATTGGTTGGGTGCGGGGAGACCCGCAGGCATACCGAGCGTTGGCCTTGAGTTTCCGTGGCGGCGTTGGCGTCATGAATATCGCGTTTGCCATTCTGCGGCTAGCGGAGGTTTCCGGCACTGGGAGGAAATTGGGCGGGCTATCGGCTCGGCGGCGATAGCTGAGATCAGCGCCGACTGGCGGGGAGGCGGGGCGGCCCGTTACCCACCGGCGCCGACCCGACTCCGTGCCGGAGAGCTGTTTGGTGGTCTGAATTTTACCGGGATCCGCTACTGCCTTTGTGTGCCGACGTTTTAGAGTGCCAACTACGCAGTAACGGCGCTGTGACCCGCACTTTGCGGTGGCCGAGTGTGCGGGTCTTTTCTACCTTTGTGGCTCCATACGGCCATTCAACCCGAGCGAGTGCTCCAAAGTGCTTATTACCCAGGCACGTAAAGTGTACTCAATTAGGTGCCGTCAGCCGTGCTGTCCAAAGTTAGATTTTTAAGCTTACGGTAGGTCTTGTAAGCGTTTATGGATTGACAGCTGAGTATCTGGACACTGGACGATCTTCCATTTTCGTCTTTTGTGTGTTCTGAGATAGAATGTCTTGATCTTGCATTAGTAGTGTCTTCAATCTCCCTGAAGACGCGCCCCGTTCCGTCCGAAGCAGTACTCTCGCGCTCCGTTGACGGACCAAAGTCCGGCTGTCGCTGAGGCTGCTCGCTGTCTGAGATTCGGGCGTGCTCGGCCCGGTACGCCCCGGCGCGGCCGCCAGGGTCGGAGGGGCTCCCGGCACGGCTGCCATTGGCTCGATGGTGCTCATTGAACGTCGACCGGGCAAAACGGCGCCCGGTGCCAAACGCCACAGGGAGACGGTGCGGTGCGGCACGGGCAGCTGAGGTGCTCCCGTGGTAACTGAGGTAGTCAACAGTATCAGCTGTCGTGCTCCCACGGTACCAAAATGTAGCGAGTACTGCGGTACTCACTATTTACTGAGGCATTGCGGTGCTCCTAAGACCTAAAGTAATGAGACGGACGGGGTACTTCGGTACTGTCTTGATATGGTACTGCGGTGACGAATCGGTTACGCGTTGCAGTACTACTGAACTGAGCCCTTCAGTCGTACTGCTGGCTTCTTGGCTGCGGAGTCCCTGGGCTGTTTGTCTTTGATGGTCGAGCGCTGGGAGCGAAAGTAATGGATCGCCGTCTGTTTCGTAGTTGTAGGTTTGTTGACGGGTGTGATCTGGTAATGGTGGGCTACCTCCGCCCGAATTGGGTGGTTCCCCGCCAGCCAGCTGACACGTTGTATACCGACACCCGATGAACGATTACTCAGAGTCGGGTTTTGTCGCAGCGGCGGTCATGGTAAAATGCCGAGCGCCATAGTGTTGGCTTTGGTCGATAGCGGCCCGTGGATGATCGGTGTTTTTTATGTGGTTTACCCATGGTGGGGTACCTCACCACTTTAAATGGTAATGAGACGGGCTACGTTTCCAAGGCCATGTGTTTTGGAAGCCGGGGAGGTAGGAGTCACTGTCCGTAGCAAATGAGCAACATTATTGCTTGAAGCCTATACCAGGATCTATGAAACCGCCTTCAACACCCAAAAGCAGGCTCTATTCAAAACCCGTCTCCGTATGTATGCGTTATATGATCTCAGCCTCAGTTGTACGGGACGGACCGTCGCCCTCTGGACCCCGCGGACTACATCTGATCTCACGTGCTCTAGTGGTCTCTGGACCTCCGTCGAGCCCACCTCTGGCCTCATTTTGCTCTCAATGTGCCGTGAAGTAGCTGTGTACGCAGTGAGTCAGGTCGTCTTTAGCTGAACTCTGCTGAATTCTGAGTACTTGTGACTTGAGTCATTTCCGTGTGTGCGTTAGAGCGTTAGGTATGAGCCTGATATGGGCCCTGGTGACTGTTCTATTTGCGCCGGCCCCGCTGGCTGGGATCAGCTGGTTGCCTTAGCAACAGGTGCATGCCCCGACCCGTCTTCCGTCTGTGTATTTTGGCGCTCCATGGGTTCATGTCTTGCAAGCATGAATGGCCCGCCGGTGTCCTTTCCTCGTTTACCAACATCAGTGTTTCGTTAGTAGCATCAGTGTGCATCAGTGTAACTGACGTGAGTACGTGCGCAGCGATCAGGTCGTTGACGCGGGTATTTACGTCAGTAGATGTGTATCGGCGGGTGACGGAGCCGCGGCACCCGGTCGGCGGTGTGTTTCCTCCCCCCCAGCCCGCCGTCGCTGAGTGTTTATGTGTACGTGACCGGTTGGCTGGCGGCCTCTTATTCCACAGGTACCGCCTGCTGCGCTGTGTCTCCGCCTATCCGCTCTCCAGGTAACCGGCACCGCTCTCCGCACCTGTGTGTCTGTGTGTCTGTCTGTGTCACCTTCTGCTCTGTGTAGTCTATTCACGCTCCGCGGCTGTATGACCGTCACCGTGTGGCTTTGTACGTCTGTGTCACTGCAGCCCGCTCCAGCACTGCTCTGTGAGACTCCACGGCACAGCCCGGCGTCTACATTCGGCTCCGTCCCACCGCGCCGCGCTGTTAGACACCGCCCCGGTGGGAACTCATGACCAGAACCGACCGCACCAACCACCCAATGTTTGGATTCGTGTTGCGAAAGTGAACGCCGAGCACTGGTCGGCTAGTAGAGAGCTGCAACGTGCAGTGAATCGGAGACTTTTCCTCTCGATTCGCGGTCTGTTTGAAGTTCTGGATGGCGAATTTTGATACCTTGGTCCTGGTGGGCTGTGTAAAGTTCCCAGCTCGGGCTATTACTGTGCGCAGCCATGCGGCGGTTTCTGGTCATTTCATTCACCGTGTGACCGCGGGGCCCTGTACT
Source organism: Amphibalanus amphitrite (assembly GCF_019059575.1). Lineage (NCBI taxonomy): Eukaryota > Metazoa > Arthropoda > Thecostraca > Balanomorpha > Balanidae > Amphibalanus > Amphibalanus amphitrite. The sequence continues at coordinate 566,953 of NW_024881637.1, forward strand.
GGCGGCACGCCGTGCGCTCGGTCCGGCACTGAGCGACAGCTGCGCTCACGGCACGGCTGCGATCACGTCTTACTGCCGTATTGGCGCGAGGCCGTCCTTGTGCCACCGTCGGCCGGCCTGTCACATGATCCTTCACCCTACGGCCAGTGTCAGACTGTCACTGTCACCGGACCGGCCGTACTGATTCTGTCACTGTCACCAGAAATTGCACCCTGCACCTGTGCCGAAACTCTGCACCCGTGTACACTCACTAGTTACACACGGCTTGGTCACAGCATTGTGCATTACGTCTCCCCGTCACAGTGTTGTGTGCCGTGCATTGTGGCGCGTTTGCTGCACTCTGCACCAGCCTCCAACTCTCCACGAGTCGCTGTAAGCTCAGTGTTGTCGGCAGGTGCCGTCGCTCCCCAGCCCGCAATATTTACGCACGCAGTTTCGGACCCGTTGGCCTTGCGGCGCGGCGTGCGTCCCGTCACGAACTTTTTACCCCGGCCGGCCGGCCGCCATTTACAATGCAAATTAGTGCGTCGGCTGCTGCTGCTGGGTATCAGTTACGGAGCGCTCATCGCTCCTCCCCCGCTGCCCGCACATCATCGGCCGGCGGCCCGGACCGCGGCTCGGCGGTGCTGAGCTGGACACTCGGCTGTCAGCGGCCGCCGCACTAATGGCCGCGCTCCGAGAGTGGCCGCCGCCGGCCATCCACCGAGCGCGACCCGCGCCGTACCGAGCCGGGCCCAGTCCGGATGCGGCGCACTGTTTACTCTCCTGCGGAGACGTGCAAAAACGGAGCGGTCCGGCGGCCGGCGCGGCGCGCCCGTGCGCCCGCCGACCCCGGCCGGCGCCTGCTGCGCCCCCCCCCCCCCCTGATTATCGGCTCTCTGTCCGGCTGTCACTGGTGCTCCGTCGGTTACAGCCAGCAGGGACTGCTGTAGTCGCCCTGTGGCTCATTTCCATCCGGAATCCAGAGTCTGTCCCTATGGAATTCATCTTAACCATCCTCACATTTTTCGCCGCTCATTCTCATCCCTCATTTCATATTGACAGTTTTGCTGCTTTCCCCGTCGAGTCATCAATAGCACTCATCCTGTCACACGTGGTCACCATTTACTTTGACCTGATATCATCTACAAGCACTCTTATTTCTGTTCCTGTGCTCTACTGAAACACCGTCTTCTCGGCCGTTCACTGTCCTCTTTCATCCGTCCACCAGCCACCATCCACCGTCCTCCGACCGTCGTCCACCGTCCACCGTCCGCTGCAAACGGTTCCGCCCGGCGACTCGGCTCATAGCGGGCGGCGGGCGGCGATCTCCGAGCCCCCCCCCCCCCCCGTCCCCCTCCTGTGCCGACCTGGGCGGGGCCGCTCGCCGGTTGCGTCAGACCTCTGTGTTTATCACGGCGTCTGTCTGCCGAGACGGTCGGCAGGGGAGAGTCGGGTCGGTACTGTTCCTACTCTCAGCTGGGTGACCAGGTCACGACTCAGTCGGTGACTCTGTACTCCCAGCTGGGTGATACGGTAGCGACTCCGTTAGTACTCCCAGCTGGGTGACCCGACGACTCAGTCGGTGACTCTGTACTCCCAGCTGGGTGGTCCGGTAGCGACTCAGTCGGTACTCCCAGCTGGGTGACCGTCACGAGGAACGACTCAGTCGGTACTCCCAGCAGGGCGACCCGCCACGAGTCATTGCGACTCCGTGGCGTAGGGACAGCGTCGCTAAGAGGTGATCTCATGACCGGAAGCTCTGTTTATTATAGGTTTAAGCAGCTGATAATATATCTCGGAAAAGATGTAACTTGTCCTGGCATACCGAGCAAAATAAGACCTTCTCCCTGATTGTCAGTGACCGAGTCCGCTCCCGTGTCCTCTCCGTGTTTTATCGTCCCCGCCCGGCGTCCATTTAGTGCCGGTCTGCGGTGTCCGGTGGTCGGTTTGTTTACACCTGCTGGGTGGGTCGTGTCACGTGTGTTTGGCCCGTATCTCGGCCATTGGACCAGTACTGCCGGCCTGTGTTATAGGACTGATCTCTGGCAGTTCGGGTGACCAGTGCTGCCCTCAGCTCGATAGGGTCAATTGGTTTGGGTGGCAACAGCGCCGCGAGCTGCTCTGGTGTGGAAATTTCGGCGCTCGTTTGGGCGGCGATGATGGGTGCGGCGCGCCGGCGGGTGTTATGAGTGTTATGGGGTCACTGTCGACATAATTACTGATCTATTGACGCATTTATCGTGGGATGTGGAAGTTGTAGCTTATATGTTGCAAATTTCTTACTTTAAAACAAACTAACGTTTTAGATTTATCTTTTTGTTTCACACTTTTTAAATCTTAGATGCGATTTCGTTTTTTTTTCACGGTCTCGCAATGTTTGGTCAGTTAGGTCTAGCTGTCAGCTGATAGCCAGGCAGGACTCTAAATCAGGGCTGAACGAGGTATTTAGAACCAAACGTCATCGCACAGACATGACATAAACCATGCTACATTAATGGACAGGGGGTTTGATGGAATATTTGCGCCGCGTATTGTTTGCACAGTTGTCTGTGCTCTGACACTGTACAAATGGATTGCTCTTTGTGAGTGACGGATCATGTGTTATTGATCGGTGACCATTGACCACCCATTGTCCATAAACGGGTACTGCCGTTGTCCCGAACTCAGTGCTGGTTTCAAATTGAACCGTCTTTGACCGTCAGCGCTGCCTTCTGGCGTTCTCTTTTCAGGGTTTTTCCCTTTGATGCTATTTCTGGACGCTGAGCAAAGTTTCGGTGTAAAGAGTTTCATGTGAGAAACGTTGGCACTATTAACCTCCCGGGCCGTTTGCTCCCTTCACTGGCATGCGTTTCTCACTGACCGATTAAACTAGTCCCCAAAACAGGTGGACTATTCCTCCTATATCGTATTGTTTCTCATCTTCCCTGTCTTTCTTCTCACCCTCCCCTTACGTCTCGTTTCTAGCCGGTACTCGTGGCAGTGCTCGGACGTTCTCGGCCAGTCCGTCCGCTCCCCGCGCGAGTCTCGCCGCTGGATCGGTCTGCCCGGCGACTGCAGGGTGCCCAAACAGCCCAGCTACCGCCGAGCGCTGGCCATGACCGACGCACTCATGACGGTGAGTAGGGGGGGGGGGGGGTACAGGGAAGACAGAGAAGGGCCCAACGGATCAGCGCATACAGTGTTTGGTGTTTCTGCACGTGTGTCTTTTCATTATGTCAGTTCCCTGGTTTAGTAATCACTAATCACTCATCATGCGACGTCTATGCTCTATATCAGGCAGCTTTTGCCAAATTGTCAGGGAACTCAGATTTGTTTTTCAATAGAAAAACACAATTCTAAAGAATAGTGTTTTAACTATTGACAACAAACCTTCGGTTATTTTTAGAGGTGTAACCAAGTCGCATAAATATTGTCTAACTGCTCTGATGCTCCCATTTCGAACAACTTCACGCCGATAATTGTTCCCTTGCTTCGCCTCTTGTGGCGTCCTTCACCTTACTGAAGTTTACCCCATCGCTGACGGAGGGTGGCACGTGTGCTCAGTTTGTCGCGTGCCTCGAAAGGAAATTGTGTCTCTGCGTCAGTGAATCAACCACAAAAATGTCTTTGTTTTGTGATGACATTGCCGGTGGAGTGATGTGTGGCAATTTTCCTGGGTGTCTTCTTTGAAAACAACTTCAGTCTGTCTCAATGATGGGCGTTAAAAGGTTCCACGAATGTGTCCCGATATTAAATATGTACGTGTCCAGTGTTCTGTAAATCCTGTTCAGATTTAATTCGTGCTCCATGTGAGTTGCTGACCAGTGGTGAAAGGTAACACGACCTTCATGTCCTTTGGACCCACTCATCACTTTCTGTGTAAACACTGTGACGGCGGGTCAACTCTGGACAGATCTGAACTCTGTGGGGAGGGGAGAGAGGGTTGCTCGGTTAGGGGAGTGCAGTGGTTCAATGCGGTCGCACTCGTCTCTAACATCTGTGAAGTGTGTTGGAGATGAGATGTCATTCTAGCGATGGTTCGTTGGTTATCTCTGCAGGAATCTTGGGTCATCTCTGCCATAGAAAAACCCCAGGAACTCCGTGTTCCCTGTAGGGCTCGCTCGCTCCAGTCAACTTTTATTTGATAAAAGTTTCTTATGAAGCGCATCGCTTTAGTCCCCGCTGCTGTACGTGTGTACTGTGTACAGGTGGCGGGAGGAGTGCTCCGTCTGGGGTGCCGCTCTGGTCCCCGCTGCTGTGTGTGTACGAGTAACGGAGAGGAGTGCTCCGTCTGGGGTGCGGCTCTAGTCTCCCGCTGCTGTGTGTGTACGGATGGCGGGAGGAGTACTCCGTCTGGGGTGCGGCTCTAGTCCCCGCTGCTGTGTGTGTACTGTGTACGGGTGGCGGAGAGGAGTGCTCCGTCTGGGGTGCGGCCCTGGTCCCCGCTGCTGTGTGTGTACGGGTGGCGGGAGGAGAGCTCCGTCTGGGGTGCCGCTCAGTCGCGCCCGCTGCCCGGTGACCGTCCAGGCGGGTGCACCGAGTGTGCAGCTGTCCGCCTGTATGTCCGTCCGTCCGTCCGTCTGTCCGTCACCACCGCGCCGAGACCGCTCCGTTCGTGTCCAGGGATCAATGGAAACGGTCGGTCCCTAACGGGCTGCTCAGTTCTGCAGAAACGCGGCTAAACAGTGATAGTAGGGGGACGTCACACTGTTCGTTATACACAGACTGGCACTGGACAGCTCAGCTCGCAGATTTAACTGGTGCTCACTGCCGAAGGAAGTGATCGGGAACGCTTGAGAACTGCTTGGACGTTTTATCAATTAATGCCACATATGTTGTGTTTTTGACGCTGGTTAGATTTCCCCGTGATTATGTGTCTGATTTCCGTGGTTATCTTCCTGTTTCTGATCTATTTGCGTGGCTGAGTGGTTTATGTGGCCGTAATTAGACGGATTGTGTGTCCATATGCCTGTCTGTAGTGCGCCTTCGATGCCTGTGTTAAGTGCAGCGAGTCGCTGTCTATTCAAATGGTCAGGTTCTGTACAGGAAAAACGGCAAGTGTCTCGATGGCTGCAGAAGTCATTACAGGTCCAACGTATACCAAAGTTGGTCGTGGACCATTTACACACACCACTCAGACTAGCCATCAATCACTGGTGTGATTCATGCGGTGCCTCCCCACCCCCATACCCCACCCCACACCAGCTGTGTCGTCAGATCTCCGCTGTGCAGTATAGAGACTGACCTCTCCAATCTCCTCCCCTCAGCTGGCCAGGGTGGGTGGGAGTACTGCTGTCCTATACTGACCCCCCCCCCCTCCCCCGGTATACAGGGTGTTCGGGAGGCCATTGAGCTGGAACGTCACGAGGTCCAGCTGCTGAGGGACAGCCTGGACTCTGTCTCGCTGCACTCTGCCCAGTCGCAGGGCCGGCTGTACGAGACGGAGCGCCGGCTGCGCTTCACCGAGCGATACGTGAAGCGACTCGAGTGTCACCTGGTGGAGATCGAGCAGCTGGCTGAGCAGTACGGCAAACAGCAGCGGCTCAGGGAGGCCACCGAGAGACTGGCGGCGGCCTACAGCAGCAGCAGTGGCACTCAGGTCAGTATTATACCAGTCACACCACACAGGTCAGTACGGGAAGCAGCAGAGGCTCAGGGAGGCCACCGAGCGACTGGCGGCGGCCTATAGCTCCAGCAGTGGCACTCAGGTCAGTGGTGCTACTAAAGTACCGGTACAGCCGCACTCAGGTCACGCCGTCTGTCCTGTTCTGTTCGTCCCACGCCTAACGCCCTAACCATCAGTACCGCCGCCGCTGCGCGTCTCTGTTCGCCGCCTCTGTATACCTGCCGCACACACGCCGTGTTTGTCCTGACATGGAGCCCGCCCGACGGTGATTGTACTGGGATGGAGACCGTCTGGGCCGCCCACTGGACCATGGGCTGTGCTGGCAGTGAACCCGGCCTCTGCCATCGACCCCTGACGACTGTTGTCCTAGACCTGCTCTGTTGACAGTGACCTATCCTGACTTTGACCTCTACTGACTGACCCCGTGACCCTGTGTGACCCACAGAGCCAGCGGGGCCTCTCGCAGGCTCGCTCGGGCTTCAAGGAGTGTACCGACGAAATGTGTCTGATGGAGGCGCAGCTGGAGAGCAAGATGGGCACGCTGCTCTTCGAACTCAAAGGTGAGGCATAACCGACGAAAGGCTCGATCACGATTTAGTGGGCATAGTAGACCATCTGGCACGCTTTGGGGTGCGGATTATTTAACTGTTTTGTGAATTCAAGGTGCTGAGACTTGTGCATTTGTTAAACTCCGATAGGCAGCTGATAATCATAAACAGAGTGCAGATAGTACACGCTTGGGTTATACAATGCCTATGACTTTTCTTTGGTTTGACTCGGGATATCTTAACTCCTTTCCTTTTCTTGTTATCCAGGTATCCAGGGTTTCGCGCGCCTGTGCGCGGGTGACGTGTACGAGATCTGCGTCCGGCTGGGCAGTCAGGAGTGGCGCTGTCGGGGCACCATCGGCAAGGACCAGCAGCAGCGCTGGAACCGGCCGAGGCGTATCCTGCGGCCCACACTAGCCGACCAGCTGGTTATCAAGGTCAGTTGACAATGGTGGTAGAGGCTGGGAGGGTCAGACGGGTCAGGTACGGGTATGGGGAGAGATACCTAATGTGCACGGGTGTTGAAAAGTCATTGCTTTAATGTGGGTAGCTTAACTTGCTAGTTGTTGGAGTAGGTATCGCACTGCTGACTCCTGAGCTCTAAAGCTGGTCCGTAGCTCACTGAATAAACATAGTCTGCCTTTACCCTCTGGTTTACTCAGTGTATCAAAATCATATTTTTGCTTGGGTGTCAGAGGGGAAAATTGCTGACCAAAAAAAAAGGATGAGAGTGAAAAATTGTCGGTCAGGTAAGGCCCCGACGAGGTTAATGGCCCATGTGGAGTTGTCTGCCTTTGTCAATACAATGCAATACAATACAAGGCCCAAAAAGAGTGGGAAAATGATCAAAAACATTAATCTATCTACAATTGTGACAGATGTAAAACAACCATTCCCGCAATTGCTCCTTCTCGGTGGAATTGGGAGTGGAAAATTGGGCTTGAAAACTGGAGGTGAGAGTGGAAAATGATTTGCATTTCGATGTCGTTTCCCACCCACATCTACAAATTTTGGGACACTGGGTTTACTTGATATGTTTTTCCCTGGCTCCCTTTCTGCCCGTAACTATCCCGCTCACTTTGATTAATCGGTATCTCCCTGTCTCCCCGTTCCGGCAGGCGTCGGAGGTGAAGACGCTTGGTAAGCACGTGCTGGGTACCAAGGTGTGTGAGATCGGCGAACTACTGAGCGCGCACACCCAGCAGATGGTCATCTACCTCAACACCACCGGCTCCCTCAAACTGACACTGATCGTCACGTGGAGGTGAGGAGACTCGCTTAGTTTGAATTATCGATGTATTTTATATCGATGTATGGTAGCTGGTAAGTGGTAAACATCTTTAAATTACAACCTGCGAAACTGTATAATAGCTTATGTTTACAAGACTGGCTAGTTGAAGAACAGTTTGTGTCTCATTTACTTAGTTTGTAGACTACGGCGGTTTTTTGCTCGGCATGTCTCACCGTAATATCCTATGCGAGTTGATCGGCTGCATAATATGACCCCCACTGTCCTCACAGTCTCGTTACCAGAGCCCCGCTCCGTTTCGCAGCGCGATCGAGACGTTCCCGGAGGACACTCTGAGTCGCCAAGTGTCGGCCTCCAGTCCCGGTCTACGCCGCAGGACCACCATCAACTCACCGCGGCTGGGGCTAGAGGCGAGAGCCGCCAACATGAAGGTGGGCAGAGAGGCGACGGGCGGCTGCCTGCTGGCCGGGGAAGGGCTCATGGGGTGGGATGAGGTTCATCTGTGAAGGACTATCTAAATGTTATTTGTATCGGAGGCATCACTGCCAATTGATTGCGGACTTATTTTCCATTTGTCCTAGTTTTGGAACTTTCCATCTAGAGTGATATTTGACTTGCAATGATTGACGTAGTCAGTTGGTACGTGATCACTCGTGCCTATTATATTTTGTCCGGTAGTCATCTAGGCTCTGAGTTCCGTTTAATACCGTCTCTTCCCCCGGCAGCTCTCCAGCGGCGGCAGCAGCGACTCGGCGCTGATGTCTGGCGGCAGTGGCAGACTCTGTGTCTATCTAACTCTGCTCTGTATCCCTCAGCTGTCCAGTGGCGGCAGCAGCGACTCTGCTCTGGTCTCTGGCGGCAGCGGCAGACTCTGTGTCGATCTAACACTGCTATGTATCCCTCAGCTCTCTAGCGGCGGCAGCAGCGACTCGGCGCTGGTCTCGGGCGGCAGCGGCAGCGGTCTGGGCAGTCCAGACTCCGTGTCCGTCACATCGTCCGACTCGCAGGTCAACCTGGCCGACTCCACGCCGGACATCCTACGACGCACGCCAGGACAGACGGTAAGACAGGCACTGGACCTCTAGAGCAGTTCATCCCTCCCGCACAGCCGACGATAATTTCTGGATTGCTCGCTAAAAGGCTTCGATGCTCTTTGACTATTGTTGGTTGATCTTGGCGTCAGTCACTCATGGCTGTCTTATTGTGAGATGCTTGAGACTCATTCAGTCTCCAGCGTTAAACACAACGCTTTTGCCATGCTGCGGTAGTAACTTTACGTCAGCTTATAACATTCTAAGAACTACATCCTGTGTATGAACTATGTCCTCCACCGTTGCATATCTGTCCTGACCCTTTCCTCCCGTCTGATGTTCCAGTCGTCCCAGCAGTGGCAGCGAGACAGCTGCAGCAGCGCCGGCAGCGCGGACGGCTCCGCGGAACCCGACGACGACTCCGGCACCGCGTACACGCTGGAGAAGCGGCCAGAGATGAAACGCGACTGGTACGCGACTGCTGAGCGCAAGAACCGAGCGAGGAAACAGCAGCAGCAGCAGCAGCAAGCGGCGACCGAACAGGTGGGCGTGGGGGCGGTGGGGCAGGGACGGCTGTAGGGAGGATGAGTCTCATTTGTATCTGTAGGTGAAGTAAACAGAATCATGGATTCGATGGTCAATCATTTTGATTCCTCTGTTTCTTCGAGCGATGCTAAACGAAGCATTTTAACATGTACATGTAAGATTTTCTGTCGGCCTTAGGGCATCTGTCTCACCTCCCCGCGCCCCCCCCCCCCCTCCTCCAGCCGTCCGACCCGGCCCCGCTCCCGGTGGGCTCCGCCCAGCTGTGGCGGGCCGTCTGTCTAACTCCCCCGCGCCCCCCCTCCTCCAGCCGTCCGACCCGGCCCCGCTCCCGGTGGGCTCCGCCCAGCTGTGGCGGGCCGTCTGTCTAACTCCCCCGCGCCCCCTCTCCCCAGCCGTCCGACCCGGCCCCGCTCCCGGTGGGCTCCGCTCAGCTGTGGCGGGCCGTCTGTCTAACTCCCCCGCGCCCCCTCTCCTCCAGCCGTCCGACCCGGCCCCGCTCCCGGTGGGCTCCGCTCAGCTGTGGCGCGGCTCTGGCCGGCTGCGGGCCGTCTGTGCCGCCGTGGCCGCCCGCCTCTCGGCCTCTGACCGCTCGCCGGCCGAGGCGCGTCTGGGCGCGGTGGCCGCGCGGCTGGCGGCCCGTCCGAGCGGCCTCGGTCGCCGCTGGTCGCACGACTCGGACGTCAGCGTGGAATCGGCGCTGGACAAGTTCAGCTTCCTGCAGGGGGAGCAGGAGGAGGGCGAGTGCAAGGTGGGTGGTCTGGGTCAGCCGGGTGGATGAGTTAGAAGGTCGAGGGCGGGGCGGTTGATGCCGTCTCGAGTGGGGTCCTCTAATACTGACTCTGCACCGTAGCACGAGTGCTCCAATTGAGTGCTACGTACCGTGTTACATCTTCAGTTCTTGTTTTCTTGATTCATGAGCAGTGTCGGTTACCCGCTTTTATCTGTCACCTCCCCTCTGACAACCCTTCTCGCCTCCTCAGCCGGACCTGTTGGAGCCCGGTATGACGGCCCGCACCTCGGACTCGGGGATCAGCTCGATCGTCCACCAGTTGAGTGAGGAGCCCGAACGGGAGGCGGCCTCTGGGGACGGCACGGCCGACTCCAGTCTGGGTCTGAGCGAGACGGGCAGCCTGACCGACCTGGCGCGGTCGGCGCTGGACCTGTGCACCGAGCTGCACCTCACCTACTGCCTCCGGCTGCTGGAGGTGAGCGGGTGCGGGGTAACTTACCTACTGCCTCAGGCTGCTGGAGGTGAGAAAAGGGGAATTCTAGGCATGCAAGCTGGTTGGCAGGACTGTAGGGAGTTCTAGGATGCCGGAGATGTTTGGTCGCCAGTCAGTAACTGTCCGAATATTGTCAACTGTTTCATTTTGTTGTGCATGTCAGCAGTCGGCTCGTCTGTCCATATCTGTGTCAGCGTCGGTATTCTGTACTCTGCCCGTGTGTCGGATTGACATGCTGTCTGACCGGCTGCGTTCCCGGCAGGGTGTGTCGTCGTGTGGTCCGCTGCGTCTCCGCTCTGCCAGCTCTCTGCGCCGTCTGGAGCGTCAGGTGAACCTGCTGGAGCTGATGATGACCGGCCCGCCGCTGGAGGAGATACTCAACGACACGCAGATACTGGTGAGCAGGGTGGGAGTGGCGACTGATAGTGCGCTGTCTCAGGGTGATAGGGTTAAGTTTTGATGGCATAAAATGACGAGCGCTTGAGACGGCCAGCAACTTGGAAGTGTGATGGGCCCTCTTTTTACTCTTCCGTTATGTGGCTTACAAGTAACTGCCAAGAATGTGAGGGCCTCGCTATCACTTCCCTCTCATTTTTTTTTTCAGACGCTGTGGCAGGACCTGTGTGAGGGGGCGCCACTGTACCACGTGACCTGTCGCTCTGTTCTCAGACGCTGTGGCAGGACCTGTGTGAGGGGGCGCCACTGTACCACGTGACCGCCGGCGCGGCCTGTGAGCGTCTGTCGGCGCTGCTACAGCCGCGACTCGAATACCGGGACGTCTCCATGGCCAGTAAAGGTGGGTAAGCACTGAGCAAAGCCCTGGCTTCAAACGGTACAGTGTTTAGCTGAAACTTTTGTGGGATGGCTTGTTTCTTGACTGGGCTGGGGTACCAAAATGTTTACATGGCCATGAGGCTCAGCACGTGACTAGATCGGTTCCCAGTGCTTTCTTGACTCGACTGTCGGCTGTATATTTTTTTCGCATTGTTTCTAGACTAGCTGCTGATCCAAACCTCGATATAGAATAATGGTCAGGGGACCCTATATTGCCTGTCGTTTCAGTCTCCCGTCTGATAGTGTGCGGGTGTCTGGATGTGTTCCACTGACTGTCCCTCTCTGTCCCCAGTGTCCCGCCTCGTGGTGTGCCGGTGTCTGGACCCAGTCCACTGGTGACCTCTGTCCCTCTCTGCCCACAGTGTCCCGGTTAGTAGTGTGCCGGTGTCTGGACCTGCCCGAGTTCGCTCCGGACCAGCAGCTTACCGTTTTCGCCCTGCGGGACTTCACGGACGGCACCACGCTCGACAGGGTCGTCGAGGACCTCTCAGAGGAAGGTGGGTGTCTGTGGACACTGTAGGGGCTCAAAACGAGGTGCTAATCCAGGCTGATGGTCTGGCACTGGGTACTGTTTGGCTTACGTTACTCCTCCTATTAGCTGTTAAGAATGAGTTGGATAGGCCACAGTCTTGTGAATCTTATCTCCAAGTGCGAATAAGATACGCCATTCGATCGAAGTACCACGCAAGGAAAGCGGCCTCTTCTAAGGAATTTTATGGACAACAAGTCAAGAGGGCAGAACCAGCATCACAAGTAATGAGGATGATAATTATTTAGGTTTCATGCTCTCGTCTGTGTCACGTTCCTCATATATAATGATGCTGCAACCTTCTGTGTCTCGTTTTCGTCCTTGCCGTGCCGTATTGATGCCCTTTCCGTGGCGGCCCGGTAGGTCGAACAGTCTTGCCCCACCGCCGTACGGTTAGCTATGCATTGGTGCGTGATAGGGCGCCGTTTGCGGGAACGAACGGCTTCTCCACGACCATGCATTATCAGTGTGTTGTGCAGGGCTGCTCATAGACAATCTATTCGATAGCTAGGCTGACTGGACATTATTCCTTGCGGAAGGGTTCCCAGTCAAAGTAACTGACCCTTGACTCTTTGTTTTAGTCCAGCTGACGGACACGCTGCATTCACACAGCGCCGAGTCCATCAGCCGCCGTCTGACTCTGACTCTGACTCTGTTTCCAGTCCAGCTGACGGACTCTCTCCAGTCTCATAGCGCCGAGTCCATCAGCCGTCGTCTGACTCTGACTCTGACTCTGTTTCCAGTCCAGCTGACGGACACGCTGCAGTCTCATAGCGCCGAGTCCATCAGCCGGCGTGTGACTCTGACTCTGACTCTGTGTTTTCAGTCCAGCTGACGGACACTCTCCAGTCTCACAGCGCCGAGTCCATCAGTCGTCGTCCGACTCTGACTCTGACTCTTTGTTTCCAGTCCAGCTGACGGACACTCTCCAGTCTCACAGCGCAGAGTCTATCAGCCGTCGTGTGACTCTGACTATGACTCTTTTTCCAGTCCAGCTGACGGGCACGCTCCAGTCTCACAGCGCCGAGTCCATCAGCCGCCGTCTGACTCTGACTCTGACTCTGACTCTGTTTCCAGTCCAGTTGACGGACACCCTGCAGTCTCATAGCGCCGAGTCCATCAGCCGGCGTCTCTCCCAGCTGGTGTACATGCCTCCCCCTGCGGCCTGCCTGCGCGTGGTGTGCCAGCTGCTCAGCTCGGCCGGTCCGCGGGTCACGGAGACCGTCTGTGGCTGGCTGAGGGAGGTCAGCCGCACAGACTGCATCACCGGACAGGTACGGAACGGTAGATAAAAGGACGGGTCACGGAGACCGTCTGTGGCTGGCTGAGAGAGGTCAGCCGTACAGACTGCATCACCGGACAGGTACGATATATCGGGTGTAATTATGGATAGATCTGTACCGTCTATCATCGGACAGGTATGTGCTTACTGCTCACTGCTGTTTACCCAGAGGATGCGTAAACACTAAACGGTAGGTATTTACCGGAGGGGTGTAGAATGCTTCTACCGGAGTAGATAATAATCTCGCGAAAGAAACTTTTCTAATCCTATATTGGGTTCGTGCCAAGTCTCGTCCTGTATGGCCGTCACTTCCCTGCTGTTTGTCATACTCAAGTCACCCCGGACATTGGCTCTAGCTTCCCGGTACGCTGGTGTTCCCTTATTCAACGCCGCCAGCCCCTCTCCCCCTCTATCTATCCCTCGCCTCCGTCACGTTTATATACCTTATATAACCCGGCCGTCCGCCATCCATGGTGATATGTCATATGACCCCGCTGACCGACGCTCCTCTATCTGAATGTACCGGGGGCCTGCCTCTATCAGTCTCACCGCGGCGGTCCTGTAGAGGCCGGGCTTAGGGTACGAGCCGAGACGAACCGGGGTCGGGAGGTTCATATTCACCGATGAGTGATAGCAGACACATATGGAAGAACGATCGGTCGGCCAGAATGGCAGCTGGTAGCTGGTTAGGTGTTGTGATCGGGTGCTGTGGTTAACGTCTGTGTTTTGTTTAACGAGCCTGGTCTGCCTGGGGTTATGAATGGGACTGGTGGTCTGTCCGCTGTCAGGGTTGTCGTTTTGGCACGTGGGTTTCATTATTAGCTGTTCAGGCGCTACTTTATTTGGTAAACTGTTTATGATCTTACAGTGATTACAAGAAGTCTATAGACCGACATTTAAACGTTGATCACGGCACCATTGCATGACCGTATCAATGTTTGTGCCCTCTGTTAGTTGTTGCACCGCCTTGCTACACTGTGCTGTGATTGTGCTGCCCGTGTCTCCGGCTGGCTTCGTCATTGCCGAAGTCTAAGGAAGCCGGTAGTGTGTTGTGTTGTCCTGTGCTGTGCCGTCCTAACTGTATGCTAACCGCCGCTCTGCTGTCGTTCCAGCTGATTCCCTCACTACTGGAGCTGCTGGAGTCGGACGAGCCCGGTGAACGGGAGGGCTCTGTCCGCGCCCTGCTGCTGCTGGCCGGACCGGCGCGGCTTCTGGAGCCCCTCCAATACCTGGTCTCGGCCGACCCGGACGGGCGGGTGTGCGCCGCCGCAGAACTGGGGCTCACCGACATGGGAGCCGACGGACGGGCCGCACTACAACAGGTCAGAGAGGGGGAGAATAGAGGGAGGGGGAGGACCGCCGAGCTGGGGCTGACGGAGATGGGAGCCGACGGACGGGCCGCCCTACAACAGGTCAGAGAGGGGGAGAATAGAGGGAGGGGGAGGGCCGCCGAGCTGGGGCTGACGGACATGGGAGCCGACGGACGGGCCGCGCTACAGCAGGTCAGAGAGGGGGAGAATAGAGGGAGGGGGAGGGCCGCTGAGCTGGGGCTGACGGAGATGGGAGCCGACGGACGGGCCGCCCTACAACAGGTCAGAGAGGGGGAGAATAGAGGGATGGGGAGGGCCGCCGAGCTGGGGCTGACGGACATGGGAGCCGACGGACGGGCGGCGCTACAACAGGTCAGAGAGGGGGAGAATAGAGGGAGGGGGGAGGGCCGCTGAGCTGGGGCTGACGGACATGGGAGCCGACGGACGGGCGGCGCTACAACAGGTCAGAGAGGGGGAGAATAGAGGGAGGGGGGAGGGCCGCTGAGCTGGGGCTGACGGACATGGGAGCCGACGGACGGGCGGCGCTACAACAGGTCAGAGAGGGGGAGAATAGAGGGAGGGGGAGGACCGCCGAGCTGGGGCTGACGGACATGGGAGCCGACGGACGGGCGGCGCTACAACAGGTCAGAGAGGGGGAGAATAGAGGGAGGGGGAGGACCGCCGAGCTGGGGCTGACGGACATGGGAGCCGACGGACGGGCGGCGCTACAACAGGTCAGAGAGGGGGAGAATAGAGGGAGGGGGAGGACCGCCGAGCTGGGGCTGACGGAGATGGGGGCCGACGGACGGGCCGCGCTACAACAGGTCAGAGCGTAGGGAACAGAGGAGGAGGGAGGGAAAGTGCCGGGGCAGTTCGACGTCGCTGGATGCGGATGGCAGCTCCAGACACGGTCGTAGGTTACGTAGCGTAGGGTATTGCAGTATTCTTCATGGGCCCGTACATTTACGTACCGTAGTCAGCTGCTCACAGCTCCATACCACGGTACTGAGTGGCGTGCCTGCTCTATTTTCTGCCTGGAGGCTGCCCTAAAACGCAGCGTAGGTCACTTAGAGGACGGCTGGAGCAGTACGTACTACGTACACAGCGTCTCACCGTCACGTCCTATCTGCAGGCGCTGACTGACTGATTCAGTGCATCACGCAATGCTGATCGCAATGTGCATAGACACTGTTCCCTAAGGGGAATACGATGTTTATATGCATGACGCCCCAGTCACTACACCACCGAAGAAGGCACCCAATGGCGATCGGCGATTTATTCATTGCATTGATTTCTACTAGCTGCTGGCCTCCACTGAATTTAGATGAAATTCCCACATGTAAATGAGCCATGTGTTTTTCGCGATATGGAAATTGCGAGAGGGTAATGGTGTTATCGTGTTTGTCGGCTGCCCGAGACATCACAATGCGGACATCAGGCTACTGCGTGTCGACATGCGTCTTAACCCGGTTGATAAATGCCTCGATATATGTAAGCGCAACATGTGTTGGTTAACCGTGACAATGTAAACCATATTTTATATCACATCAGTGCTGGTCATCGAATCTGTCGTTTGCGCTACTGAGTCGTGCACTGTGCAGTGCGTACTCCTACCAAAACTAGTTAAAGGCATTAGGCAACAAGTTTAAATGCACTAGTCACTAGCTTACTTTACAAATACTAAGCTTACTTATATGGCTCATTTCCGTGAAATCGCGTCTCCCTAATAGACCCCTGTCATACTATTTCTCGGGCTGAGAAATGCTCGCTGGTAGGTCGTGCGTGCATCTCCCTCAGTCTCGCCGACTGAAACTAACTCTCTGTCCCAAACCGTGGTGTGCGGATGGTATTTTCAGTCCACTACGAAATCGGTACTGCTAACAGCGTTGGGTAGCCGGCCGTCATTTTTGGAGAAAGTATCGACTGTAACGTACAACCCTCCAATGGGTCTGCTAGTAGGCCCGCTCAGTAGCTCGTCACGCACTGGACAGATAACTATGCAGACGAGACTGGCAAGGGTCGGTCGAACCGTTACTCTGCGGTCCTGTACCGGACTCTATCTCTCGGAGTTATCACTCGTACGTGGCCTCCACAGCGTTCCCGGGCCTTGGAGAGTGTTGAAGACGTAGTTTCTCGTTTCATTCCATCACAAAGCGACATCAGCAGCCTCAGACGGTCCGCCGCGCCGCGCTGGTCTGACTGCCGCCCCGTATCGGCGGCCGCCCGGGTCTGACCATCGCCCGGGGTCGGGGACTTGCTAATGCGGTGTGAATGTGGCCCGGCGCTGCGCAGTTACGGGGTTCTGGAGGGACGGCACTGGCGTACGTACGCTGCGGAGACGACACCGGGCTGATTGACAGGAGACATTGTCCCCACTGGGGTGGACCTCACTGACTCGCTGGCTGCTCGGTTCGAGTGGCTGGAATGTGCCTTGATAATTAGGTTTGCAAGGTTGGCTGCTGCACTATTTGATGTGATCGAAATGAAGGACGTTGAAATGTTCCGTCGTTTCGATTGGCTTGTAGTCTTTTGCTAATGACCGGTGTCACTTTTAATTGTGCTTGGAGGTCTTACTGGTTCTGAGATACGATATTTTTCATTGTCTGGCAATTTTTGTTTCGCCTGCTCGCCCGTGTCCATCCAAACCCCTGTCTCAGTGTCCTCTGTCCGGTTATGGTATTGACGTCTGTATTGTGTCCGTTACAGGCCCGGCTGGCCCGCGCCGGCCGCTCGGAGGAACCAGCGCCGTGACAGACAGAGTCCGCCCGACGGCCGCCACATGACAGCTGGCAGCGCGCTGCTGACAGCTGGCAGCGCGCTGCTGACAGCTGACAGGGAGCTGCTGACGAGCTGCTAACAGAAGATCGGTGTACAAGTGCAGCTGATGAGGCAATGTCAGAGCAGCACTGGTCGTGACTGCGCACACTTTCAAGGACTACAACGAATAGAGCCGGCCGGTCGGTCTCGTGGGCTGCTCGTAACTTACGATAGAGCCAATTGAGGGCCGGCGCCGGCCGCTGCGGAGAACTAGGCATCTCTCAGTGGTAGCGTATTGAAGTACTCAGTATTGGATGGATAGGTACATTGGATAGTGCAGAGACTGAAGGAATCAGAGGACTGGTGAGGCTTTACTGCAGCTGACCCGTGATGGAAACGAATTGCTGCTGAGTAGGAGCCTGCTCCTGCATATGTGAGAGTGATGAGCAGGTGAGCCGTGTTGTAAAGTGTTTAAAGAGTATCCGGTGGCCCATTTAACTCTGTCAGCGAACTTACCCACTGGTCACCAACACCAAAGTGCCTACTCCCCCTCTGAACATTGTTGAAACCTGTTTACCTGCCTCCCCGCCGAGGTAGACCTCCACCCTCCCACCGTTTAGTGTGACCCGGTCAGGTCGGGCCCGCCGGCCGACCGGGCCGCGGGCTGTACGAGCGCTGTCACTATGTGGCAGTGAGGCTCACCCCAACGGGTACGCTCGAGCTGATAGCTAGCCAAAGGTAGCCTGACTAGTTGGGTAGTTAGACGGCGGTCCTGTCTGGAAACCGAGCGCTGTTGAGAGAATGGTAGGCTGGAGTGACGTTTGTTGATCGGCGCTCGTTCGTGGCTAGCTGACAAGATGCTTGATTGTTCTCCGATGCGATGTTTGAAATTGCAACGACACAGGTATTAGTGAGCGAAGTTTGCGCTGTCCCTGAGCTTATCAGTAGGTGTTTCCGCTGACACGGAGTGGCCAGCGGTATGTGCAGATCTGTCCCCTTACCATGTCGACAATAATACGATACTCAAATTTAGCGGTCTACTTAGCTGTCCTGCGGCCAGGCGGGATGTTGGTCTCTGTCCGGCGCGAGCGGCTGTGTTCGGTTTACTCCGGGAAACGTGAGAGAACTGGCGTCACAACCGCGATCAGAGACTGCAGTATTTGCCGTGTGATGTCTCCGTGCCGTCTGAGCTATCCTTTAGTTGTTTTATTTAGCCTGGCTCCGCCCCATCAGTTGCTGTGTTTGTTTGGCCCGGTGTGTTTGTATTACCGATCTGTTTGTACCAACTGATCTGCAGTCTTTAGAGTGATGCAGGATTGTGGTAAATCGTCTCAAATTGCGGATCGTGAAAGGCACAAGTTGTTGACCTGATTGTTGGGCATGGTGCCACTGAAGAGAACTGTGTGGATAGTATATTTGCATGTTATACAGACTAGACGCGTTACCTGCGTACGTTGAATCTTCCCCGCCCCAGTGTTTGACCCGCAACGCAAATAACAGTGCTGCCTTGCTCGCTGAAATAAATACCATATCTGAATGACGGCGCTTTCCATTGAGCTGTCAAGCTCGTGTCAGAAGCACTTCCCAGAATGAAGATATCAGTACTTCACGACTGGTGTGACTTAATTAAATGTGACGTATTTGACAAGCTACATACATGATGCAAGTGTTCTACTCTTCTGTTGGAGCACGTGTCCAAAGTTTTACACATGTACCGGTGTAAGCCTATGTAAATCAGACCACACCGGCCTAGTTCTACACGCACATTTGCATTACTCTGTCATTGTGGATGACCTCGACTGGGACATTGTCAGAGCGGCGGACGTGCTTCTGAACACGCTCATTGCCAATAATAGGGTGGCAGTTAGGGTCCAAGGACGCGGAATACGACACCGAACAGCTGATGTGTTTGCGTCACTGATCAGGGACGCTAGATTCCTACCCGTTTGACGATCTGTAATGTATCGATAGTACTCGATTTATCGATGATGTCGACAACCGAATACTATCGATAATACCGACAGGAGGAAATACGTGAACTGTGAAATGCGCTCATCGCGCCGTGGCTTCCACGCCGTATCGCGCCGGACTTACCACGATTTTCCGCGTCCACGCAGCTTGGAAAGGGAGAGGGGTGTCTGTTATGAACGTCTATTTACACACGGAACACCAGCCTGCCTCGCCGCGCTGCGTGGCTAAACTCGGCGACAGGCTGTGTGGTGACAACTTACAACTCAACTTAAAAACGGTAGAGCTGATTAGGTAAGCAGTAAGCTTCTCAGTTATTGGATATGCTACACACCAAGGCTACGACAGTGACATTGCACACGACGAGAGTGTCATCATATAACCAGCAAACAGCAACAACAAAAGGCGAAAGGAATGATGTTAGCATATAGCCTCAAGATCTTATGATAGTGAGCGAAATGGTGAGCTGGTGCGAACTTACTAATCGCAGCGTGGATAGTAAAACATCAATACCTTTAACAACATACACAACACAATGTTCATACACTTCTTAAATTACGCGACCTTAAGGGTACACGTGAAGCGACATGGGTGAAACATGAGTGACAACATTAATTACAGCACGCTCCGTTCATCTGGCCTAATGACCTTATTCACGCCAATATGCCCACATATTCCCTTACTGGCCGGTAGTATAAAATCGCTGGTCGGCCTCTCAATGACTGAGGGCAGGTTGCCCGGCCGGCACACGCACCCCTCAGATTAGTTATCGGTTATGTAGTGACGGTTAACTGCGGTGATGTAGTGACGAAACAAAATACTATCATCTGACGAGCTACCAATGAACTGAGTCACTGTGCATCCTTACATATACGTTCATACCTCATACGTTCATATCTCTGCAGTGTTCATACCTACAGGGTGTTTCACAATAAACGTTACTTTTGATAAGCTTTTAAAATGACCTCAACTATTCGTATGCCCATAAATTCTATATTCATTTTGTTGCAAATTCTTTCGGGTTTTTTATCCTTACAAAAACTATGACGAATCATCAACTGCATTCTTTATGTATGTACGTGCAATGTCCACACGATCAAAACGGGTCAATTCGCTGTTAAGCTTCAGGGTCCTTCACAATGAATGTTGCTTTTCAAACGACGATGTTTCAGTGACATGTATTACATATGGCTCATGAGTATTGCCACATGACACAGTAGAACAGTAGGACTGATGAACATATAACTTTCAGTTCAGCACCCTTCACGGGTTCTCCACTATGCCACCCTTCCGTCTGACCTTTTCAACCCGATTTTCTGGGATCGCCGTCTGGCCAGGAGGCGGGGCTGGTCTCGTGTTTCCAGTCTTCTGGAACCTTTCTACCACCCGTTTGAAAGACATTTTTGACGGAATATCCTTCCTCCTTTTAAAATGGCTACCGAAGTCCGAAACTCCGTCGCACTGCGGTCAGACTCCGCAAAGCGCCGTAATGCATGACCACCCATACCGCCTCATCATCTGTACACGGCGAATTGACCCGTTTTGACGGTGTTGGCATTGCACGTCCATACAGATGGAACCGTTGACGGTTTGTAAAAATAATATAAGGACTAAAAACCGCAACAAATTTGCAGCAAAATGCATATAAAATTTCCGCGCTTACGAACACGTAAGATCTTCATTTAAGCTATTCAAAAGTAACATTTATTGTGAAACACCCTGTATGACTATTATGCGGTGTTCGCTAAATAGTAATTACAATTTACAACGCTTCAGACTAACGAAGCAAAAGTAACATTAGCCCGTGCTAGGGCTATGACTTACCTATCTTAGCCTCAACATACAATAAATGTGGTACTTGTCGGACTGTTGTGTTTTTACGATCGTTTTAAGTTTAAAGTGACTTCAAATGACAGAACTTTGTGACTTGCGGAAGGTAAAATGTTCCAATTGGCTCACACAGTAGAAATGAACCAAAAGAGGTGATGGACCAGCAACAATTTTCGATAATAAACGATGAGTATATTGCATTGATATGTTGCCATAATGGCGTTGCGTTGCGCAATGCGCGCTGGTATCGCCTGTCTAGGCTAGTGTCAGGTCGGTGTCAGTGTCACGTTCAGAGCTGTTCACTCGTCTTTGACTCGTTACCGGCGGTGTGTCAGTGTCAGTGTCAGGTTGGTGTCAGTGTCAGTGTCCCGCTCAGAGCTGTTCACTGGTCTTTGACTTGTTACCGGCGGGCGGCGGCGGCGTTGTGTCAGTGTCAGTGTCAGTGTCAATGTTAGTGTCAGTTCGGTGTCACGTTCAGAGCTGTTCACTGGTCTTTGACTCGTTACCGGCGGGCGGCGGCGCCGGTGTGTCAGTGTCAGTGTCAGTGTCAGATCGGTGTCACGTTCAGAGCTGTTCACTCGTCTTGGACTCGTTACCGGCGGGCGGTGGCGGGGCGTCCCCCTCCTCCGGGTCGTGGACCACAAAGAAGCGCCGGTCGCTGTACAGATCAGCTGTGTCCAGCTGCTCCCAGACGCGCAGACGCAGGATGGCACCTGGGGACAGTGGCTAACGTTAACAAGCGCACACACAGATAGAACAGCCATCGGTTCTGATGCTCTCCGGGTTGGGGCGACGGCACCGGATATCCGGAAAATCACGGTCACACAGATCACGCGAACCACCAAAACACACTGACGAATTGCCGCCTACCACAAACACAACACACGAACGCGAGGTTTATGGCATTGAATCAACAATCAAGCACGCACAACCACATGCCCCGAGGCCCGAGCTGGGTGTGAGCGTCCGAACATATTCGGATTACCAACAGGATCAAAAGCTGAAACGGATGTTTTCAATCATTCTAGCGCCGCTATATGACCAAGGCTGACCACTGAGAGCTGCGGCGTCACTGGACTCGTCCTTTGTTTGATATGCCACCCGGTATCCATCCCTACGTCCTATGTTTAGCGAGACATATATGTACATACGTGTATAATAATCCTACACAGATGCCTACACCATATAGTTATAGTCTCTCATGCCCATACACAGATGTTATTCGATGCCTCGCGTTTCTGACAGTCCGCCAGTCCCTCCCGTCCCTCACCGGTGACGAGTCCTGTGACGATGGCGATGGCCAAGGTAACCATCAGCGTATATGTGTCACACTGCCTACCCCCAGACACTGGAGGTCTATTACCCCGTGTCTGCCACACCAGTCCCTCCCGTCCCTCACCGGTGACGAGTCCGGTGACGATGGCGATGGCCAGTGTGATGATTAGCGCCAGGATCTGCATGCCGCCCTGGTATCCGGCCGAGCGGCCCGCCTGGGTGCCGTGCTCCGGGCCGGCCAGCGCCTGGGCAGTGGCGTTCTCCATCGGCTCCATCGCCGGGAAAATCACGTACAGACTGATGGAGGACAGAGAAGAGAAAACAGATTAATTAAAGGGAGATTATGACCTTTTTCCACAAAATCTGAGTTAGGACCATTTTCTGACAAAACACAACAAGTTATAATGTAAATTAAAACCATTTTGCTCAATTCGGTACCTTGCCGCAAATATCTCAACTTGAAGTCACGTTAGCGGGGAGCGCTGAAAATGACCGTTGAATAAGTACTTACATCACTTTTTGGTACTTGCATGTAATTTTGTAAAATGAGCGTATTCCTCACATTTGATCTTCATCACATCTAGTTAGTTAATGGTCGTCTATAGTGCCTTCAAAAGATATTAATGGTTTGGGGGTGGTTTATGTCTAAATTTACGCAACTATTTTTCCTGTTCATCATCTGTGGCCATATGCTGCTATTTTAGTAGCAACGACTCAATTTTGAATCGGTCCCGCCGACTGCACAATAAAAGAAGATAGATACAACACTTTTGCGGCATCACTGAAAAACTTATGCAGTACTGTTATCAAAATTCTCATAACACCGTTCGACAAACCTGAAGTCTTTTTGAAATAAATATGCTTGTATTTTTCGCTTCAGGCTCTGAGGCCAAAATAATGAATTTCGTAGTCGCAATCGCAAGATTTGGCTGCGTTTCTGGCGCATGCCGTTCATTTGTGGCGCAAAATAATACTTGGAAACAAAGAAGAGTAGGCACTATGTACCCCCGAATTAGAATCTAATTAATTCTAAACCGAATTAACTCTAATTCAAATTAGAATCCTTACAACCAAGCAACGACAAGGCGATAACATAAACAAAAACCCAAGCGTCGCTGTTTGAAACAAAAGCGCCATATACTGCGACTTTTTTATAGAGAAGGACAACGCATTTCGGTGGGTGTTACAAGTACTGCAAGTACTGCTTCTTTTTTGCAAAAATAAAAACATTTTTCACATACGAAACTGTGCTAGGAAATTTTCATATTTTATAGAAACTACAGTAGAAATAGTATAGATGTCGAGTAATTTTTATTTAAGAAAAAAGAAAGCTCATTATCTCCCTTTAAGCTGGCGGAAAGACGGTGACAGACATATCGTTGACAATCAAAACAAACCTTAAGGGACAAGGGCTTTAATTGCTACACCGCCTCATAAGTTCAACTGTATCTAGGAATTCATCCGATTTCCGGATGATGGAAGAGAAGATTTAAATTTGTATGCTGGATGAATTCTGTCGACTGTCCAACCCTTTCCCACATTTGCCCCAAACAATGTTTGACAGCAACGTCAGGACTAGCAGGTTCCGACTCCATTTGTTCGTAGACGGCCATCGTATGGACGAATTAAAACGGCAGCGTCAACCCACCTGTCGGCGTACTGCTCGTGCGTGGCCATGGCGGCCATGATGGCTCCCACGATGCCGGCCAGCACTCCCGGCATGCCGTGCAGGTTGTGCACGCCGCACGTGTCGTGCACGCGGCACCGCTCGTCCAGCGCTGGCTGGAGGCACAGAACGGGAGATAGGGTGATACAGTGAGACGAGAGAGTTAGAAGGTCAAGCATCAACACGACTTCCGACACACACCTGGCGGGATACCTGAACCAGACTCGGTTGTCGTCACTCGGTATTCGGTAACATAGTACACGAATCATCTTTAGAGTTCACAGATTCCTTCAAAAGTTCGTACAGGGATTGATAGATAAGACTCCCATCAATGATCTTTTTGATGCATGCAAGTGAGCTCCTGAGAATGGGCCGTCGCCGTCCCCAGTCTCAAAGCAGCGACACACTTTACACCGACGCGGTCACAACACCTAAAAACGGTGTCGTTTTTACCGCCGCTCATCTGCAAAACAATCACGTCTCCCTCACACTCAGCTGAGCCGTACTACGCGTCAGCCCCGTACGGCGGTGATGGACCGTCCTGCTGATCGTCCCTCGGCGCCCAGTCATTGTACCCCGGCGGTGAGTCGTTAGTTTGCAGGCCGCGAGTCGTACGCAGCGCGCGCACCATCAGCCATGAATCAGACGCGATGTCCTCGGCGATATGCAGAGCAGCGTCCGCCTCTCCTGGTCGCCGGAGGACATCGCCTCTGGATCTGATGCATGTCAACAGTGGCGGCGGGCCGGCGAGCTCTCACCCCTCCCCGCCCCTTCCCCCCGCGCCCCAGTCAGTCCGAGCTCCTATTGGTGGACGAGCTGGGCCGGCGGGGGCTCGTCCGTCCCGCCCCCGACTCCGGCAGGGCAGTTGGTCGATCGGTCGGGAGCGGGCCTCCTCAGAATGTCTCCCCCCCCCCTCCACCGGCCGGCGAGGCGAGCAGGCACGTAAGCAATTAACCAGTAATCCTTATTTATCAACACGCTATTCAAGGTGCTACTTAGATAATGATATGTTATTGTGGTGTCGTAATGTCACGTGAGGTCGGGTCGCAGGACCAGTGCTGCCGCCTGGTGGTGACATGACCCGGGTGCGACCGGCTCGTGGAGCGGGAGTCG
The DNA here is from genome assembly GCF_019059575.1 of Amphibalanus amphitrite. Classification (NCBI taxonomy): domain Eukaryota; kingdom Metazoa; phylum Arthropoda; class Thecostraca; order Balanomorpha; family Balanidae; genus Amphibalanus; species Amphibalanus amphitrite. The sequence continues at coordinate 591,701 of NW_024881637.1, forward strand.
CCCGCTGACGCTCGAGCCGCGCGGAGCTGCAGTTACGTTTATTACTTTGTATCGTTGTTCATTGCTTATGTTAAATATAGGTACTGCGAGACAGTACAGTTATGTAATATCCTATTTCGTATAAACTGTTCGATGCATTGCTTTACTCTTTTTACAGCATCAAGAATGGATAAACATCTTAATCGACACGAATACGATGCAATCCATTTCATACCTACTTGAAAGTTTTTACTAATGGTATGTACACAAGGAACCTGCATTAGACGACATTGCCTAGATTTGTTGTTCACCTGCTAAGTGAATTCAAACGGCATCCAGGATTTCAAGACCTTTAAACGCACATACCTACGCTGGTCTCATTAGCCAGATTGTCGGAGTTTCCTGTATCTCTGTTCTTCATTTCATATGCCTATCGGTCGGCCATCGTCCTACACCTCCCACACTACGCGCACGCGAGTGACCACACGACAGCCCTGACCTGTCCATGTCCGGCGTGCCCATCGCTTCTCTTCCTCTGTAGTTCCAGTAGACTATCCCGTGTCGCGGGAGCCGGGAGTGGCCGCACGGCTTTATTCTGACGGCTGTCCGTGTCCACTATCCCTGTATCTAACTATAATCTATAGCTTTCAATATTTTCGCATCTCTCTCTCCCTCTCTCTCACTCTCTCCCTCTGCCCTCTCTCCCCTCCCCGCTCTCTCACCGTGATGATGCTGAAGCCGACGACGGAGAGGACACCGGCCACCGAGCCGATGATGACGGCTCCGAACGGCTGTACCATCATGTCGGCAGCCGTGCCCACCGCCACGCCGCCGGCCAGCGTGGCGTTCTGGATGTGCTCCTGGGAACGGGGGAGGACGGGGAGGGTTAGCTGCGTGGTAGGCATTCATCATCTAAGACAGTGAAAGGCCGACTTAGATCTATTGTAATTGAAAATCCCAGCGTGTCGTCTCGTACGTGAAAATTGGTTTATGTGTGGCTGTACATAAGCTTAGACGTGCTTACCATGAACGTTTCTCACCATGCGCTTGTCTTCACGCATTTGTTGAGACATTCTATTTCTCCAAAAGGACTAGTCAAGCCACATATAACACACAACCTTCCAATATATCCCCACAGCGCACGTACGACGCAGGGTATACATATTGGTGCGACGTACTCCGGACTGGCCGGCCGTGAGATTCAAGGTATGTGACCCTCTAGAGGCCGGTGCCTTCTGAAGCCGCCGTCCCCGCCGCCGGCCGGACCAACTGCGTCTCACACGTCCGATGTATATCGTCCCACTAGTGTATGGCTGTCGAGCGGTCACCGCGCCGCGCCGGCGGGGCACAGGGCGCCGTCCGCCGCGGCAGGACATTCGTTAGACGACTCAGACCGCCTGGCAATCAGCGGCCGCAGGTGACAGCCGCGCCCACCGAGCCTCGCGTGAGGCCGGGCCGCCGCGCCGCTCTACCGCGGTGTTGTGCTGCTCTACCGACCTTCTGCGCGGGTTTACCGCGCTGGGATGCTCCACCGCACAGGTATCGGTGACTGCCGAGCGGCGGGCACGGCAGTCGGTGCGGTTGTAGCCCCGGGCGGATCGGGTGATAGTGTTTCACCAGTTCAGTCCGGACTGGACCGGTAAAAGGGGCGGACCTGACTGTGTACGGGTGTAACTCATGTCGAATGGTAACAGCAGTTTCGGTTAGGGATGTGGCTCGCATTGCAAGGTGTTTCTCTGAGGCGAATTTATTTGGATTTAATGTTTCGCTTATGTACATATAGTAGCGGCTTCCTGAATCGCCGGTATGCCGTAGGACAGTGGGTATTATGGCCTCCAGAGCAAGCATTTAATCGCCAGCGTTTTCACTGACGGTTTTGTCCATAATTTACCACTAGAGAGGATGATGGGTTTACAAACAATCGGTAAACATTTTTTTTGGCGTTCACCTTCCCACCCTTCCCTTGCCACTCACCATGGAGAACTTGCTGCGTTTGTCGAGCAGTGCCGAGACGGCGAACGACACCACACAGCTGGCGCAGAGCGAGAGGTAGGTGTTGATGACGGCCCGACTCTGGACGTCACCTTGCGCCAGCGCCGAGTTAAAACTCGGCCAGAAACACCACAGGAAAATCGTGCCTGGGTGAGGGACAAAACAGACGGTCAAATACATGCGTTGAATATAATAAAACAAGGAGACGGACACGGCACCTTTTACCATTTTTTTTTTTATATATTCGCTGAAAGTAATCCACAAGTAACTTTAGTCCGGAGTCTCGCGTATCAGCAGACCCGCTCATATTACGTTAAAAGGGACCCTCCCACCTTCAAAAAAGTTAATGATTTGGCATGAAAGTGATGTCGCTCGGTTCAGAAAGAGCAAAAACGAATATCTACCAAATTTCATCGAAAAATATTCACCGGTTTTCAAGATATTAGACTTTTACTTTTGTTTACTTTTTGGGATCTCCGCTGTTCCTAGCGACTTTATTTGAAAGTGCGGCATTTGTTGCGCGCAAAGCAGCATATATCACCGCGTGCTACAAAACGTTTTAGTCAAACATTTAACGGACGTTCGAAAGCCTGATGACGTCATCAGATTCCCGTAATGGTTAAGAGATAGGGACCACGCTGGTCCCACCCTGCAAGTAAAGGGAAGAAATTTCTTGAACACCATAAAGCTGCGGGGGTTGCGACTAGGATAAATGGTGGTTTCTGAGCCTGGCCGCAAACTTGGCTATCTCAACTCAAAACTAATGTTAAGGTGGGAGGGTCCCTTTAACGTTATGGGTAAACGTTATGGGCATTGCGGCACAGTATACCTGCAGGCGCTTTTACACTGCCATCTATGGGCGAAAGGTGAAAATAATGAGCATTGCGGCACAGTATCCCTGCTGTCTTCGTTATGATGAACCTTTGCTTCTTCTCGCCTTCGCTACAGCTGACTCAGTTGTTTCTACCGGGTGGCCCAGAAAAAACGTTCCCAACTTTAAATCAATATTTCTCAGAAAGTGATAAAGATACAACATTGAAACTTCCAATAGTCAATGCGGCACACATTTTCAGTAAATGGTGTGATTTTCATGGTGTTCGGTAAATTACTTTTTAAACGATTCGTGTTTCAAGCATGCCATGTAAAAATTACTTTTTTGCTCCGATGTTTACTCAAAAATGTGAGTGAACAGGTCACTTTCACCCCTCGGCACCACGGCCTAGAGCCATGGCTGCTACTGGCAGCTAGTCTCATTGATGGTTCGGGTCTCAGGATGACACATTCCATCAGGCAACCACGATGGCTCTGTGCCAGTGGCATCGGAAGAAGTTTCCAGTTTTCTAACCATCTTGTGGCTCAAATGCTTTCCTGGCTGACATTCCTGGGAAAAGGTAGCTTTTCAACCAGTTTTCTTTTTTGTCATCTGCTGGCAATATCGTTTTTCATAAAATGTTATGTGGTCTTCTGGCACAGGAACTAGTCTGTTTTAGTTTGTTTTCCTTATCCGGTCGATTTACTGTTTGATCTACTGAAAGGAGGGTAATCAGCAGTAATCCATGCACCGTGCCACGAATCATGATTTGGTGTTAAAACGAATGGCATCCATGAGCACCATTTTGGCTCAGTATTTGAATATTTGGCACATAAGTGAGACACAAATATTTAAAATAAGAACATACGTGTTGGTTTCATTCACATGCTCTATTTTTCTATTCTTTTTTAGGTATAACATGCCCGTCTAACCCAATCATCACTATCGTTTGATATCGGCAAAAAAAGCAAAAACGTCTTGCTTAATTCAACTCAAGATTGCCACCTTGAAAATGATGGTATAGTGTTATAATTTAGCATACCAATGCGCAAAGAAATGACGCAAACTTGCTGAAAATTTTGTCTCGTTATTTGCACTCGAATTTGATATATAGGCCTCCAAAGTTCGGAACGTTTTTTCTGGGCCACCCGGTATTAGCCGTTTTACACTTTATGTAAACTAATGAGCGAATGAATGGATAAAGGTTTACTGCGCTGATGACGCAATCAATAAAAAGTTTTCTTGCTAATAGTAAACGTCTGGTTGATTTCTTTAGCTCCTTACCGATCATCGAGAACAGGTCGGAGACGATGTTTGAGGCTGCTAAGTCTCCCTATCGATAATCGATACCAGTTTGGCTATCAGGGCTCCTTACCGATCATGGAGAACAGATCTGAGACGGTGTTTGAGGCGGCGTTCTCGCTGTCCCGGTCCTTCCTAAACATGGCGAAACTGACGGCCAGACCGAAATACGCGCCGAACGCGTGCACAAATATCGAGTCGCCCATATCGGACACCTGTAACAGGAGAAAGCGAGGTTATTGACGTACGTTGTCCAATAACTCAAGGGCTGGTCCAGGAAAACCATGATATACTGACCCGATAAAAATCCTCATTCCCGCCAATAAGTGATGATGGTTACAATTAATTAGGTATACCTAATAAAGTACCAAATCCCATATTTTACTGCATGAATTTACTAAGGAACTCTTGGGTTGCACTTACCTGCAGGTATCGCCGACCAATGACTTCATTGAAGGCAAATATGGGAACCTGAAAAAGAATAGACCGAACATAACAAAGGAACGAGAGCACACAAGACGCAACACATGAACCTTTATTGAATGTCATTACGAAGTCGCAGTTGGCACCTACAAAAGCCGCTGACATTGATTGAACTCCATGTCACGGTTCCCGTCTGTCTACGCAAAAACACTGTTTTTACGCTGTTTTTGTCTTCACTATCGCTTGACAGGACTAAATCCGTCATTTATAATGAACCACTCGTATTGCCTCGACAATGAGGGAGCGGACAAAGTATTTTGCTGCCGGACAAACTGAATCTGCGGACCAAACACCCTCTCTGGACGAGAGAGTTCTGCTGTGTTTTGACGGGCGCTCAGACGACCGGCCTGTCGGTCACATCTGAAGGGCGCAGGGCGGGATAATCCACCCGACTGGTGTATAATGGACCCGTATCCGTCTATCGCGCATACCGAAAACGCATACATTTATCCAGGGCCACGTGTACGCTGGAGTGTGTCTGGAACTCGAGGCAGTGGAACGTTTGGGTCAGCCGAATTCAGCAGCGGGATTCGGCCGAAATATTAGACAGGGTGAAATAATCCCAGTTGCGGCATCACTCAAAGGTGCTGTTCAATTGTTCATAAGGGTTTCGTTTTTATCTGTAGGTGTATGTTTCAGGCGCTTTTGCATATCATTTTTAAGGGATTTATAGCGAAAGAGTTAAAATATTTAAGCTTACTTATTATCTTCCGTCCGTACATCCGTCTGTCCGTCCGTTCGTTTGTGCGTCTGTCCATCCGTCCGTCTGTTCGTCTGACCGTCTGTCTACCCGTAAGCCCGTCTGTCTGTCCGTCCGTCCGTCCGTTTACTGACCTCGATCATAGCCATCACCAGTAGCTGCGTGGGCGACGTCTTTCCGAGCACGACTCCGAATGAGATCAGGATACACGCGGCAGTGAAGTCGGCTCCCAGCAGACTGGCGGAGAAAAACCGCGCATAAACTTCATGGGGGCATTATAAGCACTACATGATTTAGAATATCTGATCAGCATGTTTTGCTTGCGCTAATTGCTAAAATAAGAAGAATGTTGTAGGAGAGGCCAGATAATGTATGTATAATATCATTAGACTGGGTACGTTAAAAACACACCACAATGTGAATGTATTTCGCATCTCCCAGACATAACAAAGCCTTCAAAGCAATGCTATTTGCTAGACCCCTGGCTTAGATATCCCAATCGGCTATAAGGAATGAGTGATTACCTCATTATCCTCATACCAGAAGCTAGCCACCGTAACGTTGGGTTTGCACGTCTGGACTATGTAGTATTTTAGCTACGGATTAGTTCGAAAGTGCCGTCTAAGCCGAAGGCATCAAAGACCGTCTTTCTCTTCGCCCGCAGGGAGTTATAAGGTGGGGAGCCTTATGCGATCTTCGGTAAAACCATTCAATTTTTTGTACGTAAAAATGAATGGCAAATTGAAGTGGTGCAATTGAAAACGCAGACCTCTGTTACAATGGTTCCCACATATAATTCCTCCCTGATTAGTGATTTTCTACAGCCATCTCCGATAAGAGGGAGCTATCCAGATTGTTCCATTAGGTCGCCGTGAAAAAGAACATCGTGACTATATCACTATATCGACTGATGGCTGATTAATTAGCTAAATACCGCGGAAAGTGCTGCAATCTGCATCTGTCTAAACGGTGTACGATTTTCGGCGTGGACAACCATGACTGTGTGAGTGGCTGATGCAATGCGACGGCCTTGCCACATTCGAGCCTCTGTGAAATAAACATGAATGGTGTATGTATATCTACAATATACATCCACATTCCAAAGCATCAGCCGACTAAATCGTGTCTTGTCACCTTGCATTGCTCTGGCATTAATGAGTCATGCATCCAATAAAAGCGACGTGCATGGGACGGTTCATCGCGTATTTCTCCCGTTGAAAAGAGAAAAATAAAAGTTGCCAATCTCGAAAGGCTGGCTTAACTAATTCCCAAATAGCAACACTTCAATGAATCTCGTGGTTTGGTTCATGTGATTTTGATGCTTTGATTCCTAGTGATTTTGAAGCTATTCACCGCAAAAAGAATGATTGTACGGGTTCTATTTTGAGATCAATACGTGTGAGTGAGTCACCAAAAGAGTTAGGTCCATTCCGTTTTTTTTTTTCGGAAATGTCAGCTGACCTCCCACACCTGGAATATCACACCCTGCCATGTGATTCTGAGACGCCCCGGCGCCCGTCGGACCCACCTCTCGACGTCGATCTGGATCCTGCCGTCGTGTAGGTGGAAGAACCCGTTGACGATCAGGGCCCACTGCAGCACCAGCGCGGCCAGCAGGAAGTTGAGGCTGACGGCGCTGAGGCCGTAACGCTTCAGGAACGTCATCAGGAAGCCGAAGCCGATGAATATCATCACGTGCACGTCCTGGAACACTGAACGGAGGACAACGGTTCAGCGCCATCGGAATCAATAAGGCGGAAGCTTTGAGTATTCTGCCAATAATGTGACATAAATTGTTACAAACATATCTAAACCATGATTAAAAAACTATATATTCCTTACACACATCACGGAGTTATAGCGTAAACATCTAGGAAAATCTCACAATGGCATCAGTCTAGCCATCCTCCTAGGCGCTACATCGAGACTAGAATGCCCATCAACATAATGGCAGTCACAACAAGAAGGCATACATTCACGACATGCTGGATGATCTCAACGACCTTGCTTCGAAGATGAATTATTCGGTAGTGTCTTGCGCTATACTTAATCTATATGCATAAAAGGGGTACAAACACGTTACATGCACACATACAACATGCATGCATGCATGCATACATACATACGCATTTACGTTGCTACATGGATAGCTTCCTGCACATAAATAAGGAGCAAATACTGCAAAGGTGACAAGCCAATCATGTAAGGGTCACGTCCCTTCTCACAAATTCGTTGTGTAACACAGAGTGCGTCAGGAGCGATAAGCTATGCACAAAGGTCCACTCATGTAGGCAATCGTAGTAGTGCGGGGTAGTATCTAACTCTTATGCTCCACGATGATTCGTACATTATTGCGGGATTATCACTGCCGATTCACCCATCGCCACCTGTTATTTACCGACCGAGAAGCCGAGGCAATACGGCACAAACGGGCGTTAACTCAGCCACCAAACGAGTCGAATTGAAGACGGTCGAGCAACTGAATTAACGGAAAAAGAAGTCACTGGGAAATAAGCGTTGAAGGAACGGAAACAATTGGAACGTGAAAAAATGACGGGAGCGAGAATAAACGTTTAAATCTCCTAACAGGATACGTGCCGACGCAGGTCTACGCCCCACTCTCTTCCACGACCTCCCGTCCTCTCTCCTCCTACCCAAACCCTCCCTCCGTCTCGTCTCACTCACTGCTGTACATGCGGAGCAGCTTTCCGGGCGGCGTGTCCTGCGGCGCGTCGTCCGGCTTTGTCACAGAGTACTCGGCGAACACGCCGAACAGGATGACGAACACTACCTGGAGGGCCACCAGCACCAGCGGATGCAGCGTGCCCAGAGCCATCGCGGCGGATGGAGAGGGGCGGAAGGTGGGGAAAGCACGAGGATGGTTAGACGGTAAGCGGTGGATGGTAAGCAGATAGACGGTGGATGGTCAGATGGCGCACGGTGGACAGTGAACGCTTAGACGGTTAGAGGGTGGACGACGGACTTGGAACGACAGTAGATGATAGACGGCCAGACGGTTAGACGGTGGAAGGTAGACGATGGACGATAGACCGCAGGACGGTGGGCTACGCTCTAGTCAGACGACTGACAGCGAACTGAATACACGGCGGCGCTACAGCGAGCAGCGGACGGCGGGGCTCCTCTCGGCACGCCCGCTCGGGGTCGAATGGCTGTCGGAGCCGGAGACGGCGGCGGCTGGGTCGGCGCGGAGCGGATCGGGGACGGATCATTGGACGGATCACGGTCGGTATATACGGGCCGAATGGTGCCCTGCGGCGGCGGGTCACCAGCCAGCACAGTCTCTCGGGTCGCCAGGTCCGCTGCTGATGTCCTCACGACATAGGGGATGATGGGTGTCTTCCAGCCGTTCACGGCAGCTCCAGAGAGGACTGAGATTTGTTGTTGACGTTCACACATATGTGAACGAAGAACGGTGTGGCTGTCTATTTGATTATCCCACAGGCCACTGGGAATAAATCAAATGAAGGTTAGCGTCGGTCTGTGCTCCGCAGCTCTGCCACATGTGGCTTAGAAGGTGTATACTTCCTAGATCAAGTCATAGGATGCCCAACGAACAGCGGCAGACAGAGCAACCCACCCATTCTTAGGTAAGGTCAATAGATACGCTACTACAGTTATTCCAATTTCGACCTTTTATAGATAACAATATAAGGTCATTTACTACATGATTGAGGAGAGCAGTTCGCAGCTCTTTTTGGGTTTAACCCTTTTGTGTTGTGAAATAAGATTTGACCTCGAGTCAACGTTTGTTTCTCAACGCAACGAACACCAGCGTATAAAGTTTGCTTTCATGAACGATTTCCCGTGATAACTTCTGGACATCTTAATTGAACATACTTGATCGTATCCTGTCGTCGTGTTTCCAAAGGCATGTCACGTGACAGCTCACCCGACAAAGACACATTTGACAGTCAGACAGTTCAACAGGCAGTTCACCTGGCAATGACAATGTAGGTTGGACAGAAACCGGACAGCTGTGCCAGCAGGTTGAACTGACAGACACCTGAGGGCCCGCCCGACAGCGACACCTAGCACTCATGTAGCTCACCTAACACCTAGGCGTAGCAGTCAGGAAGCCCACCTGAGAACAGCAGCTGACAGCTCACACAGCTCACCTGAGGTCGGCAGCTGACGGTCTCAGAGCTCACCTGACAGCGGTAGCTAGCTCACCTGAGAGTGGCAGCTGACAGCTCACACATCTCACCTGATGTCGGCAGCTGGCCCCGCTGATTGCCGGCCGTCCTCTGCCCCGGCTCCTCGGGCCGGTGTAGCGCCCAGCTGGCCAGTGTGTCTCGGTAGCGCGGCCGCCACCGCTCGTCCAGCGGAGGGTAGTGCACGAGCAGCGTGAACAGGACCAGTAGCACCGTCTGAACAGCCAGCAGCAGCAGCGGCAGATGAGGACGCTCCGAGAGGGGCCACCGCAGCGGCGCAGCGCAGCACAGCGGCATGGCAGCGGTGGAGGAGCCCCGAGGGGCGGATGGGAGGACGGCAGACGGTACGGCTACGGGAACATCTGGCGGAAAGGACGGACGGTGATGGGCCAGCGGAGAGGGCAGCTGTCGAAACGGTGGGTGAAGATCTGGAGGGTTACAAGAGAACTGACAGAAGAGAGGACGAGTTGGTGGACAGAGGGATGGGGTGGTAGCGCCGACTGGACAGCCGACTGAACTCAGTCGGACTGGTGCCACTGCGCCGTCGCACGGCATACTGCAACGATCAGCTCCGTGCCAGTGAGGCACTCTGCCCCGAACAATGGCAGTTGAGACCCCCGGGGAAGGGTCTGCCCAGAATACACCCTCGGGTGACCTGAGATCGACCCGGTGACTTGTAGGTGACCCGGACATAGAATGCACTATGCGGTACTAAACAGAGGTCGCACAAGTCAAAGCGATAATGTCGAGCTACAATGTGAACCCTGATGGCAGATTGGCTGGTGTGCTGATCACATGGACAGATAGTACATAGGTTCATTGTCCTTGCACACAACAGCAGACACGGCTGGAAGTGGCACAACCGAAACGAACCATATGCCTTTCTAAACTCGTACAATTCAAGAACAGTGACAAGTGTAATACATGTATTTGTTACCAAATATTGGTAGTTGAGCGGGTTAGATCACAGGTTCACAGGTTCTTGAGGAGTCTCGACTAGAGTAGTTCCACAATCCACACGTCCCAGAGTTATCGCTGCCGTTAGCTGTACCCATCAGTGACTTATGGTACGACGCAGTCTCCTGAACTCACAGTCAACATAGGCCTGAGCACAGATAACAGTAGTAGTTACTACTGTTATCTGTGGCCTGAGGTCTTCGGTCTCCAATGGCCATGCCGAGACCGGCTGCCCTTAGTTCTCGATAGTCCACCAGAGAACGATGGTCATTAGTTCTCAGTCCTAAAAAAGACCGTCGTCGGTCCTCTGCCTTCGATGGTCCCGTCAGAGACCTGCGGTCTGTCCTCGATGGCCCTTCAGAGACATCTGGTCCTCAGTCCTTAGTGGTGCTCTGGAGACCGATATGGTCCTCACTCCTCAGTCCTCTACCACGGTGGCCTGCACGCCTCGCTCGGTCAGCTGGTCCACCAGCCGGCGGTACCCGGCCGCCACCATGTGGTCCACGTAACCCAGGTGGATCTCGGCCTGGCGCAGTTCCGGCAGCCGCTCACAGATGTCTCTGATGTTCCGCTCGGCGCACAGCCGCACCACCAGGCGGCGCACGCGGCGCAGCGGCGCGCCGGCCGGGCCCGCCTTGGCAGAGGTGAGGTCGAGCGTCTCCAACTGCGGGCAGGCCTCGGAGAGGAGGTCGCCGAAGAGCCAGCAGTGCCGGCGCATAGTGAGGTGTCGGAGCCGCGGCAGGGGGTCGCTGAACACCGGCTCCGGCGGGCAGCAGTCCTCGGTCAGCCACAGCACGGTCAGCTCCTCCAGGTGGGGGAACCAGCCGCGGGCGCCGGCCGGGCCGCCCCGCACCAGCTGGTAGTAGTCGGGCCGCAGGGTGAGCCGCCGCAGCGCCGGGCAGCAGGCGTTCACTGCCGAGACGTCAATGCGCCGCCGGCCTCCCCAGGCAGTGTGCAGCTCGAGTTCCGCGAGCTGCGGCAGCTCGGCGCCGGCGGGCAGCGCGCCGCCGTCACTGTCCACGTTCTGCAGCCTCAGCCGGCGCAGCTCCGGGTGTCCGAACAGACCGGCCAGCGGCGCCGAGCAGCGCACCAGACTCAGCGCGCGCAGCTGCGGCAGCCGCGCCTGCAGGGAGGCGCCCAGCTGGTAGCCGCTCACCTCCAGCTCCTCCAGCCGCGGGCAGCAGGGCGCGCCGGCCGCCTCTACGGGCGCCAGCAGCAGCGGCCGCCGGGACGGCGAGCACTTGTACCAGGTGGCCACCCGCAGACGGCGCAGCGCCGGCGTACAGTCGGTAACCACGCGCAGGTCGACAGTGACGTTAGTCTCCAGATCGACACAGGTCAGAGTCTGTGACCGCAGCTGCTCCAGACTGAACCGGGTCGGCGTGCGGCCGTATAAGTGTGTCAGCGATGGACAGGCCTCCATCAGCGTCCTGCAGTCGTCCAGGGGCGGCCGGCCGGCTATCACACGCAGTCCGGTCGCTGGCTCCGAGAAGAACTCAGCCAGAAACACATCCACCATCCGGTGGCTGACGGCCGACCGAATGTGCACCTCCCTCAGCTGGGCGGGCCGGCTGCGCAGCGCGCGCGCCAGGCGGCGGACCGTCTCTGCCGAGTCGTTGGGTCGGAGCCAGCCGATTCGGGTGTGGCGGGTCACCACGGCCTCTGCCAGGAGGGCGAGGTCCTCCGCCTCCTCTGGGTCACCGCTGTCCAGGGGAGGCAGGTCCGCCCAGAGGGTGTCGGCGGCCAGTCGGGCCAGCGGCGGCGGCAGGTCACCCAGCCCCCAGTGCGGACCGGGCTCCAGGGGCCGCCGGCGGCACCTGTCACACACCGCCTGCAGACACAGGGCCTGGAGCGTGGGCAGCGGCCGGAGACGGGTCTGGAGTGGAGGCGGGGTCTGCAGGCGCAGCAGGGCGGCCGGCAGAGACGTCAGGTCCGCGGAGTCGGCCAGCATCGGCGACGGACGGTCCACGAGCAGGTTCTCCAGAGCGGACATCGGCGGAGAGGACCGTGACGGCAAGGCCGCGCTTCAAACCACGCCTGTCACGACAGGGCCGCGGTCAGGGCCATTGCCGCGCCGACTGGTCAGTCACGCCCGGGCCGAAACTCACAATCAGCCGCGCCCGGACAGTGCTTTACACTCAATCAGCGGCGCTCCAACTGAACCCTCGTGGCTCGCAGGCACTGCATCAGCCGCGCTAGGACCACAGCATGGCAGGCACTGAGTTAGCCGCGCCGCCGGTCCTCAGCGCCACGCCAGCGGCCGGGCCGCCACACCTAGACCGGCCCTCACTCAAAAACCAGGCCGCCACCGACAGCAGTCAACACTCAATACATTTCACCAGACCAGACGCTGCGTCACACTCACTGTCCCTCCGTCAGTCCACCGCCACTGAATTCCCTCACAGATGCACACGCAGCGGCACGCACGCTGTGACCGACGTGCTCACGGTGGGAGAGATAGAGCAGCCGCCGCCGGCCGCCGCCCGGGCGGGGGCGGGGGCGGGGGCGGCGGGGAGAGCGGCAGTGGGCCGACCTGACCTTGAGCCGCCCGCGACGGCGCAGCTCGAGTGCGGCCCGGGCGTCAGTCGGCGGCCGGCCGGCCGGACGGGAGCGGAGAGTTCACTATCGTGACGGTATGTGGCCGATGAGGGCAGCGTGAGGACTATCTGAGGGTACAGGAGGGAACAGGTCACATGAACTGCTACTGGGAGTGCGGAGGGAGAAGGGAGGAACAGAGTAACGGGACAACCATAGAACCCAAACTGTTGATTGTAGATCAGCACTCATACGAATAAATCACGGGCACGAAATGCCGTTAACATCAAAGCATTCGCAAAACTAGGAGGGAAGTTCATAATCGACACGCAACAGGCTTCGATTAGGACGCTCGCCTCGCGTGCACTTCAGCGATAGACGACCCTAGGACGATGGAACTTGATCGATGTTATATAAAAGCAGACATGGCAGTGCACATGTCCTTAGTAAGACGGAAATCGGTGAGTTCGTGCAGAGGAAATCGTATCAGCGTTGAAGTTCGCTTCATTGCGACCATGAATCACCATCATAAGGCTGCATAGTGATCACCACCAGACCACGATAAATGGTGATGATGATGAGTTGGGTTTTTGGGCCCACGGAGTCCGGAGGTCATCAGCGCCCACCTGACCCTGATCGAACGCCCGGTTAGGCGCGGCACGAGAAATAAACAAACAAATGGCACCTCACATCCACCAGAGCAGTGGAAAGGAGGTGCTAGGCTCCAGAGCAGCAGCATGAAGTGACAGACTGATGGCACGGCACGGACTCTAATTTCCACTCAATGTGTACTACACCATTTTCGAACCAAGTTAAGACAAATGAAGCCCAATTTAAAACTGTTGATTTCTTAATTAAAACAATCGAAAAGTGGGTTAAAACACGTGACATTCAGCTTAAAACAACTGACACGCGAAATCACATGTTGGTCGTTTTAAGCTGAATGTCACGTGTTTTAACACACTCTTCGATTGTTTTAATTAAAAAATCAACAGTTTTAAATTGGGCTTCATTTGTCTTAACTTGGTTCGAAAATGGTGTAGATACATGGTACAAAAGAACGGGTTAATTCATGACGCAGCCGAATACTTTTATTCGTGATATATTCGAAACCGGTGACTTTAATACAGAATATGTTTGCTAAAAACAACATTTTTCACCAACCTCAACCAGAGTTTGATTCTAATTGGCAATGGAGATCAATCATTTCACCCACTGGAGCGCTAAAATTGCTTGCAGTGTAGTCATTTACCATCAACGGCACCGAGTTTTCAAGAAATTGAAGTCACCTCAACAATTGCCGATGAACATCCGATACACACTTGAACGTGGAAGCTGCATGACCCAGCCCGAAAAGTAGCCAATATCTCAATGCAGACACGTGGAGCAAGAGACTGCACGTGCGAATTGTACTTTAACACCATGAACGGGTTGCTACGACCGGTCAGTTCTCTAAGTTGAGAAAGGTGAGCATGGCTTCAATTTAAACATAAATATCGACACTCTCCCTGTCCATAGCCTCCAAAACACTGCACTACAATACAACACCAACACACAGACCACAGGATGATATTCAAAACAGAGCAAATGCACAAAGCCACATAATAGCGCGCTGAGCCGTCGCGGACGACCCACCACGACAGACACATCACAGGCAGCACTGGCACCCCCCCCCCCCCCTCCCCCAGGCACCGGGAGGCGGTCACTCGTCCGACGGTCGCCAGCTCGGTTTTCTCGTCAGAGGACGGGAGGCGCTCGTCTGAGGCCGAGCTGTGCTGATCGATTTCCGCGCGGTGCGCCTCCCACCGGCGGGGGAGGCCGCGGGAGGCGCCTGCTTCCCCTCCGGCGCAGAGCTCGGTTGGGAGTCTGGGGAGGCCGGACTGCGGCCCACGGCGGCTGAGGGTCCGTTCGTGCTCACGGCCGGCAGAGATTTCACAGCACGGCCCACCATTACTGTTCCATTTTTCGCTGGCTGGCACTGCACAGTCATTTTGACCACGTTTGGGGCCGGTTTGCCTCCCGCCGGGACTGACTTGTCTCCGGCTGTCAGGACCCACCTCTGTGCCGGCCCGGAGCCGGCGGTCGGGGAGACCGCGGTCCCCTGACTGCCGTCCCCGGGCGTGCCGTTCAGTTTGAGGGTGAAGGTGCGCTGTCCGGACGCGCCGGTGGGGCTGGTGACGGTCAGCACGGCCCGCTGGGGCGCAGAGGAGTCCGCGTCGCCCTCAGGACGGCAGTACATCACCTTAGCGGCGACCGGAGCGGCGGCGCCGCCGGCCGCGGCCGCTCCGCCCGTCACGCGCACCTTACAGCCGTGTCCACTGGGCTGGCGCGCCCGGCCCGGCTGGTCGCTGGTCGTCTGGGGCGCCCGGTTGACCACCACCACCTTCTGAATGTCCTTGGTGCCGGCCGGCGCCCGCTGCAGAGGCGGCGGCGGACCGGTCAGAGGCGGCGGCCGCGCCGTCCGCGCCGTGAGGCGCGGGGGACCTCGGGTGAGAGCCGGAGGCGACGACTGCAACACCGGAGACGGAGAGCTCGACTTGACGGACGCGTCATCAGAATCTGCCGGAGGGGGTGATACATGGCTGTCGGTGATTGTAACTGCAGTCGACTCGAATAAACAGTAACACCAATTAAAACCCTCGGAACCTCATCAAGAAAAGGATATGCAATTAATTAAATGAAGTCAATGAATTTCCATGAATTTCCTATGGCTTTCGCAGTCAGATTTTGAGCACAAGGAGCGAGCAAAGTCAATCAACAAATTGTACCATCACAAACATAAAGCGGCAAAGACCACCATGAAACACCACTCTCCGTTCAGCTAGCCCGGCCGGTCGACCCGTTCGTCATATCCATCCTCAGGACTTCCAAATCTTTCTCCTCCACGCTGTAACCCTCGGTCTGGGCTGGACAGGCAGCTTTATCTCAAACGGGCTGCTCCCGTGGAGCGGCACCGCTGCTTCCAGGGGAGCCAGGAGCACACCCGTAGCCGGGTGCAGTGAAAGCTTGGGGGGGGGGGGGGGCTGGTCGGTGCGTCCTTTTGCACGGTTTCAGCCCCGGTGACTCACTAGGGTGCCTGCCCAGACCAATGTCTCCCCTTAATTCCTATCAACCTTCCGGCTCTGAAATGGTACTGTCAGACCGAAAGGGCCTAACCCAACAAAACAAACCGAACAAAACCGGCCGGTGCTCCACCCACCTTCCAGCAGCACCTCCTCCTGTCCGTCGGACCAGGACATCGGGGAGGACGGATCCAGTTCCGGCGAGTCATCGCTGCTGCAGCTCAGCACATCGTCGTCAGACACTTCCTGCACCTCCTCCTCGGCGGCGGCGGCGGCCAGGAGGACGTCACTCTCCTCCTCACTGGCTACGACCACAATCTCCTCCACGTCAGGGTCCGGGACGGGCGCGGAGGGGAGGCGCGAGGGGCGCACGGAGAACCGAACCGGGGGGCCGGGGGGCGGGCCATGGGGGTCGGAGGGACGAGGGGCGCCGAAGGAGGTCGTACCTGTTCAATTCACAAAGATCAATATCTCTTGAGCGTGCATTTATTTAAGCCCCACCACAAACTGAAAGGTAAATGAAGACAGTATGAGTAAGGCATAGCACGGGATGCATAGCGCGGGATGCACATGCACATGCCAAACACATGCGGAAACCAGAGACACATGCGCATGCTCAAGACCGTGCACATTTACGTATACATATACAGCACATCAGGAATGTAAACAATTAAACTAACAATCATCCCCTTATCTTTTTTGTTCAATACGCGAGTCACAACAAAACAGGTCTTCAACGACACCTCCTTCAACAACGATACCGTAGTCATCCTCATAGTGACACCTAACCCGATTCACAGAATACCCGTCTTCAGCACGTCTAACAGAGCATTGGAAGATGCCGTCCTCTTGGTCAGACTGTCTGCCAGCTGCTGAGAACTGTCGACCCAGCAGACCCTGGTCACCTCGCCAACTTCCAGCATCTGCCTAATCCTGGCTATGTCAATCCGAAGTCTCTTGTCCTGCACCGCCTTGGTTGAGTACAGTGCCCTGTACAGCCCTCTGCTGTCTATGTAGCACATCACACTCATGTCTCCTGACCCGTCATACAGTGCCTCAGAAATCAGCGCAGCCAAAAGGACAGCTGCATCAGCACCATCTTGAAGTGCCATGCACTCTGCAGCCAACGTACTTCTCACAATGCGCTTGATCTTTGCTGAAGACCAGGCAAGTGGCGCGCATCTTCCCCTTTTGTCTCTAAGGAACACAACGTATCCTCCCTGCGAGGACCCATCTGGAAGATTGCCGTAACTCGCATCGCTGTACACTACCACCGAGCTCTGTGACAAGTCCAGATGAGGATATTTCAGACTAACCCGCGCCGACTGAGCCTTTCGAACTACCTTAGCAGCCCTTTGTAGATCAGCTACCTTTGGATCCCTAATGGAACAAGAGAGATCACAAACATCAAATGAAAGATCTGGTCTTGTCTGCGTGGCCAGCCAATTGATTTGTCCTGTCACGCCACGGAGGCGGGTAAGCTCTGCAGGAGAGAGCTCACTGTCTTTCTGCATTCGCCTCTCTGGTGAGAGATTTGGCTCTTGCAGCTCCTCAGCCTGCGGCATCTGGTGAACCTTGATCACCTTATCAGACTGCTGGTGAATGTGCAGCCCAAGGTACTTGAAGATTTCAGATTCCTCAGAACCCAGGAGGAAGACCTGCCGCAGCTTCTCGATCACCTCCTTCTCGAACCTTGAGGAACCACACCACAGGAAATCGTCCACATGACAGGTGATGATGCCCTCAAGGCCGTCCTCAGCTCTCCAGTAGAAAAGCGCCGCATCAAGTTTGCTGGCCACCATTCCCAGTGCGAGGAGCTCCCGTCTGACACGCAGGTACCAGTACCTGCTGGCATCATTCAGGCCATACACGCACGTCTTCATTTTCCACACATGTGACCCTGCGTTAGCCTCAGAAGGCGGGCGCAAGAACACCTCGCGTTCGAGAGGAGAACCCTGAAGGAACGCTGCCTTCACGTCGATACTATGACAGCTCCAACTCTGTGAGGCTGCAATGGCGAGCACCACCCTTAGTGACTCCTTCCCGCACGTTGGCGAGTCAGTCTGGACTCCAGATGTGTCCTCCTCAAAACCTCTGGCAACAAGTCGAGCCTTGATGCGTGAGCTACCATCAGGATTACCTTTTTCAGTTATCACCCAGCGGCAGCTGATACAGTGTTGTCCTTCATCGGGAACAGCGGAATACACCTCATTCTTTTCCCAGTTTTCTAACTCACACAATTTAGCCGCCATGATGTCATCCGAGGTGCACACCAGTACGTCTTGATTCAAAGGCTTCCAGTCATCAACATCCCGCCAGTCTACACATTTGCCAACTTCATCACCATCGTCAAGAACATTCAAAAAGGATTTGTACTTCCCTTTGGCTTTCCCAGCACGACTCAGGACTGTGGCACTCTTCCAATCAGAGGAATCACGAAGAACATAGGTAATGCGCGACTTAGCGCGAGGTATCGAGGGTTTGTCACGAACGACGACGCCACCACCGACCACGACACTGGAATCTCCGGTGGCATGAGCTGGCGAACTGGGTTCCGGACCAGAGCCACCATCACTGTCCATGGCATTGGACTCTCTGGTAGCCTGAGCTAGCGATCCGGGTTCCGAACCAGAGCCGCCTTCGACATCTTGCAGACCGCCAGTGGGTGATACCGTCACCAACTGGCGTTGTCTTGCGTCCCCAGACACCGTACACGAAGTAGACCTGGAGTTCTGCTCATCATCATCGGAGTCTTCAGCAGACTCCGGGATCGGAGCACTACTGATCTTCTCCAACTTCTGGGTCCCTGGAGCCGGATCCGAAGTTGACATCCGGCCTCGCTTTGTCAGTTCCCGCGGCTCACTTGTGTCGCGCACGACAGCGCTTGTGTGACACCTGTAGTACACGCCGCCATGTTTCACCAGGATCTGCTTGTTTTCCTGTCCAATGACGACACCTGGACCTCGCCACTTGTCATCTTGGTGACGTCGGTACAGGACGACATCACCCGAGCAAAACCTCTCACCACTGGGACGGACCTGGTGAAGAAGTGCTCTCTGCAACTTCTCGCTCGACTCGTTCTGAATGAACGTCTGCCTGGCAGAATGCATGGCGTTCAGGTGTGTCCTCACCAAATCACTTCCGGAAGGAGGTCCCAGAGCCGGAGGTTTGTCATGGAGACACGCCGGGTTGTTCGGATTTCGCCCAAACACAAGCTGATTAGGACTGAATCCCAGGTGAGTCTCAAGAGAGTTCTTGGCTGACACAGCCCAAGCCAGAGCAACCTCGAGAGAGCATGGAGTGTCATCCATCACCTTCTTCACTGTGCTGGCGATGATACCGTTGTACTTCTCATTGATCCCATTCGACCAAGGGGATTCTGCAGCAGTAGTCCGCACGCGTATGTTGAACGCCTCGGCCATCTCTCGGAACTCTTCATTGTTGAACTCACCTCCATTATCAGACAAGAACTGACCGGGTGCCCCGAACCTAGCTATCCACTCAGTCATGATTGCACGCAGGATCGTTTGCTTGTCTTTGTTTTTCACTACCACGCACGCACTGTACCTCGTGGCCAGATCTATCATGTGGCAAAACCATACTCCAGGTCCCCACTGCTTTAGATCCAGCGCAACGACATCATTGAAGTCGCGAGCCATCCCAAAACCAACCACTGGTCGGGGCAGACATCTCCTATACCTCTTACATACATCACAGGTTTCCTCCACTGAGACAAGCATGCGAAAGAAATCCTTGTCCTGGACGCCAGCATCAAGACACAGGGACTGCAGTTTCACACTCCTAGGATGACCGAACTGACGATGCAACTTCCTAGCTATTTGCATGCGCTCCTTCTCGTTGGCACCCTCAAACTTTGAACAAAAAAGTACCTGCTCTATGTCCTGCCTGGCACTCACACTACCGACATGAAACTTCGCCACAGGTACTATGTAGTGGCCATTTGAGGTCACAGATAGCTTGACCTCAGTGTCAAACAGTACCGCCGTGTCTCGGGAAAAATCTAGCAGCGCATCACACTTCTTCAGCGACTCCTTGCTGAGGAGTAAAGGTATCTCATAGGGAACCACATCAGCAGCCACGCGCACCGTCTTACCGGCTACCAGTGCTGGAAACGTTACTTTCTTTAGAGAAGTAACCTTCTCACCATCCCCAAATCTAAACGTTGTGCTGCTGGGCTCCTCTACCACTCGCTCCGCGTCATCTGAAGACATGGCATCCAAGTGACATTTGTACCACACCTCACCACACACGGTCTTACTACATCCACTATCGATGATACCATAGCCTAGTGTTTCGCCCAGCAGTCCCTCCGTCTTTGAACGTTCAGTTGGTCCACTTTCACATGTATCCCTCGCAAACAACGTCACGAATACCTCCTCGTCCTGTGTGGGGTCATGGCTATCATCGTCACAAGCAGACGCCTCGAACACCTCACCGCGATCGGGGCAATCTCTGGCCCAGTGAAACCAAGAGTTGCACACTGCACAGGTGGTCACATTACCCCTTAAATCCCGTGGATTCTGCCTAGATCTAGCCCTTGTGCGCTGGTTGGCGGATTGTCCAGCAGATCCAGGATCTCTCGAGCCGCCACGTGAAGTCCAGGTAGTCCCACTGCCACGCAGAGGCGGTCGTGAGGCGAAGCGCGGTCCACCACTTCGTCCTCTTCGGTTGAAACCTCGTCCGACACTCTGTGCTCTGCCTCGCTGAACGAAGAGAGTGTCGGCCGCCTGGCCGAGCCCTGGTTCTGCGACTGTATCCACGGGCTCGACTTTTACTGCCACTCTCGCTGACGGCACACCCTGAGAACTACTGTCTGTGAAGATCTTCTTCAGCTGGGTTTGCATGTTTGCATATGTGAGCGACGGCAGAGTTGCCCTTGCTAGCTGTTGATGTGCATCTGAAAGGTTAGCACTGCGAATGAGTCTGTACGCTAGAACACCATCAGGCAACTCCAGCTTGTAGTGCTTTGCCTTCTGATACAGTCTTTCAAATGTGTTGATGTACTCAAACACAGACATGCCAGATGGTCGCTCATATCTCTCGAACGCATCATATGCCTCAAAGGCTGCATTGTTCTCATCTTTCAAGAACAACTCGTCCAACTTCTCTATGAGAGCATCAAGTCCAGTATCACTGTTCAGAATCTCTATTGACACCTCACGGGCTGCATCTCTGGCAGATCCACTTAAGGACAGGAACAGTGCTGGTCCCAACTTGGACTTCTCCAAGCTAGTGAAAGCTTTCCACACTTTGATCTCATGCTTCCACTCTGAATATGGCAAATCTTGACGCATAGGTGGTGGGGCTTTGAAATCTCTAGATGCCATCTTGTAACCACGCTCTGCTACCAATGTTCAATTCACAAAGATCAATATCTCTTGAGCGTGCATTTATTTAAGCCCCACCACAAACTGAAAGGTAAATGAAGACAGTATGAGTAAGGCATAGCACGGGATGCATAGCGCGGGATGCACATGCACATGCCAAACACATGCGGAAACCAGAGACACATGCGCATGCTCAAGACCGTGCACATTTACGTATACATATACAGCACATCAGGAATGTAAACAATTAAACTAACAGTACCGGCCGGTGCCGGCTCATCAGACAGCCGCCTCAGACGGTCGAAACAGTCCTGCCGGGCGAGGGGAGGGAGTTACACAGTGTCTGAGTTCTATCCACTGGGTGAGTTTTACTGGTCTATTGAAAACACAAGTGTGCTGAGGAGGCATCGATTAAGAGATTCCGCGCTTTTGGTGTCTGTGGCAAAAGTTCGAACAAACAGGCGGAATATACCTTGCCATGACGTATACCAAACACACGAATACATGTGGCATAACTCTAAAAACAAGCATCAAACTAAGATGAAAAATCATCTGCCTGTCGCACCCACACCTGGCCCACCGCCCGTCCCTGCCCCGACCGGAGTCAGCCCCGTCCCGCCCTCTCACCATGCAGAGGAAGTCGGTGTGGGCCGGGTCGGCCGGCGGCGGCAGGCCCACGCACGCCGCGTGAGACAGACAGAAGCAGCCGACGCAGCGCAGATCGGGCAGCACAGGCGGCGGCGGGTGGCCGGGCCGCGAGCAGAACAGACTGCAGGTGGCGTACTGGCGCAGACGGCTGCCGGGAGAGAGACCGGGGTTTGCTCAACGTTCTCATGGCGACTGACCATGGTATTTAAAGTTTTCGTTTTGCGTGATTGACATTCGCAACAGACATGTCTTTCAGCATGCGAGATATGCAGATTATGTATTACCTTTAAAGGTTCGTAATTACTACCTGAACTTTTTCTCATTAATTAGTAGACACCCGTTAGTCAGAGAGACATCAGACGGATCAGAGAGAAATATCATACCACTGGGGAAAGCGGAGCAGTCAAACGGGTACGAGAGAGGGAGCATGGGATCAGAGGGGGCTGCAGAACGCTGCAAAAACGGATAAAAATGTCGGGTAGGGCAAGGGTAGCGCAGGATGGGAAGACGACACTGATGAACACACTGCAGCTGGCGGCCCGGTAAACCCCTCCCCATTCTGTCTGGCACCCCTCCCCTGACCAGCTATCCCCCCCCCCCCGTCTGCACTTACCCAATGCGCAGTGGGTACGGCGGCGGCAGTCTGGCCGGGGTCTGGGCCCGCACCTGGTCCACGTACACCCCGCGCCACGGGTCGGCTCTGAGCGGCTCGTCCACCGTCTGCGCCTCTCGTCCGTCGGCCGCCACCACGGCCAGTCGCCACGGACGGGTGTCGACCAGGCGACTGAGAGCCAACCGAGGCTCCGTGCCCACTGAGCCCGGACCGGGGATGGTGCCCACCAGAGCATGCAGCGCCTCCGCGTAGGTGAGGCGGCGGACCGGCTGGGCTGGCTCGCCCTTCACCATCAGCTGAGGGGGCGGGGGGGGGGGGGAGATTGGTGGTAGAGCGTATTCCAGGGGTAGGCGGAGAGGGAGTTTATGTTTTTATTCATTTTCATCTACCCATCAGACCGTCTACAGGCACATCATGAACCACTAGCGGACAGGGTCACAAAATCAAACAGTTTCAGGGAGATGTACAATGGGTACTTCATCTTTAGCATTGCAAGGCTCAAGCCCGAAAAGCTTATCTCTGAGAAAAGAGGGCGACGCATTGAGGCAGGAAACCTGTTTAGTCCCTTACTTACTCAATTTCAGACCTCCATAATAGGTGAGTGACTTTCTTTCCAACCCAAACTCCCTTTCGGCAGTGATACTCCCCTCAGCACCTCTCCGCAGCCGCCAATCGTACCTTGAGTTTCCGTTTGGGATGCTCGCTGGGCTGAGGAGGTGCAGGCCGTTTGACGGAATAGCGGGACTGAAGAGTCCCTTCCAGAGCCTTGATGCAAAACTTTGGCCGCGGGTGCTCTTCTTGGACCTGCGTGGCTCCGTTCAGAGGCCGCACCATCACCACTGGAAGCGGCTTGGGCGGCGGCGGCGGCTTGGCGACCACCTTTGGCCGCCTGCGGTCCGCGCCGGCCGGCCGGTCGGGGGAGTCACCGCGGCCACTCAGCAGCGCCGACTGATCCAGAATCCTGGAGATGGCGCCCTCGGCCGCGGCCCGGTCCCGCAGCGTCTGGTCATTGACGGGGCGTCGGAACACCTTGTGGATCCTTATCGACGTCCGCGGTATAGCCGACGACTTGGGTTTGGCCGACGGCTAGGGACGGACATGGTGAGGTCAGCAGCACGGATATGCAGACGAGATCAGAGCAAGCAGCGTCTCGTCATGGTCGGCAGAGGTCAGCTACTCGACAAATGGACGACGACTATTATCTGGCGAAGTCAATGAGGTTCGATACACGAATAACCCGTGTCCCACTGGGGGATTTCCTAACACAATCGGGTGATCGATGCTTTAACGCCTTCCTAATATCAAGACGATCGAATGACGCGTAATTCG
Organism: Amphibalanus amphitrite; assembly: GCF_019059575.1. Classification (NCBI taxonomy): domain Eukaryota; kingdom Metazoa; phylum Arthropoda; class Thecostraca; order Balanomorpha; family Balanidae; genus Amphibalanus; species Amphibalanus amphitrite. The sequence continues at coordinate 615,632 of NW_024881637.1, forward strand.
AGCACTAAAATGTCAACCTAAATATTCCAAATCAAATCAGAACCGTAAGTCTAGAGTTAGAACCTGAAGGCCACCTTTCGTACCCACCTGATTGATGGCAATTTTCAGCCGCTTGTTGCGCAGCACGGCGGAACGCACGGGGGTCGTATTAGCCCCTGCCTCACGCATGCTCTCGTGCGGCGGTCCCACGCCGACCAGCTGGTGCGCGAACGAAAAGTTGCTGATGTCCATGTCTTCATCATCGAGTGCCTCCACTGCGGAAAGAGGTGCGGTGAACACTTGGTAACGACCGCCGGCGATACAGCACAGCCGAGTGCGGGTGGGGGACTGAGTATGATGTCCCGTTCACAAGCCAAATAAACGCTTATTCTGAGACCGCATAGCAGTCCTGTCACCGGGCAGATTGGGAACTAGTAGCCTGTCGGGCGGCCAGTTCGGCCCGTCGAGCGGACAGAACGGCCTGCCCAGCAGACAGAACGACCTAAGGGGACTCACAAGCGTCCTCCACTTCCCGCTTGGAGCGCAGCTTCTTTCCGTTTGGCATGTAGTAATAGCAGTCGAAGCGGTGGCGGTTTTTTCCGCTGTTGAATGTGCTGCGTCGGACCACCTCCCGCCGCCAGCCTGCGGGGGCAGCTAACTAATCAGACCAAGACCAGACTAATCAGACCATTCAGCTGTCACGCCCACATGAGTTCAATTCAATGGGGCAAGCATTGCATTGCGAGGTCTCAGTGCATATCAACATATGAATAAATAACTCTAAGATGCCTCTGCATGGGCACAAAATATGACAAATATCAGCAGCAGCACAGCATCAGACCTTGGACTCACCATGTTTGAAAGGCTCTGCCAGAGGACCTTTCAAAGTAATCTCTTTTACTTCATCTGAAAAGGAGTACAGAGCTCATGTTATTGGAGGATACATACATGCTAAATATATCATCAACAGTTGATGTGATTGACCAAAGGTTCATTGGACAGTTAGTCTGCTCATTACTTTGTGCTCAACTCAACAAATCAATAAATAATTTATTCTAAGTTTCTCAGTAAAAAGATGAAGTAGCATATTTCATTGGCACCAGTGTTAAGAGCCTGGTTATGTAAAATTGTGGAAAATAAATAATATTTTATCAGATCCACCATTTCACCATTTCATGAAGTGATATAAATATTCTCACAAATTGGCAGAACATGACATCTTACCTTCTGATGATGACATGCTGGTTGTGTGTTTTGGTGCAGCCAAATGGATGCCGACTGACAGCCACCCAACAATTAGATAATGTAATGAATTATATGAAAAACATCTGGTTCAGCTTGCTAAAATAAAAGAGGGGAATGTCAATTACCAGTGGAATGTGATTCCAAAACATTTAACATGTCCTGACAAATGAATGACACTTGCACACTAGAAATCTACAAGACAAGATTTAAGCTGAACATCATTCAGTGACTGATATCTCTTGGATTTTTTAAATAAATGTAGTGCTAAAAGGCAGCTATGACCTCTTCTTAGAAAAAGATGTTTTCTTCAGAAGTGAAGAATTTAATCCCAGTGTACAAACCAGGTAAGTTGGAAGTTGATGTGACAGTACATTGATAATCCTGTAGAACTGGGACTCGTAAACTATTTTTTACACCAGCACTCGAAGATCACAGGTATTTTACGGTAGAGACTTTAAACCGGATCTGACATTCACGCCGAGAGGTGCGCCGCACTGTATCACTCGCGCCATGAATGTGTTACGGTCGGTGTTCCGTCAGCTGGCTAAGGGAGGGGTCACGCGCAGCTGGAGCGACACTGGCGTCATCTATGGAGCACCGCAGGAACCTCTAGTTCCGCGGCTGTCGCCAGAGCTTTCGCAGCTGAAATGGCTTGGACGGCGCGGCGGCCGCCGCTGCTGTCGGATGGGCGCCAGGCAAGACGTGCCGGCCCGTATCCCGGTGATCAGCGGCAGAAGACCGAAAGTGACCGTGACCAGCGGTGGAGCGGCACTCCGAGACCGCTGCCTGCGCGAGATACAGCTAGTCCCTGCGGAGCAAGAGGCCGCCGGTGGCGCCCCCTCTGCCCAGCAGAACCAGACCAGCACTGAGTCTCGTGACGAGCGCCGTTCTGACTCCGGAACCGGCCGAGGGGTGCTCGCCCCCAAGGTCGACGCCATCAACAGCCTCCTCGACTCAGAGCAGTTTGATATTCTCTGTGTCTCTGAATCGTGGCTGACGCCTGACACTCTGTCACGTTTTATAGTGTTTCCAGGCTATCTCATGGTGAGACGCGACCGGGCCGAATCGACTGAAGGCCAGCGTGTCAGAGGTGGCGGGGTGGCGGTCATCCATAGGGAGGAGATACACTGTCAGGTGCTGTCGACGCCGGTGACCAGCCTGCTGGAGACGCTGTGGGTCTCAGTGTCGTGGCGCGGCGGCCGGCCGGCCATCATTGGAGTCGCATACCGGCCTCCGGCTGGCTCCGTCTCCCAGGCCGTAGACGAGCTCCAGGAGCAGCTGAGAGACGTCCTGGCCAGGGGCAAGCCGACCTACCTGCTGGGAGACCTCAACATCGACGTTCTGAACGCCCAGTCCTCTGACACCCGGCGCTACAAGACTGCTCTCTCGGAGCTGAATGTGACCCAGCTGATCGACCGGCCGACCCATCTGCGGCCAAACCCATCGGCCCTGGATCACATCATCACTAACATCTCATCATCTCGCGCTGACGTCCTCACAACACCTATCAGTGACCACCAGCCGATAGCAGTCAGCGCACCTATCGGCCGACTCCGGAAGCAGCCGACGGAGCGCACCACTCGGAACTGGGGCCGAACAGACTGGGACGCTGTCTGCTTAGACCTGCTGCTGGCTGACTGGTCCAACTTCGACAGCAACGAGGACGTCAACAGCATGGTCGACATCTTCATGCAGATATGGTGGACAGTCATTGACCGTCACTGTCCGGCGCGCACCCGACGCGACCGACGCAGAGGCTGTCCGTGGATAACCGACAACCACGAGCTGCGACAGGCCATGCTGGAGCGTGACGAGGCGTACCAGGCGTGGCTGGACCTACACACTCCCGAGTCCCGCGAGGACTACTGCCGCCTGCGGAACTCCGTCAAGGCTCAGCTGGCTCAGGCGCGCAGGGAGTTCCTGGGGCGCCAGCTGCTGGCCTCTGACCGCAAGGAGTTCTGGTCCAGCCTCAGGAGGTTCTACCTGGCGCCCTCCGCTTCAGCACACTCGACTTCAGACAAGAGTGCAGCCGAGCAGCGGGCCCGCGCTGACCGATTCAACGAGTTCTTCGCGTCGGTGGGCTCTCGCATCGCGGCCGACTTGAATGATGACGTCACTGCGGGCCTAGCCCCGCGGCCGCCTATAGTAGTCTCAGCGGCGTTCCGGCTCCAGCCTGCGACCCTACCGGAGCTGGCGCGAGCTGTGAGGCGGATGAACTCGTCTGGGGCGGTGGGGCTGGACGGGGTGCCACTCGGTGCGGTGAAGCGCTGTTTTGATGTGATTGGCCCCCACCTGCTGCGACTTGTGAATGTGTCCCTAACCAAAGGTGTTTTCCCTGAGGCGTGGAAAACAGCCGAGGTGGTGCCGATCCTTAAAGGGACCCTCCCACCTTCAAAAAAGTTAATGAATTGGCATGAAAGTGATGTCGCTCGGTTCAGAAAGAGCAAAAACGAATATCTACCAAATTTCATCGAAAAAATATTCACCGGTTTTCAAGATATTAGACTTTTACTTTTGTTTACTTTTTAGGATCTCCGCTGTTCCTAGCGACTTTATTTGAAAGTGCGGCATTTGTTGCGCGCAAAGCAGCATATACCACCGCGTGCTACAAAACGTTTTAGTCAAACATTTAACGGACGTTCGAAAGCCTGATGACGTCATCAGATTTCCGTAATGGTTAAGAGATAGGGACCACGCTGGTCCCACCCTGCAAGTAAAAGGAAGAAATTTCTTGAACACCGTAAAGCTGCGGGGGTTGCGACCAGGATAAATGGTGGTTTCTGAGCCTGGCCGCAAACTTGGCTATCTCAACTCAAAACTAATGTTAAGGTGGGAGGGTCCCTTTAAGCCACGCGGTGATGTACACGAACCATCTAGCCACAGACCGATATCACTTTTATCTCACTTGTCAAAAGTTGTTGAAAAGGTTGTGTGTGACCAACTGTCGCGGTACCTATCGGACCACAACATTTTATTTTACAACCAGTACGCCTACCGATCATGTCACAGCACGGAGGACGCCGTGCTCGACGCTGTCGAATGGATCAGCCAGAACTCAGAGCGGGGAGAGGTCTCCTCAGTCACGGCAGCTGACCTCAGCAAGGCCTTCGACAGCGTCGACCACGGCGTCCTCCTGCGCAAGCTGGAGTGGTACGGGATCGACCCGACCTGGTTTGGTAGTTATCTTGGCGGCCGGGGGCAGCTGGTCAGGGGCGGCAGAACAGTCCTGCCGGTCCCCTGCGGGGTTCCGCAGGGATCCATAGCCGGGCCGATCCTCTTCAGCCTGCTAACGAACGACCTGCACTGCCATCTACCGGACTGTCGGGTGATCGCATATGCTGACGATGCCCAGCTGCTCGATCACTCGCGTCCTGACCCTCAAAATTTAGCATCACTAAAACAACGTGTCGAAAACTCCTTGGATGTCATGAAACACTGGTTTAGCTCAAATTCTCTTAAAATGAACCCTCAAAAGACCGACTTCATTCTCATCGGAACCCGTCAGACTCTCAGCAAGATCGAAAACTTTCAAATCTGCATAGCTGAGTCAGTCTTAAAACCGTCACCAACCATCAAATTGTTGGGGGTGACTGTCGACTCGTGTTTGGCCTGGGACGCCAACATCAGTCACATCGTCAGGAGGTGCAATGCCCTCCTCATATCCCTCTCCAAGTTCCGCCACCATTTTGACCAGGAAACGCTAAAGTTACTCATTGAGACCCACGTGTTCCCTCACATTCTGTACTGCATTTCGGTGTGGGGCGGAACCACAAAAAATCAACTCACTCGGATCCAAAAACTCATCAACTTCAGTGCTCGGATCGTGACAGGCGTGCGGCGTCGGGAGAGGATCGGGCCGGCTCTGGCATCCCTGGGCTGGCCCGGAGTGGAGCGGCTGGTGTGGGAGAGGGACCTACTGAAGGTGTGGAAGGCGCTCCACATACCGGCTTACCCTCTCTCCATCCGCCGCATGTTTGTGTCCCGCTCTGAGGTGTCTGGCCGGGTCACACGCTCTGTAGAAGCTGGCGCCCTGGAGCTGCAGAAGTGTAGGCTCTCTTCCACACAGAGAACGTTTAGTTACCGCGCTGCTGCCGCGTGGAACCGGCTGCCGCCGGCCGTCAGGGAGCAACCCACGCTGACCGCGTTTCGCCGCGCAGTGGCGGCCAGCGAAGCCTGAGGTCTTGGGGTGCTGTGTTTTATTCCGGTTTTAGTGCAATTAGTTGTCTTATTTTATCTGCCAGTGCCTATTGCCTTCTTGCATTTTACTGTATTGTACATGACGCTGAATCCTGAAAAACCATGTTATATGGATGGATTTTAGATCAATACATACATACATACATACATACATTTACGCATTTTTTCTCACAAATAAATAAGGTGAAAGCCACACTGTTCACCTTTACCCAGTGTCCCCTGCCAGTCTGTCAGGTGGTCTGATAAATGAAGCAAGGCCTAAAATGCTCTTCCTCAACCAGCATCTGACTATTGCATGCTGAAGGACAAAGAAATGCAAAAGTTTAACTACCTATCTCTTTAAAAAAAAATGTGGGATATCACAATCATAGAGTTTGAGTTCAGTAACTTAGGGGAGAAGCGACCCTGTATCTCACTTGTGAAGCAACTCGGGGTTGAATGTGAAGCATATCAAAAGTCCACAGGAACAGAAATGTATCTTTATCTGATCAATACTTCAACCCACATGCAACAACTGCACAATTGTCTCAAAATCCGTTTTGAGATATGTTTTGAGACACCTGCACACTACATTCTTCCCAGCAATGGCAATGGCCCCTATTTTAGAGAATTTGCCTGTTGCTGGGTTTGATGTCCAGGACAGGAAAGGATCTAAAGCTGGGTTGCCTTAACTTATTTAACAGGCTGGACCTTTGGATGTATAACAATCATGTACGACCTTGAGCCAGTGCAAATCCAACAGGCAACACCATGCACCATGCATGAGTTGTCACCATGCACTATTGCTTATCATGTCTTGTTCCTCATGTTTTCCCCCGATTGTTGTCTAGATGCCACGGTATGGTTGGCTACCCCAACTTAGCATATACCTACTAAGTATCACTTGATCATGTAGATGCTTTCACTAACAAAGTTTTTTTTTACAGAAGTCTGGAGGCGTAGATAGCTTAGAATACTGTTGATGATTAACCAAACTAACTTAAACGTCTATTGTCCTCGCCTATCACCTGTCCCTGCTGAAATTCCTACCCTGCGATAACCATCCTTTATCCCTTTCACCGCTTAGTTTACCCTGCTTAGTCTCCCAATCTTCCCAACGAAGATGAGTGCAAGTATGTGAACTTCACAAATCAAGACGTTGGACGCAAGAGCCTCGCCGCTAAGCGCCCTAAACCACAACAACAACAACAGGCAACACCAATCCTGCTTTTTTAAAGTATTTGAATAGTGAGCATCCAGTAAGAAGACAGCTTCATCAATTCAAGTTGGAAAAGTTTGCCTTTTCACATTAGACTATAATGATACTTCAGTTTTGCTTTAAACTTAGACCAAAACATGCAAAAGTTGATCGAGAAATTGGTATGGAAACGCGATGAACAGTCTACACAGTGCCATCCATTTTCGACCACTTAGAGCCTGCTAATACATTACTGCAATCATTAATAGCATTATCAACAGCGTTTTATCACATATTGCACCCTCATAGTCGTAAGATTACTGCATACTTGGCAATGATACTGTTTTTATTTACCCTGTTTATGTATCTCACGCACGCGCGCGCGCGCCCGACCCTGTGAAACTGCGGCGGAACTTTCGTGCGCTAGGAACGTATGAACTACTTCACTAATAAGCTGCAAAAATATTGATAAAAACCTGACGGGCGAGAAATCTCCAAAATCTAAGAATTTTGCCAAAATCCATGCCATATGATTTATAAATGCAGCCTGTAGGTATGAATACTGATATCTGACACGATGCGAAAACAGCTGTGTCGATGAGGCTTACGCCATTTTTGATTTTTCCCCATCTCCCTTGTGGGGCACCACCGACTTTTGGTCCCATTCTTTCCATGCAACGCCCATAGGGCTGATGTTAAAATGCCAAAATCAAAAGGGGGCACGGTGCTCCGGTCCCCCCCCCCTGTTCCGTCACCTATGCTACGGATCTTTCTGGTCAAATCACAAGCCTAGCCCGTACCCAGCCAGCAATTTGGTTTGGCTCAAATCCGTTTTGCTTTGCTCCGGCAGCTCCGACATGCCACAGTAGGGTCAGCGTAAACGGAGCGCCATCAGAGCCGGGATTTGGCTCTATTCCGGCTAGCCAGCCCTTGCCGTTATAGCGCTCCCGAGTTGGTATGGTTTCGGACCGCCAAGTCTGGCCCAAGTCCGGCTCCCTGCCACGGCTCGCCTAAGTCCGGCTGCCTCGTAGCTGCTCTGGCTTACTTTGGCTGAAGCATAGTTGAGGTACGGCACGGGTGATGCGGGCCTGCGGCATAAGTCCGGCTGATGGGATCGTATCGTGCGTCAGCTCCAGTAGAGCCCCAGACCTTGCCCGTATATTTGGCCGGAGCAAGTGCCGAGCTAACCAGAATAAAACCAGCTACGGCCCAGGCCGAATTTGCTGTCGGGGTAAAAGCACTGAGTTTCGGTGTAGACGGTACGGGAAATTTATTGTGGCAACGGTTTGGATCTAAGGTAAATGAGGTCAACCATAGAACACGATATATAGTGGTCTACTAGGGTTACCCGCGTGCTCCGCAACGCGAAGGGGGGATTTTTTGACCCGTGGGTATTGGGTTGGTCTGTGTCGATTTGGTTGGTAGATATCCATTTCGTTCGATTGCTTTTTGACGGCCAAGCATTTTGTAAAGGCCTGGCTACACTATGCGTTTTCTGCGTGCGTTTTTGCAGGTTTGCGTGTTTTGCGTAATATCGTTCTAGAAAAAAGTTATAAACAATATAATTTTTACTTTGGTTATATAAAAAAAGCTAATATAACTCTTATGTAACTAAAATTTAAGGTGAAAAACATCACAAAAACGTAATATCGTTCTTTTTTCTAGAACGATATCACGCAAAACACGCAAACACGCAAAAAACGCACGAAGAAAACGCATAGTGTAGCCAGGCCTTAAGAAAACAAAAAGATACATCGCATCGAGGTGCCCGTGTCGTATTATCATGCGTTCTACTTTAGAATGATTCGAAGACTGGCGTGAAGTCTTTTGAGGGCCATCGATGAATTTCGCTAAAAATGACAATGTAATGGTTTGGAACATTTACATTTTTAAGGATACTGTTGCTAATCATGCAAAAATGAGGAGTGAATATTGGACAGAATTGAATGCTCTATCCAATGGTACCATATTCAATTGCCAAAGGTATCAGGTTATGCAGCAAACCCCGTGTGATTAATAAAGTGGCACAAAATTGACAAACACCATTTTCTCCTGTGATTTGCACCACCTTGATTTGGATCAATCAGCTTTTCCAGGGCCTCCTCTAAGGATTTTTCACTGGGTGGGCAGAATTTTCGCTACTCCCCTGCCCAAGGGCGAATCCAGCCACTATTTTGAGGTTCAACCAATTTCAAAACCTGTTACCGCGGGGGGGGCGGGGGTGAGGCGAAATAAGCAGTGCCGTTATTGGAAATAAGATGATAGTTTGCAAAGCTAACTTTTGTCGTATGTTTTATGGTTAGCGATGCTCGAGCGATTCGTTCCAGAGTTACATGTACAGCCCTCCGCAAACTGCGTGGTAGGTAGGTATTCTTATTCGGTATTCTTGCTATTTTGACAATGTACCAGTTTTTGTGTCCTTGTGACCTGGCCTCGGGTCACTAGAACCTAAAACTCCAAGGCCAAGTGACAAACAGATGCTCCAAGTCGTGTCTTAACCCTCGCATGTGTGCGGCGTTTGCCAGCTTCTAATGTGTAGGGGGGGGAGGGGGGGTCGGTTGGACCCCCCCTTGCCGTTTGGCCCCTGATCAAGCTAGAGCTTCGCGGAAAAAACGAGCGTGTTGCCCGTGACGAGAGGAAGCCGATGATACCCAATTTTAAGGTCCTAGGTCATTGGTTGACCTTCCAGGTCAGGTCAATGACCCAAAGTCGGGAAAATCGGGACCTATTAGAAAGTCGTAAAGTGTGGCTGCCAAGGGTTTTTTCGGGGTGCTGATCACGAATATCGTGTTAGTTTGGATCACAGATGATGTCTTTAAGCATTTAGACCAGGTCGGGTCAGGTCAGGTCAGGTCAACCAGTAGGGGTTGTGACGGGTGTTCGTAGTACCTGTCAACCGCCTCTGAGTGGCTCTGACAGCTTCGTAACATGTTACGAAGGCACCAAAACTACTTCGTAAATGTTCAAATGGTTGCTAAATTGGAATTCAGCTCCAAAAACTAGCCTAGAAACATGTAAAACTCGAAAAAGTGAACCGAGGTCACCCGAGGTCACCAAAGGTCAATGACCTGACCTGACCTTCAGGTGACCTTGACACCCACCCTAATGCATGGGAGCAGCATCAAATCATATGTTTGAACGTTTGAAACCACGAAAAGCTTGCAAACGCGCGGCTAATGCGAGCCGACATACGCGGAATCGCGATTCCGGCCAAACATGGTCTCGGAAAAGAGGTCACAGGTCAAAGGTCATTTAGGTCAGGGTCATGAAATGTTCAGGGTAGGTGTAAAATTGATCAATGCGAGGGTACTGAAAGTTTCATTGCGATCGGCCGCTTTTTACGCGAGTTATTCGCGAAAAACCATGGGGGGTCCATCCGACCCCCCCCCCTACACATGCGAGGGTTAAATTTGGTAGCGCTACGTGCTATAGAACTCACGCTATCAACGAAAAACTCTGGCATTCGGTTGCCGCTAAACTACATAGTCCAATTTTCCCCTGACCTTGTACGGGGTTTGTGACCTGGTGACCTGACCTGAAAAGACTAGAGACCTGAAATTTTCAGGACAAGTGCCAAAAGGTTGCCCCAGAGGCCCAGAGGGTATGCTAAATTTGAGCGCCGCCGTTTTTACGTTATTTGTGAAAAACCTTAGGGGGGTGCATCAACCCCCCTCACCGGGCGAGGGCTAACTAACATAATACATTGTAGTAAAGGCTACCCGAACCGGTAATGATTCTTGCTTATTTGTTTAGCTCAGCCGTATTTAGAGATTTAGCTGGCTTTGTCCATGAATAACAATATCGGCAGGGGCGTAGCCAAGGGGGAGGGGCCACGGGGGCAATGGCCCCCTCCCTTGAGCGCAAAACGCGCCATGGGGGAGCCCCTCAGGCCACGGGATATTTTTTTCAAACACTGGATAAAACGTCTTTTACTCGGAAGAAAATTGATATCGAAGTTTCATTTCTGTGGCCCTCTGATGACCCAATGGGCCCCTGCACTCATCCGATGACCCCCGGTTTCCTGGGGCCCCTGGTCGCCTAGAGGGCCCCGGTCGCTTGGGGGCTAGTCGCCTGGGGGCCTGGTCGCCTGGCCCCTGCCCCCTGGTCGCCTGGAAGAACGCTTGTCACCTGCAGTGGCATAGCCAAGGAGGGGGCCAAAGGGACCATGCCCCCCCCCCTGGAAGCCAGGGGTCCTTATTCTATAGGGGCCCTGGCTGACACAGTGGGCCCTTGGCGACGCAAAGGCCCCTGCGGCAGATCCTTTGACACAGCTGAGTAGTTATACTTTGGCCAAGAGAGCCCCAATTTTAGAGCCTTGGGGCCCTATTGAAACCAGGGAGCCAGTTGGATGGGATGGGTCCAACTTGGGTCCAACGGTGTGTAAACAGAATCAATGCGTTCCGACTGTTGGTCTGACCCTATATCGGTTTGAGGGAGCTCGGATCGGATCCACTGTCGATCTGAGGGGCCCCTATCGGTTTGAGGAAGCCCTCAACTGCCCTGAACGGGTCCTTAGTTTGTCTGAGAGAGCCCTCCGTCGGCATGACTGGGCCTCTGCAAGTGCAAGGAGGGCTTTTGTCGGTCTTAGTGGCCCTTAGGCGGCTTATATGACCCTCAGACGGCTTACGAGGCTCTCATGCGCTGTAGGGGCCTGTGACGGTCTGAAGAACCCTTATCCGACCTACGGGCCCTCAGACCGCCCTCAAAACCGACTGGCGACTCTATGAAGCTATTCGTGGGCCTATCTAACAGGGCCCATGGACTGCTTACCCCCTCACAGACTTGTGCCAAGGTCCCAAAAAGATCCGAGATCCAGGGTTCGCAGAGTCCAAGGTCTGGGACCTTGATGGATCCTGGACCTTGCATTGTCATTTTTGTCGCGAGACCTTGGAAACCCAGGACCTTAAAACATCCATATGCCGTGAGACCTTGGAATCCCAGGACCTTAAAACATCCATATGCCGCGAGACCTTGGAATCCCGGGACCTCAACATTTGCATATGTCGCGAGACCTTGGAATCCCAGGACCTCAACATTTGCATATGCCGTGAGACCTTGGAATCCCAGGACATCAACATTTCATGTGACATGAGACCTTAGAAACCCAGGACCTCAACATTTCATATGCCGTAAAACCATGGAAACCCAGGGGTTAGGACCTCAAAATTTTGGTATGCTGCAAGACCCTGCAGAATGCAGACCTTCAGTAGGTACCAGTTTTATTATTTGTCATGGGATCTTAGGAGAACGGTCTGGACCTACACCACCATTTTGTTGAGGGACCTCAAGAATCCTGGAAGCTTGACCATGGGGTTTATGTTGCACATGGGCCACTAAGGACCCTGCACTAGGTTTTGTCTGTAAGCACTTCAATAAATATCTATGGTTGAGCGACCAGCTGCAAGGGGCTAGCTAGCTACACGAAGAGAAAACGAACCAGACTGTGTAGACATATATAGAGCAAAATCATTGCCATGGTTGTGAGGCAGAACTGGAACAAGAGACCTGGTAGCTTTTTACATTATCAATGTTATGGATTATGAAACTGTCAAACAGTGGACAGTGGTGGTTTGGAAAGTTCTTTTCTAATCTCACCTCACATATTTTCTGGGTTGTGATATGCCGGGCTTGAAGCTACTTGGAAGCTACCCACTGACCAAGTAAGTGTCAAACTTATTTGTTTTGCAATTCATCAAATCACCATTGAGCAATGAGCAATATCAAAAGCAATGATTCCATGACAGTTCAACTTTTTCGTTTAGCAGGTTTTCGTCGGACATTTTTTCGTCTGCAGATTTTCGTCCGCAGACTTTCGTCTACGCATTTGTTCGTCTGTCTGTGCATTTTTAAGTCCGCATTCCGCGCATTATTTTCATAAGGACATTTTCCGCCTCGTCCAGACGAAAAAATGCCGGACAGAAAAATACTCAGACGAAAAATGCACCAAATTAATTCGAACAGACGAAAAAATGCAAGACGAAAAAGTCAGACGAAAATCTGCCGACGAATAACCGGCTGACGAAAAAAATTGTCAGATGGAATTTTGTTCAAAGCCTTCAATCTAATGTGAATGAACAGTAAGTAAGGTTTGCGCTCGCTGATACTCTAATTCTATTGGCTAAGTCGATCAGTTTTTCTGTGAGCGCTCGCGCAAATAAGACTTAGAACATATTTTACTTTTTATCCTATGTATTATGTAACTGAATGTGCAGAAAATCGAAAGCATCCTATCCAACCTATACCTATCCCTTCCAAAAAAGCATACCTATCCAATTCAACTTTTCCATTTCTATGAAGCCTGTAGGTTTTATTTCTGTTTTTTTTTTATATTGCCTGAAAGAATACTTGAATGTCTGTCTTCAATAACTGTAAGGTGCTATCCTACATTCCTACTGATAAGGTAAGATTGAATTGAAAGGGACATGACAATACAAATTGCAAGGTACCTATTACCTACCTATATTTTTTTACGAATTCGTCAGGTTAAAGAAGGAGAGATTGACATTATGATTCATTTTTAACTTGTGTTGAAGCTCCCCCTACCTATGTTGGTTAACGATAAAACCACCACAGTCCACAGGTTTGCATAGGTTCTGCCCCTTTCAATGTTGCTGGGCATCCGTTGGCAGAATATTTAGAAGTAAGTCTGCTCATCAGAATGTTAGTTTGTTCAAGTTCTTTTTGTGGGACCCTGAATTCTTTGGATCCTGAGATGTATTCTTGCCGTGGGACCTTGAGGACTGTGGACCCTGAACTCTGAAGTGTGTACTTGTCATGGGACCTTGGGGATTGTGGATCCTGAAATTCACACTTGTCGTGGGACCCTAGGGACTGTGGATTCTGCAATGCATTCTTGTCGTGGGACCTTGGGGACTGTGGATCCTGCAATACATTCTTGTCGTGGGACCTTGGGGACTGTGGACTCTGCAAAGTATACTTGCTATGGGACCTTGGAAACCCTGGATTCTAGAAATTGAATTTGCCGTGGGACCTTGGAAACCTTGGATTCTAGAAATTGAATTTGCCGTGGGACCTTGGAAACCTTGATTCTAGAAATTGAATTTGTCGTGGGACCTTGGAAACCTTGGATTCTAGAAATTGAATTTGCCGTTGGACCTTGGAAACCTTGGATTCTAAAAATTGAATTTGCCGTGGGACCTTGAGGATCCTGGATCTTGATTTTTGGTCCCGGCACAAGTCTGCCCCCTCAGTTCTAATATTTTTTGTTAATAAATATTTTTCTATTTATTTGGGCCCCCTCCAATAAAATATTGGATCCAACCAGATGGCTTTTTGGATTTTTAGGGGGTTATTTTGGGCCCCTGTGCGTTTGGCCCCCTCCTTGAGGAAATTCTGACTACGCCCCTGAATATCGGGCAACCAGAAACTTTTTTTTTGACCTTCAAACAGCCTCCAGTTTGCTTGAGACCAGAAAGGTAGTACCGGACGTCCGGCCGGACCAGAATTTTTGCATTTGCTGCAGCTTCTGGGTGGGCAAATCGACGCCACTGGGTGGGCAATTGTGGTGACTGGGTGGGCATTTGCCCACCCAGTGGGTATGTTAGAGGAGGCCCTGAGCTTTTCACAATTTTTATATGAGAGGCGGTACCTTTCTCTTGCAAATAAGCGTTGATTCAACTCGCTCCATTTAACGGTCACCTAAAAATAAAATTAATTCCAAAATCCCTCAAAAACCGCAATTTTTCAAATAAAAGTGCCCTCTCCGGTGCACGTGGCGCGTGCTATCCTCTGCATTGCACACCATTCAATAGCCCGTTCAATTCTGTACACGATGCTGTTTTCCCCGTGCCGGTCGGACCCCTGGTCACCAAGATATTGCACGGGAACTGGACCCGTGTCGGCCAATATTAGCCGTTTTCGCCCGATTTTGCAAGCCGATTTATACATGTAAAGTCTATGACGCGAATTTGCACTTTTTGAGCACGCGCCACGCGCTCCCTATCGACCCGATCGAGCTGAGACCCCCCAAAGGCACGTCGCGCATCCTTGATCTATAAGTTGTGCAAATTTCACCGGGCTAGGTGCAACGGTCTGGCCTGTAGTCCACGCAAAGCACCACCAAGTCGGGACCTCGGTAACGGACAGACGCACCCTCCTCAAATAGTAATATAGATAGATGGGTCGACATATAAACATTCGCCTTTACTGTTGTAAAAACGTCTTATTTACCTATACATCGTCACCAATGTTACGTTCATTGTTCATTGCATAAGTAGGCATAATGCTAGGTAGGTATAAGTAGGCATAGTTTTGTACCTACATACCTAATGTGTGCGCAGTGCACCTATCAGGTAAACGTAAACAGTAGCAGCGGAACACCTTCAATTAACCCTCGCCCCATTGGGGGGGCATTTTGGCCCCCCCCCTGTGGTTTTTCCTGAATAGCAAGAAAACGGCGGCGCGCAACGCCGCCAAATTTTCAGTACCTTTCCGGGCATCAATTTGACACCTTCACACCAAATTTCAAGTCTTAGGTCACCTTAGGTCAGGAGTTATTGAGGTCAAACTGAGGTCATGTTCGAGCAAAAATGAGCAAAAAACATGCAATCTTGAAACGCTCACCAAATCTACAGTTATCAAGCAATTTCAAAGTTCTTTATATGGTCTAATAGACAAAAAGCGGCGCTACAAAACTGCCATCTCGGATTTTCATAATTTTGGGTTTTTGACCCAAAAAATTTCAAAAAATTGATTTTTTTAGAAAAACTAAAACAAATCCAAAACTTTTCCGAATTTCAAAAAAACCGGAATATATGTGATAGTCCCTGCGCTCTTCTATATACATACCAAATTTCAGATCGATATCTCGTTTTTTGGCCAAGTTATAGCGAAAAAACTGTTCAAAAATGATGACGTCAAATTTTGAACTCAATTTTTAGCAATTCTAGACCTCGTACGGCAAAACAAAGACCACCATTGAACTCCCCGTGACGAGCTGCATCGATTCGATACCCATTTTATGCAAAAATATCAACTTTGAAATTTGACCTAATTTGACCTGACCTTGACCTGACCTTGACCTGACCTTGACCAAAACGTGACCTAAGCTGGCCCCAAAGGCTGCCTGACCCACATAATCGCATTTGTCATGTAAAATGAACCATAAAACATGTATCACACGACACTTTCATATTGTGACCCCCCAGTGACCTGACCTCAGTGACCTGACCTGGTATCAGTGACCTCAACTAGCAAAATATGTGTTTGAAGAACATTTCCCCATCGATGATTTTCAATGAAATGCATTTTACTCGATTTTACAACGCATTTCTTGAAATGCCTGTAAACGGTGAAAATTGGACCTTTGACCTGACCTGTGACGTCATCGGTTTGACCTAGGTCAATAAAATTGGGTCACAAGGTAGTTCCCTGATAGGGCTATCCAACACCGTTTGCCGCTTGTCGCTACGTTGCGTGGTTCTCGAGATCTTTTTTTTTTCAGCATCAGTTTATTATATACCATTCAGCGGACACAGCTCACAATATACAGCGCCGTGGTCTTAATCCAACGTGATCAGCAAAAACCCAACGCGGTACGGGCCCGCTGTGGACACTGTCAGTGGCCGCACCGAGCATTGAGTACCGCAGGCAGCGGTACACAGTACCAAGGGTACGCAGTACTTCGGTACACAGTACACTGGCACTCAGAGATACAGACACTCAGCTCGGTACGACCCCTCGCGCGGCGGTCTTAGCTACTCCAGCTGAGCAGCGCGCACATACATACAAACAGAAATACAGCCCACCGCGGCCCGGCACTTCGGTAGAGAGATCGTCACATGCGGCCTTTGGCGCCTGTCCTCCACAAGTACAGCACATTTTCCGTGTCCGCTTCTCTCTTGTCACGCTACTATCGCGTCCGTCTAGAGTTGTCGCTCACACTAAACCCCACAGAACCCAGTGTGTGTGGGTGTGTGTGGGCGTGTGTGTGTGTGTGTGTGTAGGGGTGTGTGTGGGTGTGTGTAGGTGTGTATGCGTGTGTGTGCGTGTGCGTGTGCGTTGGTGTGTGCGTGTGCGTGTTCGTGTGCGTGTGTGTGTGTGTGTGTGTGTGCGTGTGCGTGAACTTGTGCGTGCGTGTGCGTACGCGTGGATGTACACACCCACACGAAAGTCAGCATGCGCGCCCACGAACACTTCGTACTTATTGTGAATGAAATGGAATTTGTAAGATATCTTGATTGCTTAGATTGATTATAGATTCAAGGTCGCTCCATTTTGCTTTGAACTTGTCAAGAGTGTTGTTCGCTTTTGCTGCGTTTCGTTCTGTTTCTACTTCTAACCTTATTATATTTATGAAGTGTGCTACCGACAGTTGTGCATTTTTAAGCTGGGTTTTATATATGGTCAGTTTGGCAATGCTAGTTATTAGTATTTCAGCTTGCGTACAATCACTTATGTTTGGAAAGAACCATGTTGCCTTTGTGATGTTGTAAGTTGTGTTGAATGCTCTTACAAGTATATTTTTCAATTCCGTAATGAACCGTTGTACATGTTCGCACCCCCAGAAAAGGTGGAACAATGTTTCGACCGAGGTAGAACAGAACGTACATCTGTTATTTTCAGATTTTTCGATTTTATGTAAAAAATATTTTGTTGGTATTATTCTAGATATTACACGAAAATGAAATGCTTGTATGTGTTCTTCGTTACCAAGCATATGTCTTTAACAGTGCCCAAGCGAAAGTGATTAATGTCGCGGTTCCACTTATATTCTAAGTTTGCATTCGTCTTTTCGTTGGCGGAGCGCAATGACGATTGAAACTCTCTGTATGCTAATCTCGAAATTTTTTGGCTTCCATTCATCAAACTTATTTTGTATGGTATCAGTGGGTATACAATCTGTGATTTGTAATTTGTATTTTTTACTATGGCTGGTAGGCTTCGTATGAGAGCTGTGTAACATAAGAAGGTCATATTTACATTATATCTACTCCTTAGCTCATCAAGTGAATACAACTTGCCTGTTTTGTTATTGATCAGGTCAGCTATAAATCGGATTCCTTTTTTATCCCAACTTGTTATTCTGCTTTTACTGAATCTGGATACATTTGTGAACCACAGTGTTTCCGTTACTATTTGTTCACTGCTAGGTTGATATAACTCGAGGAAATCTGCCCAGGCTTCGATGGCGTCTTTCCAAAATTTATTGTGTATTCCGTTACTCACGGACTTTAGCTTGCTTGGACCGAGGGTTCGAAGGTCTTCGAGAAAGGGGATGTTTTGTTTGGCTATGAGATACCATGCATGGTCACATTTGTACAGCCTTTCTATCCAAGAAATTTTCATGCTTTTTATAAACCCAAATAGGAATGTCATATTCAGCCCGTCAAAATCTTGCCGTTGTATCAGCTTCGTTCTTTTAATACGATCGTTTTTATTGTTCCAAATGAATTTGAAGAACATGCTTTGAATTCTTTCAACAACCGATTTAGGTGGATTTGGTAGTGCTATAAATATGTGCACAAGTTTGGATAGTAGAAGGGCTTTTATTACAGTTATTTTGCCTATTAAGGTAAGGTGCCTTCTATTCCATTGCAATATTTCTTTCTCAATTGAAGAAATCTTGTTGTTAATGTTATCGGTCTCTACATTTATATTGTTCCCATTAAAGTTAATCCCTAGAATCTTCAGTTCTTTAACATATTCTAAATTGTGAGAATTGGATAATTCTAGGTTGTCACTCTTTCCTAATGGTAAGCATTTTGTTTTGTCCGTATTCATTTTAAGGCCTGATGCCGAGGTAAATTTTTGTATTTCCTGTATAGCACCGCTAACGGACTGCGGCTGGCCGTCAAGAAAAAGGATGAGATCGTCAGCGTACTGGGAAAGTCTTATTTCGTTGTTGCAGGACATTGCAATACCCTTTATTAAATGTGACTTTGTAATTTGATTTGCCAGTGGCTCGACTGCCAAGTTGAATAAATAACCAGAAGCAGGATCTCCCTGTCTTATACCTCGCTTCATATAAATTTTTTCCCCGAGATATCCATCCATTTGAATCCTAGCATAGTTACTGTGATCTAGATAAATTAGATTGATAAGGAATTGATAGTATGAACCAAAATTGTACGCATCTAAAGCTTTTGATAAAAATGTCCATGAAACGGATTCGAAGGCTGCCTCGAAATCTGCTGCAAGAATCATCCCCGTTCGATTTCGCGTTTTTAGCTCTTCTATTACATCATAAACTAGTCTCGTATTTTCTCCTATAAATCGTCCTTTTATATATGCCGATTGTGTAGGTGAAATTATATCTTGCATGACGCTTTTTAATCGGTTAGTGATTGCAGACGAGATTATTTTAAAATCGACATTTAAAAGTGAAATTGGTCTCCAGTGTCTTACTGAGTTTAATGGTTTGCCCGCTTTCGGAATAAAAGTGATTACACTTTCACGGTGACTTAGTGGTAGTGTACCGTTCCGGATACTTTCTTCTAGAGTTCTAAATAAAAATATACCAATGTAGTCCCAGAAATGCCTGAAAAAATCAGCCGTGAATCCATTGGAACCCGGAGACTTTCCTTTCTTCATATTTTTTAAAGCAGTACAAAGTTCAGCAAAAGTTAAAGGTTCATCTAATTTTCTCTTTTGTGATTCGCTTAATTTGTTTGTTACATTTTGTTCAATGTATTCCGAAGCGTCGGAAGGTTCGATAAAATCATTATACCTACTGTTTAGGTGATTTGTGAATTCTGAAAGGATTTCTTCTTTTCTTGTAATGGATTGGCCGTTAACTGTTAATGATTGAATGGATTTTCGTATAGCGTTTCTTTTTTCAAGAGATAGAAAAAAGTTAGAGCATCTTTCTCCTTCTTCATGATACCTTACTCGTGACCTCGTAATTGCACCCTTAATTTTGGGCTCCCTTATTTTTTCCAGTCTTTCTTGAGCATTTAGCAAATTCTGCAAATCTGCGTTTGCACCTGTCTGCGTAAAAATTTCCTGCAAACTCGAAATTTCGCTAATAGCAGCATTCTCCTCTGCCCGGGATTCCCTAGCCTTTTGTTTCGAATATTTGACAGTTTCTCCTCTAATAAGCATTAGCAAGGTTTCATAAAATAGGCTGATATTGACAACAAAATGTATGTCTTTGAAGTTCGTTGGATCGGAAAGAAATGCTTTAGAGTAAACAGGAACAGCGTATTGTTCTATTACATTCACTATGTAGGACTTCATCAGAGTTGAGTACTTATCGTCATGTAACAATGATTCATTGAATTTCCACAGGCCAGGTCCCCGTTTGTAGTTCATCGCTTTTAAAGTCAGTGAAATTTGAGAGTGATCTGTCCTGTATCCTGCAAGTATGTTTGTTTCACTGATATGGCTTAGTAAATGCTCACTTACAAAAAACATGTCTAGCCTTCCATATTTGATTGGGCAGCGTCTCGTCCACGTATACGCTCGGTCTTGTGGATGCATATGCCTCCAGCTGTCTACTAGGCCGTATTTCGTTGTAATATGTACAAGTTCTTTTTTTGCATGAACGTTTGTTTCACTTACATAGTTTGAATCTTGTTCTCGGTCCATTACGAGGTTGAAATCACCGCCAATTATTATATTTTCTTGCGGTAATTCTTGGAGGAGAGTATCTATATGTTTGTAGAAAGATGGAGTATCATCGTTGGGGCCATAGACATTAACTAACGTCAGAATGTTGTTATTTAATTTAACTACAACCGCCACAAGGTTACCATTCTCACTACAATGTTCTGAAATCAGGTCGAATGCTAGGGTATGTTTCATCAGTATCGCTGTACCTCTACTGTTCCCGGCCTTACAAGAATGGTAGGCGTTACCAGCCCACAGCGTATTGAAATACTGGGTTCTATATTCAGTCATATGCGTTTCTTGTAAAAATATAATGTCAGCCGAGCTGTTTCGTAAATAGTTAACGACGTCTCTCCGCTTTTGTTGTTGCGCTAGTCCCCTACAATTCATCGAAATGATTTTTAGGTCAGCCATACTATTTTATTAGAAGATGCAATCGCTCTTGTGGGCACGCACGCCGACGATCGTGTGAGTGTGTAGGTGTGTGCGTGTGTGTAGGTGTGTGCGTGTGCGTGTGCGTCCGCGTGCGCGTGCGTGTGGGCGTGTACGTGTGTGCGTCTGGGAGCCCCCACCCTCCCCACCCCAGATAACCATGAGCCAACGACCAAAACGAGCAATTAACAGCGCAACACCGGACTGGGCGACCGGCGGAACGCCGGGCGGCGATCGCCTTTTCACTTAACCTAATGATATCGTTACCAAACCATTCAGGTGTGTTTGTTAACGTATGCAACGATAAGACAAACTATTGAACACTAAGATCACGTTTAGCGAAAGTACTAGTGAAGTCTCGCGGTGGAGGCTCCGGCAGGACTCACCGACCGACGCAAGGCGGCGCCACCGCAGCCGCCGGCGGCCGGGCCGAGCCGCGGCCGAGTCCGACGTGTAGAAGGCGCCCGCGCCGTAGCCAGCCCGGCCGCCGGCGCCAGCAGAGCCGCGCCACCAGACGCCAGCCGGGAGCCACCAACAATGAGGACGTACTATTTGTCTGCAAAAGACATTCATATATTAACATAACAGCACTAATTATGAGGGCAACAACAAACACAGGAGCGCGTATTCTAACTGCTGAGACTCTTATCGATGTAGTTACGAATTTAGGAAGCCTGCCGATACAAACACTTGGCAATTAGATCATTATGCACATTGGAAGCAAAACAAAAAGTGACAGAACTTATCGACCGGCGCCAGTCGCGCCGCCGCAGCCGCCAGCGGCCGGGCCGATCGGGCCATGTCGTCATCAATTCGGGACCCACGGCCGGCCCCCCGACGACAGCAACGCGCTCCGACCAGCGCCGGTACAGCTGGAGGCGCCGAGAGCGGAGACGCACGTCAAATCGCAACAGTCATACGTTACCGGGTTCGGCGCTCCCCACGTGCTATCCAGGCTGTCCACCTGCAGCGGGCGAAACCGCCACCGGAGCACCGGAGGCCCCGCTCGACGGCTCGACGCGGGCGGCCGCCTCCGACGACTCCGGCCGTCCTGGGGCCCCACCGGCGGCGCACGGCCGCGGTTCCGACCCCTGGCCGCCCGCTGAAGCGGTCACTGTCGGTCCGCGTGGCACCAAGTCCTCATCCGCGCCCCCGGGAGGCCGAACACTCAGCCCAGACCGACCAGCCGCCGCCGACGCGGGCGACGACGCTCCGGGGTCGCCGGGCCGGGGCGGCAGCGGCGGGGCCGGACGCTCCGACGAAGCAGGACCGTCGCCGCCGCCGATGATCCTCCGCAGGCTCTTCAGATCTCGGACCATGATGTTGGCGCCTCCTCTTTCGCGCCGGCAGTAGACGACGCCCCTGCGGCTGAACACCGACGCGACGCGAGTCCCGCCGCTCCGCTTGCGCACCTCCAGAAGTTCGTTGTAGATCGCTCGGTTTGTTGGCGTGAGGCTCTCGTTGATATAGAGAGGCGCCGGTCCCCCTCCGCCGGCAGCGTCGCGGGCACCCGCGCGGGGGCCCCCGACGCGACGGGCCAGCTCGAACACCTCGTCGCGGGCCTGTCGTACACCTCGTCGCGGACCCGCCGCTTCACAAACCGAACGATGACTTTAGAGTCTTTTTGCAGACGGTGTGCTGCTTGTATGTCGGCTGTCGACAGCTTAAGATCTCCAAACCGGCGGTTTAGTAGACCGACGACTCGCTCCTCTATGTCCTCGTTTGAATGGCGTGCCTCGAACTCTGTGCACGTTAAGATCAACGAAGACAGTCGACGGTTCATGTCTATGCCTTCGATCTGGTTTTTCAGCTCGCCGTTAGCTTTCGTTTGCATTTCTAGCTGTTCTCGTAGTTTTTTCGTCTCCAATTCCCTGTCCATGTTCTCGCTCTCCAGGATGGATATTCTCTTCTCCAGCTGTTCACATCTAACTTCGAATTGTTGGATGACTTTTGTCATACTTGCCTCAACCAGCTGTTGAATAGCAGCCAGTGACGCCGCGTTGAGCTCCACCCCGTCGGTCGGCACGGCGGCAGGCCGCACCGCCCCGGGCGGGGACGCGCTGACCTGGCCCGGCGAGGGAGAGCCACGGCTCGGGGCTTGCCGCTTGGCTTTACGGCCCTCGGCACGACGAACCATCTCGTCGACTGGTATCTGCCGTTTCCGTCGTGTGCCTCCTCCTTCGGTACCGGACGCTGTGCAGTCCGTGAATGGCGTGTCCTCAGCACTGTCAGTGTCCGTTGCCATTCCGATCGCAACAGGCCGTCACAAACACTGGAGAAAGATTTAGGACAGGAAAAAATCACCAGCCAAGCAAAGTACTTATCCACGTCACTGCATTCGCTCGCACTGGATATCAATCACCGCCGCCCGGCCGCCACTGCGCACTCACTCTGCCCGCATAACCGGAGCTCGGGGCGAGCGACCCGACCCTCTCGGCGGCCGCGGCCCAACTCAACCTGACCCAACTTTTGCATGGGCTATCCAACACCGTTTGCCGCTTGTCGCTACGTTGCGTGGTTCTCGAGATCTTAGGGGGGGGGCAAAATGCCCCCCCCCCCCCCAACGGGGCGCGTTGCTCGGCAGAGCCCAACGGGGCGCGGGTTAAGGGGGGGGGGGGGGTGACTGGTGAGCACTGCTGACTTTTGGTCCCTTTCTTTCCATGCAACGCCCAATGGGGCTAATGTTAAAAGGTCGAAATCAAGGGGGCCACGGTGGCCCGGTGCCCCCCCCCCCCCCCGGTCCGCCGCCTATGAACGTCAACGACTTGTCTATAGCTGGGGCATAAACGACCGGGAAAAAGAACTGGCGCCTGGCGGATTAGGTGTGTAAGGGAAGGTGGGGTAAGGTGGACCAGCGAAAGCTTGAAGTCGCATGCCTATCATGCTTGATGCTTCACTGCTATTGAAGCTCATAGGTAGTGTTTATATAGTCTTCTGAAATATAGGGGAGAGCGGGGCCAGTTGAAACACGGGGTCAGATGAAACATGGCTTTATTTTCAACAGTATGCAACATATGGCGTTGCCGACACCACTGCGCATCCGCGCTCGACCACTTCCTTTGTCAACGGCGTTTGGGCGGCAAACGGACGGTAATTTTGATTTGACACTTGTTTTTGTGTTTTTGAGGGGCGTTTGGGAGAAATCGTTTTTATGAATATTTTGTGATATCTCATATACCTTTGTTTGCTGAAAGAAGAACTCCTGGCTCCGGAATAACACCTTATTTGGCCCTTCATTCAGCATGATGCCGTCCCTCCAGCTCGTTTGACATGTGCTTTACGGCGCGTGCGAGATGGCGGGAGCGGATGGGGTCAATTGAAACGCTTCTCTGAGGGTCAGTTGAAACAGGGCCACAGGCCGTTTCAATGGACCCCGGTGACCTTTGCAATGGTTATTGTTCAGGGGCTGTAAACATTAAAGGAAATAGTCCACCTTTGAAATGAGCTTTTAAACTGAAATAGTAGTTTAATAGAGCTTAATTTTTTACCCCTTTTTCCCCCGCATTTTGCTTGAAAGCACACTATAGCCTGATATATTTCTCATTTTCCTCATCCGCCCATTTTACCATAGTCTATGTACTTTATGTCACCTATTATGAGGAACTTTGCACTTTTAGCTTTCAAACGACCTATTGAATGTAGCATTTGGAAAAGTAAACCGGACAAAATATCACCTTAAGAAAGTGGCCTTAAACAGGAAAACATCCCATTGTTAAGGATAGGTGCAATTGACCCCATGGGCTGGTTCAATTGACCCTCGCATCGGGGTCATTTGAAACGGGCGTAGAGCTGTTTTATAAGCATGCGTTTGGCAGCAAAATATGTTTGAAACATAATTTTACATATCTTAAAATAAAGCCAAAAGAGCATATTTTTTCATGGCATTGTGCATTTTTCGATATGTCAACTAGATCTCGCTGTGCATGTCAATATATGAAAAGTGGTTCAACTGGCCCCGCTCTCCCCTACCTAGTGTTCCTTAAACAGGAACTCTCGGTTTTCCACGAATAACTCGCGTAAAAAGCGGCCAATCGCGAAGAAACTGTTAGTACCCTCGCTGAGTCGCGTTAATCGATTTTACACCTCCCCTAAAACATTCCATGACCCTGACCCAAATGACCTTTGACCTGCGAGTTGTGACCTACTTTCGAGACCATCTTTGGTCGGAATCGCGATTCGGCGTACCTATGTCGGCTCGCATTAGCCGCGTGTTAGCAGTCTTTTCGTGGTTTCAAGCGATCAAATATGTGATATGATGTTGGTCCCATGCATTAGGGTGGGTGTCGAGGTCACCTGAAGGTCAGGTCAGGTCATTGACCTTTGCTGACCTCGGTTCACTTTTTCGAGGTTTACATGTTTCTAGGCTAGTATTTTAGCTGAATTCGAATTAAGCAACCATTTGAATATTTATGAAGTAGTTTTGGTGCCTTATAACGAAAGCTGTCAGAGGCGAATGACACGTGCTACGAATGCCCGGCAGGACCCCTACTGGTTGACCTGACCTGACCTGACCCGACCGACCTGGCCTAAATGCAAGAAGACATCATCTGTGATCAAAACAAACATGATATTCGTGATTAGCACCCTGAAGAATCTCACAGCAGCCACACTTTACGACTTTCTAACAGGTCCCGATTTTCCCGACTTTTGGGTTATTGACCTGACCAAGGTCAACCGGACTTAGGACCTTAAAATTTAGCATCATCGGCTTCCTCTTGTCACGGGCAACACGTTCGTTTTTTCCACGAAGCTCTAGCTCAATCAGGGGCGAAACGGCAAGGGGGAGGGGGCAACGGACCCCCCCCCCCCCTTATCCGTTCGCGGCTGGCAAAACACCACTACGGGCGAGGGTTAAAAAAACGTACGATTTTACTATTGACGGTTTGAACATAAGGTTAATGATGCATTTGTAGGTAACTATATCTCGTTATTCGCATAGCAAAACGCAGTTTTATCGAGTTCAGCGTTGATAAGTTATATTTTGTTTGTTCACTCAGTCAGTCGTGCGTTCAACATGCTCACTACACAATGGTCAATTAAGGGTAGCATCCTGTGCTCACTTTCATCCATGTCGCCATTAACTGATCATGCCGCTAAGTTAAAATGCCTAAGCTGTCCAAAGATGCATGGCTAATAAAGCATTTGAATTATATGCAGAAACCGAATAACAGCTTCTATATGCATACTCAATAGCAATGATCTCACAAAATGCCTATTTGCAAGTGAATGGTAAAACAAGACACAACCTAGATAGGTATCGTTACAAGCGAACAAAATACCTTATTGAACATTCATACCATTACGCCACTACCATACATTTTGATATGTGTGATGCCAATATCGTTCGACAATTTTCCAAGGTAACACAACGATGTCAAAACACTGTCATGCCCAATTATTCCGCGTCTTACAGCAAGCGACACACTCATTCCGTACAGCAAACAATTGCCCGTCTAAGCTACACCATAATATCACATTATTCCGGTGCTCACTACAATATAATGAGCCGGCCAGAACAACTAATATTGTACGTTGAAGGCCCGCGACTCCTTTATCGCGAGCAGCGGGGTCGCGTTTTAGGGGTCAGCGCGACTGTTGCAGAGCCACGGTGCAATTAAAGGGACCCTCCCACCTTAACATTAGTTTTGAGTTGAGATAGCCAAGTTTGCGGCCAGGCTCAGAAACCACCATTTATCCTGGTCGCAACCCCCGCAGCTTTATGGTATTCAAGAAATTTCTTCCCTTTACTTGCAGGGTGGGACCAGCTTGGTCCCTATCTCTTAACCATTACGGGAATCTGATGACGTCATCAGGCTTTCGAACGTCCGTCATTAAGTTTGACTAAAACGTTTTGTAGCACGCGGTGGTATATGCTATTTGCGCGCAACATCTGCCGCAAACGCCGCACTTCTAAAATAAAGTCGCTAGAAACAGCGGAGATCCCAAAAAGTAAACAAAAGTAAAAGTCTAATATCTTGAAAACCGGTGAATATTTTTCGGTGAAATTTGGTAGATATTCGTTTTCGCTCTTTCTGAACCGAGCGACATCACTTTCATGCCAATTCATAAACTTTTTTGAAGGTGGGAGGGTCCCTTTAAGAAAGAAGAGAAGCGATATACAATCTCGTAACATCCATGGCATTTCGGAAAGCAGAACAAACATTTGAGCGACTAGGGTGGTCACACTATAAGGAGGTCAATAACTTAAGGCGCTCCGATGATTAAAGGTCAGAGTTCATTTGGCCCGAAAACGAAGAAGGAGGGAACAAGCGGGAAGAGTAAGCAGTCGCTGATAAGTGATGCCTAATTAGATACAGAGCATGAACAGTGAATGTCTTCCTCTTCATGGGCTTGAAAATGTTGAAGTTAACATACCTACCTAGGCATACCTAGGACACGTATAACAATAAGCCCACGACAGCAAAGTCGATTGGTTAAAAATATAACCAAGTGTTAATCAAAAGATAAAGATAAATAGACAAGTTGACAAGACAAGTGATAAGCATCGGTTCCATTGGCAATGTCGCATAAGCTCGAGGGAAAACGTAACGGAGGCGGTTTGTAAAGGCACCAGAGACTTCCACATGTTCTAAGGCTCGTGTCCAAACGGGCGACATTCGCAAATGCACGGCGACAGCACCAACAGACAACAACGTAACGCTTCCGGCCGGCCACTGGAGGGCTCTTCGCCACAGCCACGTCACGATTGTCATTCTGGCCAACCTGAGATCGGGCAGTGTGTCACTACTGCCGCAGTTTTGGAGCACCGTGCGGCTACTGGTCACCAGTTCACCAGTAAGGGTTCTATGACCTGGCCGGTCACCAGTAATGGTTCAGTGACCCGGCAGGTCACCAGTAGGGGTAGGGCGGCCGGTTGTAGGCCGGCAGGCTGGCGATGGAGGCCACCACGGAGGTGGGCACGCCGGGCACGCCCGGTACGCCAGGCGGGAACGGCAGCAGCTCGTGACCGGGGTAGGGCGCCGGCGGGCCGTACCCGGCGGCCGGCGCCGGTGGCAGCGACTTGCCGTCCCGCACCAGCACAGGCACGGCCACGCGGCGCGCCGCCGACGGCAACGGCAGCAGCTCGTGACCCTGCTCCTGGGTGGCGCGCTTGGTCTTGTAGCGGTGGTTCTGGAACCAGATCTTCACCTGGGTGGGCGTCAGGTCGATCAGGTTGGCCAGGTTCTCCCGCTCGGGCGCGGACAGGTAGCGCTGCTGCCGGAACCGGCGCTCCAGCTCGTACGTCTGCGTCTTGCTGAAGAGGACGCGCCGCTTGCGCTTCCGTCCGCCGCTTTCCTTCTCGTCGGCCTCGTCGGCGTCCTCGGAGGGCGAGGCGCGAGACGTCGGCACCGTCGCGGGGATGTCGGAGAGCCGCGCGGGCGTGCTCGACGTCCGCTCGTCAGTCGGAGAGCGCGGCGGCGAGCCCGGAGAGTCGCCCTCGACCTTCGGGGCGACCGCCGGCTCCACGGGCTCTGCTGTGGAACACAGAGAGGTAGACCGTCAAACATTGAGAGCTTTTTGAATGGGTTGCGAGGAGCGCACACGGTGATGTTGCTAATCGCTAATAAACGGGAGTAAACAATATTCTGCACACCAAAACTGACAACTCATAGGTCCGTAAGTTTTACATTAAATTCTATCAATGAGGGCGCATTTGCCAGATGCATTTGACTGAAGTATTTCGGCGAAACTGTAGCCCACTGGTCACCTTGATTGCAAATATGTATCAGGTATCTACATCTTTGCGCAGGACCTGGCAGAATTTGTCAGATACTGCTCTCCAGCCCCATTAGATACTCAGCAATCTTCCTGTAGTCACGTTGGCCAGCGACACAGTGGCGGATCAGAAAATGATGTGGGATCAACGGAGCAGCTCAGTGTGTCATATTAATTTGATGTTCTCACACCCTGTAAAACCTCATTACCATTGTTGAATGCTGTTCACCATGTATCGAACGAGCGTCTGTGTATGCTCCGTATGCTGCATGTTGAGAATTCGTAAATGTAATAACATATGGGCTGTTCAATGACGGAAAACTTTTGATTCGAAATAAATGCTTATAGGATATAATATAAAACAGAGGATTTATTGCAAAACGTTTAAAGTTTTTTGACAGTTTCTAGATCAGAGTACTTATTTTGGGATGCAGTATTTATTTAAAAGAAAATTTGTGTACCTATTTAACGAATTATTTCCCACTGACCTGGGTACCGCACGGGTGCGGGCTCGGTACCCCACTGACCTGGGTACACGGGTGTGGCCTCGGTACCCCACTGACCTGGGTACACGGGCGCGGCCTCGGCGGCTGGCCAGCGCGGCTCGTAGTACTCGGCGCGGTACCCGCCGGCCGGCTGACGGTACTCGTACCCCTCCTCCGGGTACGGGTACGCCGCCGGGTACAGGGCACCGCCGTACTCCTCCGCCACCATGCCCACTAGAACACAGCGCGGTCATGCTGCATGCGCGCCGAGAGCGGGCCGAGATAGGGGCGAGAGCGGGCCGAGATAGGGCCGAGAGCGGGCCGAGAGCGGGCCGAGAGCGGGCCGAGAGTGGGGCGAGGTAGGGGCGAGATAGGGCCGAGAGCGGGCCGAGAGTGGGCCGAGAGCGGGCCGAGAGTGGGACAGGGTGTGTTGTGGATGGCCTTCACCGAGCTGGGACATGATCTTAGATGAGGGTAGGAGATTTAGGAGGGAATTTGGCGTGAGGTGGAGAACAGAGGCTTTGGGAACGATCGGCGCCATGCAGACTCAGGTGTACTCGGATATTTAGGAGTTGAAGCTCATTAGGTTCATCAGGAGTCAAGCGGTTACGGGTTAGGTATCAGGACACCTTTAACAGCAATCAAAGCAATTAGTGCAATTAATTAATTGGGTGCCAACTGCCATCAAAGCGAGTCCACCACCAAAGGCTTCAAATTTTACTGCAAAGTGCTACTAAACATGCAGAGAAAGTCAAAACAAAAGGCATGCACTAAACCGAATCATGATTTTACCTTGCACCAAAAGCGAGACTTATAATGTGAAAGTTATTGAGGCATGTTATTTCTTTGATAGCTGAATGCTGATCCCCCCTCCGCCACCTGCGTTAGCCCACCCTCACACACGGTGAGGTCCCGGCCCCTCTCTGACCTTCTCCGGGAGGCCGCGGGGTGTGAGCGCCCATCGGAGGCGGCTTCACCTCGCCCAGGTTCAATATGTCACGCACACTGAAACTCGACGTTTTCGAGCCGGACATTGTCATTTTCATGTCAAACTGCCTGGAAAGCGAGAGACGAACAGTTCATTCTCCATGCACCCTGACGAACAGGGAGGTAGGAACGGTGTTTACAAACAAACGAACTGGCAAACAACACACAAAACCCCTCGCTCTGTTAATGGAGACAGGAAAAGCTTCAGATTATAAGTGGATAAAAATACAATTTATTAGTGGCTTAGGAAAACCGAAGCTTAGACACTGTTACAGAAACTAGAGATGCCCATGAACATAAAAACTAAACCAAGAGCGTTCTGTGCTGAAGTGCTAAAAGTACGGGAATTAGACGTATACTCCAAGAATGAAAACCAATGCCAAAAATCAACACCTAACAATGCCAACCGTTATATCAAATAACCAAAAGTGAAGCCACTACAGATACAGACACAAACACAGATACAGATGAGCATACATAGATGCATGCACCATGCATGAGACATCCACACCATGCGTATAACAATGCAGCATGCCGACATGCAAAACTAATGCCCAGTAGGTTCCAAGCAATTGCACACACTTTAACAAATGTTGACATTCCAATCTACACATTTGCCTAACTCATGGCGGGCATACATGTGGAGCGCCCATTCCGTACAGGATAAAAAAGTAAATGCATCATTTGAGCTTCAACCTGAGAGGATAGGCATGTATGTATACCTACGTTTTAGATGAATGATGGTTAAATAATTGCACAACCAATTACACCATTCACGTCCAAGGAAAGGCCATTCCGATTGTTGTACTAGTCAATCAAGAGCATCTGAGTAGGTAGCTAAATCTGATGTCATCCTTTATGACGGGGCTAAAAAGTGAGAAGAGCAAAGCATGCAACCCACTTCAACACAAATGCACCGCAAACTCCCTTATCATTTCCGCAACAGCCGAGAATGGAGTCTCTCGTTGAGAGAAGTTTACACATCAGAAAAAGAGGAGTCGATAATTGAGCAAACGAACCACGGGAAGGCATAAGTAGGTACACAATAGACAGTCTTTTGTAGGAAATAGTCTAAAAAAGAATCAAGATAGAGCAGCTGGGCAAGCTGGGTATCACGTGAACTCAGTCCGTGTTGCTTTATTCTTACCGAGCCTCTTAGCCTTTCTTGAACTTCCAAACAACGAAGCACTAAAAACGTCGTTAGTAAAGATGTGTGTCCCGACTCTCGACTCTCGAGTATCCGCTCTTGACTCTCAGGTGCCGACCCTCGAGTCACGACTCTCAGGTGCCGACCCTCGAGTCACGACTCTCAGACACCGACTCCCGACCCGCGTCACTTCTCTCACAAACTGCCGGACTCTTCTCCGCCACCTCTCAGCCTCTCTATCTCCTCTCTCAGCCCCTCTACCCTCTCGTCTCAGTCTCGAGAGGAGCTGCTTGGCAGCCGAGTGGGCGCCACTCGGCCGGGGGGCGGGGCCTGCCGCCGGACCGACCAATCACAGCGCCGCAATTCTCCGGAAGCGGAGAGAGAGCCGCGGGAGAGAGGATGCAGCTAGAATGGAGGCAGGCTGAGCCTCTAAAAGGTGGGAGGCCGAGTGGCCAAGGCCGGCTGAGGCTCTCAGGTGGGAGGTCGAGTGGCCGGTAGCTCTAATATCAACTTCTGATATTAATGATCAGTGTCATTCATTTATCATTAGGCCGTAAGTTTTGTTAGAACATTGTAATGAATCCGATGAGCCGTTTAAACCAAAATGAATGAACCGATGAACAGTAGCGGCGGAACACCTTCAATTAAGGGGGGCACTGCCGACTTTTGGTCCCATTCCTTCCATGCAACACCCATAGGTCTAATGTTGAAATGCCAAAATCAAGGGGGCACGGTGCCTCGGTGCCCCCCCCCCCCGTTCCGCCGCCTATGCCGATGAACCAAAATTATTTATTGAAAGAACGGGTAACTTTGCTATCGCCGGTTCTGCCAATTGCCAATATCTTTGAGAGTGGTAGCTGATAGGTTCCACATGCAGGACGTAGTTTAACTGTAGTCTTAAATTCAATTCATCAATGCAATTTTTAAGTTTTTACGTGCCATCAACAATGTTTCTTTTTCCGTAGATAATCTGGTGCATGAAATAGGCATTATTTCAACGGTTCATTAATGAGACGAGGAAACAGATACCAAATAAATGTAAGCAGTTCGCATTCCTCCCAAAAATGGTAGGTATATAGCGTATAGCACATGCGCCGCACGACCGGCGGCTGGACGGTGCTATTCTCCTGTGCTCCATTGGAGTCTCCGGCTGCGTCCCAGGTGTGTGCCGCTAAACCTCTCCGCGTGGCGTGGCGGCACCACCTAGGAACTCGTCACAACTTCATTGGCCCATTCTCCGCCACCAGCGCACACAGCTGGTCAATTAATACGAACACCCCGTCCCATTGTGAGCACCCAGCTGGCGAATTCCGTCATTAGTCGCCAGTTCATGTCCTTCACTGCCTCACTGCCGCATTACTACGGCCGAAATCCCGCCCGCTTCACACCTAATCCCGGTGCTTATAACACGCGGTCCTTGTGATGTCAACTGGCGTATTATCGGTAAAGCTTGCTGCTCGACGAGCACTCATTTATGGACTGGTGAGATTGTGTGCGGGCGAGAGCGGTGGCTCGCGAAATCAGAGAAAACACGCCGGGAATGCGATAGAGCCGTTATACCGAGAGGGGTCCTGTGGATGGCTCGAAGGAATGCTGTTTGGGCAATGGTACAAGCAAGGAGTAGAGGTGGTGTGGTCATACATGCGAGATGGTGTGGCTACTGCTTGGTATCTATCAATTTCACTCGTTCACCGTAAAAGAAGGTCACATTTTTATAGACGGTAGGTACACGATTTGTCAGTATTATCATTCACGGAAGGTGACGATTTCTAACGGGAGAATGTTCATTTTATAAGCAGATTTTGGATTTAACTTCAAGTGTGGACTGGATACCTAATGATGAAGATGCAGTTTCAACAGGGATACTTCTGCCGAGTCCCTTATCCGTTGCCGAAATGGAAGAAATTGCGAGCTACAACATATCCGTAGCCGAGCTGATCAATCGAAGGCTAAACCTGGGTTGCGAGTTAGGGGTCGGACAACTCTCTAAGTCAGCTCAGGCACCACCTTTGCTGCCTGAACCACAAAGTTGGAGAGGTTGGAGAAGTTTCCTCAGCTAGATCTAGGGTTGAGTGAACAGTGACAGCCGTCTGGGCTCTGCCGCCACAGCCCGGTCAGGGGCGGGATTAGAGCTCACCGGTCCTGCCCGGCTGCTGGAGCGCCCCGGCACCGTGAGCCGCGCCCACAGCTCTCTGTGAGCGCGCCGCCGCCCGCCCCCGCCCCGCGCGGCACGTCATTTACAGGCCATTCACAAAGTCAATCATCATTAGGATCAGAGTAAAAGCGCGCCAAGGCCGTGCAGTGGAAAAACAGCGGCCCACCGGGGCAGGGACGGGTGAGGGAGAGCGATGAATAAGGAAGGGAGAAGTGGCGATAAAAGTGGCGACAAAAGTGGCCGGGTCGGTGGTGGGCGGGTTATGAGCCACAGCTGGGACCAGTATAGCCGCACACCTGGTGGATACCTATACAAAGTGAAATTTAACGGCCCTTGACTGCCTATACCTTTGAAATTTAACGGCTTTGAAAGAAATGGTAGGATCTCGGCCAATGACTTCGTAAAAGGAAAATTGGTAACTAGTTATTTGACATACAGCGCGTTTCGAATGAATTACGGAATGGACATCGATGTGCTTGATTTCTCGAACGGAACCATCAAGATTGACCTCGCAATGAACGAGTCACTTATTCCCATACGATTACCATAGTATCATTGTGCCCTATCATAAGGCAAACATTTGCCAAAGCCGAGTTCCTCACATTCAATCTCGGTTGTATTCTGATGTGGGCGATACGGGCCCATCTCTCCGTTCACCCAACAATGGCGGCCGTCTCGTGCTAATGGGCCCGTCCGGTCGGCCGTCACGGACAGGACAGGCTGCAGGCCGCTCCTCCAACCCACCTCGTCTTCTCACGGAGCTTAGACGGGAGAGGCGAACGGACCGTCTCGGGCGGGACCGGCGCGTCTCTCAGGTCACAGCGACGAACGTGACCGCTCTGAATGCCGAGAGGAGGCGCCGGTGATTCACGAGACGCCGAGTCGTCCCGTGTCGTTTATCAGGATTGGTGTCGTCCTAGAGGGTCGCACTGAAGGAGGGAAGTGCCAGAAAAGGCAGCCGGTATTTGTAGCCAGTGAGCCCGTTTATGGCGGATTTCGGAGGCTAATGGCGTTTATAGCAGCTTTTCTGGGTAGATAGTACAGTAGGATTCGGATGGGAGTGAAATGTTTTCGGGGCACGGTAAGCCGCCGGAACTCGTAGCCGTCTAGAGGTGAAAATATTTCACTAAAATCAGCGCAGGTAGCTTGTTCATGTCCAAATCCAACGTATCGAAACATCGGAAGGATTGAGATGAGTGCACTTATGCAGCATACAGGAATAAATGAAAAGGTGAATAGACAATGAGATGAATGAAAATTAAGCCATGGAGGGCTCAAAGAATGAAATGCGTAACGGCTGTAAAAAAGGACTTTGAAGAAGCACAGAGAAGCCCATGAAAACTCGGCGTTTAGCGCTCACCTGCCTCAAAAGCCCTTTAACAGTCAAAGGCTCACCACTCTTTTCTCCCGTTTCCGAACAAAATCCACAATTTGTAGCGGGCAAAAAGCGGTCCCCATTCACTCCCGTGCGGCTTCCGGCGGCAGCTCGCGGTCCATTGAGGAGCCGGCGGCGGCCGGTCGGCAGCTCGCGGCAGTCGGCCGCCGTCAAAGGGTCGATTTGTCAGTCGCGCCGGGCCGCGGACAGACTACCGACCCGGCACACCGAACTGGAACCAACCCGGTGATGTATCACAGGACGTGACCAGGCGACTCGGCGTCCGGCTTCCTGACGTTCCGCCGCCGACCGCTTCAGACGGGTGACAGAGGGCTCCCTCCGGCTCCTCCTTTCTGAGCTGCTCGCCTCACTTCTGGATCCTCTCTCTTTCCTCCCTTACTCACCTCTCTCGACCTTTTGGACCGCTCCTTTCCTTTTGCTTGCCTCTTCCTTTCCTCTCCTCCCTCTTCACTTCTCATTATCTTCTTGCTTCTTTATCATATCTATTTTCTGTTCAGCTCTTTTCTCTTCTCGAAGTTTTCTCCTTTATACCTTCTTTACAAATTTAAGCAAAGTTTCTTTATTGCGAGTCAACGCTTGACTTTCTTCGTTAGTCTTCATATATAGGTAGGTCCTTCTCTGATCTCCTACCCTCTCTCTCCCCTTCACCCTCTCTCTACGCACGTCGTCTCTCCTGCTGCTCCACTGTCAACAGTCGCTCGGCGGTAGGTCTCCCCGACTTCACTGGGCGCCCGCCACTGTGTCCACTGTCCGCTGTTCGGCGCAATGGCATATTGCCGGCTCACTTCGTGGGAGGCCGAAGGATTAACTCGGTGAGAAACAGCTTAGTCGGCCCATGGGAGGATTGGAGCGCTGAAGTTGTTTCCGGCCACCCTCGGAGCCGCTTTCATGGCGCGGCGAGAGCGCAAACAAAACGCCTTTCGAGGCGGACGGTAAGTCAGAGCTGACCCAGCTATTTAGTTGGCGCTTCTCGAAGGTTAGATAACGAGGGATGTTCTTACGAGTAATTTTGCCTAACTCGCTGATAAACGATTCGCTCAGGTATGCTCGTTCCGGCTGTTTTTCCAGTGAAATGGCACCACATTGAGAACACGTGTTCTCGTGTAACATCATCGATCAACCCTGCAGAGGCCACTCACCAGCCTCCGCGTCGACAAATCGCCAATTGAGACGCGCCTAACTGTGCCCACCAGTGTGTCGAGGACGCGGCACCTTTCCTCGGGTCCTTGTTGGACGTCCTTTGGCGGCCGATCAAAGACCAGCCGCCCCCATTGACCAGCGCTGCGGTCTGCCGCCGGGTCCGGGGGTAATCCTTCCGGCGCGCACGGGCAGACGGCTGGGCGGCGGCGGCCCCCCGGCTGACGGCACGACCACCGCTCGGTCCGTCGGCCTTTGTTACTGCTCGGGCGGTACTCTGTGCCGTTTGGGGCTATTCAGGAGGCTCCGAACGGCCTCCGAACAGACCGCGAAGGGCTCGACCCGAGCACAGAGCGCGCGCCGCCGCGCCGCCGCTGGACTCGGTCAGCTGAAGGAGGGACACGTGGACAGGTGGCTGAGGGGGCAGTGAGAGGGACAGGAGGGACAGACAGCCTGCCGCCGAGGGATCGGCGGGTCGGCGGGTCAGCGGGTTAACCGGACACTGGCTGGTCTGACCATGGGTGAAGTATTCCTTACGGAATGCCTCATCGATGGTCTACCTACTATGGTCTACCGTAGTTCTTAGTCATATATGGTTGGCCGTTGGCTGAGTCGACTTTCATGGCACAATCGATTGGCGACTTTTGACTGTTTGGCTCTTGAGAGGGGATATTATACTTACGAATGGTTGCAGGTTATTGATAAGCCAAAAATGCAAGTCACTGTGGTAGTTTAAACTTGTTTATACCTTTTGGTGGGCCTTTGAAGGTTGCTTGCATGAAAGCATTATGTTGTGGTGCTGATATTATCCGTTTTCACGACGGACATCTGCAGTACACATTTGGTGCACATCTGGTACAGATTAGGTGCAGACTTGGCCAAATCAGGTTCAGTGTGTCTCTTAGCAGCTATCAGCTAGGGTTACACTAATTGCTTATATGCCTGCTTTGTCGTATTATCAGAGAGCATAACCGATTAAACACTGAAATGAATTCATAAAATAAAGATATTTGCTATAAAAGAGATTAGGTGCAGATTTGGTCAAATCAGGTGCACTCGCCGCATAGCCCGTTGTGAAAACGGCTATTTAGAAGATGCTCCTTTTTTGCATTTCCCAAATAATTGGAAGCAGTACCCAGACCACAATACAATAAATTTCGTCAGCGAGCACATCACTTATCACGTGACTCGTCACTTGTTTTCGGACACGTGACCAAAAACGATTTTAGGACGTTACCCCGGACCTCGTTGACTGCTCAGTGCGCGCGTATATCGATAATATTATCAGAGAGCATTCTGAACTCTAGACAGAATAACAAAGGCAAAACGTCCACAGAAAAGGAGAAAAATGTACCTATGCCCGACAGCCTCGTTAGCTACAGCTAGCTTAGCTATCTTAGCAAACTAGCAGGCTTTGCTCCCTACAATACGGTCTGAGCCTAATGACAGTGCGGTTAGCCGACGTCCGGCGAGACCACGGAATGAAAAATCGGAAAACTTTTTGGCATAATAATGGTAGAACCAAACATTAGCGGTAATTGATGGTAAAAATGTGTGGTAGATATTTTGTTATAAATTTGCAACTAATGTGTATGGTTAAATTAAGACCTGAGTCACTAGTCTTATGAAAAATTTATGCACCAGCAGTCAATTCAGATGCAGCCAATGAGCGAAACTTGTCAGTTGCCAACCCATTGGGTCCAAGAACGACGGTCTCCTACCGGATCGAGATGTGCCGGGTCTCGGCCTGGACAGTTCCGCCCTGGACCCCCGCACGCCCGGGTATGGGCGAATGCCGCAGACCCGAGCAGCAGCGGCCCAGGCTGCTTTGTAGAGTCGCTTTCAGTGACTTCAAACGGGGCTGAGCCGCACATATCCGTAGATTAGTTCCAGTTTGTAGACTGAATGCTGCGTGACGAAATCACAAAATCGTTCATTAACTGTTGTGATCCGCAAAAGAAATAAAATATAAATAGCCAAGCCAATAGACGCAGCATGTTAGGATCATATGCCGACGGGAAAATCGGTTGCATAAAGTAAGGACGTCTGAACTAGAAACGGTGCGGTACGGTACGGGAAAAACGGCAGCCAAAAGAAAGAAACTTTGGTAATGATGTTCAGCTTGATAACTCAACACAACGCTAAAGCAATCATATAGGAGCCAATAATCAAACGGATATATACCTACAAAATGTATCACCATCTTGAGGCTATACGACCAGATAATGCAACCAAAACAGTCAAAACAAACATACCCAGCATTCTCTTGAAGCTATGCGCCAGCTTGCTGTGCCCACAGCTAAACTTCGGAAGCAGCAAGACAGAGACCCCCTAGACAAGCGCGGACAATGGACCAGTCTAGGCCTCGGCCTCTCTCCGCGCTGGAGGAGGCCTCCGCGGTCGACCGGGGCCTCCGGGCCGAGCCTCCGGGCCTCGCCTCACCTGTAGTCCTCCTCCGAGTACATCTGCGGGTGGTGCAGCGGCTGGCCGTGGTGCTGAGGATGGTGCATCTGCTGCTCCTGGGACCAGTAGTAGTGGGCTGCCGCCGCGTGCTGCTGCGCGTGCGACGGGTGCAGCTCCGCGTGGTGCTCGGGCCGCATTGCCGGGTGCATCTCAGGGTGCATCTCGGGGTGCATTTCAGGGTGCATCTCGGGGTGCATTACCTCTGACGGCTCCGGCGGCAGGTCGGCCCGCTCCTGCTGTAGCTCCTGCTGCGACTCCTGGCGGTGCAGCTCCTGGTGCTGAGGATGCTCCTGGTGATGCTGGTGATGCTCCTGATGCTGCTGATGATCTGGATGTAGCTCCTGGTGCTGCTGATGTTCTGGGTGCATCTCCTGGTGCTGTTGATGCTCTGGGTGCATCTCCTGATGTTGTTGATGTTCCGGGTGCATTTCCTGGTGCTGCGGATGCTCCTGATGCTGCTGATGCTCTCCGTGCAGCTGCTCGGTGTGCGGGTGCGGCTGGCTCTCCAGCGGCATGAAGCCGAACTCTGTGAGCGGCATCTGCCCGGTGGCCGGCACCGCGGCCCGCTCGTCGTAGAAGGCGTACATCTCCTGTCGGGCCGGCTCGGTGGCCGCCGCACACGCCATGGGTCTGTCTCCGGCCGGCGCCGTCAGAAACACCCCTCGCCGTCAGAAACACCCCTCGCCGTCAGACGCGACCCCTCACCGGTCACCCGCTCTGACCCCTCCGACCGCGGCGGTCCGCCGACTGGAGAGCCAAACTCACCTCAGCTGGGCCAGTCGGAAACAGTTTCAACCAAAACTGTTTTAGGTTTTTGCGACGGTGCCGCTTCCTGTGAGGATGCCCTCCGTTTCTTCCCTCTCAGAGTCCAAAGTTCAGCCGTGGTCCCCAACTAGGAAGCCTTGACCGCTCCAGTATTTCCCAGTCTGTCGTCACCGCCGCTCTCCGCCGTCGGTTACGATTCTCCCTCCAGGCACTGTGGTGTCACAGTTTCGTCACAGCTCCACCCACAGTCCCGACCTTCTCAAGCCGTCACACTTCCTCTGTGACTCACAGTGTCGGCAGCCGTCACGACCGTGACGCGTCGTCACACTGCTCCGTGACGCTCGCGACGCTCGCTGACCAGTGCCCACCCGGCGGCGGTTCCCGACTGAGTCCGCCCCAGGTGAGCTGAGAGACACACTGGCAGAGGCGCCAGTCAATAAGATAAGATAGTGGCCTGCCGATCCGCGCCTATCGGCCGCCCGCCGCGGATGGCCAGGCAAACAGAGCCGTCTGCCGGCCACAGAACGGACGGCCCATACATAGTCGCCGACTACGGGACGGCACATAGTCAGCATAGGCGGCACATACGAGGGATAACTGGGATGGGGCGGCTCTTAGTCGGCATGGCCGGCACATACCCGGGATAGGAGGGGGCACGTAGCCGGGATGGGGGCTCACTGTCGGTATGGGTGGCACACAGCCAGTATATAGGCGGCGCATACCGGGATAGGCGGTAGTCGGCACATACCCGAGATGGACGAAATACATACCTATACTCAGGACGGCCATTGCGACACATACTGGGATGGGATGCACATAGTCGGTATGGGTGGCATATAACCGAGATAGACGGCACAATAGTCAGGATGGGACACATACCCGGGATGGGGAGGCACATTCCCGAGATGGGGAGGCACATGCCCGGGATGGGGAGGCACATACCCGAGATGGGGAGGCACATACCCGGGATGGGGAGGAACATACCCGAAATGGGTAGGCACATACCATGGATGGGGAGGCACATACCCGAGATGGGGAGGCACATACCCGGGATGGGGAGGGACATGGGGTGAGAGGCACATACCCTGAACGGACGACATATACCCGGAGTTCCATGACACGGCTCGACACTCCGTGACCCACAGCACCACAGCACCCACACCCACAGCACAGTGGTGTTGTACTGTGTCGTACCGTACCGTGTTATACTTACCATGCCGTGTCGTACCATGTCGTGACGTATTGTACCATGATATACTACATCGTACCTCCCGTGTCACGGTGCATGTAATATGTCGCATTGTACCGTGTCGTACCGTGTCGTACCTCCCAGTATCATGTTGCATATACATACATACATATGTGTACTGTGTCCTACCGTGCTCACTTACTCACTTATGGGACGAACATCTGAGGCCAGAGAGGCGTCAAGGCTTCGGTAGCCTCTTAGCTGAAAGCTTGTAGTTACTGGTTGTTCATAATCAGTGCATGCCGACCTGGACAGTCAGATCCTCGTCACCGCTTCTCCAGGTCCCGAAGTTTCTCGGTCGGCCGTCTCCCCAGCTGGGCCGGTGGGTCTCCCCAGCTGGGCCTATGGGTCTCCTCAGCTAGGTCGGCAGGAGCTGACATGGTCTATCCACAGGAGCTCAGCTGGCCCAGCGTCACCCTTCCCCGCTGCTAACTGACTGAGCTCCCGGCTGACTGAGTGGGCCTTCAGCTGAGACAGAGCTATAGATCGAGACTCTTATCTTTTCGGGTCCCCTGCTGATCAGGGGCTGGGGAGGGGGCGAGTTCTGTGGGCACCGACTCGTATGTCGCAACACCCAACGGCCAACAGCGGGCTGGACGGAGGGGAGGAGACTGGGGTCTGGGAGTCATGATAAGCGAGGGATCTCTGGAATGATCCTGATTGTGTCATCTTTGTAGTGGCTGTGAAGAAAAAAAAGATCGTGTCCGTCATAGCCGACCATAGTAGTGCGTTAATCTTAGTTTAACGTTATATACCTTGATTTCATCATTTTGTTTTATCTTCTTTAAGCTATTTTATCATGTTTTTCATTTAATCTAACTTACTATTCAAACAGAATCCGTCTGTGAGTCTGTGAGTCTGTGTGTCCGCACATCGTGTAGTGGGTTCAATTAACCCCGCCCACAGGGCAGACGGTATGTCGTAGGAAGTTGAAAGTTGCACACCTTATAGGTGACAGAGCGGGTCAGCGCCTTTTCTAGGTTTCGGCTCGCTGGGGTGCACGGTTCGCGCGTGGGGCGCGCTGGAAGAACGCCAATGAAATTTTGATCGGTTCGTAGATCTTCATTGAGAGCCGGGGTCGACAAACTTTGTGGACTAAATGCATGCCGATCGGTGGCGGGTGCCTCGCATTGGCGGATGGGCAAGTTTTTAATTTGAATGAAAAGTGGCGAGATAATGTATAGATTATAAAAATGCACCGTGAAAGGTGACCAAGTATAAAAATGCACCGTGTTTGCCGCAATGCGTCACATTGGTGACAACTGGCGTCATTTTTGCCGCAAATCGCACAGTTTTGTCAAATATGGTCCGATAAGGGTACAATTTGTTGCCAGGATACATGCTCAGCCAACAGGTTCAGATGCGCCGCGTTTGTCGCAATGCGCCACATATGCCACAAAGCGCCATTTCCGACAAATACGATTAAGCGTAATGGAATGGCACGAATAGGGGCAGGGCTGGGAACACTTTAAGTCTGATATTTAAGTACTGATTGGATCCAATTATTCTGTGACCTGACATGACCCGGCGGTGTTGGTAGGGGGGTAGGGGTAGGGGTAGGGGTAGGGGTAGGGGTAGGGGTAGGGGTAGGGGTAGTGGTAGGGGTAGTGGTACGAGTAGTAGTAGGGGTAGGGGTAGGGGTAGTAGTAGGGGTAGTAGTAGGGGTAGTGGTAGGGTAGTGGTAGGGGTAGTGGTAGGGGTAGTGGTAGGGTTAGGAGTATGGGTAGTAGTAGTGGTAGTGGTAGGGGTAGTGGTAGTGGTAGTGGTAGATGTAGTGGTAGGGGTAGGGGTAGGGGTAGTAGTAGGAGTAGTGGTAGGGGTAGTGGTAGGGGTAGTGGTAGAGGTAGGAGTAGTGGTAGGGGTAGGGGTAGGGGTAGTGGTGGAGGCAAAAGTAGAACAGTGGCCCGGGCTGATCCGATCGGACGAGAGGCGACCTATGTGACCTGGCCTGACCTAAAGTGACCGGGGCTGACCCCTTTGGCCCATCTTGACCCCGTATCAGCGAAATTTCATCCAACAAAGCCCCCAGAACAGCTCTTTTTTTCTCTTCACATTTCCGTCCATATCTATGCTTCTAGCCAACATATCGATTTGAAACGAACACCATTCGAAAGCAAATTGGCTGGTGCCGCAATTTTTTCCTACCACGCAGCAAAGCAAGTGGCGCAGCCGCTTGTCTATATTACTATTTGAGGAGGGTGCGTCTGTCCGTTACCGAGGTCCCGACTTGGTCGTGCTTTGCGTGGACTACAGGCCAGACCGGTGCACCTAGCCCGGTGAAATTTGCACAACTTATAGATCAAGGATGCGTGACGTGCCTTTGAGGGGTCTCAGCTCGATCGGATTGATAGGGAGCGCGTGGCGCGTGCTCAAAAAGTGCAAATTCGCGTCATAGACTTTACATGTATAAATCGGCGTGCGAAATCGGGCGAAAACGGCTAATTTTGGCCGACACGGGTCCAGTTCCCGTGCAATATCTTGGTGACCAGGGGTCCGACCGGCACGGGGAAAACAGCATCGTGTACAGAATTGAACGGGCTATTGAATGGTGTGCAATGCAGAGGATAGCACGCGCCACGTGCACCGGAGAGGGCACTTTTATTTGAAAAATTGCGGTTTTTGAGGGATTTTGGAATTGATTTTATTTTTAGGTGACCGTTAAATGGAGCGAGTTGAATCAACGCCTATTTGCAAGAGAAAGGTACCGCCTCTCATATAAAAATTGTGAAAAGCTGATTGATCCAAATCAAGGTGGTGCAAATCACAGGAGAAAATGGTG
This sequence comes from Amphibalanus amphitrite, assembly GCF_019059575.1. Taxonomy (NCBI): domain Eukaryota; kingdom Metazoa; phylum Arthropoda; class Thecostraca; order Balanomorpha; family Balanidae; genus Amphibalanus; species Amphibalanus amphitrite. The sequence continues at coordinate 658,510 of NW_024881637.1, forward strand.
TTTGTCAATTTTGTGCCACTTTATTAATCACACGGGGTTTGCTGCATAACCTGATACCTTTGGCAATTGAATATGGTACCATTGGATAGAGCATTCAATTCTGTCCAATATTCACTCTTCATTTTTGCATGATTAGCAACAGTATCCTTAAAAATGTAAATGTTCCAAACCATTACATTGTCATTTTTAGCGAAATTCATCGATGGCCCTCAAAAGACTTCGCGCCAGTTTTCGAATCATTCTAAAGTAGAACGCATGATAATACGACACGGGCACCTCGATGCGATGTATCTTTTTGTTTTCTTACAAAATGCTTGGCCGTCAAAAAGCAATCGAACGAAATGGATATCTATCAACCAAATCGACACAGACCAACCCAATACCCACGGGTAAAAAATCCCCCCTTCGCGTTGCGGAGCACGCGGGTAACCCTAGTCATATACCATTTAATGAAGTTTATTTATCATTATCAGTTTCATTGCTCTGCCCTGAGCCGCAATATGAGCATTTTGCGCAAATCAATGTGAAAAGTCAGTTAAAGAAATAAAGTGAAATTAAAATGTCTTTGCTAATGTTTACTAATAGATACGCAAAACAAATAAATCGAAAACCAATTGTGCCTGTACGGTTGTGCCGTCCAATTTTAGCGACTAATTTGACGTGTTTACTGCTCGGCTGAATTTATGATGCGGTGCCCCGTTATAAGGTTACTCGCTGAATATTACGGCTCCGGTAAACTGGTAAATCACTAATGCCTTGACACCGAGCCACGATACTGAAGTTTGCTCTAGAACTGAATCGAGCCCATGACCAGCTGATAAAGACGAGACACGTTTTTATCACCGGAACACCAGAAATCCTATAGAGGGAGGTAATCAAAGGTCACTTTATATTCCAACAAGCCATCCCATCCCGTAAACGTTTCCTGAAAAAAAAAATGCAAGATTAAAACCTGACGATTCTGGTTCAGCCATGGTTAACGCCCGATTGCAGAATGCCATCCTAGACTCCAATTCTGTCCGCTTTACTATGCTCAAGTGATAGCAGGATTAGTCGATGAATGCATCGGTCGTTCCCCCGACTCTATCTTTATTTGAGTTGAAACGCACATATCAACTCACCGTCAAGCTCATATCACACATGACACTAATGCCATAAATCAAAACATATCGCTTCGCTATGCAATGCGTCATTCTTCCGTCATCATTAATTCCGTTTCCCTCTTTCTTTTCCTTTGCATTTCCCCCTTTCTATCGTCCAGTTAGTTCGTACCCGTTCGTTGGTGTTTGTAAATCCGTTAGACCTTTGTGTGATTCGTTATCGGGTCGTTCTGAAATACGCCGATGTGCGGCTGTTACGGAGTTTCTGCAGTAAGCGACTGGCTGGGTCGGACGGCCGACGGTCTGCCGGACAATCACGCAGTGTTCACCGGTGGGCTGAGTGCGGCGGCTCTGTGTTCGCTGCACGGGTGTGCTCGGCTGTTGTTGTGGGAAGAGAATGCGTTGAGCGCGCTAGTGAGAAAGATTGGTGCATAGCCCATAGGTGAGTGGAGTAAGTTGATTCCAATATTATTGGAGATTGACGACCGACATCTTTTTTAGACTCGTTAGCCTCTGCGTTATAACAGCGACATCTCGAGACTCACTGAGACTTAAAAATAGATGACTTCTATTGTTATAAGACTAGCATTTCATTTGATCTCAACGTCGTAAATCACAAGCGTCACATGATTTTGTCACATTGTAAATGCCAATTTCCGTGTGTGACCCGCACTCTGAAGCACCAAAGAACTTGGACCGAGTTGGAAACATTTAGCGATATGTCATGAGCCAGTGCACTATAAACAGCCATGACTGGAATGTCTCTCATCAAGTGCGGCACGTACGGCGTTTTACGTCGTCCCTGCCACTCGTCCTTGCCACTCGGTTTGCCGAATCCTTCACAAACTCGTCAAAAGAAAACATCTCTTGACGTGAATGGTCTTCGAAGCGTCCTCAAGTCTGAAGTCCCTCCTATTGACATCGAGAACTAGCGGCTTCTTGCCAAGGAAGTATTTGATCTCCACTTAGAATCTGAAGCATGCTCGGTAAAGATTTCTGAGCCGTTTACGACCCAGCCAATTAGGTACTCCAGCTTTCAACTCTACCTGTCCGCTTCGGACAGCCGCTACTCCGCAGCCGCACGCCGTTCAAACTCATGAACTGCGGTGCAAAGGGCGATCTATTCATAGCACAAAATGCACGTGAGCATGGCTCTCTTGATCCGCGGTGCCCTTGCTCTGCCCTGGGCGGCCCGTAATCCCGCGAGAGGCCCGCTCCGTGTCGGACTTTGACACCACGCGCCGACGATAATAAATCTCCGATCAGTATGTTGATCTTCGGGCCTATTTGCCGGCGCCCGTGTCCAAGTCCGTATCGGCTCCTGTGTAAATCATGGTGTTTATCCTCCGCCGGCTATCGCATAAAAGACGCGGCTCTCACTTAGCCGCCGAGGCTATCGGGCCAGATTGGGCTAATGTTTCGGCCTATCGAGGACGGCGGCAAACATTGCATTATCGAGGTGCGGCGCGGCCGGCGTCCGACGGTGGGCCGTCTCGGGGCCGCGGGCGGCGCCTCGACTGGGTCACTCGGACAGTCGGGGAGCAGACTCGGGCGCACAGATCAGAGAGGGGTGTTAGGAATAATAGAATACCCCGCACAATGCGAACAGCCGCTCTGATTGATGTCTGGGCGTCCGACAGCTGCGACTTTTCCCGTTGTGCGACTGTCGAGTCTGATAATCCCAATAATCGCAGAAGAATTAGTCGGAGGCAGAAGTTACGACGCATGTCGTGATTACGTTATCTCTCCGGTTATTCACACAATGCAATGATTGAAACAGTCAGTACATCGTCGGCCATTTTCTGCGACGCTATCTCGATAGCGCACGGCACTAACGTAATGCACATGACCACAGCTCGGCGCGGCGATAGGCGGTGCACACGGCACTCGCCGCCGCCGGTGAGACGGTACATGCCCCGCAAGACCCCCCGCTGAGCGGAGAGGAGTTGGGAGGACGGCCGAGCGGGACGGCCGGTAAGAGTGCGCTGGCTTATCCAGATGTAGTTAATGAATGATACGAAAGTCAAAAATGCATTCTGATGAAACTGTAGGTATGTGGGGATAGTTTGATTATCTATATAAGACAGTATTTTATGTCAACATACCTTCCTCCAACTCCCGTGAGCTCTGCCGCCACCGCCACGTCTACACTCTCGTGCTGTGATTCTCGTTCTGTATTTGCCGCTCCAGAATACCCCGTCCCGCGACCTTTTGACCTCAGACGTCACAGATGTCAATCCGGACAACTGCGCTGGGCAGCGGTCCCCGTGCAGAAGGACCCCAATACAACGCATATCACCGTCCCTCTTCAAATATTTTCATATTTAATTTGGTTCATAAGCTAGTGCTGATTAATACCGTCGAGCAAACAAAACCGACGCCAAATTCCAGTCCGCTTACAGACGATAGCATACCTATGCATGACCGTCCCACGCCATCAGCAAATTCGGCCGGCGTTAGCTGACCACTGAGAAAGCGAACACTTATCTACCGTCAACAGGCCGGGCCTCTTGAGCGGCCGGCCGACTGTTAGCGAACCACTCGGGGGTCTGTACTTAGCCGTATCATCGCCGTGTTCAGACAGATAGCAGGTCTGATGCGCCGGACAAGAGGCCGCGCTTAGCCAGTGGGCAGTCGGCGTAGATAGGCCGCAGATTTTGTATTTGTAGCCGATGACCTAAGCAGAGGCGGATCCAGCTCAGAGGTTTGGGGGGGGGGGGCAAACCATAAAAATTTATCGATTCTTTCCATGCATCGTCCATAGGCGTAATGTTAAAATCATGCCTTTTGGGGGGGCAAATGCCCATTTTGCCCCCCCCCCCCTGGATCCGCCACTGGACCTAAGGAGTGGGCGAATGGGTTCTACGTCGCAATAACCATGCATGGTGTTGTTCAATGTTGCTGAGCAGGATGGCCCTATATGGACGGATAGGTATAATATAAGGTGGCGTGCATTAGCCCGTACCGGCGCCGTGGTCGTATCAAATCAAAGCGAGGGGAACGTCACGTCCCCATAACTTCGTCGCTAGGCCAAGCAGTGGCAAACGGTAGCCTTGACTTTAGAAAGGATGGCGAGGAAAATTATCTAGAATGTTGTTTAGTCAGAGATCAGGATTTTTTTTCGCTAGTTCGATGCCTTTGGGCAAGACGGTTCTTTCGAAGTAGGTCACCAGACATGACCTGGTGACCTGACCTCAGGCAACCTAAAAATCAAGTTCGCAATAGCTAAGAAGTGCGGAACAAGAGCGTGATGAATACTCCGTTAAAGATATTCACAAGAAATGACGAGAGAGGTCGTAACTCGTGACCCCCCCCCCCACCCCGACTAGTATTTTCACCTGCCAAAGTTTGGTAGGATTCTCCGAGTCTCATCATTTTAACTGTGTCGGAATAACTCGACACATGCCCAGCTAAGTGCATATGTTACAGAGCGTATGGAAACCCAGTCCGTTTGCAAACGGCCTGGCCCAGTCAGGCCGTTTGAAAACGGCCTGAAAAAGCCGGCCGTTTGCAAACCACCTGAAATATCAGGCCGTATGAAAACGGCCTAGGCAGTTTGAAACGGCCTAGACATTTTGAAAACAGTCTAGTCAGTTTTCAAACGGTCTGGCGAAGTACAACAGCCTCTGAAGATTGAACTTAATGGATCCAGGTTGGTCGATGATCAGGTTACATCCATGTGAATGCTTGCGCATTCCATGCCGAATGACTCGTCTACATGCGTCGAACATTTTCTTACTGTGCTGATGCTCGGCCCGGACGTTTTTCGACAATATTACTAATGATACAAGTCCACGGTCCGCCTGTGTACGGCCATCCAGTTGATGGAGCCTGGTGAAGCCACTACTGGTGAATTCTGGTGAAACGTATCACTACAAGACTCCCCGATTATTTTGCGGCATAAAACGCAGGAGCGCGCAATAGACATCAGAGTTCACATCAGTGGCGCGGGAACCGGGGGGGGGGGGGGGCTAGCGGGAGCTGAGCCCCTCCAACTTTTCGGCTGGGGGGGGGGCTCGTAATGTATTTGAGCCCCCCCCCCCCCAGCTGGAGGAATCGCCAAATCGGAAATCTACCAACATAATTTCATAGATTCATACGCACCGGTGAGAAAACTAGATTTGGAGGTACCCTAGGTTGATCTCTATTATCATTCAGCCCCCCCCCCCCCCCCAGTCTGGAAGAAGTTCCCGCGCCACTGGTTCACATTAGAGTCCTCACCGCGCCCGGTCGACCGCCGGCGGCTGGCCGGTGCAGTGGCGTACGCCGGCAATACTTGACCATTGCGGTGGAAGGCGAAACTTTGAAGTCCGGGGGAAGCCCGGGTCGACCGGGCGCTATACGGGCAGGGTCTCAGTTCTGCCAATCTCTTTCTGACCAGGCCTGCATTCGTCATCGGGAAAATCAGGGATAATTTTCCAGAACTAGCGAGAATCATCAGGGATCACGAGGTATCGCGATAACGAGACATGCTGAAGATGGGCGCTCAACAATAATTTTCTGACGGAGAATATCCGAGTGACAATATTTTTCCGGATGCCGAATGCACCTTAGGATTTCATGGTGCCATGTAATGTCATGAAACGGTCGTGCTTCAACAAACTCAACATTGTCCAGCTGTAACTTCATGCAGACCAGATTGTTTTCAAAATGCCTAGACCGTTTGCAAACGGCCTGGTGTCTGGAAAGTTGTCATACGGCCTAGACGGTTTGCAAACGGCCTGAAATTTCAGGCGGTTTGCATACAGCCTGGAATTTCAATTTTCAGCCCGTATTCAAACGGCCTGACTTTTCAGTCCGTTTGCATACTGACTGGGCTGTCCAGGCCGTTTGCAAACGGCCTGAATCGGGTCAGGCCGTTTGCAAACGGACTGAGTTTTCATACGGCCTGTAACACATACATGCCTACCCGACTCAATTATCTAGACGTTTATCGCTCTGCTCATTTCAATTCAAGACGGTACTTACCTATAAGAGCATAATAAAACGAACAGCAATCCAATCACCAAACAGGTATCACAAAACACCAGCTGAGGGCATGCCATTGAGGCACTCATCGACACCGGATTGTTTTAACAGCTGAATCGGCAGGAGGTGTCACAAGTGCCGAACAATAAACGGGAACGGTCAAAAGGCCATTGAGCGCTGACAGGCTCTCCACGCTGATCCGACACGCCGATGACGTCACCAGTGTCCCAGTGTGACGTCACAATGTGCCAGGGTGACGCCATTAGCATACATAGTGTGACGTTTCTAATGCCTTGTTGCAACGCCATCGGTTCTCTATTTTGACGTCACTAGTATCCTGAAATAACTATGGTTCCTCATTTGACGTCACCAGTGCGTTCGTTAATTTGACGAAGCGAGTGTTCAGTTTTATGACGTCACCAGTGTCCTGTAATGACGTCACGATTGTCCTGGTGTTTGACGTCACCAGAGCCCTGTAATGACGTCACCAGTGCAGTGTGCCGATTTTAACGTCCCCTGCCTATTACCCTCGGCTCGGCCGTTCGCAGCTGACCGATGCGCCCCCTGTGCAAACATTGTCATTTTACGGGGAACACTGCAACTGAGCTGGTTGGATGAGTGTATCGGCAAACAGCGGGGATCGAGAGGCCACTCCAGCTGAGCGCCGACCCTTCACACTGGAGGCCACTCCAAAACCACCGGGTGTCACAGGTGCGGGACTGGAGGCCACTCCAAAACCACCGGGTATTACAGATGTGGGACTGGAGGGCACTCCAAAACTCCGGGTATTACAGCTGTGGGACTGGAGGACACTCCAAAACTCCGGGTATCATCGCAGCTCTCGAGCTGGCGATCAGTCAGATCAGATCCAGTTTCCAGCAGGTACTCGATTTGTGACTACAAACGTTTAGTGCAAACTAATGAGTCTATTTTCGGAGATGACAAGTCGTGAAAATTCGTATGCCTACCATTTCGAAGAAGTAATTCGCCCTTAATGCAGAAATCTGCTTGAGATATCCTTACTACTCATCCAGCAGTATTGTTGACTTCAGTATATCAGGATTACTTGATGTTTGCGTTTATCAGTTTTGGGCTAACTGCGACGCTCTTGTGTAATTCAGAACACTTGCATGACATAACGGTGCCATAAAGTGGGGTTACGCCGATTGCCTTTGTACCGTTATCTTGCTTAGAGTCCTGATAAGCTACACAAACGGCGGAAACAGAAACCGTTACTTTCCTATCCCATGTCAACTAAACCATTTACGACGCATGTGGATGCTAAAAAATCGACAAACTTAGCACATTTGCAGCTCGTGTATTCAAACAATTTGTTGATACAACATGTCTATATTTGTCATCTCACTTTTCACTCAAATGCACTCTCAAATACTACAATTTGTCAGGTTGATCATATCGGTTACAAAAATAATTACACACGTACGTCATATGTACAAGGCACTTTATGTGGCATCATTTTCAACAAATGATATGCGTAAACAAAATGTAATTAAGCCTGGGAGTAATGCTTCGCAGTTGGGCGGTCGCCGCTGGGGGGAGGGGTCGGCGGTCGGGGTGGGGGGAGGGGGGCGGCCCCGGGACCGCCGGCGGCGACACGACCGGTCTCGGCGAGATCACAACACTCGGAGCGCCACACGCCGGCCGGAAGACGGAGCGGCGCGGCGCGGCGCGGCGCCCGCAATAAATAACCACACCTGTATCACGTCGGACTGAACGGAGCGCTGTCAAAGGTAGAAACTCGCGGTGGAAAACAGGGGTGGCGCCCGAGCGGGTCCAATATCGACAGGGACCTCCGAGACACCGACAACAAATAACAGATCTGACTGACCGGGCACGGCGGCTCGAAGCGGAGTAACACAGCATCTGCGGCCACCCAGAGCGGCGGCCCGCGCCGCCCGGCACTATGAACTCGGCGACCGAGGCCCGAATAACATGAGAGGAGGCGCCGCCGCCGGCACGACGCCTCCGAACAACCTCACAACGCCGCTACAGCGCCGGCCAAAACCGGTAGAAAAGCACATCCACCGCATCGCGGGCGGACTTGAGCATGAGTCGCCCGGCCGGTGGTCCCTCCCCGAAAGACGGTAGATTTCGGTGGAGGAGGACCGGGCCTGGAGCGACTCAAAACACGCCCCGCGGCTTGCTCAGACAGCCAGCGGACTGACGTGCGATGTCAGCGCGTAAAATCATCAAAACTCGGTCAGTTCGACGGCCGGCGGCCGCAGACCGGCCACCGGCAGACTAGTCAAACAATAAGTCCTTTAAGATCACTTCTCTTGCTGAGACGGTCCGATGACTCGGCCGGAGCCGTTCACTCCGGTGGCGCCGCGGTGCGGCGGGCGCGCGAACTAACGCTTCAGGTACAGTTCGCCAGGCCCGAGCGGCCGGCCGGCGCGCCCGCCGCGCGCCCGGTGGCGCCATCTTTGGACTGGAAGAGGGGAGCGCAGGGCCGGAGGGGGACGCTCAGTCGTCCTCCTTCTTGTCCGGCTTCAGGTCCACCATGGCGTGCAACTCCTCCGGGGTGTACCTGCAGAGAAGAGAGAGGGGACGTTAGTCGTCAGTGGAGGGAGAGAGGGGGAGCCGTCAGCAGTGCCCTAACTGCCCGACAGAACAACGGGACAGAGGGCAGCCAGGGTCTAACAACACATCCACAGCTCGGTGCGTAGACCTAGCACAACACGATAAACCTTATGATATTAATATCAATTCGTAGATTATAAATCGAGCGTACCATACCGTCGCTCACCGTCAATTACCTATTCAGAGCTGAGCTAGCATCAAAAGAAACAGCCTGACAAGAGCAGTCTCAATCATCGACGCAGGTGAGTAGCTAGCGCTGTAGTGACTGTGATTCTGAGTTGCGACTGTGGGTAGTGATTGTGAGTTGTGACTGCGAACTCACCCGAGTAAGCTCTGCAGGTCACAGACGAACCGGTAGACGTAGCGCTTGCCGGCCGTCTTGTGGATGATATTCTTGTCATAGTAATATCGCAGCCCCCGGCTCAACTTCTCGTAGTTCATCTTTGGCTTGTTCTTGCGGTTACCCCACCTTCTGGCCACCTGCGGTCACAGAAACACGGTTAGATGTGCCGGTATGTTACAAGGACTTGACAAATATATGCAGGGACGAATATATCGTACGAGCTGTCAAGCACAATGATGAAAGGCAAAACATCTAACTTTTACAGTTTATTTTTGCGGCTAAATAACGTTTCAACTTTATCATCAATCATCACTTACGAACTTTAAGAAACAAATAGAACCACTCCGGATAATGAGACCTAATAGATAAAAAGAACAGAGCATCTCGAGCAGCTCTATTAGTTCCCCTGCCATCCACCAGAGCTCTCGCTAGTTCCCTATCATCCGCCAGGTGTCTCACCTCGTCCGGGTCGGTGAGCTTGAACTCCCAGCCGTCGCCGGTCCACGAGATGAAGTTCTGGCACGACTTGTCCGTCAGCAGCTCCAGCAGGAACTGCCACAGCTGGATGGGTCCGGAGCCGGTGAAGCAGGGCCCGGCGCCCCCCTGCGGGTACCCCGGCGTCATCATGCCCGGTTTGACCTCGGCTTGCAGCGGCGAATCGAGAGCCCGGTGGTGCGGCGGCAGGAAGGCCGGGTGCGGCGGCCCGTGGCCCATCAGCTCGGGGTGCCACTCGGCCGCCTGCGGTACAGTCTGGTAGTGCTGCTCGCCGCCGAAGCCGCCCGCGCCCGGCCCGTAGTGGTCGGCGTAGCCCTCGTAGCGCGAGGCGGGCGGGTAGAGCTTGTGCGGCGGCCGGTACTTGAGCTCCAGCCCCGAGGCCGGGTAGAACTCTGGCGAGCCGGACTCGGCGTACGGTGGGTGGTGTGGGTCGGCCATGTGCGGGTACTCGGGCTCGTAGTGCTGCGGCACGTAGGCCGGCGGCTCGTCGCCCATGCCCTGCATCGGCTCGGCCATCTGCGCTCCGTATGCACCTGTCGAGAGAAGGAGAGAGCCGGTCAGGTCAGGTCAGGTCACCGGCATCGGGTGGTAATTTCCGGTAGAAAACACGGACCGAATGACGGCTGATTTCAGACATCATCACTCACAAAGAGGTCACCGGTTTCATGTCGCACGGAGTTTACAAAACAGTACGTCATGCTGCTATATAAGGTCAACAGTCAACGGTCGAACATCGGGCAAAGTCTCATGACACAGCTCAGGTCACATCGACAGCTCATCAAAATCTCTCCCAAACACCGGCTACCCAGCCGGCAGGGCCTGAGCCCCCTCTTATTCCCCCTTCTCGGCGCCCCACCGCTCAGCTGACCGCCAGTTCACCACACGTGCTCTGGGCCCGCTCTGCACGGCTCTGCACGCTCCTAACGAGCGGCTGGGCCCGGCGCCGTCCCGGGCAGACCCCACGGACGGCGGCGGCTCACAGACCTGTCCGACCGCCACCTGGCCGGCCACTACACGACGGTGTGAGAAGATGGATGGCTGCGGGTCGGCTCCAAGGCTGTCCAGAAACACGGCGGACTGGCCGACTGACCGGCGCTCGGAGCACCTCAGTAATGATCCGCGCCGCGCTGTGCCGAGCTGCGGTCCGCCGCAGTGACGGCGACAGGCCAGACGTCGCGACACCGTCCGCCCCGTCCCCAGACACATGTTCGACATGTCGCCACGGTCCGGCCGGACCGGACCGGTGAACGGGGTGATATCCACCGGCCCGGTACCGACTACCCTCTCGCGCGTACATCACCATGTACCGTGACCGGTACCGAACAGCGCAGCATGGCTGCAGCGCTGAAAGCCGCGCACCGAAGCGTGCAAACGCGATACAGCCCCCGACAGACGTCAGGACATTATGAGAGCAGCATTCACCGCAGAACGGCCGTCGGTGAAAACATTCAATTCGTCCGATATAGCGCAGAATAGGCAAATCTAGTGCTGTGTTGGGGATAGCTCATTATCTTAGCAGTGAAATGACCGTGCAGCCACGCCCAGATAAGCCCTGAGGTACCCAGAGACATAAGACACTTCATTCCAATTCTGTTGAACTGAAGGAAAGTGTTGGATAAATCAAAACAGAGACGACGCTATCTGATCTGAGGCCGAGTCTCGGCGCGACGTGTCACTCGTGACAAAGCCTCCACCCCCACCTCTATCAGCACCAGAGAGGCAGCAGCAGCGGGGCGAGGAGCTCCCAACAATGGCCCGGCCCGCCGCCGGCCTTGGCTCCAGAGTCGTTTAATTAGATCGCAAACAGACCAGCGCCGGTGCAATTACCGTGCGAAAAACGAGCAGCGGCCCCGAGCGGCGCGGCCGGCGGCGGCGCGCAGTTGACGTTCCCGGCGCGGGGTGCGTCAGAGTCGCCGCAGAGCCCTGAGTCGGCAAAATCGGCCCCGAGCGGCCGGTCGGACGGTCGGTCGGTCATTCATTCGGGACGGGCGACGCAGGGTCCGTGGACAGGGTTTACGGTGCGAGCAGGAGCCGCCGGCGCGGCGGTGGGCCAGCAGGACCGACCACTGAGTGAGACTTTGCAAGGTTCAGCGGCTATCAAAATATCGGAATGGGTTGGGGACTGACAGCGACGTGTACTCACACGGCTCCGAGAGTTGGTCACACACGTCACGGAAGCGGCCAAATGCAACACCGGGACCGCCACCCACCGCCGCAGTCGGCACTCCAGGCACCGCTACCACCGCCGCCGCCGCCGCCGAGAACGCCACTACAACTCATTCAAGCCCCGCCGGCGGCTCCGGCGGCCGGTGGTCGGTGCCAACACGGCCGGGAGTAGCCCACCGGAGGGGGGGGGGGGCGGTCACTGCCGTGGGCGCCGGACGGGTCAGCGGCCAGCTGCCCAGCGGCTGTCGGCAGCTCGGTCAGCCGGAGCTGAGCCGAGCTGTTTGGTCGTCAGAGAGCAGGCAGTGAGCGGTGTTCTACATCAGCGATCGGGACATTACACGGTGATCCTCACTTATATCGACTAATAAATTCGATTTCAGCTCTTAGACCTAAAACCCCCATTCATTGTCTAGGGGTAAGACAGTCGATATCCATTGGCAGGCCGGCCCCAAACAGCTGACATCAGCGCAGTGGCCTGCGCTGTCCGGACTGTGTTTATCTGTCCGAGACCGGACAGCGACGGGCGCGACAGCTGGATACACTCGTAATAAATATGTCCGTCTACCTGTCTGAGTGTCTGTCACGGCCAGGTCCATATCTCTTCACCAGCCACGGCGTGGTTGGGAGGGAGCGTAATCCAAACCGACTGCAGGAATCTGCCAACACCGTCTCAGCTGTTCCACTGGTCTCCAAAACCCTCTCCACCGCGTCCCACCGACCGTCACCGCACCCCACCACCCCTCCAAACCACTCCCGGGCCGCCGCGCGATGAGCAGCAGCTCCCCATTTCACTGTCCCCGGCCCGCCGCTCTCCACCCGTCCCCTCGGTAGCCGTCTCCGGTTACCCTGGATTTAACCCTTTTCCCACGGCGCCCGGCCGCGTCCGGTCCACCTTCATCACATCCGGCGGGGGAGCAGCGGCGCCCAGACGCCCGAGCGCGGCGCCCGTTCTCACGGCGGCCGACAGCCGCTCTCTCGGCCGCGCCGACACTGTTTTTGCGCCGCTGATTGGCCGCAGAAATGACAAATTGACGGAGCGCTCGCGCGCAGACGGTGGGCGGCAGCGGCCGGAGAGGACCGTCATTACCGGTGCTTCTCGGCGGCGCGGCGGCCGGAGCGGCCGGCCGGCCGGCGCGGAGACCGGCACCGGCGCCTGACCCACAGACCGGCACCGGTCGGCCGGTTCCGGCGCACGGCGGTCGCGCGCTCATGGGATCCGGTCGGGCGACCCGCGCGGCCCGGCGCGCCAATCGCCGGCTTCCGGCGCGCTGTTGACGCCGTGCGCCGCGCGCGAGCCGCACTGTTTGACCGCGGCGGCGGCAAACAGCGGCGCACAGCGACGGAAGCGGCGCGGCGCGCAGCCTCCGAGACTCGGCGACCACCACCGCCGCCGCGCGGCCCGCCTGCCAATTGCCGACGTTTATGAGGTGCGGGCGTGCAGCGGGCCGCCGAGGCCGGGTAAAGTTACAGCGTCATGGGCGCGCCGGCGCGCCGGCCGGCCGCACGTGCTGCGAGGTCAGGCGGCGAGATCAAAGACGGCGCGCCGGCGGTGCGTTTGATCCGCCACCGCCAAACGCCGAACAACCCGCTGTTTGTCCTTTTTAGCAAATGAAAACATTTAAATCCCGGCTGTGCTTACATTCGAGAGAAAAACCGCGCGCACCACCGTAGACGACATCGCAATTGGAACAGACGTCAGCACCGCTGAACGGGATCGCGCCCTGAAGTTTACCGGCGCCGGACGCTAACTAACCGGCGAGCCGAGCGCGCGGCCGGGCCGCAGCTCCCCTCAGCGGCTGATGACACGCCATGAGAGGTTATCGAATCAATGCGCCCATAGAGAGCGCGCTGCTTTTGATCTGGCGGCGGGGTCTCAGATCGGGCCGCTCAGTCTGATACAGAGTGTAAACGACAGCCGAACTCTGCCCGAGCGACGACGGACGGCGCGGCAGTCGCAGCCCTCAAGAGTTACACGTTAAATCAGTCGCATCGCGGGCGACGCCGCGCGGAATACTTGCCACGGGTGTCGAGCGGCAGCCCACAATGGCCTCCAATCTGCGCGTCAACGAGTCGCTTCCGGCGCGCCGGCGGCGGGGGCGAGTCGCGCTGCGCACCGCCGAAAAAACGGCCGCCACATCGCATGAGAATGAATGGCGAGCCTCGGCTGTGTCTGCGGCGGCGGCGGGCGGCGCGGGGGTGACAGGCGGTACTCCAGGGACCGGACCGAGCGGGCCGAGCGGGCAGACCCGGCGCTGAATGGAGTGGCGAGTCCATTCATCAAAACAGGCCCGACCGGCCGACCGCACAGCTCCGCCGAGAAGGCACAAAAAGACGGCTCAAATTTGTCCTATCCACGAGCGTGCCGCGCGTAAATAAACACCGTAAAATTGACGTCCGACCGGACAAAGGGCTGTGAATTCCGCCCTGGCCCGGCCGGCGGGGGTCGGGAGGGGCTCAGAAGGGGCGCGGACCGCCGGTCGGCAGATGGAGAGGAGAGGAGAGGACAGGCCTGACGGGCCGGCGCCGCCGTCCCCCTGGACCGGGCAGTCATAACAAGGTGACAGTTATGGGGCCAGTGAGGCGCCCACATTCCTCGGGGGCCTATTATTGACAGACGGCCGGCCGCGACTGGACACCACCCGCAGCTGCAGGCGCGAGGGAGCGAATGGTCTGGAAGGACCTGTCACCACCGAACGGCAGCGTCGTTATTAGGACAGTCTGATTGGCAACTAACGTCCATCAGCTTTTGTGTCGTGGATTTATTACTTCATCATACGTCTACTGGCCGTAACAAACACTGGAACAGGGGCAGATCTAGACCGGATGTGCCTCCTCTAGAGAAAGCCTGAGAACTAAGGCAAGGTGAACACCACCTGACCCTCGGTCCTTCGAGGATAACTCGCCGCATCGAACCCATCCACCACCGTGCGTGCCCGCGCCAGGACAGGTCCCCCACCAATTCAGACTTCCTGTGTGCCTAATTATACTACAACGGTCGAGTTTAATTATACCAAAGCCAAGGCTATCATCCTAGTGTTTTCGGGAGCAATTTACTACAAAATATGAGCCGGAAATGGGATAAAACTTTACAAAAATGAAACCGTAGAAGGAACGGAAATGATAATGCGTCCTATTAATTCGAACAACTAACTCCAAATGCTGACGAAAAGACAAAAACATTCTGCGGCGATCACTCTGTGCCGGGGAACGTCCACAATCCCGCGTTATTAGTATCTTCATTGTGTCGGTCCCGTTTCCATTGTTGTGCCCGCGACACAATGGTCGGCAGGATTATCCGAGCTCCCCGCCGGAGTGGGTTCGAGCACCTCACACAGGGGCCGGGCCCGGCCCAATTCAAACGTGACCACGACACGGCCATCAGCCCTCCAAATCAAACCCTCGGCGCCACCCCAGTTCCCCGCGCCCGACAAATCCCGCCCTCCCCGGCACACCGGGGGAGAGCGGCACACCGGGGAGAGCGGCCAGAGGGGAGTAAACGCGAGCTTCCGCCGGAAGCCGGCCACCGCCGCACTCCCCGGCACCTTGAAATTGGCGCCGGCGCGCAAAAACCGCCCTCACACCTGACCGGGCGGACTGGCGGGACAGGGGCGGGGACGGCTGGGACATGAGTAGGGACGGGGACAGAAGCGGGGCGGGACAGGAGCAGGAGCGTTAATATCTGAAACGCTACTGTCTGATGAGAGAATAACGCCCGTGACCGTTCACCAGAGTAGATCAGCGGTCAAACCAGACCCGTAGGACGGTCACCTGTTGCAAAGCAGGCGCCTGATTCAAACCCTGGACAATGAAACTACCGACCTACACTGCACTATAGACCCGTCACACACAGGCGTCACGGCGTGACGTCACTGCGTCACGTCACGGTCCACGGCCGGGATTACTGGGCCGGGCCACCTGCCGGAAACGGCGCACCAGAAGACGCCGACCAACGGCAGACGCACGAACCGTCGGCGGCAGACACCGAGCCAGGCGTACAGACACAGGGCACACACGGGACTACCAGAGACGGGCTGCTGAGACTGCTGAGTGCAGACGCCGAGCTGACAGAGCCAGACACGACAGCCGGGGTGACAAGGAATGCCAGCAGAGGGAGACTAGCGGCAGGGGGAGACGGGGATTCCGACACAAGGGGTGGAAAGGGAGCTTTGGAGACGCTCGAGACAGACAGCGACGAAGAAGTCTCAATGAGCGCTTACTTTGCACCTGTTAGCCATGGAAAAACAGCCGAAGGAAGAAAATAAGTAAGCCTTTTCTCCATTCCCCCGAATACCTTCGGACCCGTTCGACGACTCTAAATCCGACCGGTCTCCACCGGGGCCCAGTCATTCCGTCGCCAGGAAAGTCCAGCCGCCGTCATCGGCCGCCAATTACGACCCGGTCCGATCCGCCGTGTCACCGCGCCGTCGCCCTGCCGCCAGCCGCGACACTGCGGCGGTCCCGAGCTCGGCGAGAGACCCAAACAATGCCCCCGCCGGCCCATTGAAGCCGCGCGCCACCCGCGACCACCTGGTAGGGCCGCCCGGACCGCCCCGGCCCGGAGCGGCGCCCAGGATCCGGCGCGACCTTACGCTTCCGGCGGCGGGGAGGAGCGCCGCGTGCGACGGCCACGACGCGTGCAAAAAAGGGCCGCCGGTGTACCGTCGGCGAGGGGCGGCGATCGACTCCGGCTGGTCGGGCCTGGGAGCCTGGAGGGGCCGCGGGTGCGTCTGGACGAGACGGAGCAGCCGGCAGGCGGAGCAGGCACCAGCTGGTCGGCGGAGAGCAGGCCGACAGAGGGGAGCGGGCCACTGGGGCAGCGCGTCCAAACACCGGCCCGGCCCCGACCGGCGGCCACGGGACGAGCAGACGCGCACCGCGGGACGGGCGCCACAGAGAGAACACATAGGCCACTGGGAGTCGGGAAGCTCTTACCCACAACTCATATTGAAGGCAATTTTAAAAGCTACATAACTTTTAAAAAATATTGCTTCCCAAAGACATGCTTTAAAAACTTAAGCTCTTGCGATCCGAAAATCGTTAGCAAGGGTCTGAATGGATTCGCCATCGTATCGGAGCCCCCTAGATTAGTCTGTCGACTCGGAGTACCTGTCTGTCGACTCGGAGTACCTGCGCGGGCGAAGAGATCGGCGGCGATCCTCGGTGCGGCCGTCAGCTCGTGACGCCAGTCGCGCTTGTGAGTGGTCAGCATGGCGTCGTCACGCGGCCGTCACCGTCACACTGGTCGCGTCACGTCTCACGTGTAACGCGCGGCGGGGCGGCGGTGCGCGCGGCTCGGCGGCTGGCGGCCGTGTGGGTGCCGGGGAGCGGCGGCGGGCGCGACCCGCGCCACAGAGTCGCCGCTCTTCCGGCCCGGCCCATTTCCAGCAGGCACACTTCCCATACTCACTGGGTCATTGGAGCCCGATCGCGCGCGTCGGTAGCACCGCCGTGTCGGCCGCCGGGTCTTCCGAGCACCTCTGTGACCCGAGACGGCCTGGGGCCGACCCCGCGCCGACCCGCCGCTGACCTCTGGCCATTGAGGCGGCCCGGCCGGCGGACAGCCCGGCCGGCGGCCCACAACGCCGCTCCGCGAATGAAGATATGTGTGTGTAAGTTCATTGTGGGGCCGTATTAGAGTGGCCTAATGACCACTGGGTGCCCTACTGACGCCGGTTAGAGTTCGACGCGCACGGTTCGCATGCTCAGTCAATTTTGCACAAAAGTAGGACGCTCATCAGCGCGCACGATGCACGAAACTTTCTGAATGCCCGGCCGGCGGCCGCAAAAGCGCGGTGATGAATGACGGTCACGATAGATCATCTGTCCGTCAGAACGCACCCCATTGACGAGCTGGCCAAAACTCATGAACCCCACTTTCCGGCCCAAACCGGCCCCAGAAAAACGCTCATTTCGTGCTTCAGCGCGGCCGCACTTGGCTTTTTAGCCGTCACACAAAGCCCGGGCAGTGCGTGTCAAAAAATCGCCGATCGCGCAACCTCTGCACCTTTTTACGGGGGCGGGGCACGCTGGCCCCGCCCAGGGGCACCGAGCGTGACGTCACTTCCGGCGCGGGACAACATCCGGCGCTCGTTACCGGCGGCGCGGCGGCGGGCCACTGTTTTACAGGGGAGAGGCGCGCGGGTCCGCCTGGGAAACGGAGGGGCTCCGCCGGAAACCGGGGGCGGCTGGCTCCAGCTGGCTGCCGCCGAGAGGTGGAGGAGGCGCGCACCCGGCACTGTCAGCCGGAGCTGTCCCTGGCCGTCACAGCCGGCGGCAGACAGACACAGACAGCCACCGGCGCCCTCCCATCAGCCACCGGCAACTCACATCCTCCCCGCAGGAAGGACGCGGCCGCACCGCCGCCGGATCTGTGCGTCGCTTCCGATGGAGACCAGTTTCACTATCGTTCGTAACGTGAAAACGCTGTGTGACGCGTTACGGCGCGGCCGTCACGGCGGTCGTCACGGAGGCCGGCTCCCACGGTATTCTGTGGCACCGTGTCGTGACGCGGTGCGTTACAAGCCGACGACGATCACGACGAACAGGCTCCAACCTGAACTCGGCGCTTATTCAAAACGAGCCTCGGACGAGAACACTATCGATGAATTATTTCCTCCGCGGCTTATTTCAGATGCAAACTCAAGTTCACGTTTGCGTGCTAAATTTGGCATTATGTCTTGTCCAATTTACCGGCGTGGTTGGCGACAGCGTTTCAAATGTCAAGCCGTGCTGCCGCCAAAACTGAAAGCCATGCAGAGCGAAAAGTTCAAGGCGGTTGACCTTCATTCAAGTCAGTACCCGGTGCGTCGACAGGCGGCGGAAACAAAGAGTCCGACCTCGTCCGCCGAGCGGAACCCCCCCCCCCTTCGCCAGACGCCGGCGGAGGGGGGGGGGGGCACCTGCCTCCCACCTGTCACCCTCGCCAGGCCCGGCGGAGGCGCCCGTTTTTGCGAGAGGGACGCGCCGTGAGACGCCCCGATGGGTCCAGCGACCGTCTCGTGTGAGGGTGACCATATCACGAGAACGGCCCCCAGTCAGGGGAACGGGAAAGTCTAGAGGACAGAGAACGACTCACGGGCCGGCAGGTCAGAGGGTAGCCAGAGACGGTGGGTGATCGCCAGCCCAGCGATGTACCGACAGTCAACCGAACTGCACGATCGGTGGTGCTATACCTGGCAGGAACGAGCCCACTGATCGACTTGGCATGATGTCGGAAATAGCTGGCCCGAGCCCGGAATGAGGCGGTGTCCAGCAGGTGGGCCGAGCGAGTAAATCAACAGTCAACTGATCCGCCACTTCCGATCGGAGGAAACAACTATGCGACGCGGCTGCCAAGCGGGTCGGAGTCGGCTCAGAGACCGCGGGCGGAGCGTTGTGCGGTCACTGAGGAGCTCAGGGTCGGAGTCGGCGCCGCCCCGGCCGCTGCGGCATTACCAGCGACAATGGAGAGCTCAAAGCTGATTCCGAGTAAGCGCCATTGTCTGTGGGAATATCGGTGGACGCTGCTCCCAGGCCGGTCATCTGTACCGAAGGACGCGCTACTGGCTGTGCGGGGAGCCAGCGGAGGGTCGGACCAGCGTGGCCAGCGGAGTCGGACCAGCCCAGAGTGCCAAAACTGGCAAACTGGAGCGCCGGAAGCCGGGCCGCTGCGGGGCCACGCGAGGTGACCGGCATTGGCGCGCCAAATGGCGCTCTCGCCGGCCGGAAATGGCGCGCCGGGCCGACAGTTCCGGAGCTGAGGTGACCCTGGGTCGTGTCAGGTCACCACCTCGTGACACTTATTTGTACCACTTAGACACGGTCGAACCGAGCGAGGAGCTCATTAGCGAAAATGCGGCGCCGTGGTCACAGCCGCTCGCACTCATCAAAAAGCAATTAAACGCGAAACTAAGCCATCGCAGGTGAGGGACTGGCAGGGGCCTGTTCGCTCGCACGGTCCGGTTAGACGCAGCTCTCAGTCCTGCCAGCAGGCCTGACGTTCGTGGGAATCGACCCGACGTTCTGACATTCACGGCCGCATCAACGCCGTAACGACTGCACAATTAGGACCGCCGCTACGAGCGGTGAGGACTGAGAGCCTCGACTCCACAGCTCCGGTACCGGTCGAGCAGGGCTCAGCCTCGGTGACAGCCCCCCCCCCCCCGGCGGACCCGCCGCCCCCGCTCTGGTTGCCACGCCCCCGTAGCATGGCGGTGGGGGGACGACCCCGGGGCATTAGGTCCGACTGCGATCGGCAGATTCCGTCAGCAGCGGGCTCGGATGGCACCTGACGACGCGGCGACAGCGTCAGCAGGACGCGGACAATCGGGACAGCGGCGGGCGGCAGGAGCGATAGGAGCGGCAGGAGCGGCAAGGGCGGCAGGGCAGAATTAGAAGCAAGGGCGGCAGCAGCGTCAGGGGCGTCATGGTAGCGTCGAGAGGCAACACGAGTACGGGCAGTGGCAAGATCAGGGGCGGGGGGCAGCAGGGACGGACTAGGGGCAACAGCGGCAGGGGCGAGGACGGCAAGAGCGACAGAAGCGGCAGCAACAGTAGGGGCGTCAGTAGCTGCGGCAGGGCGGTGGCGGCATAGGCGGCGGAACGGGGGGGGGGGCACCGTGCCCCCCCTTGAATTCTGCAAGGGGGGCACCAATAGCAAGGTGCCCCCCCCCCTTAAATTTGATGTATTAGTACTAGGGGCAGATTCGGGGAAAACTCCAAGGGGAGGGCCATGAATCGAAGTGGTGCCCCTACCTATGCCCAAAATTAAAACCTCAACGGATTTCGGCCACTTAATTTTGGTGGTGCCCTATTTTCAGTTTTTTTTATTTTCTTTATTTTTGGTTAGTCATGTGATGACTGGTGCCCCTGCACCTGCTAGGCCGCTGATGCCCCTGGAAAGACTGTGGTACCTACCTACCCTGCCCCCTTACAAGCCTACGGTGGGCCCTGACATGACTTAGGTGCCCATGGGCCCTGACAGGCCTGTGGTGTCCTTGCTAAGCCTGTGGTGTCCCTGGGCCTTGGCAGGTTTGTGGTGCCCCTGTTAGAACGCAGGTGCCCTTGACAGGTTTGTGGTGCCTCTGACAATCCTAAATTGCCAACGACAGGCTTGTGGTGCCCTTGACAGGCCCATGGTGCCCTTGCGAGGCCGGTGGTTCCCCTGCGAATCCGATAGTGCCCCTGGCAGGCCTCTGGTGCCCCTGGCAGGTCTGTGGTGCCCCTGGAAGACCTGTAGTGCTTTTGCTAGGCCGATGGTGCTCCTGACAGGCCTGTGGTGCCACTGACAGGCCCGTGGTGCCCCTGCTAGGCCTATGGTACCCCTGGCGGGCCTGTGGTGCCCCTGTCGGCTGTCAGGCCTGTGGTGCTCCTGGCAGGCATGTGGTGACCCCAGGCCCTAAGTCATGACCCATGTGACCTCCACCCTGGGATTCGCCACTGATTAGTACCATGCGATGGCTTCTTGGTAATTTGTTACATGTAGGATTAATGGAATTTATCAAACGAGAATAAGGAAGAGACAAACACATAGGTACTTGGGGATCAGCTTAAAGTTAACCACACATACGGGCAGGGGTGTAATTTTCCTAAAATGATTGTGGGTGCCCAGCTGTAGGGGCGCCCGGCGCCAGGCCGTTTTGGGGCGCGATAGATATTCTTTATGTGGGAGCCTAAATTAACACCGAATTTGATAACATTGCTAGCCGAATGGCGCTTCAAGTGACGTGTCTGACTAAGCAAATACACGCTTAAAAGTGGAAACTGACCGGAAGGACGTAAAAAGCTGTAGAGGGCGCCATCCAGTAGGAGGGGCACCAAATGTGGAGGCACCAGACGGTTACGACTTACGAGGGCGCCGTGAGACGATGAAAAGGGCGCCATTCTCTTGGGAGGGCGCCGAGTGATTGAAAACGCTATGTGGTCCAGGGGCGCTAAGAGGCGAGAAGGGCGCCGCACAGTCAGTAGTGCTACGTTGGTGGGGACGTTGGGACGCCAGATGGTTACGAGGGCGCATTGAGATCATGAAAAGGGCGCCATTCTCGTAAAAGGGTGCCGAGTGATTGAAAACGCTATATGTGGTTCAGGGGCGCTGAGAGGCCAGAAGGGCGCCGAACAGTCGAGGGATGCACGGTGAACAGAGACCTAAGGACGCGAGACGGTCAGGAGGGCGCCGTTAGACCATGAGAATGGCGCGGTGCTGTCAAAAGTGCGCCATTCTCCCAGAAGGGCGCCGAGTGATTAAAAACGCTATATTATCCATGAACGCGAGACGGTCAGGAGGACGCCGTTAGAGCATGCCAAGGGCACCGTACTCTCGAAAGGACGCTTGCAGCCTTGTAAAAGACTTGTGGGTGCATTTTCATCATTGTGTGGGCATACATAATTCAGGATTGTGGATGCATATGCCCCCACAAAGAGATATAAAATTACACCCCTGCATACGGGGGTGAACTGCCATTTTCGTTTCGTAAAAAATAAAATTAAAAAAAAAAATCATCGTGTCAGGGCTGTGACGAAAAATAAGTGGCCTAAATCCTATGAGAAAACAGGATTTGGGGGTACCCTAGGTTTGGCCCCTTGAGCCATGGTGCCCCCCCTTGTCTCAAATCGTTCCGCCGCCTATGGGTGGCGGCAGCCGGCCGGGCGCCGCCATGCTGCGGTCACGGACCATGAAGGTCAGAGCGGTGGTTGACGGTGACGCCCAATGCCAGCTCGTCGGACCGCGACAGCGCGCCGCGCCGTACCGCACCGTACCGCCAGAGCCAGGTGCGCTATGGAGGGGAAACACGGCCAGTGGTCTGGGCGAAAAAGGCCAGCGCGGCGGAAAAACGGCGGCCCTGGGGTGGAAGTAGGAAGGCAACAGGAAAAGGAGACATGAGACATTGGTAGAAGAAATACGAGCAAAGCGGTGGGTGAAAAATGAAAGAGTGAAGGTCAGTAAAACAGAAGCAGGAACAGGAAACAGCAGTAAAGAGAGACAAACTGTAGAAAACGGAGAACTGCGGTGACGAGACCAAATACCAAATGATGGCAACGACGGAGGCAATATTACACGCTGCAGACGCTTTGTCAGAAATATGAAAATTGAAAGCAGAGTAGCCCATTGCATCAGCGAACTAAAAGTTGACAGGCTAAACGGATAAATTGACAGCGAAATCGCCTCGTCGACGTCTACCAAAACAAATTGCCGACGAAATATTATGCATCAAGAACAGCCTCGCTTCTCAAACCGCAGCCGATGTCGGAATGTCCAGAATGTTTCCCACGCAACTCATACGAGACAGATTGATGGCTTGCATCAGCTGCAAACCTATGCACACCGCCTGCAGCACCGGCCCCAGGAGGCGCGAATCACCTGTGAACATCTCGGTATGAACTCGCAGCCCCCGCCGAGTCGGGTGTCACTAGCGCCTTATTTATGGACCATTTACCGGCTATCGTATTTCCCAACACATCAGCTACCAACCCACCGACAAACCGCAAAACAAACAAACCCCGATAACCCGCGATGGGAATCGAACCCACCACCTTTCCCTCCGTCTGCCTGCGGGCGTTACTCACCGCCGAAGGGCTGTGTGTGCTGGCCGTGCTGGAGGTGTGCGGGTGCCGGCGCCGGCGCGCACGGCGGGCCCGGACTGCCGTTCATGGGTGTCGGTACCGACTGGGGAGGCACCGGCGGCGGCTGGGTGGCCGCCAGCGCGTGCGAGGGCGTCAACTGGGCCGGCGGCGGCTTGGCACACGTGTCCAGGTAGCGATGTAGCTCCGGGTCGGCCACGCTCTCGTACAGACTAGTGGGGATGTTCTCCAGAGACGCCTTGGCTTGCTCGCACTCTGAAACAGCACACAGATACGAGAGTTAGGCCAGGGTCGAAACAGTTTACCGACGCGATTAGCGCGATCAACATGCACGGTGGGTTTGAATACGTGACGGTTTCGGCGGCCAAGAGAAGCTGCTCGGGGTGCCGGTGGACACGGGTTTACCTGGCTGGCTGCAGACAGTCGGTGCGTTTAGTTAGCGGCTGTCGGGGCGGCAGTGGCCACTGTCCGCGCGCCGTGGGCACTGTATCACATTCCTGAGCGCCCGCCAAATCTGCCGGCGGGCGGCGCCGGGAGCGGCTGGTGCCCCGGGCGGCGGGGAGCGACTGGTGCCCGCACCACCAGCGGCGGCACCACAGGTCAGCGGGGCCGTCACCGCGCGCGTCACCAGCTGCAGCGGCCGCCGCTCTGCACCCCGTCACGGGCCGTGACGCGCCGTGTGACGCCGCGGGGAGGCGGCGGCTCGGCGCTGTTTGCTGCGAGAGACGTGACCGGCGGGCTCGGCACGCAGCGCCGCCGGTATGGTAGGAGCTCGGCGACGAGGTCAGGTTATGTCACAACACACCTCAGAGCGGGGGATACAGAGGGCTGGGACTGAGGCGGCAGCTCCGGGTGGCACCGAGGAACTGTGTCACGACTGATGCTCCGGGTTGGGCGGACTGATACCCATCCCGTGCATTTACTGATGGAGACACCTCCACAGAGGTTTGAACCCGTCGTTCTATAACAGTTTTACTTCAAATACCACCTAACACCATTCACAAGTCGGACGAGTCAGACGTATTTTCCGTGAAACAAGCGGACTTGCTCGCATGTCTTCACAGCTCCTTGACCGACTTAATCCAAAACAACGGCTTTGGAATTTTTTTCTGTGTTCACGGTTTTTAAATAATCCCGAGGCGTTGCTCGGTGGCACCGTTAGCAGCCGGAGAGGGTTCAGGTTCTATTGCGGCGGCGGCGTTAGACTCAGACCGGGCTGAGGTGCTCACTGCTCACCGGGAGCGCAGTTTGGGGGCGGCTCAGAGCCTGAACGGCAGGTGCACGCTGAATCACCGGCTACACCTGTCCGGCCGACACGGCTGAATCAGAGCAGGCGCTTCATAGTGCGAGGATTAGGGACGCTAAACTGCGAACAAATCCTTCAGTTGGTGTACAGATAGCTTGTTCGAGTGGACAATGGGCATTGGGCATAGGTACTGCATTTGTTATATATTTGTGACAACATGAGCAGTTCTAAAAAAGTTAACTTCTTTCTTGGCAAGAGACGAGGTTGCAAGGGAATGAATGAACCGTCTCGACAAATGAATGAAAAATGAATGAAAAATGAATGAGCCGTTGATCAATGAATGAACGAATGAATGATTGAATGGTCGCCAGCCCACAAGCTGACAACTTTTCGACCCTGTCGATCATGTGCCCACAAAACTCTAACAAAGCCGCCTGCTGAACCTGCTATAATCCGTTCACGACACGAGTCGAGCGGCGGGTGGCGACAGGAAAAGAACGGGGAAAACTGCCCGGCGCCCTCACAGCGCCGTCAGCTCGGCGCGGTGTCGTGACGTGACGCCGTGACGGCCGTGACGTGACGCCGTGACGACGGCCTTCAGTTTGGCGGCGTGCACACCGCGACGCTATGATTCCATCAGCCATTTATAGCGCCCGTGGCGGGCGCGGAGGCTGCAGGGCGTCGGAAGTGCCCCTGGCCTTGGCTGACACGCCAGCTGCACACTCAGTCCAGAGGGGAGCGAAGAGAGGGTGGCGGCAAGGGTGGCGACGGCAGCCGACTTACGAACGACGAGCGCTCACGAAAAAATGCTGTCGTCGTTTGGCACATGCTGCCAAGGTCACTTAGGGAGGATCGTAGGTACAGGACTATAGAGCACGCTCTGTATCTAGGGACAAAATTGCAGCGAATAATTGGGTCAGCTGTATGTATTCAGGTGGTTGTTCTAATCGGAAATTCCATGTATTTGTTGCTTGTTTTCTCACATGACACATAACAAGCACCAGGTGCCAACCAACATCTTTAGACAATGTATCATTATCTCTTAATCCAGATGCCTAATTGCGATTGGTGTTTTTATTCACACGGATCTATTTTCCGTAATGACGGAGACCAGTTCAGTGCCAGTGTCCTGTTATGCCTTTGTCATTTTACCTGCTTGGCACTAGGACCGTCAGTTAGGATTTCCGGATATGAATCACCTGGGTTAGCCCAATTCTTTATAATAAAAAACAAACCAAACTAAGCACAAAGGCGACTCTGAGAGACCCCGGCCGTGCTGTTTAAATACGCCGCGACCTGTCGGCAGTGTAAACAGCTGCATTTGGCGGCGGCGTGTGTCAGCTCAGAGGCCTGCACGGCTCGCGGTCGGGGGACACGTCCCATTGACGGGCCCGGCCCGACCGGCAGCCTCTGAGGTGGCCGGCGGTCCCTGGCAGAGCGACATTGCCGGTGGGGACAGGGACAGGGCGACGGCTCCATTCATACACAGAGCCAGCGGGATGGGCGGAACACGAACTGGCGCAGCGAAAACTCCGGGATAGGAGCAAGTCTTCGGAATGTGGACTAAAAGGATTTGGCACATTTCAACACGAGAGCTGCTTAGAGCTGCCCAGACAGGTGGGGTTGCGCTTTGGCATCCTGGTTGGTATGGGCAGAATGCTCCATGCCGTCGGGTACCGTGCTTCATACGATGTCTGAATAGCCATGGCTCGTCTCGTCGTTCATTACTCGTCGTTCTGCGTCGTCCTCCATGCCGTTCTCTGCGCCGGTCTGTGACGTTACCCGCCATCCTGTGTGCCATTCTGAGTACCGCCACCCTGTGACATTATCCGTCGTTTTATCCGCCGTTCTCTGTGTGTCGTTCTGTGTGCCGTTCTGAAGCGGCGGCGGCGCGGCGGAGCCACCAAGGCCGGCGGCAGCGGCGCGGCACGGCCGTGCCATTGTTTGGAGTCACCGCCGCCGGGCCACGGTCACCTTGGGGCTACCGACGCGCCGCTATCGGCGAAATGCGCCGATTGCGACGATTGCGGCGCGCATTATGGATGCCAGGTCGGTGACGGACGCGCGGTGTCCGAGCCGGGAGCGGTGGCGGAGCTGGTGGGATGGAGGAGCGGCAGACACGGACAGACACGGACAGATACCGGCCAGTCGGTGGACCCGCTTGCCGCTCCCCGGGAGAAACAGCGGACCAAACTCGATACCATTGTCAGGATCATCCTTGAAATTCGCTTTCATCTCAATGCACTTTAAACGGATCAAGATCATTCATCTTTGATCCGCGCCTGCAATAGCTCGCGTTCACAAATCATGTACAACTTCAACCGGAATAAATTTAGCTACGGAAACACTCGAAATAGATCTGCAAGTTGTTGCCGTCTGGTTCCCAAGAAGCATGCAACGGTCTCTCCCAGATGTGTTGACCACTAATCTGGACCCGACAGGCTGCCAGGGCTATTCAGTGGACAGGGTTGCTGCTAGGGGGCAGGGTTATACGTGGATCCCTGGAAAAGGCAGCCCGGGGCGGAGCTTTAGCCGCGGGTCTCAGAGGGGGCGGAGCCGCTCCGAGCGGGGAGTCCGCCGGGATAATGATCGCCGGACGCTGACAGGTGTAGCAGCTGAGATAGCGCGGCGCCGCTCAGAACCCTCCCGGACAGGGATATGGATCATCCCCGGCTCCGGCCACCTGCCGCAGCGCGGCACACGTTACGGCACAATCCCGCTTATACTCGAACAAGGTTCTGTGATTGCATATGCATGCCAAATAACATAAAAACGAGAAATACACACAAGGTTTTTACACAATGCGCCGTTAATTACAACACATGTCTAAATAAGGGAGAAGTTTCCGAGCAGTGAAGTGCGCAGAGTGGAAAGGTCGGAGCGGCGCAGACAGAGAACAACTGTGCAGTGCAGCGGAGTGGTTGGCGTTGCTCTGTCTGTCCTGCATGCCGCCCTCGGCCGGCCGCGACTGTGGTCATCAGCTGAACAAATAAACTGCCGGCCATCTGGAGGGGCTGCACCGGACCGGCGGAGCACCGCACGCAGACAGAGCGGCGGCCGAGGACCGGAGCGGCGCGGCGACCCGACACAACCCTGCCCCGCGGCCCGCAGAGCGCGACCCGGCCGAGCCGAGCCGAATTAGCCGCGCCGCGCCGGCTTCGAACCCGGATTAGAGGCATTTCCGGCGGTGGCGCGGCGCCGCTGTTTTTACCGCAAATATTGACACTTTAATGCACTTTTGGTGGTCGCGGCAAACAGCTCTAGCCACAAATCACCGGCATCGAAGTCATGTTGTCACAGCCGAGGCTCGGGATCAAGAAAAACAGGCCCGGGGGCGATGAGGGCGCGAGAGCCGCTCGGCGGCTTCCGGCGCGCGCTGGCGCCGCTCCTCGGTCCTCGATCCCGGCGCGAGCGAGCTGCGTGCCCCACCACCTGGATCACCGGAAGTCGAGGGACGCACTGTCCCCCGGCGGAGGCCGCTCCTCAAAGACCGCTCCGGGGCGGGCGAAGGAATTCCGCGCGGCATTCACCCGGCCCCCGGGCCCATTGTGGTCTGTGCGCCAAAACCCACCGACATAATCCACTGAGACCGAGAAATGCCCTGAATGAGACCAGATTGGGTTAAATTACGCGCCACTGGACACCGCCGCTTCCGAAACTCGCCGCTCCGCCGTGCCGCAGATTCCGCGCGTCGTTTTTGGTGACGGCTTCAGTGCTAACCACGCCACTATCTAATAACCGGAGACGATTTTCCGTCCGCGTATCTGGGTGTCTAATTACGGGCGTCCCGAGCGTCCCGCGCTCAGAGAGAACGACCTTCCTCTCAGTGGGAGCGAGCGGAACAGATCGCTCATCTCGGCCCGGTTAGTTGCGACAGAGACGGACCAGCAAAGGACACCGCCGGCGGCCCACAGAAGCGGCGGCCCGGCGCGTGCTGATGTGCGGAGATAGCCGACGAGAGGAAGATGCGCCGCTCGATTTGACCGGATCCGGTGGCACCACGGACGGGAAAAGTGTCAAACTTTCCGCGCTCGGCCGACGGCCGCCGCTGGGCCTATGTCCGGGAGGGTCGGACATCCTGACAGGCCTGACGGACTTCCCTGTCTGTATCTTCCCATCGGCGAGCGTAAACATAAAAATAGCCAATAACAGGGTGTCCATTCACACTGAATATCCGTGTTCGAGTTGGGAGTTCTGAACATGTGTGCATCTGTTTACTATTCATTTTTTTCCGCAATGAATTAAGTGAATAATGGTGAGTCACCATTGACAACTGTTACACATGAGCTTACCCCTAGCAGACCTTTTAAAATCACGCACCATTACGCATTGAAACAACTACAGAGCAACTGACTTGCAAGGACACTCGGCACTATTATAAAAAACTCGCTAGTCATTTCCGTCACAAATTCAAAGGGCGTTTGAATCAGTATCATACGATAACGATTCGTGAACTGCATGTAGGTATTACATGCTCTGGAAACCTTCCATGAGACCACAATGGATTCCATGTATCATCCACGCATTACCACTGGTTCAGCCGGCCGAAATCAGGCGGCGCCCGTCCGACCCCCGCGCGGCGTGGGACAGCGGGCCGGGCCGGGACAGTGGGGCCGGGCCGGCCTGCAGGCCTGGTTTTCAGCGCGTGACCAGCGCGGCGCGTCCCATCACCGTCATGGGGCGCGGCAGATCCCCCGACTTCCGGTGGAAACGGTGTCAGCCAGGTCGGGCTCGACGGCCCGCCGCGCGCACCGGTAACCGGGCGGCTCTCTCCGCCGATGGACCCCAGCGAGGACTGGGCAAATAACAATCACACACAGCGCTGCCGCCGGCGGCGCCCGGTCACGGCGTGTGAAAACGCGTCACACAAACACGCCTCCTGCGCTGACCGGTTGCGCAAACGGACCCGCAGCGCAGCGCAGCGCACAGCGCAGCGCGGGCACAGCGCAGCACCGAGTCCAGCCGGACCCCCGGCTAACAGTGGCGAAACAGAGGGGAGCGGGTCACTGCTGACACACATTGTCCTCGAACCGATAGTGGAAACCTCGAAACTCGTGATGTGATTTGCATATTAGTACTGATGTATATTGTTTGTAATTTGGGTGCAGTAGGCAAGCGGCGTGGAACCGCATTCCATTAGCGTATCCTTCGTGTGAGTTCACACGATCGTGTTCGTGTGAATTTGCTCCTTCGCTATTTGCCTTGCAGCCCGTCATTGTCATGGGAACACAATGGCGTGTCCTGCACACCCTCTCACGTGCATACCGAGCGCCTAAAATGACCCGACCACGACAGAGACATTTCTTATAGGGCAGAACAGGGTCTCGAGAAATTAGCCAGGCAGCAATTATGTAGGTATTTTGCCTGTTTGGCCGCGCAAAAAAAGAAACGGAAGGAGTAGCTTCATTTGTATATCGTGTGAACTGTGTACTGTGTAATTTATATCCATACGCTATCCCATCAATGCAAATTAGTTCATTAACTCATTTCGGTAGGACAGAGGCGAAGCCGGTCTCAGCCACAGGGCACTGGACTCGGGCAGTGATTGGCCGGACAATGGCCGTGCCGATACGATCGTCTGCGCCGCAGTGCCGCGGTCAGTCGGCCGGCCAGTTCCGAGCCACTGCCCTGGGAAGGGGTACGGAGCGCCGGCCAGTTCCGAGCCGCTGCCCTGGGAAGGGGTACGGAGCGCCGGCCAGTTCCGAGCCGCTGCCCTGGGAAGGGGTACGGAGCGCCGGCCAGTCAGGTGCCATGGCAGCGTCCGGTGTGAAATGATGTCGGCCCGTTCCGCAGAGCGACTTCCGACAAACAACAGCAGCCCACTCGGGCTGCCCGCAGCCTCCCTATCACTCATAGAGACTGTCCGCCTCCAGCGCCCGCCTCGCCGCCGCCAAAGTGGAGCTCAAGAACAACCACCTGACGAGCTGATGATTCCCAGAAAGCAAGCGCTTAGACTCAGTAAGAGCATCATCACGATATGCTAAATGCATTCTTTTCCAAGCCGGCGGAATGTCCAGAATCTCATCCATTTCAGTTTCTGATGTTATCACCAGTTTCTGAGATCCCTCATGTCTCAGTCTGTTGTAGAATCACCCGGACCACCCATCAGAGGCGCGTGCCGACGCCAACAGAACAGGTGTCCTCCACTCAGAGCCTTTCGCCAAACTCCGCAGGACACCTTCACCGGCGCCGGCTCTAAACAACACAACGTCCTTCCCTGCGCGGACACACGGCGGTGCCAGGAGGCGAATGTTTGCCGAATTTTCGCCCGCACCACGGCGCTAAAGAGCTCGACGTGGTAGCGACTGCGGCCGGGTGCGACACGGAACGACAGGGCGTTGGCGGCAGTAGCGATGGCGATAGCGATGGTGGGGGAGGCGGGGTGAGGGTGAGGCGATGACAGCCGGGCGCCCCACCCTGTGGGCGCGGCGCCCCACCAGGCGCCCTGACCACGGGCCAGAGGGCGCCGGCCAGCAGGGGCGCGCGCCCGGGCCGGAAACAGCTGCGCTCGAGTGACCGGCCGATTGACTGACAATTGTCCAGGTGGACGTGCTGTTGTGAGCCCTCGGCGACCTTTCAGGGGGACAGCGAGAACAACACCTCACCATGCACTTCAGTGGCCCTTCGGTGACTTCCATCAGTCCCTTCTAACCAGCCGTCATCTGACTGACGTCTCACCACACGTCACATGACAGCGATGATGAGCTAACTTCCTGGCGGGCTGGTCTACTTCACGCCATCCAGAGCAAACAAGTGAGACGTGCCTGTCAGTCGGATGACCAGAAAAAGAGACAAATCATGATTGATCGTGATCTGCCGCAGCGCCCGCCTCAAGGGTTTCTGAGCGAGGCGCCGTCCGCCAGTAGTGAGATTGAGCCCACCAGCCAACATCCAGCAGCTCACATTTATAATCCGGTGAGACCGGAGCCGTCAGCTCGTTTCGACAGCCGCGTCAAACGTCTCTGAGTCAGAGCGATCCATCTCTGGGCCGCGCCCTGCCCCGGCGGCGTCACGGAGCCATCAATCAGCCCTCTGCGCGCGGCGACCACCGGCGGCAGCGCCGGCGACTCACCGCCGCCTCCGCGGGTGGCCGGGCCCACTCGGCAGCTGCACCGCCTGTGATACGCCACCGCCGACTGTAAATATTTGTCATCATCAATCGGAGCGCGCCTGCAGACGGCGCGGCGCCGCCGCGTCCGGCCCCGGGCGCAGCCGCAGCCTCCACAGCAGCCGCCGCATCTCTGCAGCGGAGCGGGTCAGGAGGCGGCGTCATCCCAGAGGGCCAACCCAGCCCCTGCTGTGCAGCGGAGCGGGTTAGCAGAGGCAATGACATGACCAGTAGCTGCCAACGGAGCGGCTAAAGCACTGGCGTCCTACATCGATCAGCTAACCGCAACAAGTCGACCTGGAGTATGGACAACGAGGTTCATGACCAGATGCGAGTCATTTTCTCAGAAACACCGGCTCATATCCTTTGAAAGCAGCTGCCGCAATTGTTACAACGGCGGCTGACATCTATCGACTCATTGCATCACACCCATCGAGTGAGCGCGTTTGAAGTGTGCCGATTTTCCCGGAGAGATCTCATGACACTGGGGTGCAAAACTTTTACGGCGGATCACGTGCTGATGGTGTGTGCACGGGCCCAACAGAAGCCACTTGGTGCAACGCCTTCCCGACTGCAAGTTACAGAGTGAAGCGATTCGCGCGACGCGTCTATCTTGACCGCCGCACTGCACAGAAGCCGCATGACTGTCACTTTGGACAGCTGCATTGAGTGCCAACTGGCTGACGCGGTGCATCAGAGCTGCCGACTTCTGAGAGCTGTTGGAGAGAAGAGAAAATGGAGAGCAAGGAAAGAAGAGAGCAGAAGAGAGGAGAGTAGAGGGCACAAGAGTAGAGGAAAAAGAAAAAAGAATAAAGGAAAATGAAATTAAAAAAAGGCACAAGAGGAGGGCACAGAAAATGAGCAAAGTGAAGACAAGACAAAAATACCGGCGTAAGACCGTCACCAAAGTATTGTGACCCTTCCGACCCCGGCGCACCCCTTCCGTGACCTTCACGGTGACCTCTGTCGGGGCCACAATGCTGGCATCAAGTGCCACCGACTCCGGTACAACGACATCGATCCAGTGACAACGTGAGGCGTAGAAATGGGATGCTATGCCGCCGTTTGGAAACACGTATCACCAGCTAAAAGATTCCAGTAAGGTTCTACGTAAGGCAGGCCAGACGTATTCAGTAATGTGTGAATAAAACGTAACAAAGAGGCAAGACATGGTTTACTTCAATCTGTGCGAATCAAATAATCCGCTGTAAGTGGATTACATCCTGCAGAAACAAAAAATATCTCGTTGGGATATCCCAGCCCGGTGTACACGGCACAAACTTCTGCACTGTTCCCTGTGTAGGACTGATGGGTCGCTGCTCGAAACAGCAGCTCAGCAGGGCACCCGTCACCGACAACAGTCCGTTACAACGTGTAGACGATTAATCATACGTAGTGCTACAGTTGAAGTGGTTTGGAAGCCTTTTTCTGGTCATCACTTTTGACAAAGACCGGTTGTACGGCAGAGGTTGCCGAGCAAAGTACATGATTGTAACGTAGCGCCAAGTATCGCGAAAAAGGAGATAATGATTATGTCAATCGGTTCCCTAGGATGTTCTACTAAAATGACACGTAAAGAGTAGCAATAGAGAAGGAACAACACAGATTCGAGGCTTATTTTTCAAATGAGCTATCACAAAGGCGAAATAAGAGTTTGAGTTCAAATGGCATATCACCTAAGAAAAGTTAATATTCTTACAGAGTGGACGTACAGGCACACATGTTCAGATGTATCCATTGAGGAGCCATCGACTCCGTGGGGTACTCACCACGCTGAAGATTCTCCAAGTGCTCCCACAAAATGTCTCCCATCCACTGAGGAGTTCGCTCCAAAAAGTTATCTTTGCCCATCGCGCACATTTCGCGTCCGGTCATATTGAATTTGTCTATTTCCACACCCTCCATGCAGAACTCGTTTGTGGCCCAGCACAGCCAGTGCACGACATCCATCTGGGTCCATTGCCGCGGATCTGAAACGGAAAAGTGCAAGTCAGGTCAGGCCGGGTGAGGGTCGAACCAGCCCTGATAGAGTCAAAATAATTTATGCATGAAGACGGAACCAAAAGTAAGTCGTTGTAATCCTAGTCAACTTCCCGCAGGTAAACTATCGCCAGTGACAACTAACGCAGAAATTCTGCAGGAAACACTTTGTTTCAAACATGTTTACGGGAAAAACGGTCGAAAGCCAAACGGACGCAGCGGAACTCAGCGCCAGGTAAAACCGCGACCGGCCGAGCCGCTCCACCGAGTGAAGCAGTCACCACGTCGTGAACTTGAAACACGTGTAATTTAGATGCCGCACTGCTCGTTATTCGCAAACAATGCGGCCGGCGCTGTGTCAGCGCAGTATCATCCCATTGTCTTTGTGCGGCCCGGCCGCTCCGAGTCGCCCGCCGTCCCTGCAGTCGGTCTCACACCGGGAGCGGCCAGCGGCCAGCGCCGCCGGCAAAGGGCGCAATAACTTGTCCAGAAGGAGACCACTTATCGCGGGCCGGGCAGGGGCCTGGGAACCAGGCGCGCGGTGGGACCGGGCGCCCCGGCTCGGCCCCTCCGCGCGGCGAGCCCGACCGGTATCTCCGACACCGTCCTGTCCCGGGCCGTCTTGTGCAGTGTCCAAACTAGTTCCCGTCCCGCTCCAATTTTGGAGACTGTATCGAAAGCAGCCCTCAGCCGTGCCTCTTTTGCAGTAAACCGCTGCACTTTCCAAATTCGACGCAATTCGTTGCCTGTCCTCTGTCTAACCGCAAACTTTCGCCGAGCACAATCACCCTCTCTGAGCGGGGTGTCTTTGTGCGGGGCCGCGGGTCGCTCTCACGGTGCGTTCGGGAGCGGAGGGGAGCGGGGGAGTGCCACCCACCTTTGGGTATGTTGCGCCTCTCCTGCTCTTTGTTCCAGTTGTCGAAGGAGGCCATCAGAGCGTCGGCAATCTTCTTGTTGGTGCCCGGGGTGAGCGGAGGTACTTGATTCGGCAGGTCTGCGGGAGAGAGAAAATGAAACTGTCAGATAGGGTACAGGAGCACTTATTGTTATTGTGCACATTTCGGATGACTTATATAAGCTACCCTTTTATGGAATCATTCGTATACAATGTGCAAACATGTAATTACCAGTACATGTGATTCGTCTCACAGCGCCCTAAAACCAAATCACTAGCAAAAAAAACTTATGCATCACATCGTACGTCTAATACACTCTCGCATAAAAACAGAGAGCCATTCATATTTCTGTCGAAAGCCCGTTCACACCAATTGTGCCACGGCCGTGTGTTGGGTACACACCCCCGTCCAAACCCAGGCGTGTGCTCTAGCACCTTGAGGTGCAGCTTGGTCAGGCGTGGCTCACCAGGTACCGTATAATCCACGATCATTGCATGTCAGTCATGCACGCTCGCACCTCCAAAGAAGCCATTCTTTCACGCACCGCTGTTAAACACAAGAGTTTCCAGGAAAAAAGTGGACCTCTCAAATGCACTTTCCTGGTGCTACACAAGCCAAGCAAAAGTAACAAAAAGGAAAATAAACTATAGCATTACTAGCAAAAAGTACGACAGTTAAGCTGTTGGCGCCTATGTGTGCGTGTACCTTGGCAATAGCCATCCTGACGTTTATGGGCTTCATTTTCCCTTTATTTGCAGTTTCGTTTTTTTCTTTTCAAACATTTTGAGCACACATCACTTCGAGTAAACGTTATGAACTTATGACGCGACCCGGCATAGAATTGCCAAAAGCATGCATCTGTGCGCCTAGCCTGTAAGTATGTAAATATTTGCTGCGTTTAGAGCGTTCAACTTGGCTTTCCAAATTTTGGCCAAGGGTGACTGTTGTCGCCCAATATGACAACGGAGACTGTGTGCCACTGTCAGCCATCGACCATCGGCAAAGATACGATAACGCAAAATAATTCCAGTCTGTCAGAGCCAGCCCAGAATGAAGAAGCACCAAGCTGACCAAACTTTCGTCATTTGCGAGGGACCGGACAGACCAGACCAGGACATAGACCAGCAGACCAGGACATGAACCAGACCAGGACCAGACAGACCAGGGGAGCGGACCGCCGGGACCGGGGACCACCGCCGCAGCTCGCCGCCGACACCGCAGTACCTACCGGACCGTACCGTCGGCGGCGGCAGCAGCGGTAGCGACCACCGAGCGACCTCGGCCGACCGACCCCCACCGGGCCGACCCCCTCCCTGGACCCGGGCCAACATCAACCCCATGAAAACATCGACTCTACACGGACTGCGGGCTGCAGTTGCAATTGGCAATGATCAAGCGTATCGCTTCCGCCGCGGAGCTGGCTCGCGGCCTGCTGGCAGGGTCAGAATGGGCCGGGTCACCGGGCAGGGCCTCCCGGGTCTCCCTGCCTACCTCGCGCCTTCTTGTTGGGTTTGAGGAGCGCAGCGCGCGGCAGCACCGGCTCCGGCTTCTGGAACATCCTGCTGTTGAGCATGTGACTGGTCTGCGCCATGGCGGCGCGCTCGCAGTCCCACCGGTCGTCAACACTCGGCTCCGTAAGTCCAATGGCACGCGCACCGCTCGCACCGTCCGTACCGCACCGTCCCCCGCGCGACACTGACGCACCGGCGGAGGCGCGGCGGGCGCAGCGCTCCCCTCCCCTCCCCTCGCGGCGGCGGCGGGGGCGGCACGCCGGCCGGCCACCGGCGTCTCGGCTCGGCAGTCGGCCACCCGCCGGCCGCCGCTCTCCGCCGTCCCGTCACCCGTTCCCCGACGATCCGCGGCCTTCGCCTTCCGTCGCTGCCGACGATATTCCGTCGCGTCGGCGCCGGATACAGTACCCCTCCCCTCCCCGTGACCCATGCCGCCCCGTTTCCGCCGCCCGGCCCCGGTCCGGGAGTCGCTAATTACCTATCCGGGTCCACAACAACTCGCTCAATGAAGTTTATGAATGAATAGCCTCTGCGCGGGCGCGCGGTGGGCGGGGCTCGGGGCGGCGCGCGCGCTGATTGGTCGGCGGGCGGACGGTAGCAGGTGGGCCCGTGGGAGGTGGCTCGGCGGTGCGACGACGGCCGGTGAGACGACGGGCCGAGACTCGGCGCCGGGCGCAGCGCCGCCAATCGGAGGAACGGCCGGCCCGCCGGAACCGACGATCACCGACCGGGAGAGAGACGGAGAGAGGGTGGAAACGGGGAACGGTCAGGGTCACAGGACTGAGGGCAACGAGGTGGCGCTGTGAGAGCAGTGGAAGGTGGTGTTACAGGATTTGAGAATAAAATAACATTTTACTTTTTAAAAATTATTATTGTCAGCAGGCAGGCTCCCGTATCTTTTAATTGCTTTAAGTTTACAAACGTGAAACACTCAACGTTTGACCTGTGCCAAAAATTAAAAAAATCAATAAAAAAAGAGTAAAATATCACCGTTTAGACAAAACGTAATTCAGTTTTCGAAATTCCATGATCAATAATCCTGAGGAAGCATTTTAGCCGCGGATGCACAACTCTTCGAGTAACAGATGCAGAATCTTATGAAAGATGTTTTCAGAATCGCACGATGACGAAAATCCTGTTTATAACGACAAAATAAAACATAGATGCAGATGCGTCACGAAAAATCGTTTGGGTGTGGCGAAATAAGGAGCCGACATTTTCACCTAGCCGGGCCAGGGGAGTTCACGCACCCTAAGGGTTTTCGCAAATAACGTAAAAACGGCGGCGCGTAGCGCCGCTAAATTTGGCATACCCTATGAGGCAACCTTTTGCCACCTTCCCTGAAAAATTCAGATCCCTGTCATTTCAGGTCAGGTCAGGTCACCGGGTCAACAAAACCAGTACAATGTCAGGATAAAATTGGGCTAT
This sequence comes from Amphibalanus amphitrite, assembly GCF_019059575.1. Lineage (NCBI taxonomy): Eukaryota > Metazoa > Arthropoda > Thecostraca > Balanomorpha > Balanidae > Amphibalanus > Amphibalanus amphitrite. The sequence continues at coordinate 695,908 of NW_024881637.1, forward strand.
ATTAGCGGCAACGGAATCGTTGAGTTTATCGTTTAATAGCGTAAGAACCGTAAGGCGTAGAGCCACCGAATTTCAAACACAACTTGGGGCAGCCATTTGACATGTGTCCTAGGTGTTTTGTGTACTAGTGACCTCAGGTCAGGTCACAAGGTCACAAAAACCGGTACATTGTCAAAATGGCACTGAAAATACGTTATTTTGTCAGCGAAATCTAGATTTGTTTATGGTTTTGATTCAAACTGGCATGATATGCTAGGCTCACCGAGTTGTATAGCCTACATCCAGTTTTTCAAGTTCGGGTTACCTGAGGTCATCTAGAGGTCACGACAAATTTTTAAGAAAATTTGTTTGAAAAGCTCCAATTGTAAAAATATGCTCCATTTCAACGTTTTTGTGTTGTTTTAGCTCCATTAAAGACGAATTCGGTGTTTGCTTGCTGGAAAAACACTTAAGTCAGGTCATCTGAGGTCAAATGAGGTCAAAATACGTTTTTGCTACTAACTTCGCACAAAATGATGCTAGAGTTTCAAAAATGGTGTCATTGTGATCCTTGTGATCAGCCGAATCGAATGATATGCGATATGATGCAGTTCGATTAAATTGAACTTAATTAATTAATTTAAGTTCACTTAAAACTTACGGAAATTTAAGGTTCACTTATGTTCGTAACAAAGTATAATCGTATCATTCGATGTGCACGAACGTGCTGCAGTTCACTGGTTCTTTTGTTTTTGCTCTATCCTAATTAGATCAAAAATTATAAGCGAAAACTTTTGACCTGTTTTAGCGAAATTTATACATCTACCTACATATACCCCCAAAACCCACTAAATATTGACCTAGAGCAATCAAATTAGCACAGGGCGAAATCTCCTATGGGCCCACATACCCTGTGACTAATTTGGCGTTTCTAAGTGCCATAGGAGCCAATTGCCAGGGGGGGTCGTACCAACCCCTCCCCCTGGCCGTCCGCGTTATGAAAAAGGCCCTGGCCTGGCGACGGTAAAGAGCAGCTGTAATAAAGCACCAGCCACCAACCCCAAGTAAGGATGAAAAAGGCAAAAATGTTCTATATAAAATCAGCCTGTGATGTTAATGTTTTATACTGGTATATATTTTATGCTGGGCCGAGCCCATTTAGAGATGCCCGGCCCAGGGACCCGGTCAACCACTGGGTCACCGGGCTGCTGATCGCATTCAATGAATTTCACCGCCGCCGCCGCCGAAAGATCAAACGATGGCATCCGCTCGGTAACTGCACTAACACTGGCTGGGAGGGCGCTGCGCAAAGCCGGGGTGAAATCGCTGCGGGACAACACCCACGACACATATACCTACAGGCAGACACACTACACTGCCATAAGGATCACGGATCTATGAAACACATCACGTAACATGTCAGTCTCATTACCTCAGTCTGGCAAAAGTCGAAAATGCCGAAAATGTATGTATCATACCAGCCATACCATGTCAGGGTCCAACATTTCTAACACATACCATTCTTTGTCACGACAGGTTAGTCAGGTCACTGAGGCTGTCATCCACGTCACAAATTGCACAATCATATCAACCACCGCATAGTTCACTTCAACCGCACCAGCCCTATCGCACCAACCATATCAGCCTCATTCCTTATCGGTCGGGAAGGGGTGAACTACCGTCACCTCAGAACCCCCACACACACCGCCCGGTGACCACAATATCAGGCCGGCAGCGGCGGTGGCGGTGGCGGTGGTCGGGTGATTATTACCTCAGCGGCAGCCGGTATCACCACAGACACTGGCGGCGTTGGGGGTAGGACTTCTGACGGCGAGTCTGTGGCCGGGACGGAACGCTGGGGTCCGTCAGGGCGGGCGGCCATGTGACGGGTCGGACAGACTGGCCGTCATCAGATGACGGGAGGTGTGTCGGGTCGGCTCGTGGAGGCCGCACGATGGCAGACTGCGTGGCACCGATGGGAAAAGATTCAAGCTTATCCCGGTTACTGGCGTTCGAAGGGCAGTCCCATCACTTGACCCTCGCCAGGGGAATGACCCGGTCCTCAAAAGAAAACGGGGAATATTTGTTTCTGGTCCCTAAAAAGCTGTTTCTGGCACCTAATTGCTGATCAGCCCCAAAATGCTTATTCGACCCTAATATCTGAATCTGGCACCTAAATGCTTCCACACAGCCTAAAGTTGCCAGATTGTCCAGCTGAACTCCGTATTTGCTTTTTGCTGATTCAGCACCAAAACCAAAACATCCAGCACCTATTTTATTCCACGTTTGCTTACCTAATACCTAATTCGCGTAATCTTCCTGATTTTATGTATCCTAACAACATGAACGTTGCATTCGGTGATGTCAAGTGCCATTTTCGCCAGTGGAGATAATGATTAATGCCATTTCTAGCCAAAAGAACATCACTAGCCAGCTATGGTGCAGCATAGCAAGACGCTCCTATACCAGCCCGCTATGTAGAGAAGAGACTAGAGATTATTGCACCCTCAGCCATTTTAACGTGAAAAGTTTGGATCCGTCACTTCCAGCCAGGCTCTCAGGTCATAAACTGGAGTAAAGCAAAATGTCAACTCTGAACAGACATGCCACGCAACCGGCCCTCTTTTCAATATTATTAGCTTTCTGCAATCATCGTCTGACTCCATCTCGATCAAACGCAGCATCCGGTTTCTACAGGGGCGTTTGACTGACCGGCCACACAATAACCAAAAACAAAATCAAAGCTTCATGCACACATATGACATAAGTAAGAAACGGATGAAAAAGGCACAACCACCGCACAACTCTGCGCGGCTAACAACGGACAATGTCCCACGCAAGATCCCGCGTTTCTTCAGCGGCCTTGAACGGAATGAAAACATTACATTTCTTTTTTGGAGCTATTTGATGACGTCAAAAAATACAATACCCGTTTTAATGGTCAAAATCGAGACAATTACTCACAAAAATGTTTCCCTTTAAGCATTACAAATAAATACTTTTAAATAGTTAAATGACATTGTTTTTTTAAACAAATCAATATTATTTGCTTACTTAAACGTCATATACAATGCTGAGATCACTACGGGGCTGTCTTAGAGTGTAGCTGCACTGGCAACCTTTAGGCTAGACTCCAGGGGTCATTATACCAGAACAACATGATTCTACCAGCCAGTAGTTCATTTTTCTACTAGATTGGTGCTACGCTCAGCATTTAGGTGCCAGATTCAGAAAAAAGAGTAAGGCGTACCGATGAATAGGTGCCAGAAACAGCTAATTAAGGTCATTTTCCATGATTGGTACTGGTATCCACCAAATAGGTGCTGAGGACCAATTTTGGGGCGAGTCAGCTTTTAGGTGCCAGAAATAGCTTTTCTGGGACGCAATTAAATGGCGTCCAAAGAAAACCCAAAGCCAGAAAACTGCTGAGGTTATAACCGGGTTAAGGACAATTAACGTCCCTAATTTCTGCTAAACCACAGAAGCTGATTCCAGTAAAGCGCCTTACAGCACATCATATCATATTTAGTATTTAGCCAGCTCCTCTTGACAACAGCCGGCCGGACCAGCCAGGCCCGGTCGGATCCAGAGGCCCGCACATGTAGAGACGGGGTCAGGCCGTACCATTTCACCTGAGGTTCCGGTAAGACCCAGCGCAGCGCACGAGTCGGCTGGCACGGGCCGACCGGCCTGGTTCCGGCAGAGCGGCACAGGCCAGAGCAGGGGTTTGGTCTCGGCGTGTTCCTGCTCCTTCCCTTCCTGTTGCCTGGCTCTGAGCTACAGTTCCAGTCGGCTCTCGCCTGGTCCTAAGACATTTTCGACTGATTTTATGGTTAGCTCTCGGCCGGGTTGGTTCTAGGCTGGTCCCGGTTGGTTTTCGAACGAGTTCCGGTTCCCTACTGGTCCTGTTCGGCTGGTTCGGTTCTGGGAAAATCCAAGCCACCAAGAGGAAGCTTTACTCCGGTTATCGGCTCACCCACCGAGGGTCAAACACACTATACAGGTGGCCGGGTGTGAATGAGACGATTACATGGATCAAACAGATTCCGAATAAACACAACGCGCTGGATATGTATCGGTGAATAACTGATCACACTTCAGCTTGGATTCAGGTTCACATCAATCCTTAGCCATCATGTTCATGGCCAAATTTTAGCATCATACACCAGTATAACGCCTTTTGGGGCGACTAACGGAGCGAGCGAGAGGGTGGGCCTTGCACGTGCGAAATTTCGAGGGGGTACCTCTAACTGACTTTTGCACGGCACCTTACTAACCGGTCTGTAGCGATGTGCCAAATTTGAGCACAATCGGCCCAGCCGTTCTCGAGATCTGGAAGCGGCACCCTGCACGTGCGCACGTGCAGAATGGGTCCCAACTGACTTGTGCACGGCACCCCACTAAATGGTCCCTAACTGTGTAGGTACCAAATTTGAGCGCCATCGGTCCAGCCGTTCTCGAGATCTGGAAACGACCCCTGCACGTGCGCACGTGCAGCAGCACCCCAACTCTGGCACATGGATATGCAGTGCCTAGTGGGTGCCTACCTACATGCCAACTTTCAGCGCAATCGGCCAAGTAGTTACCGAGATATTGCAACAATTACTGAACTGACACCTCTTCGTTTTGCACGTGGCACGTGCATAAGGGGTCACCCACATGCATCGGGAATAGTCCAATACTTGGTAGAAGGAAAATCTACATGCACTCGTATTATACTTTATTCACACGAGACTCGTACCTGGAGATCGGTGTTGCCTGTTGGACAAAGTTACTGCAGATCCGGGGTGTAGCAATGGATTGCTGCGACATCGAACATTGCTCTAGCTCGTCGATTCAAACTGACATTCATATGAAATGTATCAGTTCCACAAAACTCCTGCTAAAACTGCCGCCAAACTTCGGCCGGCCATATTCAGCGGATTGGACATAGGACAAACTTTCTCCGATGATAGTAGTTTAGTTTCTTCAGCTTCGATGTGAGGGAGCACTCAGATCAAACGGTTTCCAGTAGCCACTGCCGCACTCGCCACAGTTCTGCATATAGTTTGACAGAATCTGGGTTTTCGATAGCGGTCATATATGCAGTTCCATGTATTGCTGGAACAGCTCCGAGCGGCAAAACTTGGCGGCGTATAGAACAATGCTGCGTACCAGAACTCGAGCTGTTATATCGAATTGCATCGTTGAAGTCGCTAACTTACGCAGTCCACTGGGTAAACGAGTTATTTATGTCCCATTTAAGATCGAATTTCTCATTTGTATATAACATGCAGTTTTCAGTTCTCACAGCATAAAGAGCTATCTGTTACGACTAAGATGACGAGCCTGAGGCTAATATTTCTCAGTGCAGCTTGGCCCTCATTTATGTCGGACCATTATCAAACTATATACGGGAAGACGCTCCATACCAACATGAACTCGCCGTTGCTGATCCTATTCATCACTCTGACCTCCCGCTCACGCCGTTCAACGGACGGCCTGCAGCGTTGCAGCCCAATTCCACGGGACTGCCATGTGTCCTCCCCTGCCGTACATCACCCCAGTCCCCAACTAATACCCGTTCTGGGAACCGACCCGACCCGCGTCCCCGAGCGTCCGTCCGTCTTCTGTCGGCTGCCCCCGGGCGCCGCGCACCTGGTGACGCAGGAGCCAGGCCGCCGCGCGGGCACGCTCCCACCCGCTGCAATGAGCCCCCGCCGCCGGCCAGCCCGGGCGCTAATGGTGGGAATTCGGGGCACTAATAACGCCGGCCCAGAGGCTATTTTGGGAATTATATGCAGAGGCGATTAAAGTGCAGAGGAAAGAATAGTTCATCAGCGTGGAGTGAGGCTGCAGGTAAATCAACGCGTCTGTTTGTAGCCAATATTGTGCGTGCTACTTGCAGAAGTTTACGACTAAAACCAATGGACCGGTGAACAAAGAAAATTGAATAAAGTAATATTCGGATGCATGTGAGTACAAAAAACATATTTTTTTCTTTCAAATTCAGTACACCCGAGAGGAAAATTTTGTCGCAAATAATGGCAAAGAAGTCTAGGCACTAAGGCATCTCACCAACAAATCAATTTGAACATATAATAACATGAAATAATGCAAAAAGGGAGCCTTGCAACGAAGACAGAAGAGTCATCGATAGTTTGTTTGGAATGCAAAATGGAATGCAAACTCACTCCGCATTTCAATATGAACCACCATCGCTTTGCCCAGACGACGTGCAGTCTCGCAGTCGGACGATGCGCAGTCTCGAATAGTGCGCATCAGAGGCAACTACGCAGTGCGCTCACCCCGCCAACTGCGCGGCCAACGCGATCGCAGTTGCGCCCTCAACTGCGATAACACATCAGTAACTGAATCACAAATGAAATTCAGTTGGACAATAGAACATGCTATGGACACATGGCTTATCCATTGTGGTCAGACGTTTACATTTGGATGAAACTAAAAATAGCAAATCTAAAAACAGTATCTGTTCACTGTCCATTCCCACCACCCACGCACTATGTCGTTCACCGTTTGCGCACTGTCGCAGTAATCTCCACTCAGCCGGTTCGCCGAGGGCTCGTCTCTTTGTGAGCGCCTCTCGGCCACGATCCATCCCGTCTGTCCGTCCC